>NC_138543.1:34832493-35451660 GCF_964234715.1 Podarcis melisellensis
TGTACTTAGCAAAAAAGTGTAGAAGGCATTGGTAAAGAATCACCAATGTTCTTCAATACCTGAACCTTAAAAATTGTATATGCTTTTGCCATTGCCAGAATTTTCCAAACTGACAGCCTATTTGATAAGTAACTGAGGAGGAGACAGGGCGTGACAGAGCATGACAAAAGGCTTTGAGGCATTGGCCATGTTCACATGTCACACTAAGTCAAGCTCTGGTTTAGTGTGCATATGCAAGCATGTGGACTTCAGGAGAGGAGCGACAGCTGCTTTGCTCCCTCCTGGTGGAGGTTGGATGCCACACTTCACTGATATAAGCCAAACCATGTCTTAGTGTCTCAGCCATGCCTGGGTCCATGAAGAAGCTCTCTCCAGACTAACCATGAGCTGCAACCAATAACTCCTCAGGCCACGCCACTCACTGGCTATGCCCTGTGCCCACTTGGTGCTTTCGTCTGGCTGAACTGTGACAAAGCTGCTTGCTTGTCTGGATGGAGAATGGGGATGTGTATGAAGAAACCTCTGGCTTTTGTGGAGCTGCAACGTAGCCTACTGTACCAAGAGTCATATGCATTGCTCCACCCACTTTTGCCCATGGCCACACCCACTGCTAGGATGCAACCCACAGAAGGTTGCCTCTAAGGGAATGTGGTCTTTGACCTGGAAAATAGGTCAAAGAACAAATTCATATGATAATACCTATTTACCTGGGCAGGGGCGCTGAATGGGGCCCCAGATCATGGGTGTCCAGCGGCTCCAAGGTAACATGACATCACCCCCAGAAGTGGCATCAGAGGCCCTGCGAGGCCTAGGACACCATTTTCAAGCCCCCCTGAGACCTTGGACGCTACATCAAAGGCCCCGCGAGGCCCCAGGCAGGACCTATGGGACCTTGCAAGGAAGTGGAGGTCCTATCCGAGGCCTTGAAGGCCTTGAAAGCAGTGTCCTAGGACCAGTGTGGCCTTGAAAGTAGTACCCAAGGCCTTGCAGGGCACTGAAAGTGGCATCCTAGGTCTCCAACACCACTTCTGGTTCCTGGCGGGGAACCAGAAGTGGTGTTGGAAGGCCTCACAGAGCTTAGGATGCTGCTTCCAAGGCCCCTCAAGGCTTCGGACAGGACCCAGAAGGTTTTTTTGTGGGTGCCCAGGTACCCAAGGCCCCTTGAGTTGGCACCAGTGTACCTGGGTTAAACTCCCATTGGCAAAAAAATACTTCCAATAAGAGATGTATAGGATTATATAATCATTTACAATATCATTTGATAGTATTGTCATGGTTGAGCTCTATAATGCTGATCAATTCATTTTTATCTCTGGCCTTTACACCCATCTTTTGTTTCTGTGGCATCATTCCCACGACACTTCTCTGTTATTGGCTGGGCTCTGTATTGACACTTGAGTACAAAATAACAGCTTTGGAGAAGGTTAACATGACATTTCTTTTCTTAATCAAGTTTGCCATCTTATTGCATGGTACCATTTCATTTTCCTTTTGTCAACTGAATTGTTTTCATGATCAGTTACTTCCCAAGGACTAGAAAGGGCATTAATCCTCTCTTTTGTGTATACATTAGGTGACACTCTGCTCAGGAAGGGTATGAATCATCCAACTTTAAATGTAGCAGGCTTCTTATTGTCTGCTCAGCAGAAGGAGAATGCACAAGGTGAAATATTTTGGACAGCACAAAGGTATAACATAATTCCATTTGATGAAAGAATGAGCCAAGATTTGAAGAGCTGGCCTTCAGGCTGAAGTGGGTACAATTTACAGAGGTAAGTAGTTAGATCTGTCTTATTGCAGCTTCTTTGTGTAGCAAGGTCCCAAACCCACCAGGGAAGTGGAATAGAGACACATGAAACAGTATTTGAGGTTAATGGGCAAAATAGGCCACAACTTTATGGGTTACAGAATGTGAGTGGTATTGGCTTAGGCATTGGAAACCACACGACTATATCTGACTCCTGCCCGTCTGCCAGTGGCGTAGCATGGGTTGTCAGCACCCGGGGCAAGGCAAGTAATTTGTGCCCCCTAACCCGTGGATTTGCGCCCCCTAACCCTAACCCCCAGATGTTGCGCCCGGTGCGGCCGGGCCCCCCTGCACCCCCCACACTACGCCACTGCCGTCTGCAGGAGTCTTGGAAGGATTAACCACCAGAAGGGGGAGCCCTGCTGATGCACATCAACTAGGAACTCCCCCAGGGTCACCGCTAGGGGTCGTGCCAGGGCCCTAGCCCCCCGTCTGGGGCTTCTGACAGAGACCACACCCCTCGGATTCCTTTAACAGAATACCCTTGAAATAGGAGGGGTTGGCGATGGCCACTACCTCCCCTCACCTTCAACCTAATACTCCAATGCCTAATCACCAAACCTTACAAAGTTGTGATGATTTGCTACAAGGTAGGTCAAAAACCAAATGGTCAGTGCCAATTTGCCAAGTGGAAAAAATTCCTACCAGGCCCCTGTTAAAAAATAGGCGACCAACCGAAGTCCATAGCAAGGTCAGGAGAAAAAGAGCCTAGCCTAAGGGAGGGAGGGCAGGAGAACAGACCGAGCAGGGAGAAAAGGAACATGTCAGTTTAAATAGCCTGCACCACGCCCCCGAACCACCCGGATTGGACAGCCTTGGGATGACATGGCTGAGGACCAACCAATGGTGCAGGGGCTATCCTGCCCCATGCGCGTGGGGAGGGCTTGCTCCCAGCCTGCAATGTCATCTCCCTGGGAATGGGAAATGGCTTTCACAGAATTATGCAGAAACATGGGAGTATAGTGGGCCATTAGGGAGCACCAACATCTTCCCTCCCAGCCATGGTGTGGCCCAACTCAAAAAACATGTGAGCTCTGGCACCCTCAGATGATGTCACACATGGGCACCATGAACTTGCCAACTTGCCTAACTGCTGGCTGAAGCCACAAGAGTAGCAAGGTTGGGGAGAGGTGGGGTGACTCTTCTCACCCCTAAAATGTTCAGCAGCCCACAGAGATCCACCACCATATTATATATGATTTGTTAACAATTAAGTAAGCCATGTTACCTTCTGCAGGTCTTGCAGTTTTGCCCAGGTGCCTCCACACTATTTTTGGATGGTGTTCTTTAGGTTCCACCCCACCCCCATCTGCTCTGCTCACAAGTGGTAAATGTCCATGTCCATAGGCTTTGTGTACACAACAGCTTCTTATTTTTCAATCTTTTGCTGACCGTTCTTCTCCCTGCATAGCTTGTTTTAGGGCCTAAAACATTAAAAGATATCATCTTGCACCATCCACTCAGCTCATTGCCCTAAAAATATTTCAGGATAGTTTTCTATCAACTGTTTCCACTGTGGATGCCACATATTTCTTTATTCCCCTACTGCACCTACACACAATAACAATTTATGAGTACAGTAAGTAGAGCAAAACAATTAATGTGGGTAGACTTGAAGGGTTGCAAACATCTAGGCATTGCATTCAAATTAAAAAGAAAATGGGCTTATTGCAAAGGAAATCAGAGGTCACATGAGAGTTGAAAGAAATTAAAGTAGTTTAAAATTTGTCTCAAATGTATACATGAATGCCCAAGGACATTAAATATGCACACACCGGCAGACAAGTTTCTTAAAGTGGGACTTGGGGGACTTTAGAAAACCAGAAACTGGTATAGTTAAATTGGCCTAACTTCAAAATCGGTGTGGATCACATTCATTGCAATTGGTTCCAGGGATTATTCAAGTTGGTACCCCTGCAAATTTATATGTGGTGACTGAAATTATCCTCTGAAAAACCATCACATCTAAGTTATGGACAATAAAACAATTGAAATAAGAGGACTACAGCAGGTGTTTCAATGTCATGCTCCAACAATGTATTATTGTAAGTTTTGGGTGTTGGTTTAGAGGACCACTTTGGTCTCTTTCCGCTCAGTAATTCTTCACTGTAAAATTTCGAAGAATTGTATGATTAGCTGCAATCCTAACAATACAATCCTAGGCATGGCTAAGACAGCAGCCTTAAACATTTGCTCCTATCCCACAAATGTTTTAAATCTAAAATCCTAACCATATCCATTCAGAAGAATGTTCCTTTGAATTCAGTGATCAGTGTCAGGGCTAACATTACACATGAATAAGCAAAGGACAGTTTCACTTTCTACATCTAAATCCAAACCATAGACAGAAAGGGGGAGGGGGCATCCGAAACAAGGAAGGCTGTTCTGGGAAGCATGTTTCTTCTTGCTGCACAGTCATTAATAAAAAATAAGAAAAAAGCTTTCTGTAGCAGCTGCTATTGATGCACACCGCTAACTTGCACATAATGAGGAGAAAAGGCTTTCTCCGTAATTGAAAATCTGCAGCAACCTTTAAAAAGAAAAGATCAGCACTGAGTGAACAAAAGGCTCAGTCAGTGTGTGCTATCTGCTCTCTACGAGCTAAGGAATTTTTGGAAAATGTTACTCTTCTTCAGCTGTTTTATTGTTGGGGTGCCCCCTGTCCATTTTTTTTTTACTTGGACAGTATAGGAACTGAGATCTGTGCCTGGTCATTTTTGATCTTCATCTTGGTATGACTAGGGAAGGCAATAGATTGGGCTAGGCTTAGCTAGGGCAACATTTCCAGCTCTCTGTAACAACCCCCTTTCCCCTGGGACTTACTTAGGGTCATCGGAAACCATTTAAAAAAAAGATTTTGGCAAAAGCAGCTCAACAACTTTGTCCCCCCCCCTCCAAGCTTTTCTGCCCGGATTTTCACTTTTTGAAATATGGCAACCCTACTTAGGCTTAGTTCAGAGAACAGAGTGAGATGGGGAGGGGGAATTTGTTTGGAGCAATGAGCTCAAGGAGGCATCCGAAAGAGGGAACACCAATTGTAATAGGCAACTTTGACTACTGTCCCTGTCCTGGCTCCCACCCCAAACCAGATGACTTTTGTAAACTTTTGTTTTGGCAGTCTAATAGCACAAACACAGCTGCTAGGAAAGAGCATAATCTAGTCCTGGTGGTCTTACAGGACTAGAGGAATAGCAACAATAAATCCAGCCCAAGAGTCCAAGATTAGCCTAAGACTGCACTGAGCTGTAGCATTGTCCCAGCAAGTTTCCCTGCCTTATTGCAAAGCTCTTAAGCAGAGATGAGAAGGCTCAGCTACTGATGTGAGTCCCTGTGAGCATTCCTGACTTGGAAGCATGCACTTTTTTTTCCTGGGGGGGAAGGCGAGTCTCCTCCCTTCTCTTCAGCTCTGTTGCAACAGGCTGTGCCCCTCAGCCCTGCTCAACCTCTACAGCAGAGCTTTCCAAACTGTGTTGTGACACATTAGTGTGTATTGGCTGAAGTGTGTAGGTGTGCCGCACGAACGTTCCCTACGCTCCTCCTGGGGCTGGGAAGGGGTTAAATTAACCTCTGGTTTGCTAGTAAAAAAAGAATTACTGTGTCACAAAATGATGCACGTCTAAGAAGTGTCTCACCAACATGGAAAGTTTGGAAAGCTCTGTTCTGCAGGCTGCAGATGAGTAGTGAACTAGCCCAATTCGCTGATGATACTAAATTGTTTAGGGTAGTTGAAATGAAAGGGTTTGTGAAGAGCTGCAAAAGGAACTCTCTATATGACAAATGTAATTTGATGTCAGCAAGTGTGAAGTATTGCACGTTGCGGCAAAAGAATTCTAATCCCACATGTAAACTTATCGGGGTCTGAACCAGCAGAGACTGACCATGAATAAGACACTGAGGTCTCAGGGTATAGTTCAATGAAGATGCTGTGAAACAGATGAAGGATACATGCCAGGGATCATTAGGAAAGTGGTTGGAAATAATATATATACAGTGGTACCTCGGGTTACAGACGCTTCAGGTTACAGACTCCGCTAACCCAGAAATAGTACCTGGAATTAAGAACTTTGCTTCAGGATAAGAACAGAAATCGCATGGCAGCGGCACGGCAGCAGCAGGAGGCCAATTTAGCTAAAGTGGTACCTCAGGTTAAGAACTGTTTCAGGTAAAGAACGGACCTCCAGAACGAATTAAGTTCTTAACCTGAGGTAAATATGAGAGATGAAAAAGATGCTGAGTAGGGCAACCAAAATGATGAAGGGGCTGAAACAACTTCCTTATGAGAAAAGGTTTTGAAAAAAATTGAGTATAAAGGCCATGACAGAGGTCTATAAATTATACCTGGTGTGAAGAAAGTGAATAGTCGTTCCCCCCGCTCATAGTACTAGAATTTTGGAGCATGCAATGAAGGGTGTATTTCTTCACACACTGTGGAATCTGCTGACACAGGACATGACCACCAACTTGGACCATTTTAAAAAGGATTAGACAAATTTATGGAGGATAGGACTATCAATGGCTGTTAGTCATATTGGTTGTGTATTCCTTCCTGTATCAGAGGGTGTACAGTATCACTCTGAGCATCACTTTCGGGGGAACACAAGTGGGGAGAGGGCTATTGTGCTCAGGTCCAGCTTGTGTCCTTCCCACAGACATCTGGTTGGCCACTGTGAGAACAGGATGCTGTTGGTTTGATCCTGCAGAACTCTTCCTATGTTATTGCGGAGCAGTGGGCATGCTTATGCAGAGAGTATGTTCTCTCTCTCTGCATGTTATTTGACCAAAGCTGCAGATAACAATGGCACATAGCTAGGTAACCTTGGCCCTCTTTTTAAAAAAACACTATTTGAAAAAGCTGGCAGGCCTAAACTGCTTCAGCCCTAGGTTTTTCTGTAATTATTGAACTGCTATATTATATCTAAAATGATGATTACAGGGTTCATTGACTGCACCACCATGTTATAAGCAGCTATATGGGGTGGTGCAGTCAATGAACACTGCAATCATCATCCTAGATTGCATACAATTACTTTTTACATGATACTGCAGTATTTGTAAGAGAGTTTAACAGTACACAGACAAGCTCTTGTTGCCCCAGGTACCAGTTAAGGACACCATTGTAAAAAAGGCGGACTGTTTTAGCTGTTTTGTATGGAATGATGTTCAGCTCATGCCTTCATTATACATCTTTAGGTGTCAGGAGAAAACGTTCCTTTTTAACCAGGCCATTGGCTGATTGATATCAATGCCCTTTTAAATGTGTTGCGGAAGGTAGGTTATTGGGTTGTCCTTGTTTTAGTTTTCATTATGGTTGTTTTTTAAAAAAATGTAATTTTACGTTGTGAACTGCCCTGAGATGTATGGGTACAGGGTGGTATACAATTCTAAATAAATAAATACATAAATGACAGAACACTGTGCAATTAGTTGTGTATATTAATGTGTGCAGGCTTGTAGTTTCTGGAACAACTGTTTTGTTACGGAAGTGTGTAAGATGGTAGTGCATTCTGCGCTAAATTCCATGATAAGAAAACGAGAAAAGACCTGTTGGGTAAGACAAAAGGCCTATCTATTCTGGCATCCTACAGGCAAGATGTGAAGTCAATTCTCCTTTCCTGCTGTTGCTTCCAGCAATTGGTATTTAGAGCATGTAGAGTCTAGAGAGCCATCACTACTAGTAGCCGCTGACAGCCATTCTTTAAGCCAATCCCTTTTCTAAACCATCTAGTTCCATTTTATATCTATCCATAACTTTCTCTAATTTGTTTTTGAAGCCATCTCTATTAGTGGTCTCCCCTCCACTTATGCCAGCAACACGACAGCTTAACTATGCGGTGTCTGAAGCAAGATTTATCCGTCTTGCCTTCCCCAACCTATCAGCTTTGATGGGTGAGACCAGATTTTGGTGTTATGAGAAAGGAGGGGAAGGGAAATTATCTCATCACTTTCTGGACACAACGCACAATTTTATAAATCCTAAATAAGGTGGCCAGGCACAAGAGAAGGCAGGGTCCCTGCACTTTTTATAGTTTGTAGAAAAAGGGAGTTCAGCAGCAGCTTGAATAACAAGTCACACCTGCTGAAATTCCCTTTTCTGCCCAAGTTTATTTATTTGGAAGGGCAGCACCAATCACGAGCCCCGCAGCACTGTTGGGATTGGGTGTGGATTGATGCATGAGGAAGAAGAAACAGTGAGGGATTGTGTTGGAGATTCATTCCCCATGTCTGCAGTCATGGGATTGTTGTCTATCAGACGACGGTGTATGTTTACATTCCACAGTGTGGGAAGTGACGGAGACAGGATGTTTTGGTATTACTGTGTTCCGTGAAGTGGGACTATTGTCCTTTGTTCTTTCTCTCTTTGCTGTCTGATGAGAAAGAGGAAGGAGCTAAGTCAGAATGCTCCGAGTGTTTTATATGTAAATAAAGTAGATTAGCCAAAATGCTGAGTTGCGGAGGTCTGTTACGCAAGCTGCGAAGACTCTGTGGATCTCTAAGTGTGCTGATGTTTGTTGGCATCAATCACTGTGATGTTTGGGCAGAAGAAAGCTTTTGAAGCTCCCGAACGATCGACCAGGAGGGAGAGAACATGCCAGTCGGGCATGTGTCTCTACCAGGGTCCTACTCAAGAGTAGGATGGCTCCTGACGGTGGTTAGAGGAGGGGGCTCTCCCTGGTGTACCTCAACTCCAGCCACTTTGGAAGGTGGAACAAGAATGCCAGCCCCTCCCCACAACCTCCCAGTAGAGCAGAGGTTGCATTGCAACAGTCTAGGCTGGTTGTAGCCAAGGCATAGATCACTAGCAGAATCTGCCATCTCCTGAAAGGGTCACAGCGGGCATATCAGCCTAAGCTGTTGGAGACTGTTCCATTTAGAACAGTGTATCCCAATCTTGGACCTCCAGCTGTTTTTGTACTACAGTTCCCATCATCCCTGACCACTGGTCTTGCTAGCTAGGGATGATGGGAGTTGTAGTCCAAAATCAGCTGGAGGCCCAAGGTTGGGAAACACTGGTCTAGAAAGACTTCCAAGCTACAGACTTGGTCTTTCAGAGGGAATATTTGGCTTAGCATGTTGCAGGCATCCTTAGCTTATTTTACTAGTAAAAGCCACCCTTGAGACATTGTGCCATCAAAATAACACAGGAAGTGAAAGTGTTGTACTGATACTGGCTATTTTTTCCAGAGCTTTTCTCCACTGTTCATGCTTTTGTCTCGGAGACCCTAACATTTTATACTTACTGTGGTATTTAACCTAACCATTATATGGAGGATCTTTTGCCTGCAGGAGGAACACAGACTAGGACTAGAACAGAGACATGTTATAATTCCATTGCACCATGACAGCCTGTCATTTTCTGTTCTTTTCGAGAGATTGTGAATAGACAATACACGTAGGTTGGATACAGTTGCTTGGTAACCAGATTTCAAAACTTTCTTAAATGTAATTGCCTCTTTGCAAAAGAAACATCGATTAGTTAAATTTCCTTGAATGTTAAGGCAACAAATTTGGATTGAACTTTTATAGCATCTCAATAAATCAAATTGAGAGTGCCTCCTTCAACGTTATTTAATTTTCTGGGCATTTTGAACCATCCTACCTAATATTCAATGGTGTGGAAAGAGCGTGGGATGCTATTATACCTTGGCTTTGGGGGCGATTTCTAAGAGATAATTATATTCAGTTCAAATTAGCTTTCCAAAATAACTTTGCAGTTTGGATCCTTCACAATATGCAGTAAAATGTACTTGTGTACTTCTATTTGAAAAAATTCCCATTTCTCATTGCCTGGCAAGGCTAGTTGGGAAGAATCTATAAAAATATGCCACCTGGGGTGTAAATTTACATAACTCATCTCATTTGATAAATTTTACACTGCTGAATCCAAATTTTGTTGTTAATCAGCCATCTGAGCCTGCATTAGTGGCCACATTTGCAGAGAGAAAAACATGGCAATGGGTCATTTGGATTATACATATGTGTACTGTATATCACTTGTGGGTTATAGATTTTGGAGTATGAAATCAGAATTCCAACATCCGTCCAAGTAATGCTTAGCATTTGTAAAGCGCTTTCAGAGCACAAAGAGTCATAGTTGCTACTTGGATAGATGCAGCAACAGTGAATTTCATTCATATAACATGTTAGTAGGGTGTATGAGGTCCTAGGGGAGGGGTAGAACCTCTAACAGGGGGCACATCATGTTTCTTCTGGTTTAGTTTGTCCACCTTTGGGGAGAGATCTTTTACATATTGTGCAATATTGGGTTTCTGAATATTAATGTTGTGTTTTAATGGTTGAAACCTGCCCTGGGACCTTAGTGTGAAGGGTAATAAATTGAGGTGGAGGACAGGGACAAACAGGCTATTAGTTGACTTGGATGAGAATTGACAGTAAGAGGTGGGTAAAGACAGAAAATAGATTAAATCTCCACTCATACTTCCATCACCTCAAGGGTAGGGAACCTTTTTTGGCTCAGCGAGCCAGATCTTTATCTCCCTGCCCACCTCCATGGGCCAACTTTAACAGGTGGACCTGACCACCCAACTGTCAATCATATGCTGATTGATAGGTGGGTGCTCCTGCCCACCTGTCAAATTTGACTTATGTGATTGGGTGGGAATGCTTTGCCAGAATATTCCCTGCAGGGAATGTACAATGGTACCTTGGTTCTCAAACGCCTTGGAACCCAAACACTGCAAACCCAGAAGTAAGTGTTTTGGTTTTGCAAATTTTTTTTTGGAAACCGAACGTGCTCCGTTTTGAGTGTTATGCTCCCAATTTGAGTGCCACATTTCTGTTTTGAGTGCCACACTTCCATTTTAAGTGTTACGCTGATGTCTGTCTGGTTTTGCTATTTATTTTGCGTTTTTGTTTTTGCAGTTCTTTTTTGGGTGTGTCACTGTGTGGAACCCAGTTCAGCTACAGATTGATTGATGGTGTGACTGCAGTACATTATTTATTGCTTTCATTTTATGGATCAATGGTTCCATTAGATAGTAAAATTCATGTTAAATTGCTGTTTTACGAGTTGTTTTTTAAAGCCTGGAACGGATTAATCCATTTTGCATTACTTTCTTTGAGAAAGTGCGCCTTGGCTTTGGAACGCTTTGGTTTTGGAATGGATTTCCGGAACGGATTAAGTTTGAGAACCAAGGTACCACTGTACTAGCAAAGCAGCACCCAGCCGGGTGAAACACTGTGCTCACCAACTGATGAGTGGAGGATTCAATCCTGCTAAGCTGCAAGTGTCTGCTTCACCAGTGAGTTCCCGGCAGAACTGGCTGATGGGCCAGAGATTCCTCTCTGTATTAGCTTGAGCCTGTCACTCTTCAACACCCTGTCTTAACTTCAGGGCCTGCCTGCCAATGAGTTGCCCCAGGGAGGCAGCCTCCCATGATTGCTACCACTGCATGCCTGCTATGTATCTATCACACAGTGCCAATTGAAGAAGAAGAAGAGGAGGAGGAGGAGTTTGGATTTGATCTCCTGCATTATCACTACCCTAAGGAGTCGGTTAACAATCTCCCTTCCCTTCCTCCCCCACAACAAACACTCTGTGAGGTGAGTGGGGCTGAGAGACTTCAGAGAAATGTGACTAGCCCAAGGTCACCCAGCAGCTGCATGTGGAGGAGCGGGGAAGCAAACCCGGTTCACCAGATTACGAGTCCGCCACTCTTAATCACTACACTGCACTGGCTCTCCAGTTGCTTGCCCCCACCAGATGTTTGCTGCTGTAGCCACCACACCCACAGCTCTTCCCCCTTTGCCAGGAAGCCCCATTTCACTGGTGGCAGTGAAAGAATGGATACAGAGGAGGAGCAGTAAGTAGTGGTGGGGAACAGTGTGGGGTGGTGCTCACTGCTGCCAGGCACTCGCAGTGGCTGGATGCTTGCTGCCTCATCCTCCTGCTCCTCTGCACTGCAGCCGGGCTTCCCGCCTTGGGGTTTGTGGCTGTGGTGGTGGGGGTCACAGCCATGGAGGAGGCTGTGAAGGTGGCAGCAGGCATTTCCCCGCAAGTGGCAAAATCTCTTGCACTGGCCCTGCTTACCTTACTACCTATTCTTTATGCAAGGGGGAGGAGAGATTTCAGAGATGAATCATGGCTTAAGTTATACATACTGTTGTAGAAATACCTATGAATTAAAGTGGGCCATATTCAGAGCTGATTAACTGTGATTCCCTACTGGCGCTAAACAAACAGAATGCATTTTATAATTTTCTGCTTGATAACTCAAGGCAGAGCTTTTGTGCCACCAGCATATTCCGGATAAAGCTTGACAGTATGATGAATGCTTTTCCCTCCTTGCTCATATTTTTAGCTTTTTTAAAAAAATGGGGGGAGTGTCTTTTTCTGTGCTTTTCTTTTTTAAAAAAGTAGGTTTAGATTAACATTTTGTTATGAATTAATTAATTAAGTTTAGTAGTAGTAGAAGTACGAATGTATTTTCTGCCCTTTAGAGGATGGTGCAGGACATAAACTTAAATCTACTACTACTAGTACTACTACTAGTACTACTACTATTAGTAGTAGAAGATTTAAGTTTAAGTAGTATTTAAGTAGATTTAAGTACTACTACTAGTAGTAGTAGTAGAAGAAGTAGTAGTTAAACACAAGCTTCTAAATTAGGGGGTCCCAAATTTTGTTCTGTGGACCACCTGCAGTCTGCAACCTCTATGCTGTTGGTCCACAGTGTGCTTTTGAAGAAGAGCAGAAGCATAAGTACATAAGCGGCATTGGATCAGGATGGGTAAAAGATAGGGGAAGAGACAAGGGGAATGCTGATTGATTTGCTAGTCACCCTGGAGTAGTTATAAAACACCCATTAACTCCAATAGGACTTACATCTGAGTTGACATGTTTAGGAGAGCTGCACAGTAGACCATTTTATTCTCTCTGTTTTCTTAATTGGAGGAAGAGTCAGGTTTGACTTTGCAGCAGCATTGCAATTCTGTTATTCTGGACAACATGAATGATAATTGCATGATGGGGACATGTGAGTCTTAAAACTGATTTCATTTATGTATATTAACTTATCATTATTACTCATTTTATTATCTGCTCTTCACCAGCAGGTTCCAGGGTGGGTTGCAATGAATTAAAATTCAATATTAAAAACAGTTAAAATAAAGTATGATCACAGGAATATTGTACCCTGCTTCTCAAAGTACATATGGAGACATATCAAGAAGGCTCTAATGCATATAGACCATGATATCCTCTTATCCCATGAAGATCAGTCTAGAATCCTTCCCTTTGATTGACTAGTTTACTACTGTAGGCACAATTATTAACCTGAAGGAGAATGAAAATATGGCACATAGGAAGCTGTCTTATACAGATACATATCTGTGGTCCATCTGATCCAGTATTGCCTGCACTGACTGGCAGCAGCTCTCTGAGGTTCCACACAGAAATATTTCCCAGCCATGTTCAGAAATGCATGCAAAGCAGGTCCTCTGCTATACTGATCTACTGCCCTTCGCTACCCCTGCAGTGGAGTCCACAAAAGCAGCTCTACATGATTACTCTGTGTCTGTTTTCTGGTCCCTAGTTCCATATTGAGTTCAGAAATTACTGGTAGACAAATCCTGAAGAAGCTTTGGCATACGCCATAAAACCGGCTGAGCTTGAAGAAGGCTTGTTGTTGTTTCAATTACATTTTCCCTCCATGAAGAACAGTTCAATATGTCAAACTCAACCAAACAACTAGCTAACCTGGTATTACGATTCTAGGCACTGATACGTGCTTCTGAACCAACACCATCGAAGGAACAAAGTCTAAAGCAAGTAACCCATATGAGTATCTCAGAGTGTTTTTTTTTGCTGTGCTCATAAGGCCAGCTAGTCCCTGAGAGGCACTTTCAGCCCTGGGCCAGTCAATGCTCCCTGACCCCATTCCTTCACATAATTGCCCTCTGAAAGATTGTGCAGATGTTCTGTTATAGGCTCAGCTCTCCTGCCTTACACTGAACTGAAAACAGACCAAGGAGTAGACACTTGGCTGCACCCCAAAATCCTTCCTTCCACTTTGCAGTGTATTTATGCAGTTGCTCCCATTTCCACCGGCAGGACATACAAAACAGAACAATGTCGGTCCACACACCTCCTGTGTGCTTCATTTGCAGTGATCAGCTGCTTCGTGATGCAGTCTACTGGGAAATTTTCTGAGCTTTACATTCTCCACAAAATTCTTTTTAGAGCCGCCAACTTTCATTTGGAAAGTGCTGCAAAGATTCTGCATTAGGTGGGTGGACATTTTGCAGAAACAAACCCCAGTTGGAAACTGATTGCATTTGTGATAACAACACAAAGAGATCCTCCCCAGAGGTCCTTTGTGGGTGGAATTAGCAACCATTAAACAGAGTTTAATTATATGTACCATTATTCTGCTCTGTACTCTTGACAGACACTGCAGCATATCACTAAACCTTCTCTTCTGTTATTTGAAAGTTTGGTCTCCTAGCAGAAAGACAACCATGAGAGAGAAATCGTAAATCAAGGTGGGGGCGGGATGGGATTTTATTATGCATCCTCCAAGTTGTACTTGGGGATGGATGCAATGTCAGTTTCTGTTACTTAGTTTTCCAGTCTAAAATTAAATTATTTCCATTCCTACAGTGGTACCTCTGGTTAAGAACTTAGCTAATGGGGCCTCCCGCTGCTGCAGTGCCGCCAGAGCACGATTTCTGTTCTCATCCTGAAGCAAAGTTATTAACCTGAGGTACTATTTCTGGGTTAGAAGAGTCTGTAACCTGAAGCGTCTGTAACCTGAGGTACCACTGTACAGCACTTTGTGCATTTTTGAGGGGGGGGGAATCCTCATAGAAAGTTAGCAGTGAGGATCGTGCTGAATCTCTGCTGCGGCCAATGATGCTAAACATGCTGCTTCAGTTGAGCTTCTGAACCTTAAAGGTAAAGGGACCCCTGACCATTAGGTCCCATCGTGGCCGACTCTGGGGTTGCAGTGCTCATCTCGCTTTATTGGCCGAGGGAGCCGGCGTTTAGCTTCCAGGTCATGTGGCCAGCATGACTAAGCCGCTTCTGGCGAACCAGAGCAGTGCATGGAAACGCCGTTTATGGAAACACTGTTCTGAACCTTAGGAGACAACTAATAGTTCTGCTCTGAATTATCTCAGTGATCAAACTGGGATATTAAGGGCTCAAGCTCTCCTTAAAGTATCCTGAACACATGTTGTTTTGTGCATTATGTGTGTTGTGGTGCAGGAAGGGGTGACGGTGACATGTCTCTCTTCCTGGGAATACATTGGCCACATTCACACCTTACATTTAAAGCACTTTGCCACTTTATACAGCCGTGGCTTCCCCAAAGAATTCTGGGAGTTGAGAGTTGTGGGGAAACCTCTTTCCCCTCACAGAGCCATGGATTTCATAGTCATTTAACAATCAATCCCTCTTCACAGGGAACTCTGGGAATTGTATCTGTGTGAGGGGAACACTGACCTCTTGATAACTTTCAGCACCCTTAACAAACTACATCTCCCATAATTCTTTGGGGAAAGCCATGGCTGTTTAAAGTGGTACAGGAAAGCTTCAAATGTATTGTGTGTGGGCAGCCTCCTCAGCACAGTTCCTGATTGGTGGGCTTTGGCAGTGTTTCTATGTAAAAAGGAGGCCCATCAACCATTTCCCCACCATTGGGGGGTTTTCCAACAATGCAGCAACCATTCCATTGGCCATTGTGGCAGCATATATCTTCTTCCAACATAATTGGTGTATAGGATTGCTCCATAAGAGAACTTTTTATTTTATTTTAGCCAAGGTAGCTCATGCAACTCCATGATTATGGTGAACTAATATTATGGTCAATTATTACTAACACGAGTATGTTAGCTTTATACCACGTTGTGTTAGCAAAGCAATAATGCATTATTTGTTATTATGAGAATTAAAGCAATCATGCACAGCTTGATCTCAATAGCTTAAAAGCAATTGTAGTGCAATCAAACAAACAAACTGTGAGCAGCCTCCACTTATCATTTCCAAAATTACCACTTTCTCAAAAGTCAAGCATTTATTAATGGTGCCATAAAGCCAATGAAATACTACCTTTTCATTATTTCTTTTAGTGAATCCAAAATACATGTTTAAAAGTGGGGAATTGTCTGATAATTGCAACGTTTGCTCCCTTTGGTCATTTTATATAGCCAAATTATCATGAGAATACATAGTTTAATATTTGAAAACCTAATTAACACAGGCTTTGTTTTTGTTAATCACATTTAAGATTTATTACTATTTCGCAATCTTTTCATCTGAAAAGCAAGATAAAAATTATGTTGATTAAAAACTGTTGTTGGTTTTTCTTGCTGTCACTGTCATAAAGGACAATCCATGGCATACTTCTTCTGTGAAACCTCTGCTTCTTTCAAGGTTTCCATGATTTAAGAGCACTGATGGAGTCTGCCTCTGCAGTGCACAGCTGATCAGGTGAACTGGGAAGGGATGCCTAGCAAAAGTCTCACCACAAAAGAGCAAAATGTTTTTACTTTCCTGTTGCAGCGGAACCTATTTATCTACTTGCACTGGTATGCTTTTGAACTGCTGGGTTGGCAGAAGCTGGGACAGAGCAACAAGAGCTCTCCCCGTCACGCGGATTTGAAACGTCGACCTTCCAACTGGCAAGCCCAATAGGCTCTGTGGTTTAGACCACAACGCCACCCACTCTATTCTGATTCAGTAAGAGTGAGGTTAACTATTAGAAGAGAACAGTTCCTATATTTAAATTTCTTCTAATAAAGATACAGTTTCTTCTTTGTTTTAAAATATGGCAAGACAGAAGAATCATGAAGCCTGATCTACTATTTTTTATGTTGTGAACTGCCTTGAGATCTATGGACAAAGGGCAGCTAATAATAATAATAATAACAATCACCAGGAACCAACATGGACCATTTAGCTGCCTGTGGCTTTTGTCTTCCAACCAAGGGAGCAGGTGCCCATTGGTTGTAGTGGGAAGTGGTATGCTGGGATGTCAGATATACACTGAATGGTAAGTTTATAACATTTCCAGTTAAGTTGGCTCATTCTTCACAGGCTCCCGAGTGACACAATTGATGGGATGCAATTATAATCATTATTGTAGCTGGTTGTAATTTATCAAAATACAATGTTGTAATTTACTGGCTGTCATTTTGTTGAGTTATTAAAAAAACAATGGCAAAATTGCAAATGTCACTTTTGGACACACACACACACACACAAATGGATGTGAATTCTTTTGTAGCTGGACTTCCCTGGTAATTTCTAAATTGTGGTTAATTATCACTGAGCCATCTTTGCATGGGCTCCCAGTCTGCGCCGCTGTTCAATACAGTATTCTACCGTTATCTCATGCCTTGACATTTTGTTCACCTACTCCAACCGAGTAGGCAGAATTAATAATTCAATAGAAAGTTAGTGTGGCCAAGCTTAATCCTTTATGCTCATTTGAAAGCAAGGGGGGAGGCGGGGAGGGAGAGGAGAAAATTGACCTCGATTTGCTTCTGTGAGTCCCATTGACCCAACATAATGGATTTATAATGCCCTGCTGTATTCCCAGCTTCATATCAATACAAATGCACAGAAGAAGTGATCTGTGTTAATACAAGACTTCATTGCACAAGTAGCTCTTTCAAGTGGAAGTAACCTTGCCACCATGAACTTAAGCACATTTTCAAAAGGACTTACTTGTGCAGTGAATGCAATGTATTTCCATATATTGTCTGAGATCTGTGGCGCTAAAGCTGCAATCCCATACCAGGAAGCAAGTCTTGCGCAGGCCCAGCCCACTAATGAGGCAACGTGAGATGCCCGCCTCAAGCGGCAGAACCCCAAGAGATGGTATGCACCTTGCCTTGACCATCAGTGGACAAGCAGCACCAATGGCAGCCCTGGTTTCTGGCAAGATCTTGCTCATGTAAGAGATCCCTGCACAATCAAGGTTCCAGCTCCCTTGGAAGCCTATGCATGTATAGGGTGAGTCCTTTAAAAGAGGCCCCATGGATACAGAGTACACATGTTCCACGGGGCCTCCTTTAAAAGACTCACCCCTAGTGATCAATGAACGCTTCTGCTGCTTAGACACCCATGCCCAATGCAGGGATACAAGGGAATGGAGATGGGAACTGGAGAGGGGCTCATGGAATGGTACTGCTCCCCCTTTCAATGAATGGACTTCCTTCATGTATATAACAGAGGAAGAGATTGTTGTCTGAAATATGCCCAGTGTCCATATGTAGTAAAGATAAAGGTAAAGGGACCCCTGATCATTAGGTCCAGTTGCGGACGACTCGGGGGTTGTGGCGCTCATCTTGCTTTATTGGCCGAGGGAGCCGGCGTACAGCTTCCGGGGCATGTGGCCAGCATGACTAAGCCACTTCTGGCGAACCAGAGCAGCCCACGGAAATGCCGTTTACCTTCCCGCCGGAGTGGTACCTATTTATCTACTTGCACTTTGACGTGCTTTCGAACTGCTAGGTTGACAGGAGCAGGGACTGAGCAACGGGAGCTCACCCCATTGGGGGGATTCGAACCGCTGACCTTCTGATTGGCAAGTCCTAGGCTCTGTGGTTTAGCCCACAGCGCCACCCACGTCCCTTCCATATGCATTGGGTTATGCCAAAGCACGTTTTCATGCCCATGCTCACATCACATTTTGTTGTGACATTTTGTTGCTTCTTTTGGAGCAGGTAGCTACAATCTTTTTCTACAGTATCCATTGATCCACTAAATGAAACAATCTGAAGGTCAAACAATATGTGTTGCAACTGAGTCTATTGAAAGACTGCTCTCTTGATACCTTGTTCTCTATTGTTGCTTGTTGGAAGTTTCTTTGACCTACGATAAATTGTCTTGATTGTTTTCATCCATTCCATCCTCCTGGTAATTCACCCATTCTCTTTTGTTCTCTTAATTCTCTTTGTTCAAAGTTTCTGATGCATTTTAAAATTTGAAATAGTTATTTTTCTTTTGCAGGTTTTTTTTTACAAATCCGCAAAATATTAGAGGAGTGAGAGTCAGATGTTTTGCAGGAATCCAGGTCTGTGTGGAACAGTTATAAAGACATTAGTAAACTCTAATTTGATTCCAGAGTCCTTGTCTGCAGTGCCTTAATGGAAGAATAAATGCTATAAAGGTCTTCTAGAATCACCTCTAACAACTAAAGGTTGACATGCTCATCATGGTAAAAGTAGCAGCTGCTACCATTAATTCTGGACCCTCTTATTGTTATAAGACAGGGCCTCCTAGACTGTAATTTATCTTTGCCCAATTCTGCAAAATAGAGAAAGATTTCAGTTCTTTCCTGGAATATTGTGCAGTGGCAATTTTAGAGTATAGTTGGTGAATTCCTTGACTTACTGCTGAAATATTTAAATTTCCTATTTATGAGAAACTTGGCCTGCAGAACCTGAAATTGCTAAGATTTTATTCAAAGTGGTTTCAGAAGGTAAGTGCTTCTTTCCTTTAGGAAAAATGACAGAGGCAGACCAGCTGGAGGGGTGGCTGTTTTCATTAACCTAAAATTAAAAATCAGTTGCGCACAGATAAACCTTGAAAATCATTTCCACTGCTTTTATTTCCACTGCTTTTCCACTGCTTTGTTACAAACTCCAGCTAACTTTAGCTGGCAGGCTATGCAGTCCTTGCTGCATGAAAGTTAAGAGAGACCAGAAAGTTCAGAAAGGAGTTTTAGTTTCTCTGTAGAAGGAGGAAGCCAATGCTTTACAGGAGACCCTTCCCACCCATCTATATAACAGCAGGGATGGATAAATCTGCCAGTTTCAGTTCTTCATTTTCCCCATCATAAGTTCATTTCCCGACATTTCTGCATCACCTTGTAAGAGTCCTCACAAAATAATTGTACACATTTTCATGCACATTGGCAAGAAAATTCCACTAATATTGCATGTTTGAATGCCATTTCCACCAATTTTTTTTTTTGTGTGTGCACACTTTCCCTGAAAATATGCCTTTTTTGCATTCATATAATTTTGAAGGATACCTTCATCATGGTCCACACATTGGTTTGGGAAGTGAAAATTAGGTAAGTTTACATTAAACTGTAGGGTGTGTGGGGTGTTAGGGGTGGGGGACCTCTGGTGGGGGACATGCCATTCCCCTTCTGGGGTACTTTGTCCAGCATTGCACACGGCTCTCACAGGTGGCTCCTAGAAGCTGTCAGCATGCGACAGCGGCCACATTACAAGAACAGCTTTGACTGGCTTGCTAAACTGGGTGAGGGCAGCAATTTGACTTCATCCCCAGAGGCATACCTCCATTGTCTCTTGAGACAGATGGATGCTGACAAGATTAAAATACAAAGCAAACTAGTTTCTCTCTCTTCTTTGCCTACCAGGTGTGCCAACCTCAGAATCAAACTTTTATTATTAAGATTCCACACTATATGTGAATAATGAATAACTTAATTGTGACAATTGATCAGTTCCATTGTTACCTAGCTCTCACTGGCAAGCTCTATCTTTTCTCATCCTTTCTGAAAAGGATAAGAATTGGAATGGTAAAGAGTGGGGAAACTTCATTTTAGGGGGAGTCGAAGCACACTATTCAACACTGCCAGAAGTGTATGGATACGTCTGTGATCTTCATTTCTCGCTCTAGGAGTGCATTGTGAGCATTGGCTTTAAAGAAAGTAGTAGTAGTATCTGTGGCTGTCAATTAAAAGCAAAGGCACAAATTTGTAATAGTTCAGTGATTCTAAGCCATAGTATAAATGACAGGTACATGATTTGGGCTCAGCGAGATGTATTTCATCAAAGCATAGCATTATAGCAGCAGTGCGAGAGCTATTGGTTACAAGGTGCTTTTTATATTCAATTCTTTGGCTTTGAATAGTTTTTCATGCCTATCCCCAGTTCACATGGGATTGTAATGGAAGTTCTAAATGGACTCACTTAGCTTTTTGTCTGCATGCACTTGGTTCAGAATAGAGAAGGTTATTCTTTCTTCCTTCAGTTATAATAATGTAAGAGCAGCCCAACTGAACCTTACTGCACCACTTCAAGAGTCCATGTGGCCCATGTGACAGCAGTCCTGAAAGCACTCCACTGGCTGACAGTGTGCTACTGGGCCAAAATAAAGGTGTTAGCTCTGGCATATAACTCTCTAAATTGCTTGGGACCAAAGTATCTAAAAAGGTGCCTTTCCCAGTACCAAGTATCTTGGAGCCTATGATTGGCAGGTGAGGCCTTGTTGATGGTGCTGCCACCAGGGGCTGCCTGGTTAGTGCTGACTCATGATAGGGCCTTTTTAGTGGTGGTTCCTCGGTTATGGGATGCCCTTCTTAGTGATGTGCACCTGCCTCCATTATTATTAATTTTCAGGTCGAATTTGGAAACATTCCTGTTTACCCAAGCATTTTTGTTGCTGAAGAATACCATTTCTGGCAACCTCAAGATCATTGGGGAGAAGTGTCTTTTTAATTGTAATAGTTTTTTAAATGTTTTCATCTATATCTGCTTTTATTTTTTAATTGTTTGCCAGCCTGAGTCCCTTTTGGAGGAAGGGCAGAATCTGAATTCAAATAAATGTTTTTGTGAGTTTAGGGGTTCAGGGTTAGGCTGTCTTGCCTGAGTCCCTTCTAATTCCTGGATCCAGCATGGATTCAATTGTTAGATTAGCCAGGCAAGTACCATAATGCCCCCCCAAGTATGGGTCGTTAAGGTAAGAAAGGAAGCAGCTCTGCACAACAGGACAAATAAGTGCCCCCCCCAACTGTCTGGTAGTTAGAAAGTCAAAAGGTGAGAGTGGGGTATGTGAGCTAGGAAGCTAGAAGCAGGCTGCAGGCTGGGCAGCTGAGAGACAGAGCCATGCCTGATTCCTGCTGGAATCCAAGGCTGGCTATGGGAGAAGCAAGACTTATTGGGGTGTTAACGCTGTGAGCCCCTCCATCGTAGGCTCAGGTTGCAGATATGTGTAAACAAACCATATATCGTAAAGACACCACAATCTCTGAACTGTGGGTAAGTGAAGTGCCTGGAACCTCTGGAATCTCACAGTGCTTGGAGGTTGGAGTGGCATGCAAAAATTTTATAGTATCCACCCTATTCTCTTCACTGTCATTTGTTTCAATTGGTTTTAATGTTGTATTTTTAAAACCAGCCCTGGGACCTTATGATGAACAGGTAATAAATCTAATAAATAATAATATTACTGGCCCAGGAAGGCAGTGACAGTACACATTTGGAAATGTAGACTTGTAAGGGAATGGCTGGAGGAGAGTTGAAGGAATGGGGAAATGAATAGTTAAAGTTCATCCCTATCTAATACTAAACACCAGCTCTAAGGTAAGGCTGGGTATATCTGAATCATACTTTTTCAGTGGTTTAGACCACAGCACCACCTGGTATGCGGGTGGCACTGTGGTCTAAGCCACTGAACCTCTTGGGCTTGCCAATCACGATGGGGTGAGCTCCTGTTGTTCTGTCCCAGATTCTCCCAACCTAGCAGTTCGAAAGCATACCAGTGAAAGTAGATGAATGGATACCGATGTGGTGGGAAGGCAAATGGTGTTCCCATGCAGTCTGCCTTCCATCACAGAAGAAGCAGTTTAGTCATGCTGGCCACATGACCCAGAAGCTGTCTGCAGACAAAAGCTGGCTCTCTCAGCCTCAAAAGCGAGATGAGTGCCGCAGCCCATAGTTGCCTTTGACTGGCCTTAACTGTCCAGAAGTCCTTTACCGTTACCTTTACCTTTTTCAGAAACCTGTAGGAAGTATAATAGAACTATTGTGGTCATCTGTGGCTAAACAGCTTTTGTAGACTTTTCTAGTTCTGAGACAATCATAGGACAAGAAAATAAATGAAAGTGAATATTCACAATCAACATTAGCTCAATCATCACTCCTTCGCATTTCTGAAAAACAATAATCTTGACACAGCTGCTGTCTGGTAGGGAGTCTCTAACCACAAAAGCTTTCTCAAATACATCTTCACTTCATTGTCATAAATGGGACATGAGCACTTTGGCCTTGATGCTGCAAACTGAGCCCAGTTTAGAAACAAAACCCAAACTAAGCTTGAGTGGCATCCATCTCAGTGAAACCACTTGTTTTGAGGAAGCAAAAGCATTGTATTGGCTAAGGATGCTTCTTTGAGTTTCAAACAGCAAAATAATCTTGGAAACGTGTATACCTGCATATACAAAACCCATATTAGGAATTTCACAATAAATATTTCAGATTAGTCAACAATGAAATTCTTCAACATTCAGGTGGCTTCCACAAGAAGCCAGGTTTGACAGTACAAGTAGGTATTTTTTTACAGAACCTTTTGTGATGTGTATTATGTGAAGAGGACACAACAACCCTGTCCCCCGTTTCTGCATGCATTTTTTATGTTAGAAAGAATTCAACAACAAAGCAGTCTGGCAGCCATGATAATATACATATATTTAAAAATAAAATATAGAGGGACAATGAAGCTCACTGCTTCAACCAACAGAACAACCAATAATATTTGGATATCGTCATTCTTGACTTTTTGATGGTGAATTCAAAAACAGTCTTCATAATATCAGCATGAAAATGTACCATGTTTTGGTAGATTTGCATTGAGGTTGCTTTCAGTTTAGATGGTGTTTAGCATCCATTTCCCCCCACTGTTGCAAGTACAGTCAGAAACCCCAAGAAGCACTTGTGTTTTCCTTCCAAATGTCTCTTACACTTTCTATAGCTGTTGTACTTCAGCCACACCATGCAATCTTGCTTCAGTGTATTTTGTTAGTAAACTCTTTTCTGAAATTGTAAAACCACGGCGGCTCATTACCAGCCAGGATGTCCCATTGCTTGTGTCATGTGAATCTCAAAGGCCTGTGCCTGACTTGACATTATTAATGATTCCTGTGGATTTTCTGCTGAATCAATGATTTCCCTAATTAGTTCTGTGATGTAGATAGGTTCTCACGGACTGCACCATGGGCTGCATGGAAAATGATTAAATATATTTTAGACAAGAAATTTCAAATTAACCTATTAGTCAGTCATTGTTCAAGGATCACTTCATTTCCCATTTTCAGAATTAAGAAGTGCATTGGAAAGAGGAGCGGAGAGGGGCAATTGAAGCAACAATGTTTTCTGCTGGCTGCAGTTTCTGAATAATGTTCAGAAGGAACCCACTATGCAGCATATTGCATCATGAGTTCCCCCAAAGAGTCCCAGGAACTGTGGTTTGTTAAGAGCACTGATCTCACAGCAGCAATTCCCAGCACCCTTAACAAGCTACTTGTGGAAGTCAGTTGGTAGTTCACTCCACCTCAGCTAGTGTGATGTATCAACGGAATATGCAGAGCCCCAACCGAGTCTTCCACCAGATGGGTGGGGTATACATAATAAATTTTTTTACTATAATTCAGAGATATCCTGCTCCCAGTCAAGAAGTGAGACCAGGCATTGTGTAATTTAACACATTGTTCACATTACACCAACACGGTATATCCCTTGGGAAGGCATTTCACAGATCTGGAGTCACCATATAGACCCCAATATGCTATTTTCTCCAACCATATCAGGTGAAAGACATATCTAGTCAAGCATCCTGTTCTCACAGTGGCCAGCCATATAGGAGCATAGGAAGCTGTCTTATAGTGAGTCAGGCCATTGGTCCATCTAGTTCAGTAAAGTCTACTCTGACTCTCCAAGGTTTCAGATGGAAGGTTTCCCTAGTGCTACCTGGAGACACCAAGGATTGAACCAGGAAGAGTCTGTTTACAAGACAGAAGCTCTACCACTGAACCTATAGTCCTTCCCTATGCCTCAGTCCTTTCCATACAATGTTTTTGGGAAACCTGCAAGCAGGACCTGAGTGTAGCAGCACTCTCTCCACTTGCGATTCCCAGAACTGCTTTCTCACTATCTGTATCCCTTGTTTTAAACTAGATTGCAAGAGTGTCTCATGCAGTCCCCTCCATTATGCCATAACGTCTGGGAGGTCAGGTTCTAAGGGTGCATGTCAAGTAATCACAACACATTTTTGTATTCATTTCCTTTTTCCCTTCATCAATTCAGCCCTGGAAACCTCTGCATTGGGCTAATCCAAGACAAGCCCTAAGATGTATAAGCAGAGGAATGGGTCTCATCAAAAGCATTTGCAACTTTATGCACCATTGCATAAAACATTAATGGTGTCAAAATAGCAATCATAGTCTCAGCAGATGCCAATCATTTAACAGCTCACAATTTACACCTACTAGAAGAAGGCCTGCTGCATATTACTGCCTCCCAAGTAAATATAAGCACCAGTAGACTAGTATTGTACTTCTATTTCCACCAGCATGTCTACTGTAACCTATGTCAGAGGTACAGGGAAGGTCACAGCTTTTTTAAACAGTGAGAAATTATATTTCCAGTTACAGATAGGTAGCCATGTTGGTCTGCTGTAGTCAAAACGAAAAAAATTCCTTCCAGTAGCACCTTAAAGACCAACTAAGTTAGTTCTTGGTATGAGCTTTCATGTGCATGTTCTGAAGCAGTGTGCATGCACACGAAAGCTCATACCAAGAACTAACTTAGTTGGTCTTTAAGGTGCTACTGGAAGAAATTATATTGATACATAAAAGTATTAAGCTAATTCAAGGAATAGCTTTCCCACAGGCTCAGCTGTAACCCACTGAGTAACAGCCCAAATTGTTCTTCCTACTTACATCCTTTCTGATGGTGGAATCATAGGATTTTAGAGCTGGAAGGGTCCCTCAAGTTCAACCCCCTACAATGCAGGGATCTCAACATGCAGTTCCCCATCGAATTTGAAACCATAGTGGACCCTGCTTAGCTTTGCAAATGTGCTAGCAGATTTATTGCTGTTGCTTAAGGGGATGAGTCAACCCAAATTCCCATGGAGCACTTGTGTGCGCGCATCACAGCCTCATGCTATGGAGCTCTCAATCATAGTGCCAGCTATTAATTTAGTTCCCATAATGACAGCTTTGAGTGTCAGCCAGCTAGAGCCCAAGGAGGACTTCACCGTTAATCAAACTGCACTGTAAAATTATATAAATCTTTAAGGCAGCTGCAGGATTCTCTCACATTTCCCCTCTGTTATCTCTTAAAAGACTTTTGGTTTGGTGGTTAATCCAGTGAAAACTAAAGTGATGCCCCTGCACTGATAGCTGCCCATTTGAACTATGTGATCAACAAATGATACAAATAAACAGACCATGTCTTCTCATGTCATTTATGATTCTTATGTTCCTTATTTCTAAAACCCAACAAAATTATTGTTATTAAAAGTGGCGTGATCTTTGTCTATTTTTGGGGACATGGTTACATATGTGTCAAGTCCAAATGAAGCACAGCTAACTGAAGTCGGCATAACTGAAGTCTGGATAAAAAACGCCTTCCTTTGTATAATAATACGAGGAGTTTCAGTGTAAAAATCTATCTCCATCTGATGCTTTGAGCACCATAAACTCCAGGAAATAACCTTTAGCTAGATCTACTGCTCATGAATCATCTTTGGCAACAAGTATGTCAAATGAAATGATCTGGAGTACAGCTCTGCTGGAATGAGAAACGAAAGTCCCCAAAGGTATTTCAGTTTGCAAAATATACAGTACTATCTCTCCTGGTCCAAGAAATTCTGAAGTCATTAATCACTGAACTCTTGGAGTGTTTCCACAAAAGATTACATTCTCCTACCACACTTAAGAAGGCAGTGCATTGATACCATCACCCTAACAATCTTTTCTTGGAAGCATATTATGCCCCCCCAATGGAAATGACTGCTAAGTTAGATGCTCACTCCTAATCACATATATTTTGTATACAGTCTCAATTTCAGTGGGTAAAACTGATTTGCATGCAGATAAGACTGCAATCCTAAATTCCACTGAAGTCTTACTAAACCTATTTAGGAGTGGTCTCAACACTCCTACACTGTTGGAACCTAACAGTGCAAGCCTATGCATATTTACTTGGAAGTAAGCCCCACTGTTTTCAATATAGATTGTGTCCAGGTAACTAAATAGGATTGGTACTTTAATCAGGGGCGACCTGTCCTGTTTCATCACTAGAGGGGGAAAACGGAATTGTAGCCTTCTGGTCCCCCTACTGCCCTGCAATTCCGCTACAGTGGTACCTCTGGTTACGTACTTAATTCGTTCTGGAGGTCCGTTCTTAACCTGAAACTATTCTTAACCTGAAGCACCACTTTTAGCTAATGGGGCCTCCTGCTGCCACTGTGCCGCCACTGCACGATTTCTGTTTTCATCCTGAAGCAAATTCTTAACCCAAGGTAATATTTCTGGGTTAGCGGAGTCTGTAACCTGAAGCGTATGTAACCCAAGGTACCACTGTACTGATGTGCCCCAATTCTTAGCAAGAGCTAGGACACTCCTCCAAGTCTTGCTGCTTGGCTTCTCCACCTGGAGGCAGGGAAGGCCAGTGGCACTGGAACACCTCCTTCTCGGTGGCGGTAGCAGTGGGGCAGGTGGGCAGAGCACTTCCTCTTGCACTTCCATTGCCTAAGGTGGGCACTTCATCCTACATCGGGGTGGGGGATGGCTCTGGCCTTAATGATACTGATTTAACATAATTAAATGCTTTGGAGACAATTTTCTATAATCCAGGCTACTCACTGCCCATTCAATTGTTTTAATCTTGCTGCTGAAATCATAAGAAAAATCTATTGAAGACTGGCTATGAACCTATTGTACAGTACCAGGGGGGGGGGGATATGATTCACTTTGCATTTAAAGCTGAATCTATTAAATGTCAAACAATATGAGGAACAAAAGGCAGCCATCCTTTCAAATTCACACTTAGCTGAATTTTGCATTGCAGTTCTCCAACCAGCTTTTCAAAAAACAACAAGTGAAAGCGTGCATTAAAACGAGCATATTAGTGAACATAGGATACAAAAATGCATTACATTAGGAGCAATGGCTTGCAAAATTTTGTGCATTAGTCAAAACTGCATACAAAACTGTATTAGGAGGAATTTGCACATTAGAATGCTGCAGAATTGTCACGAGTGTTGTTGTTTTTTAATTGCAAAGCACTGTAGAAATGTGAAGAACTGACTTTTGGATTTGAAAAATCAGAAGCAGGGAACTGATATGGACAGATCATCCCATCCTTATAAAGGATTCTTCCAGTTGCTTGGAAGTGATGTTCTCACTAGCAGAGGGTTCACCTTTCATTCTGGACCAGCTCCTGTACTTGGTGTCCATGTCCTCTTGGAATGGGGTTTGCCATAGCACAGAATATACTCCACATCAATCTGATGTACAATTGTACTTGCACTTGTGCTACTCTTTACATATGAAACTTTTGCTGAAGAGTGGGTAGTTGTCTTAAGCACCAGCAACAAATTTGGTTTCTTTTGCACAGCATCTCCTAATTGGATTTCCACCAGTGATTTTGATGTTCCAGCTTGCAATCCAAAGGAGTGCCTCTTACTCCTTGGTTGGACCTTACAGCAGAACCGAAAAGGACATACAATAGAAGATTATGCTGCACAGGTTAACTTCACATTTTTAGAAGTGCGACACTGTAATTTTTCACAAATGTGTCCACACTACGTGTTTCGCTCATTTATTCATCCAAGAGAAAGAAAATGTACAGAGATACTGAAATTCACCCCTTAACTACAGAATGATAATAATGAAAGAAAAAAAATCAATGAACCTTCTTTGAATTACATTAAAAGATGATGGAGCCATTCCAGGATAAATGTCTACTCTGTTGGGTTACTATAATACATATTGATTTCAAAGAAAGTCTAGTATTGATTTCTGGACAGCATGCAGTAGAGAGAAATACTATTTTTCAATACATTTGGCTAAACTTACACCAAATGTGTATACTCATTTACAATTGCATTTTTAAGTAGAGGGTGGTTGTTGTTTTTTTGTTTGTTTTGGATCTCAGTAAAAGTTTTATTCATTCTTAAAGTTTGGATTATCTACAGTTCAGTCAAATCGGATCTTCACATTTCTTCGATTAGAAGCTATGCAATGCAAGCAATGGTCCCTCCTCCCAAACATAGGTATAGAATTATAGAGTCACAGAACTGCAGAGTTGGAAGGGAGCCCAAAGGCCATCTAAGTCCAACCTTCTGCAATGCAGAAATCCTGCTTCCAGCCATCCCTGGGTGGGATTGAACCACCAACTTTTTGATTAAGAGGTAGATGCACTGACCCATTGTGCCACACACCACTGTTTGTTCCCATTTGTTTTCCCATTTTTCTGGTGTGAACATGAAGGCAAGGCCATCTAACTGGGTAAAGTTCTTTTACAACATAAAAAAAGAAGATAATGTCACAGCCCCAGTCACAAGCTTGAAGGAGGAGGAGGCCTGGACAGGCTCAGCCTGAAGCTGTTGCGCTGTTAGCTGAAGAGCTGGGCCAGGGCTCATGATGCCAAACCAGAGCCTGCCAAACCTATGCCAAGATCCTCATGAGCGCCTTCACCTGCAATGAAGAAACCCAATTCCTCTCTCCAGTTGTGCTGGGACATGCCAGCTGGGAGCTGTGGAATGAAGTGCCCATCTTCAGACCAGGCGGTTGACACATTAAGGGTCTGTTCTTTGTGCAAAGGGGTTAGACTGTGGGATGAGTTGACTGGAGACCCAAAGTTATAGGTCTCAGGTTAGTCTTTGTCAGAACAAGTTGCTCACTAGGAACTATCCCACTGTGTTGCTTTATGGGCCCCTTGTTGGGACCAGGAGAGGACAGGTCCTTGCTGACTCAGATTAACTCTCCAGCAATGTTAGTTTTCTTGTAGGATAGCTACTATAAGAAGGGTATAGACTGCTAATACACCCATAGTTTGGAGGGCAGCCCCAGTTCATGCGATTACAACTGTGTGCATGATTTAAAATTTGGGGTGGGGTGAAGTCAGTGCCTCAGTGGAACTTGATCTGTATTTGGGATGTATGGGGGAAAGTGTCAAACCCATTGCTCCCCCCAACTGCTGCTTAAGGAAACATTCAAACAATTCATAATTGTGCAAATTATGCCATGTTTAGCTTGACCCTCAAACACATGGAGCAGAAAAAAAATTTAGTTAGGCAATTCTACTTAGAGATTAAATATATTTTAAGGGACACTGGAGATGATACATAATCTATCTATCTATCTATTGCACAGCTACCATTACTGAAATGAACATGGACAACTGGATACCTTTCAATTGGGAAAGCAGTTGCTGGGAGAATGAGGGAGATTATTCTCCCTTGAACATTATTTTGGGCAGCAAATTGGATGAGAAAGGATAGCCACAATCATCCACCTCACTCCTTGCAGTTCTCCCAAATCCTGGGCAAATACTGTTTTCTTGATGCCTAGAGATTCTTTACTTCTGAAGTACAGGGCTTTATGTTCCACCCAGCTGGGTCTGGCACATGCTTTCCGAAAAGATTACATCCGACATTGTACACCTTGTCCAAGACTATAATGGACTCAAACACTGGCTTGATTACTGTTTCAGATCATTCACCTAAAAATCACGATCCCTAACCTGCCACCTTTATTTGGAGATTGAATTCTCCTCTGTTATACAGGCAGATAGTGGTAGACAAGAAATCCAGGACTGTTTTAATACCAACACTTGTCCCACTTTATTGCAAGCCTTAATTTAGGATGCTATGAAGATAATCCTAAGAGGTGATTGCATAAACGAGTCAAGTGCTGTTATAAAATACAAACATACAGCAGCAAGGGAAACATTCAAAAATGATATTGCCAGGCTAGAATCCAGGCACAAAAGGGCTAAGTGTGCCAGGGTTTACAGAGTTCCTTTGGGGCAGCAGTGAGAATTGGAGGTACAGATATTACCAAATGCATAGGTCCATGGTGTTGTTTAATCATATTTTTTTTGAATTTGGAAACAAACATTCCAGCATTTGATAAATTGAAATGGCCATTTTAGCTGATGTGATTACAAAAAATTGAGATAACCCAAGACTCCTAAATTTGATTTTTCATTTTTATAATTCTCAAAGCTTATACATAGGATGTTCTGAGGCACCAAGCAGGGATGCCTTTTTCACCGCTCCTGTTTGCAGTCTCTGTTGAGTCACTGTCAATAGCCATTAGGGATAACCGTCATATGAGGGTCGTCACTGTGAATAAAATGCTTCACAGCCACAATATGGAACTCAAGTTCTGCATTGTGGGTGGTCCCCTGCAACTTGTGATTAGACACCCACTCACCGTGGCCCAAATTCTGAAAAAAGTCTATCAGACACAGCATGAATTGGTTTTAGATACACATAATCAGGCACCTTATGACAAACCAGACTATACTACAGCAAGCACTTTAACTTCAAATAAATCTAAAGTCCAGTTTAGCAACCTACACGGTGGTGGGAGAATATCCAGCCTATGTGTCAACCCACCTGCTGGTCCATTTCCACGGGTGTTAAGAGAATCATTATTGATGCATGTACTTTTTTGTACCTTAAGCCATATAAGCACAATGTCATTCCTACTGTGTTGGTGGGTGCCATGATGATCAGGCTTCCAGCAGTGACTTAGGATGGTGACTCAGAGGGAGAGGGGGCCACCAAGTCAGAAGACCCAGCAGCTCAACCTACAGAGATGCTGGTTTTTGATCCTGATAATAACCTTGAGTCTAGCACCCTCAAGCAAGACCTCAGACACTGAACTCCCAGCTTCTGCAACCTCTGAACCAGACACCATCAAGGGACCAGCATCCTCAACTCCAATGATCTCATGTCCCACTGAGTTTGTTCACCAGCTGGTGGTGTGCCCAGCAAGAGATAACTGAAAGGTGATGGATCACCAGGCTCTAGGTCAGAGGACCTAGCTCTTTAAGGAGCTCTGATGTCCAGCAAGGGGACAGGGCCTGACAGTGGCGTAGTGTGGGTTGTCAGCACCCGGGGCAAGGCAAGTAATTTGCGCCCCCTAACCTGTGGATTTGCGCCCCCTAAACCTAACCCCCAGATGTTGCGCCCGGTGTGGCCGGCCCCCCCTGCACCCCCACGCTATGCCACTGGGGCCTGAAAGCCTATTCAACGCAAGGGACTGTGTAAGGACTTACCAGTAGTTACTGCACTCAACACTTTTGGAGTACCATATTGGCCCGAATATAAGCCACACTCCCCCCCCCAAAAAAAAATTCCGGCTGTGAAAAGTTAAAGTGTGTCTTAAATTTGTGACCTTACAAAAATTGGTTTTTGCAATATCACTGCTGAAATAGATATACAGTAAAATGGAACAGGTATGAGTGCCTGTGGAATTTCAAGGGAGTGGCTTATATTCAGGTACTGTCTTTTTGTCTCTCCCCCCCCTCACCTTGAATTTTAAAGGTGTGGCTTATATCAGGCCAATACGGTAAGTCAGCTCCTCCCTGGGACCACTCCATACCCTCCAACAGTTCTCTGATGAAAATAGGGATGTAACATTCCATAATGATAATATTACTATTTATACCCCCCCCCATCTTACTGTGTTGCCCCAGCCACTCTAAGCAGCTTCCAACATATATAAAAACATAATAAAACACTAAACATAAAAACGTCTCTAAACAGGATTGCCTTCAGAAGGCTCGGGGGTCCATAACCTCCAACAATTCTCTGGTGAAAATAGGGACATCCTAAGGAAAAGAGGGACATTCCAGGATCAAATCAGAAACCAGGATGGCTTCTCTAAATCAGGAACGTCCCTGGAAAATAGGGACACTTAGAGGGTTTGCTACTCTAGTTTTCTGAAGGACCTGATTGCTCTTGCTTTCTAACCCTGTTTTTTGACCTTTGCATGAATACTGTCTCTGCTTGTCAGTCTCTGCTCTGTCTGCCTGACCTGCTTCCTGCAGACTCGTGTGGCTCATCCTTCCCAGGACTTGACAGAGGGTTTTTTTTAATGGCAGAGGCTTCTATTTGTAGATGTTGTAGAGGTACAAAGCAGTTTCAAATTTTCAGAATCAGCATTATCGGTAAGTATTTAAAATGATTCAACAAATCATTATACCCATTCCTAAATCCATGCTCCTGTGAATTTTTGGTGAACAAAATGGTTCTATGTGAGGATTTTATAATTTTCCCTCTTGGTTGCTGCATGCTTGGAAGAAGAGAGTTTGGATTTGATATCCCGCTTTATCACTACCCCAAGGAGTCTCAAAGCGGCTAACATCCTCCTTTCCCTTCCTCCCCCACAACAAACACTCTGTGAGGTGAGTGGGGCTGAGAGACTTCAGAGAAGTGTGACTGGCCCAAGGTCACCCAGTAGCTGCATGTGGAGGAACAGGGAATTGAACCCGGTTCACCAGATTACGAGTCCACCGCTCTTAACCACTACACCACACTGGAAACTGCACAGCTTTGAAAGTGACAAATTCATGCAACTTATAGGTACGCCCCCCCCCCCCGACGGAGCTCACTGGAGCTCAGCTCCAGCACCTCTCATGTGGGTGCCATTGCCATCCTAAGAGAACAAGGGAGAAGTTCACAGTGAGCTCCAGCAGCTCTTTGTCTAGAAAAAGAGCACTGCTTAAAGGGTTGGTATCCTGGTCACATCCACACCATGCATTTAAAGAACCCTGGGAGCTGAACTCACAGTGTGTGGCATCTGGTCCTGCTGGAGAAACTGACCCACAAATGTTAACTGTCAAGAGATTGGGTTAAACCTTATTTTTTTGTACACAGTTGTGGCCATCTATTGCCAAACCTGCCTATATTTTACCAATCAGATTGGTTTACATTGCTCCCCCATCTTGTTACATTTTATTTATTTTATTTCGGTAGGAGGCTCATAATTAGATAATTATTAATGAGTTAAATTGTTTTAACATGGTTTTCTCCTCTTTTACTATCTGTATCACATACACTCCCGCTTCCACAAGGAAGGTTCAGAATATCCCTTTTGACCAATGGCATTCCTTCCCCTTAAATCTTTATATTTTCTGGATATGGTCTCTGATTGCTATTGTGCATTTATTTGATTATTATTTTTTATGTCCAACACAAAAAATTAATTAGAATAAACAGACCAGAAAAGAAATGGTTCATTTTGAAGTTACTCCCCAGAACTTTTAGAATCCATATTTATTTTGGGTCTCCCTTTTGTTAAGGCCTATAAACCCTACTTTTTCATATGGGAAGAGAAAAGAAAACAATTCTACTCTGCTCAAAGCATCCATAGCTTTTTGTTTATGTGCTGCCAGTATTCCAAGCATGCAGAAAGAATATTAAACCACAAATGTCAAAAAGCTCTTCCTTCTTGTTCGCTTTAGGCAATATTGCTTATTTCTTAACCAGAGAACCTGTTCTGTGGCTGTTACCTCTCCTTCTCTCCCATATGTTAATTTATTCCTTGAGATAATTGAGTATAAATGAGACTTCTTGATGGAAGAAAATTCCTGTCTAATTGCAAAAATGGCCACATAACGACATTTTAATGGGAATATCAACATTCCGTGAAAATATGCAAAACATAACCGCAAGCTTCCTACCCTTCCTCCATGCTGTAATGAGTTGACGGGCAAGATATCTGCAGTGGGCATTGCTGAGCTGAGAGGCCTTGGTAGCTGCCCCAGGATGCTATGGGGTGACTTCAGATGGATGAACCTGTCAATTTCAGTTTCTAATTTTTCCTGTCTTCAGTTCTCCACCTTTCCACATTGGTTTGCATTAAAAGTCCTTCGGAAAAATTTATTAATATTTTAGTGTGACTGTCTCCTAATATATAAATACCTGTATGCAGATTTTCCCAATATACACATTTTTTTTTGCAACACTTATTTCCCCTAATATTTATATTTTCCCTAATATGATGCATTTCTAATGTCATTTTCACTAATATGTTGTTGTTGTTGTTTAGTCATTTAGTCGTGTCTGACTCTTCGTGACCCCATGGACCAGAGCACGCCAGGCACTCCTGTCTTCCACTGCCTCCTGCAGTTTGGTCAAACTCATGTTGGTAGCTTCAAGAACACTGTCCAACCATCTCGTCCTCTGTCGTCCCCTTCTCCTTGTGCCCTCCATCTTTCCCAACACCAGGGTCTTTTCCAGGGAGTCTTCTCTTCTCATGAGGTGGCCAAAGTATTGGAGCCTCAGCTTCAGGATCTGTCCTTCCAGTGAGGACAGGGCTGATATCCTTAAGAATGGATAGGTTTGATCTTCTTGCAGTCCATGGGACTCTCAAGAGTCTCCTCCAGCACCATAATTCAAAAGCATCCATTCTTCGGCGATCAGCCTTCTTTATGGTCCAGCTCTCACTTCCATACATCACTACTGGGAGAACCATAGCTTTAACTATACGGACCTTTGTTGGCAAGGTGATGTCTCTGCTTTTTAAGATGCTGTCTAGGTTTGTCATTGCTTTTCTCCCAAGAAGCAGGTGTCTTTTAATTTCGTGACTGCTGTCACCATCTGCAATGATCACTAATATACTGTATGCATTTTTATGCACACTTTAGTATATACATTCTTATACACAACCTTGCTGGAAAACAGCATTGCCCAGTTCAGAGAAGTGCAAGTTCCAAAGGATGACTGTCAGTTTACATATTATTTTGGAAATCACCTTTAAGTGTAAACTGAACAGAATTTCTCCCCAATCCCTCGTGGTGACAGCTACGCATGCATATCATGTGTTACACCTCTATGTCAAACTTGAATAGAGTATTATTCACCAGCAGCTGTCATGACATCACCAAATAGTTTATGCATGGAGTCTCAGTTTGATAGATTTGAGGAGTGTACCTCCTGTTCTCTCTCCTGAGGTGGCGCACGGTTTGAATGATTTGCTGAACTCCTTCACCTCCTTCCTGTGTTTGCTATATTGTAGGGCTGACTCACCAATACTTTTCCCTTTGGGAAATATGTGACCCATTTGGGTTCCACTGAACTCTGATGCAGAGGACTGAACTTGTGTTGCTAAGGATACAAAGAGTGGAACATTCGGTCTCTGCTGCACTTGGAAGATTACCTTTGCGATTATACAAGGGAAACAAGAATAATCTATTTTGCTGCACTGTTTCAAAAGACTAGCTGTCAAATTGCTCACTGCAAAGTGAGACGGAAGATTGATGTCCACACTGCATCTTCTATGGATTGCATATGGCTGACATACAGAACTAAACAGAGGGGAAACTTTACATTTTCATAGCTTTAAGTCAACTGAATTGATTAGTACTGTACAATAAATGTTTCTAATTGTTGCTCATGGTCTCAGTAACAGCAAACCATCACAGAACCAGTTTAATAGATTGTATTTGCAGGAAGGGTGTTATTATCGGGTTCAAATTTTAGTGATTTTTTTTCTTACAGGATAGTTGAAACCAAAACCTGTTCTCCATGATTCCTCTGTCAAATATCAATAGATATGTCCAACAAATAGAGGTGCCAGATCATTTCAGCAAAACATTTTAAATGTTTCAGGTCAAATAAGATTGTTTTATTTTGTCTTGTTATTACTAAAGCATTCCCCCCCCAGTGAATATATATCACATCCAAGTACATGGGTCCCAATCCTCACATCTGTGCAAACACCAGTCGGTTGTGCCCATTGATACACACAGCCAGCTTTAGCAGCAGCCATTATCCCCCAAAGCATTACAGAGCAATTCCTAAGTATAGGAAACTGGTATAAGTTATCCTTATTTCCAAGCTCCATTCAGGAGCAGGGCTACTACCCACTGAACCAGCCTCAGCCTGATAGAGGGTCCTGAACTACAGGGTACCTGGCAGCAACTCTTGCACGATCCCACAGCAGATGCTAGCATGCAGTCTGGCAGGCCAATGGATCCAAAGTCTTGCCAGGGTTAGGTTCCCATCTCTGCTGCTGATCCAGAAGTCAACCTCATATATGCACGGTCCCAAAAAGCTCCCTGGAACATCCAGGCTGTGGTCCAACCAACATGGGCAGTTGAGCAGACACAGCACCTCAGCTCTGCTTCCCTTTTATCATATCTTGCATGTTGATTGCAGCATCTGGGCTTGACGTAGCAGGTGACCCTCACCTGTTCTGAGCCTCCTCCAGCTGAGGAATCACACACCTGCTGGAAGTAATGAGCCCCATCTGGCCAGCTAATGAGCAGGGTTGTGGCCCTCAGCCTCCCAGAGCCTTGCCCTCTCCCCCCGCTGCTCCTTACACCTCAGAGCTTGCTGTGTTTGGGGAGAGGGGGCCCCTCTGGCTCTGGTGAGGGGTCCTGTTGCTCTGCTTCCTGTGTGTGCACTGACCCACATCATCCTCCATCAGCCTGCGAGTACTTTCTACACCAACCTCTCCTTCTCCATCCCCAGCTGGTGTGCCTCAGTCATGGCTACAGCCCTCACCAGAATCCTCTTCCTCCTCCCTGCTCTCCTGCCAGTTCATGACACAGAGGGAAAACAAACCTTTAAAATAGAATTTGACTTGCAGCCCTTGTTATGCTGGCATAAGTTCCACTGTGTTGTTAGGTCACATGCCGGAGCTGAAATAGGTTTTGTGTAAGGCTCTCTTGGCCCTGCACTGCCCACAGGACCTCTGGACTTATGCCTCAGACAGGTTGAAGGAGTCATTGTGGTGTAGGCCTGGCTAAACCCCAGCTCAGCTGGGACAGCCCCAAATCCACCTGTTCCAATCTTGATCATCCTGGTGGATCTTGGGTTTGGACTGCACAGATAGTAAGTGCTGTCAAAACCTGGCTGATATGTACTAAGCTTGGATCCTAGAACAATAGGCAAGTAGGATCTTAGAATGCAACAACTGATTGGCTTGCAGGAAAAGACAAATCAGGCTCCAGAAGGAAGTTAATCAGCCTAAATTCTTTCCAGTAGCACCTTAAAGACCAACTAAGTTAGTTCTTGGTATGAGCTTTCGTGTGCATGCACACTTCTTCAGGGATCTGAAGAAGTGTGCATGCACACGAAAGCTCATACCAAGAACTAACTTAGTTGGTCTTTAAGGTGCTACTGGAAAGAATTTTTTTTGTTTTGACTATGGCAGACCAACACGGCTATCTATCTGTTAATCAGCCTATTAGGCTGGTAGGATCGTAGAATGCAACAACTGATTGGCCTGCAGGAAAAGACCAATCAGGCTCCAGGAGGGAAGCAGAATCAGCCAATCAGACAGGACTCATTGTGTAAATAATGTATATAAAAACCTGAGGTTTGGGGGGCAATTCAGTCACTGTTTTACAAGCTGCAAAGGTGGAGCATGAAATCACTACAGGAATCCGAGTATATTTCACTGACCATGCAAAGGGACTGTGGGTGTAAGCCCAATGAAGCTCTGGTAGTGCCACAAATGTTTACCTGTTGCACATGGAGTTTTTATCTTAAGCAACAACTTCCTCCTTCCTCCCTATGCTACCCAAATGATCAAGGAGGTCTGCATGTAGAAGCCTGCTTCTAAAGTGCAGGGACAATCCTGTCTGGAAGAAAGCACTGATACAAACATTTTCCATATAAACCACCGTCTCCCACCTTATTGTTTGGAAGCAAGTCCCACCGAGATCAATGGAGTTTATTTAGCAGCAGTGCATGGAAGATCACAGAGCACAGCAATGGATGAGGGCCAAATGACATGTCAGAATAGCTGCATAGTAGAGAGTAGGGTTGACACAAATTGCCAGTGCATGGAACAGAGGAAGCTACCTTATACCGAGTTTGATGAATGAGCCATTGAGCTCTGGATTGTCTACACTGACTAGTGGTTGCTACTGGGGATTTGGGAAAGGAGGCCCTTCCAGCCCTAACTGGAGCTGCTGGAGTTTGGACCTTGGGTCTTAAGTATACAAAGGAGATGGTCTGTCACAGAGCTATGGACCTCCTCCTCCAGATCAGGACCCTAAAGTGGAGGGTAAAGGGCATTTGGATTTGACCCCCATAACCTGTGTTCAAATTAAGGGCACCATGACTGCAATTTGCATAGAGAAAAAAGTTCCTATTGAAGTGCATGGGAGTTTCCACCTCCCCCAGTGCTAGTAAAATGTTAAGTAATGCAGCTGATAGATGGCACCATAAGATATGGAGATCATTAGTTTTATTCAGCATGTCAGCTGCTTTTATGCAGGCAGATATCTTTACTGGAATGCGTCCAACGTGACTGAAACAAAGCTGGGGAAACTGCATTGCTATTTATTCCATTATTCTGAGCAAAGAGGTCTTCAGCAGTCAACTCTAAAGTCTCCTTTTAAATAAATCTTAGAGCTTTCATGTCTCATTATTGTCTCCTAGGAAGCTTGCCAGGGCTGAGTGTTAAAAGCTTCCATTAGCAGCTAATACTTTAGCTGAGAAACATTTTTAAGTCTGTAATGGAAAAGGGGGGAAGAAACAGCTTCTACAAAATAAAATTATTTCATTTTTACATCTACCATATTGAGAGGAAAAGTGAAATGAGTTCTGAGTACTCGTTTCTCACTGCTGTGTGCTTTTTGGTAAGTTAACAAGTGCCTACTTAAAACATTAAATTGTTTTGGGGGGCTAAAATATAATGCAGTTTTAAAAGAAGGAAACTTATCAGTTTTATGGACTGTCTCAACCAGCAATATTTTTTTCCAGTAGGAGCCAACAGATGGTGACTTTGAGTGTCCTGTGGCAATAAATTCAACTGCATACGACTGTTTGTTTCGGGCAACACTAAGAATTGATTTTAACATCTACTTGACACTTCAGATTCATCATTGTCTTCCCTCATGGCTGATGTTGAATAATAAGTATCAGCTCTTTGAGTTTATTAGGTGCATGTCTGTTAAAGGTTCCAAGTCTCTATCTTGGTAGTAAATGTCTTTTCCCATAAGCAATGTGTTGACTCCTTGGGCATTTCTTTATGCTGAAGGGTGGTACAAGGGGGCAATCTCCAATGGCAATAAGATTTATTGAGAAGTGTTGCAGCATCAGGTCTTAGAGCAGATGATGGGAGGTAGTGGTATTTAGAATTTAATCCATGCATTGCCCCAGAGTTTACAAAATGCAGTGCATGTGCAGTAGTTAATATATTGTTAATTTGCCTTTTTTTCTTTTGCTCACTCATCCTCTGGGACAAGAAAGGAACAGTACACTGAATGGATTAGTGCTTTCTTTTGGTAGAAAGACAGCTCTCTCCCCCCCCCCCTTTGAAAATCAAAGACATCCTTGTTGCTTTTTAATTTCAAAAGAAAAGGCTTTTGCATTGTTCCAGTTCTGTGAATACTGGTTTGTTGAACCATTATTGTATCACAACAACGGGATATTGCTCTCATCTGTGAATTACATCCCACAAACAGTAATCAGCCCTTTATACCAATATGCTTTGCAATACTAATTTTCCCTCTTTAGCTTGAAGTCAGCCATGCTAACTTAATCAGATACACAATGAGAACCTCTCTGCCTAATGCACTGGAGCACATGTTTCCTTGGCTAGTAGCCAGGACCTGATGGTTGGTTTCTTAGATTTCTGCTTCAGCCATTTTCCAGTGAGGATTTGTGTTAGGTAAAACATTTCATCGTTACAGGAAGACAGAATTATCTCCTCCGAAAACACAACAGGGCTGCCCACAGTCAGAACAAGACTTAGCTGTATAAGGGGGAAAAAATAAGCATAAGGCAATAATAATCTTCCCCTACTGATTTAAAATGTCCATGTCAGTGGTAGGAGAGAGACAAAACGTTCCCTTTGTTTACAGCAGGAACACAAGAATCCTGACTCAAGTGGAATGTTAGGTGGGAAGAGATTAATACACACAGTTGGTTGAGTATCCATGAGGAATGAAGCCTACAATGGGTCTTAAAACTACATACAGAACAAGCTGAACCCATCATAATTCAAAATGAGTTACAAATTTAATGCTATAATTGTGAATGAAAGAAATCATAAGTTTTTGAAATACTTTCGCATTTTTGCACATAGCTCTCTAAAGTGGGACCCGGGTAGCACTGTGGGTTAAACCACAGAGCCTAGGGCTTGCCAATCAGACGGTTGGCGGTTCAAATCCCCACGATGGGGTGAGATCCCGTTGCTCGGTCCCTGCTCCTGCCAACTTAGCAGTTCGAAAGCACGCAGTGCACGTAGATAAATAGGTATCACTCCAGCAGGAAGGTAAACGGCGTTTCCGTGCGCTGCTCTGGTTTGCCAGAAGCAGCTTAGTCATGCTGGCCACATGACCCGGAAGCTGTACGCTGGCTCCCTCGGCCAGTAAAGCGAGATGAGCACCGCAATCCCAGAGTCATCTGTGACTGGACCTAATGGTCAGGGGTCCTTATCTCTAAAGTGCATCTTGGAAATGCGACGGACCTAATAAGGTTTTTTTTTCCACTCTGTGCATCACAGTACCTTGCATCACAACATTTTGTACATTGCAAATGGGACATTTAAATGTCTTTGAAAAGTAAAGGGTTATAGCAACTAACAGTCAGTGGGGGTGGAGTGACAGCCTTTACCTGGCCTCCCATAATGGCGTTGCTGCATATTACTAGGAGAGAGAGGGGTGAGGCAACAGCAAGGACTGTTAGTGGTTTCCTGGATGGGATGACTGGGGTTCAAGATGGATGGGACCACCCTCTGTTTAGGAACAGGTGTGCAGCTTAAGGATACTTCTATATTCACTACTGTGGTAGTGGCCTATTTGGATGGAGAAGGCTTAGCTTCAGTTGTCTGTGGTCTGGTAAACTCTAGGTTAGTTTACTGCAATGCATTATACATAGGACTACCTTTGAAGATGGTTCGGAAACTGCAGCTAAAGCAGAATTCAGCAGCCAGATTGTTGACTGGGACTAGGTAGTCTGAGTAAAGGTAAAGGGACCCCTGACCATTAGATTCAGTTGCGGACAACTCTGGGGTTGCAGCGCTCATCTTGCTTTATTGACTGAGGGAGCCGGCATAAAGCTTCTGGGTCATGTGGCCAGCATGACTAAGGTGTTTCTGGCGAACCAGAGCAGCGCACGGAAACGCCGTTTACCTTCCCGCTGGAGGGGTACCTATTTCTTACACCAATTCCGGCCCAGCTGCCAGCTGGCTTCCAGACCCAATTCAGGGTGCTAGTTTCGACCTATGCAGCCTGGGACCCAATTACCTCAAGGATCATCTCTCCCATATGAATCTAACCAAAACTCTGTCATCTGAAGTACTTTTCCAGGTGTCCACTCAAAATGAGGTGTGGAGGATGACAACAAAATAGCAGACCTTTTCAGTGGTATCTCTTCCCCCACCCCACACACCCCACAGTGCCTGATTGTGGACTGAGCATCACAACAACAATTTTGCCAGACCACAACTCTCATCATACCTGGTCACTGGCCATGCTGGCTGAGCTGATGAGAGTTGGAGTTTAATAACATCTAGAGGGCAACAGTCTTCCTAGCCTTGTCCATCACAGTATACTGTACTGCGTGGTAAGCAGTTTTTTACTTCAACATTGACTAAATGCCACAGTGCATCTGCAGCAGCACAAGTGGACTCCCTCATCTGCCCCAGCTGCAACAAAACATGTCTCTCCCGTATCAGTCTCTACAGACACAGAAGGCGCTGCAGCCTTCCAATAGTTTGACCTAACCCCCAAAGGCATACTCCTCCATTATCTCCCAAGACTGAAAGATGCCAATAACAATTGACTTACGGAACATTTGAAAAAAAAGGGTGGCCACCACTGTTTAAAACTTATATTGTTAGACTTCAGTGATGTATATATCTTGGCCTTGCTGAATACAGTGCATCTGGGAACAGATGGGAAGAGTGAAAGAAATGCAAGCAGCAGCAAAATCTTTTTTTAAACAAAAGAGGTGGAAAAAACTGATGGAGAATTGAAGATAATCGCAGAATAACTATTGGGAGACTATATATCTATATCTATATCTATATCTATATCTATATCTATATCTATATCTATATCTATATCTATATATATATGGAATTAAGGGGGGGATACTTACACATTGCCAAAAAGATGATATAAACTATTGAAAAAGAGAACAAAAACTAAAGCTGTTGTTCCTTTTCTACAATTCCCAGAGTAGTTTATCAGTTGGTCCTCCTTCCTAGGAAACTCTGGAAATTGGAGCTGTGTGAGAGGAATAGGGGTCTCATAACAACTCTCTAACAGCACCTTTAACAAACTGCAACTCCAAGGATTTTTTCAGGGACTGCTTAACTGTATTGTGTAGGCCTAGGATAGTTTTTGGAAGTGTCCCAAGTGCAAAGAGTGAAATAATTGGAGGCATTTAGTTTTAGGTCATACAAGGTCCCAATGCTCCCTTCCTCACCATCTACCAGTTTGATAATGACCCAGGTACTGTTCTGTATTGTGTTTTCAAATAATACCTTTGAAACTTAATTAAATGCTTCACAGTTAAATATTTTTTAATCCATAGTCATGGCAAATAAGAAAGACTCAGACTAGGAGTGTACACAGTTCCTTTTTCATTAGCTGTGAAACAGTGTGTGCTGTTTTTGAGGCAGTTCAATGAAATGATTATGCTCTTAAACAATTCTCATCAAACTGATTCACAGTGCAAATGGAAAGCAGCTACAGATAATTAGAGATCTCTGCTCTGCTTTAAAATGTAGCAGGAATGGGGAAAATCAGAAACTTGGCAAAACATCATGCTGTAGTGTGCTTTCTTGCCCCCACAATGGGATGTGAAGAATAATTTTGCTATCAAGAAGATATAACATTTTTCCCCACTGGAAATTTATTTATGTCTCTTAACTTTATCTCAGTTCTATAAGGTATACATTATTCATTACAGTATTGTTCTGTTCTGACCTCATTGAGTAGAGTGGCCACTTATGTACTACCAAAACAAAGCGAGAAAATTCATACCTTAAAAAAATGAAAACAAAAGAGGACACAAATTTACTTATGCTGATTGACACATGTGTGGATGCACATTTAGAAACAATTACTATAATTTAAATAGAAATACAATATATCTCACAATAGTGATGTGACCAGGAGACTTGTATTCCTGCTCAGTCTGTTTCCCAGGTGCAAGCTTTCAATGGGCAGCTCGGAGCATCTTACTCTTCCTTCCTAGGTTCTATATCTTTAAACTGGACTTGGATCAGTCAGCATTTAAAATAAAGGACCCTTTCAAATAGAAAAGTACACTCTTTAAAATAGGACACATGGCCACCCAAACAATGGGATATGTGTCGAAGACCTCAGATACCCTCAAATGAGCAGCTTGCTCCAACAGGATTTGCAGATGACGTGAGGCATATTAACCAAATAAACTCTCCCAACAGGTGGTGCACCCTGTTTTGCTACTTGAGGTGAAACAGGAAGGTGCTGCCCCACCCTACCCTGCCCCTGCTGAAGCCTCCATTACCTGGGTTGTGTGGCAGTACCCGTGAAGCAGCAGCGATGGCAGCAGGTTCTGGCAAGATCTTATGGAAATATTTTGAACTCTGCAATATTTCATGAGATCTCACTGGGAATTGCCACCGCCTCTCCACTGGCAGAGGGGGTGGGGTGATCATGGGGGTGCTTCTTCTTGGGGTTCTGCCACCTGAGGCAGCTGTCTCAGCCTGCCTCATGGGCAGGCCAGCCCTGCCTCCCAAGCTCCATCTCTTCCCTGAGGAAGCCGCAAAGCAGCCTAGTCCTTCACCTCCTTTTTCTTAATTCATTCCAGGATTGTTGCCTACATTAACAGGCAGACATGGGGGAAGGGTCAGCCTGGAGTGGAGGAGGCTAGTTCCTAAGAGGTTAGGGGAATCACTAGAGGTTTCACTGTAGAGATTTTTGGCTTAGGGCCCCTGATTGACAGGTCCAGGTTGGGGAAGTCAGAGAATTCGACACTAAGTGGACAAGCAAATGGGAAGTGCAGCAGCTTGCATACTTATCTGTGTTCATTAACAGAAATCAGTCAAGTGAATACAATCATTCAAATAACAACAACAACAACAACAACAACAACAACAACAACAACAACAACAACAACAACAATTATTTATACCCACCCATCTGGCTGGGTTTCCCCAGCCACTTTGGGCAGCTCCCAACAGATATTAAAAACACAATAAAACATCAAACAATAAAACATCAAACATTAAAAACTTCACTAAACAGGGCTGCCTTCAGATGTTTTCTAAAAGTCAGGTAGTTTTCCCTTGACATCTGGAGGGAGGGCGTTCCACAGGGCGTGTGCCACTACCAAGAAGGCCCTCTGCCTGGTTCCCTGTAACTTCTCACAGTGAGGGAATCACCAGAAGGCCCTGGACTTCAGTGTCCGGGCTGAACGATTGGGGTGGAGACGCTCCTTCAGGCATACTGGGCCAAGGCTGTTTAGGGCTTTAAAGGTCAGCACCAACACTTTGAATTATGCTCGGAAACATACTGGGAGCCAATGTAGGTCTTTCAGAACTGGTGTTATATGGTCTTGGCAGCCACTCCCGGTCGCCAATCCAGCTGCTGCATTCTGGATTAATTGTAGTTTCTGAGTCACCTTCAAAGATAGCCCCACGTAGAGCACATTGCAGTTGTCCAAGCAGGAGTTAACCAGAGCGTGCACCACCCTTGTGAGACAGTCTATGGGCAGGTAGGATCTCAGCCAGTGTACCAGATGGAGCTGGCAGACAGTAACCCTGGACACAGAATTGACCTGCGTCTCCATCGACAGCTGTGAGTCCAAAATGACTCCCCAGACTGTGCACCTGGTCCTCTAGGGGCAAAGTTACCCCATTCAGGACCACGGAGTCCTCCACACCTGCCTGTCCCTGTCTCCAAAAAACAGTGCTTCTGTCTTGTCAGGATTCAACCTCAATCTGTTAGCTGCCATCCATCCTCCAAACACCTCCAGGCACTCACACAGGACCTCCACCGCCTTCACTGGTTCTGATTTAAAAGAGAGGTAGAGCTGGGTATTATCCGCATACTGATGAACCCCAGCGCATCTTACATCCCTACCTAGGTGTGGTTTTGGAGCCTGGGAGCTTCTGCATCTAATGGTGGTGGCTCAGCCAAGTTGCTGCTGCTCTGAGTGGAGCTGATGACAATTGTGAATAGATGAGGTTCTTAATGTTGGTAAGGAACATTTGCAAATGTCTTTCCCTATGACTTGTTAAATCCCCAAATGCAATGTGCAAAGAAATGGAGAATGCAGGAGAAAGGAGGTGGAACAATGACAATATTAATAAACATTCCTAACACACACCTTTGCATACATTGTTGAGTACACAATATCCAACAGATGATGCATCAGCAGATTTGGACAGATAAGGTGAAAGCTGTTGAGCAATTCTCCTTTTCCACTGAATGCCACTGAAATGAATGCCAGCTGCAAAAAAGTAGTAACAGCTTTTGCATACCTCTCATTCATTTCAATGGGGATTGTTCAAGGGATTGTGCCCACGTCAAGTAATTGATGAGTGACAGGCCATTCTTTAGACACCGACTGATTCCAATGGAACAGATGGCCGATAGTCTTTCCTGGCTGGGAATTCTGCCACGAGCCAACAGTCTAGTGTTTCATAGCAGGACTCTCTGGCTAGTGATGTTCATCACAATATGTTTGGATGGCACAGTGCCCTCACACAATGAATGGCCTGTTTACAACACAGGTATCAAGTGCCCATAGATTCGGAGTAAGCCAGGGCTTCATGGTGAAGGCTATTTTATGCAGCAGATCCCTTCTTCATGATGAGCCTGAAGTGCATATCTCTGTAGCTAGGTCAAGCCTGCAGAAACATAACGTTGCTACAACACATGTAATTGTGGGATTCTGAGATTGTTTTTCTATGTGCATACTTAGAGGAAAGCACAGCCATCTCTGAAAATACAGTCATTGTGAAAGCCTCTTGAATATTTGTAGATGATTGGAAAAGAATTGTTAGTCTATGGAATTGTTGTACAGGCCCTTGGGTAAGCTACCAGCAAGTAGCTAAAGTGTCTGTGCAAAATCATCTTAGGGAAAATCAAAGTACACATTATAGTACAACTGTATCTAAGGAGGATGCAAAGCGCCCTTCTCACTGGCAAAACTCCCTCGGGAAGAGAGAGGAGAGATCAGGGCTGCTGTGTATCCCTGCCTGTTTATCCTCACCAGTAGGAATGGACATTCTGCTAATATATTTTTGTACACACGTCTGCCAAATATACACATTTTGCAAGCAATTTCCCCATATATAATGCATTGTTTGGTATGCTATTTTCACAACTATTTGCTATTTTTGGGTATGCATGATGTTTGGCTGGAGAACTGTGTTGCACCACTTGGATCAACGTTAATTTCAAAGGAAAGTTGCATTTCAGTTTGTTTATGGTTTTGGACATGCAAATTAGGTGTACATTCAGACGGAAACATAATCAGAGAAGGAATAGGATAAGAAGGTCAGAATGTGGTTAATACATTTCCACTGAAAGTTCTGCCCTTTGGAAATTTTGGCATGCAGCAGCTTGACACCTAAGTTTGTAAGGAAGCACAGATCTGGTAATTGCCCCAACCTAAGGTAGATCTCCAAAGAATAAAATATTGTTGGGCTTTATTAATTTGTGGCTCCAGTATGTCCCTCAGCATGCAAGCTAAAAATTGGGCATCCTTGTGGAGTATTCACAAAACTATGAAAAACAATGGATTAAATGCAATGAAAAATACAGACCTCCGTCAAAGCACTTATGAGCTTCTCTTATCCTCCATCCATTCAGATCAACTTCATATTCATCCTGCTGAGAGATTAGGAATGGTGTAATCCTATATCTGTTTACAGTACTCAGAAGTCAATCCCACTATGTTTAATGGGAGCTTACTACCCAGTAAGTAGTTACAGGATTGCATCCTAAATGCATGAAGGCCAGGAGCATTATCTACACCACATAAAATGTAGTATTGTTGCTTTTAATACAGCTCGAATTTCAGCTAGAATTAATATAAAAATGTGGGTGGTATTTTTAGACTGGTTTATGTATTAAATGATTTTTATATTAAAAGTTGCAATTAGGAACGTTGAACTCCAGGTTTTGTTTTTTTTACTGCAAGGAGCAGAATGAAAGTTTCTTTTTTAAAAATTAATAAAAGTCCATTTAGAATAGCTGGATAGCTCAGTTGGTAGAGCATGAGACTTTTAATTTCAGGGGTCATGGGTTCAATCCCCATGTTGGGCAAAAGATTCCTGCATTGCAGGGGTTGGAATAGATGACTCTTGTGGTCCCTTCCAATTATTCTGTTCTGTTCTGTTCTTTTCATTCATTTACTTATTAATTCAGTAGATTTCTATTTTGCCTTGATGGAACGTGAATCAGTGAAGGTACGGTTGCGAGGCGTCTCCCATTCAGGTAATGACCAGATCCCAACCTGCTTAGCTTGTAGGAAGATAAACGGACATGTCTAAAGGAAGGGTGAGAGAAACAGCTTGAGAAGAGAATCGTCCTATTTTATAAATGTAGTACTAGATACGCTACAGGATTTGCCATCATCACTTCAACTCTGACAGTTCTGCTGATTGAAGAATCCTTGAATTCTGAAGAGAGTTTTCTACGCTGCTGGGCTAATGGTTTGACCAAAGTTAAGCGCTTTTTACTTCCATTGGTTTCAGTGGAAGAGTTAAGTACATCAAAGCAACGCCAATAAAAAGTGGGCTTTCTAAATGGTCTCACGTCTTCTGCTAAAAAGAAGACTTTGCCCCATCTCATAGGATTGTTAGCCTAGATTAGCATATTTATCACATATAAGATTAAGACAAATCCACCCAGAATCTAAGCTATAGGAAAATGTTTCACTGAGGCTGCTAAAAGGATATATATATATATATATATATATATATATATATATATATATGCATTCCTGTACCCGTGAAAATCTACGAAAGCATATATATATATATATATATGCAGGTTTTGGTGTCCTCGGGTGTCTTCCCGTGTAAAAGTTGGGGTGTCTAGGCGACGTTTCGACGAGGTCTCACTCGTCATCTTCAGGCTGGTGCTTTCGGCTTCTTGTTACTGGAACAGAGCAGGATCTCAGTGTTTGAGTTCCTATAAATACTGTTGAGGGGGTGTGGTGTATAGCCTCCAATGTTCTGGGCAGAGAGGAAGTTCCCAGGCTAGTGTGCCTTTTCTTCTTTTGTTCCTTAATTACTTGAGGGATATCTTGAGTGATTTCTTGAGTGATATCCTGAGTACCACTTAGGTGGGTCATTAGGTGTGGATTAGTTGCTAAAGTCTTTGTGTCTTGACCTCTTGAACTTTGTGAAGAGTTTTTCTGAGAAGATGGCTGTACTGCACTTAGTTGTGCTCTGGCTTGGCTTCGTGTATAGGGGCGAGCTGTGGTTTTGTGGCCTGTGTCAGCCAGATCTGTGTAGGGATTGCAGGGGGGTGCAGCATCCGGAGGTGCCACCATGGTTTGGCTACTGGATGGTGTCTGTAATTTATCTGTGGAGAGGGTCTGGGTTTGGGTCTGGTGTGGTTGATTGGTGATGGCGTTCTGTGTGCCTCTGGATCTGGTGTCAGTTTTTGTGGGGAGGGCTAATTTCCAGATGTCTGGCAAGCGGGATGTGTCGTCACGCTTGTTCATGTTGTGAGGGTGTTTCTCTATCTCGATGGCTTCCATCAGAAACCCCAAGGATAAAATCCAGTTGGAAAACCAAGGGGTCTATGAAATACCCTGCAAAGTCTGCCCAGCCACGTACATTGGACAAACAAACAGACGAATAAATGCACGTATCGCAGAACACAAGAATGCCGTCAAAAAAGAAGAAAAAACTTCCTCTCTTTTCCAACACATGAAAGAAACAGGACACGAAATTAATTTTGCAGGTGTTTCTCTATCTCGATGGCTTCCATGATTATTCTCTTGTGGTGATGTTCCATGTTAAAGAGCAATTTGGAATCTGCAAAATTAATTTCGTGTCCTGTTTCTTTCATGTGTTGGAAAAGAGAGGAAGTTTTTTCTTCTTTTTTGACGGCATTCTTGTGTTCTGCGATACGTGCATTTATTCGTCTGTTTGTTTGTCCAATGTACGTGGCTGGGCAGACTTTGCAGGGTATTTCATAGACCCCTTGGTTTTCCAACTGGATTTTATCCTTGGGGTTTCTGATGGAAGCCATCGAGATAGAGAAACACCCTCACAACATGAACAAGCGTGACGACACATCCCGCTTGCCAGACATCTGGAAATTAGCCCTCCCCACAAAAACTGACACCAGATCCAGAGGCACACAGAACGCCATCACCAATCAACCACACCAGACCCAAACCCAGACCCTCTCCACAGATAAATTACAGACACCATCCAGTAGCCAAACCATGGTGGCACCTCCGGATGCTGCACCCCCCTGCAATCCCTACACAGATCTGGCTGACACAGGCCACAAAACCACAGCTCGCCCCTATACACGAAGCCAAGCCAGAGCACAACTAAGTGCAGTACAGCCATCTTCTCAGAAAAACTCTTCACAAAGTTCAAGAGGTCAAGACACAAAGACTTTAGCAACTAATCCACACCTAATGACCCACCTAAGTGGTACTCAGGATATCACTCAAGAAATCACTCAAGATATCCCTCAAGTAATTAAGGAACAAAAGAAGAAAAGGCACACTAGCCTGGGAACTTCCTCTCTGCCCAGAACATTGGAGGCTATACACCACACCCCCTCAACAGTATTTATAGGAACTCAAACACTGAGATCCTGCTCTGTTCCAGTAACAAGAAGCCGAAAGCACCAGCCTGAAGATGACGAGTGAGACCTCGTCGAAACGTCGCCTAGACACCCCAACTTTTACACGGGAAGACACCCGAGGACACCAAAACCTGCATTCCTGTACCCGTGAAAATCTACGAAAGCATATATATATATATATATATATATATGAATGAAACGTGCTACAAATTTCAAAAAGTGTACAGAATGTCTATGCCCGTGTTGCTTAATGAACAAGAAGCAGGTGATAAGGAAACCTATTCCGGTGTCACAGAGAGAATTATTTTATACCATGGAGTTACTAATTTCATGATTTCAGTATTCATAGCAAGAGATAACAAGAATATGCAGTGTACACCCTGAAGTGTCAGTAGGAAGGAAATGTGGAATTACATCTTTTTAACATTTTCCCAAGCACTTGTCTAGCTTGTGAAATAGCTTTGCAACTCTAATTCCCGCCCCCTCCTCTGCAAGTGAACGTAAGCTATTTGCATACATCATCCACAGCTATTTTTTATTTTATTTTATTTTATTACCAAAGACTTCTAAAAAGAGACATCTAGGAGTGGTGTAATGGAATTAAGATTCAGTTCTGCTTTCTGTCTGTTCTGAAGAGCATGCTTGAAATTTCAATTAGATTTCCCACTCCCCAAAGAAGCAAGTGCACAATGCCAGGAAACGGAAATTCTCTTGTTTATTAAGACTCTGAAGTTTCAATATTTCACAGCCCAACTTTAGCTCAGGGAACTGCAAGCTTATGGGATGGAATAGCTGTGACGCAGTGGAGCACAGACTAGGAAAAGTTGTTTCCAGTGAACTCTGTATATTCAAATGGATCCAGGTATGCATCCCTGGGGGAATGACCTCCGCCCCCATGCTGCAGGCAAACTGCTTCCCAAGTGCAGGGTGGTTTCAGAAATAGCCCCCAAACAGTGTGCAAAGTTGTTGTTGAAAGCCAGAGAAATATATGGTGCAAAGGGACAACTATAAGAGAGTTTGTGGACCCATGCAGTCAGTTTCCAGCTCAGTTTCCACCCCAGTTCCATATACTGGTTTAAGTTGGAGCAGCAGAAGTAGTGATTTTTGGCACTGTAGCATAAATGTGTTCTGCCACCCTACCCACAAAAAAATCCTTTGTGGTTTCAGTGGGGACCAAAGGGCCACAGAAAGCCATGCAAAGGGGTGATTAGGGAACTTGTTCTGGAGCTCACTTCTGGTAAAGAGCCTGGTAGAATTAAGGTACCTAAGCAGACCCAATAAAAGGTAAAGGGACCCCTGACCATTAGCTCCAGTCGTGACCAACTCTGTACCAATTAACAAATCACCTGCTCCTATGTGTTGGTTTTAAATATTTTGGTATTTGCTTTAAAGGGAAAAATACTTTAGGTAAAGTAAAAGAAGAATTCCCTGGATGCCTAGATCCAGGCTTGGGGCAAGTACTCTTTGACGAAAGACTCCCATGTTTAAAATCACAAAACATGCAGCAAAATAAAGTGTGAAATATAGGGTGTTAGACCTTAAATTATCCCTTTCTAAGTTTCTTCCGAAGTTCCCCACTTTCCTTAGCATAGAAAGAGACAACACATTTGGTATGTTAAAAATTGTTTACTTACAAACTCTTCAAAGGTTAGATTCATGTGTTTTTCCATACAGCAGCAAGAAAAGACAGGTAGCATAACCAAAATGGTAAGGGTTTCTAAATTATCTGTATGGCTTGCTTACAGTGGTAGGGTTCACATGGTAGAAAAGAGAGAATAATGAGTTTGGTAACCCTTCCTCCCAAGGTGTGGGTGAGTAACTTAGATAAGCCTGGCTGGACAGCTTACTCTATGCTCTTAACCCCTTCACGTATTAATTAGACTTAAGCATGTTGGTTATAGGAGACAGATTTATTCCAAACTAGGCAGGGAGGTGCTCCCTTGCCTCTTGGGGTTGGTTAATACTGCAGGGGCTTCTGCCTCAAGTGGAGGGGCTTGAGCTTCCGAAGGGAAAGTATAGCTCAGTGGTAGAACATCTGCTTTGCACGCAGAAGGTCTCAGGTTCAATCCCCCCCACATCTCCAAGAAAGGCTGGGAGAAAACTCTGGAGAAGCACTGTCAGTTTGTGTGGTCTATACTAAACTAAATAACAATATAAAAAAATTCCTTCCAGTAGCACCTTAGAGACCAACTAAGTTTGGATGCACAGGAAAGCTCATACCTTTAACAAACTTAGTTGGTCTCTAAGGTGCTACTGGAAGGATTTATTTTGTTTTGTTTTGATTACAGCAGACCAACACGGCTACCTACCTGTAACTAAATGACAATATGCTAATTATTTATTTGCTAAATTTTATCCAGTGGCTAGGCTTCCATGTAAGATGCAGACTTGCTTAAGTTGGTTAAAAGCCCTCCTTGACATGGTTCATTAGAGATAATGGGAGTTATAGTCCCACAACTTTTGGAAGATCATTGATTCCCCATCCCTGGCATAAGGCAACGTTTCCACATAAGTGCAGCAATATAGCGGTCTAGCTGTTTCTCATATACATTTAAAAAATTGAAGCAAAGTTGAAGGACAAATAACATCACGTGTTTCTTTTGTATGTTTGCTCCAGTAGTTCTATTATTTTTAGGCAAAGTATGACCTTCCTTAGCTATGTAGTTAATCTCTTCAAATAATTCCTGTGACTTGGTCCATTACTAAAATTAAAAAAGATAGTTGTATTTTTAGATCTATCTTTAATAATGAGATTATACTGGCTGTTTTCCAGACATCAGACTCCTCTTCTAAACTGTGTATGCTCATCAGCAGGCATCTCCTGTATCTAACTGTGGGCAAAACTAGACACTCATTCAATTTGTAGCATGAAACTACATATCATGCTTATCCTTAATTAATTATAGGCAGCAGGGGTTGGATTCTTACTGTGAAGGCAGTGCATGAGGAGGAGGAGGAGGAGCTCCTACAAAAAAAAAGTCAGGAATCATGGGATTAAAAGGTTAATCCTCTGTTCGACAAGAAAGAGAGAGAAAAAGTGCTGCTGTTGATTTAAAAAGCAGAGGTTAGGAATAAATGGAGGGAGATAAATAGTGGGTGCCCTGTAAATGTATATTGTAATTACCCAAATAATTTTAATTGATGCTGTTTAGAATTCATAACTAAGGTGTGGTCAGAGATGAACAGAACAGTTGTCAAGTTTGAGAGTGATATGAAAGTATTTATGATGGTGAAACCCCAAACAGTTCTAGTTCTCTGAGGCATCCCTGAGGGGCATTATAGGAAACGAGAATCCTAACACCGGCTACATACAGTATTTCAATACATAACTTGATTCCAAATTGCAGTTACTGTACCTGTTTGTCTACATTATTCCCTGGTCATCCTTTGGAAGTATATTCAGTGTGCTGGATTAATTTTTATCATGGAAAATGGAAATCTGGATATCTAAACACTTTTAGAGAAAATGTAATATATACAGTGAGCCAAGTTTCAATGTTTCCTAGTTAAATCCGATGGAAGCATATGTTATTTGTCTTGAATATCTGTACACCCAAGCCAAGATGATGGCAGGCACTGATCACAAGCTTTGCCTTTGTGTTGATTGCATATGGCAAGGAAATAGGACTGCAAAAGGCAACCAAGCTGTGAGTTGGCAGTTTGCAATGAAAAAATATCCAGCCTTTGTGGTGGGGGATAGCAAAAAATTCTATACTGCCAAATTAAGAAAAAAAACAACAACATGGCAGTGAACAGTGTAAAATTGACAATGTTGTTGTTGTTGTTTAGTCGTTTAGTCATGTCCGACTCTTCGTGACCCCATGGACCAGAGCACACCAGGCACTCCTGTTTTCCACTGCCTCCCGCAGTTTGGTCAAACTCATGCTGGTAGCTTCGAGAACACTGTCCAACCATCTTGTCCTCTATCGTACCCTTCTCCTTATGCCCTCAATCTTTCCCAACATCAGGGTCTTTTCCAGGGAGTCTTCTCTTCTCATGAGGTGGCCAAAGTATTGGAGCCTCAGCTTCAGGATCTGTCCTTCCAGTGAGCACTCAGGGCTGATTTCCTTAAGAATGGAGAGGTTTGTTCTTCTTGCAGTCCATGGGACCCTCAAGAGTCTCCTCCAGCACCATAATTCAAAAGCATCAATTCTTTGGCAATCAGCCTTCTTTATGGTCCAGCTCTCACTTCCAAACATCACTACTGGGAAAACCACAGCTTAAACTATACGGACCTTTGTTGGCAAGGTGATGTCTATGCTTTTTAAGATGCTGTCTAGATTGACAATAAAATTGACAAAAAATTGACAATAGAATCACATTAATCAAACAAGTTCAAAATGCATTATATATAGAACACAATTTGCAAGAAATATTAACATACCGCTTTTAAATGTATTTGTGGAAGGGGAAGGGGAGGGAGTTTTATTGGTTTGTGGTTTTTGTTCTCATTTTTATCATGTATTTCATGTTTTTATATTGTATTTTATGTTGTGAACTGCCCTGAGATCTATGGATGAAGGACAGTATACAAATTTAATAAATAAACAAAAATAAAATGCACACGAAAGTATTGCAAAATAGAAGCCACCTACTTGTTTTACTTTAGTTGCAAAACACTGTATTCATAGTGTATGACTAGGAGCCATGATAATGCAGGGTTCCCAATCACATGGAGGATCCTATCAACATTCAGATGGAAATGAGCACTCAAAGGATAAGAGTTCAGCAAGTGAGGAAAATATATTGTAGCTATTTAATTATTTTAACTGTAAATTCACATTTCCTTTCAAATTTTGTTTCAAAAGACATTACAGTAGTACCTCGGGTTACAGGCGCTTCAGGTTACAGACTCTGCTAACCCAGAAATAGTACCTCAGGTTAAGAACTTTGCTTCAGGATGAGAACAGAAATTGTGCGGCGGCAATGGGAGGCCCCATTAGCTAAAGTGGTACCTCAGGTTAAGAACAGTTTCAGGTTAAGAATGGACCTCCAGAACGAATAAAGTTCTTAACCTGAGGTACCACTGTAGTTATTTTCTGCATCCCCCCAACATTGCAAATGACCTTTTAAAAATAAAAAAGGTCACACACACAAAATACTTGGGTTGTTTTCTCTCCTTAAAAAAAAATTAAACTGATGTTGTATATAACAATTACAGTGCCTTCCTATTTAAGCTTAAATAATAGTTTTCCCATTGTGACGTTGTATTGATTGTTCATTGCTCTGCAGTCCTTTGCTGGTACTGCCAGCTGCTCCTTCATGCTTGAACTACACCAAGAAGCCATATTTTTTCCAAATGTCAAGAAGTGTAATTAACCTTGCATTGCCCTTTGCTCCCTTAAAGTGTCCTGATGTGTACAACTAGAGACATTGCTCTCTTTTTCTGTGTAGTGTGTGTGTGTTATAAAACATCTGTGAACATGTGTGATAAGTAATAAATATTCCACATGCCTAATATATTGTAGACAACACAGTTTAATCAGGCTATAGTGCAGAGCTAGAAAACGAGTGATTCATGTTGTTGGCTACAGAGACTTGTCTTTTTCTTTGTGACAAAGTGTGGAGTTTTGGTTACAATTCTTACACTTGAGTACACGATACAGATTTCCTTTTTGTATTTGAAACAGAATTCCTGGGCAAAATAGACCCAGCAAGGTAATTCTTACATTGCTATCAATCAGTGTCGTGAAATTGTTCTTTCTCCCGACCATGTGCTGTTGAGAGCCACATGGAATGCACTCTCAAAGAACTTTAAAAGGTTAGCAAGATGGGTCTTATCAAAGCTAGCCTTGTTCTGCTTCATCAATACTCGTTTTATACACTTGATAATTCTATTAGAATGCTTTCCACCAGTTTTCCCAGAACAGTTGTTAAACTAAAAAGGTAAAGGTACCCCTGCCCGTACGGGCCAGTCTTGACAGACTCTGGGGTTGTGCACCCATCTCACTTAAGAGGCCAGGGGCCAGCGCTGTCCGGAGACACTTCCGGGTCACGTGGCCAGCGTGACATCGCTGCTCTGGCGAGCCAGAGCCGCACACGGAAACGCCGTTTACCTTCCCGCTGGTAAGCGGTCCCTATTTATCTACTTGCACCCAGAGGTGCTTTCGAACTGCTAGGTTGGCAGGCGCTGGGACCGAGCAGCGGGAGCGCACCCCGCCGCAGGGATTCGAACCGCCGACCTTTCGATCGGCAAGTCCTAGGCGCTGAGGCTTTAACCCACAGAGCCACCTGCGTCCCTGTTGTTAAACTAACCAGCCTGTAATGCTGGTTGGGAGTGCTGAGGTATATGCATAGACATAGGCAGCTATACAAGGTTCATATCCATCTACCAGTGGCAGCATATAAATTACCTTCTCTAAACATACAAATATTGATTGAAAATTAGCTGCTTAGAAGGGAAAGGAAACAACCCTCCTTTAAAATGAAAAAATAAAGAGTTTCAAGTAAAATTTGTATAGGGAACTACAAAAAACCTGGTGAAGTCAGCCTTAGAGTTTCTACTATTATTTTGTTTGTAGGCTGTAAATTGGTTAAACAGAGTTTTCAGCACACTCATCCTTAAGAAACTGATGGCTGCTTATTATGATTATGCAATATACCATCTTTATATTGAATCGAAACTACTATTTAGAAGGCTTTTGTGGTTCATAAAGCAAAAGAAAATATAAATATTTTATGGTTCTGCTTCCTAGCTGTAATTTCTACAGGTGCTTTAGTCTTTCCAGCAGTATTTAGATTCCCTTTTCTCAGCAGTGAGTTGCCTGGAACTTTATAGCCCTGTTCACTTTCTACATTATAGTAATTTCTAAAACGTATGTTGTTTCATCTCCCATTTCATATAAAAATGGTTTATATTGAAACAATGAGATCAAGAAAACATGTTATTTGGAAGAAGCTAGTAAAGTGCAGTAGAAAGGACTGTTCAAGACATACTCATTTGAAGGATATTTGGCTGAGCAAGAAAACAATCTGATACATTTTAATATATCATGAAACCTCAAATCATGTATTAAATTCAATGGCATGACAAATTATATTGGAAAGGACCTGCTGAGCATTTTTAGTTCCAATTTGCAAGAATTATAATTATTATTGTGGTCCCTTCAACTCTACAATTCTATTATTATTATTATTATTAGCTGACTAGGAATGTTTCTAAACTTATAGAATATAAAATGACAGTAGTATAACGCTACTGTACGGTATTTTTCATCCTATAAAGCGCACTGGCCGATAGGACACACCTCGGTTTTTTTGGGGGGGAATGAATAAAAAAAATATATTCCCCCCCCCCAGCCATGGGGCTTGGGCGGGGGAAGCCCGAGCTTCCCCCGACCCCAGCCCACAGAACAGGCTGCCGCCTCAAGCCTTGCACACCCGGCAGGACCTCCTGTTGGACGCGCAAGGCTTGCGGACACCTGCCCGAAGCATGGAGGGCTCCCCATGCTTCGGGCTGCAGGCTGCCGCCCGCAAGCCTCACGCGCCCGCGGGAACTCCCGCCAGGCGCGCAAGGCTTGCGGATGTCTTCCTGAAGCCTGGAGAGTGAGAGGGGTCGGTGCGCACCGACGCCTCTCGCTCTCCAGGCTTCAGCAAAAGCCTGCATTCACCCCATAGGATGCACACAGATTTCCCCTTCATTTTAGGAGGGGAAAAAGTGCGTCCTATAGGGCAAAAAATACGGTAAAAGCAAAGGAGAAAGAGAAGATGAGAAAAGCCTTTTGAAACATGAGCATTAAAAGATATTTTACTATATATTTGTAAAAATACATTCAAATTACTGAGGGAGTAACTGATCAGATAGATTGGGGCTCCATGATATATCTCTAAAGAACATGGCTTTGTGGTTCTGTGATTGTTCACAGAGATACACAACTTAATTTGTTTATAGATAAGCCTTATATTGAAGATGGATAATGTTGAACTTCTACATGCCTAAGATTACTGCTGTCTTTAAGGATATTTGAATAGTTGGGATTTATATGGCTGACTCATTTGGTGTCTTTGAACAACTAACCTAATCAACTTAGCAGGTATATGGAAAATCTTCAGACAGCTAAACTGTGCAGTCTCTCTATCCTCCATGTATTTCTGAATATTTAATCAGATTACCTTATTCGTTCATTGAACAGTCACATTGCACAGGCATACTTATTTTGGGAAAAGGAGCAGATACAGAATCTTGTGCCTGGTGCTTACTATATTCCCTGTAGTTATGAAACTAGCTTGGCTGAAATAAACCCCATGCCTTGCAGACATGCCCCAATGCCACCAGTGGTACTTTTTCCTTCATCAGTTGTTTAACCCTCATCTCCAGTTGGAAATCATCACATGTAGGTAACAGATGACAGATTTGGAGGGAAAGCAGAAAGTCACCCCATTATTTCCTGAGTAAAAAAAGGTAAAGGATCCCTGACAGTTAAGTCTAGTTGGGAATGACTGAGGAGTTGTGGTGTTCATCTTGCTTTACTGGCCGAGGGAGCCGATGTTTGTCTACAGGCAGTTTTTCCAGGTCATGTGGCCAGCATGACTAAGCCGCTTCTGGCGAACCAGAGCAGCACCTGGAAACGCCGTTTACCTTCCCACCGCAGCAGTACCTATTTATCTACTTGCATTTTGACGTGCTTTTGAACTGCTAGGTTGGCAGTAGCAGGGACCGAGCAATGGGAGCTCACCCCGTCGTGGGGATTCGAACCGCCGACCTTCTGATCGGCAAGCCCTAGGTTCAGCGGTTTAGACCGCAGCGCCACTCTAGTCCTAATAGGGTTTTTTTATCTTCATTACAGAAAAAAGCAGCTATTTGGGTTTTGTAAAAACTTTGGTTAATCTCCTGGCTCCACCTTTTTACTGCACAGAAACAGGCTTGCCTGGAGAGGAAGTGGCCAACACACTTTTGATGTGAGCCAGCTCTTGACAGCCAGAGGTAGTAGGGTCAAAGCATGTATCAGCCAATCAGAAACAAGCATTCAAAAGGAAGATGGATAATATATTCTGCAAATTACTAAGAGATTCACCACATTCCAAAGTGGGCTCAATAAAGCACTTGCAATGGTAAACTCTTGTCTCTTGTTTATTCATAGGTTGCAGCAGCCAGATTAGGGGGGCGGGGCTGCATTTCCGCCACTAGGGGCTGCTCCACAGTATCCTCTACCTCCGGACCACAACTAATAGATCGCCTGTGTGGAGAAGATTGAAAAATGCTATTTGGAGCCAAAGAGAAGGCGTAAAGCAGTGACCAACCTGGTGTTGACAGAATAAACAATGCAAGGAGGGAGCTGTAGCCCAAGATAGGAAAAGAGGTGGAAAGGGAACACCTAGCCACTTTAAATGAATTCAAATCTCCAGGGCCTGATGAGCTACACCCAAGGGTACTAAAGAAGCTTGCTGGTGCAATCACAGAGCCTCTGTCTAGAATCTTTGAGAATTATTGGAGGACCCAGCAGAATGGAGGCAGGAAAATATTGTCCCCATCTTCAAAAGGGGGCGGGGAGAGACCCAGGCTTGACATCTGTAGCTGGCTTGGCTGAAGGAGAGAGATGAGGTCCCCCCCCCCCACTCTTTAGTGTTTCCACATTAGTTTTTAGCCTTTTTCAGAAGAGTACAGATCAAACTGAATGGAAAGTTGTGGGGTGTATTGTTCTATTGTGTGAGGGGATTGAGCTTCATTCCTCTTCCCTTAGAGTTCACAGCAGCTGAGGCAGTGAAGAGTTATTTTGATTTTTGAGATTTTGATTATGAATTTTGACTATTTTTTCAAATTTTAAATTTTTGGAATATTTTTCAAACTTTTGAGATAGCTAGTGGAATCTTCTTTGGAATGCCCAAATTAGAAGGAAAATTTTATTTCGTGGAAAAAGTGTTTTATAGCAATTCTTTAGGCAAAAAAAAGTTTTAAGTGCAATTACCGGTACTAATCAAAAGCCTACTGGTGAGGAGGAAGATTCCATTGCAGCGATTAATCTATGGGCTTACAGCAATCATTCAGAAACTTGAATTGACACAGTATCTTTTGGTTGAAGAGCAGATAATTTGCTATTTCCTAGGGTCACTAGGACCCCAAATTGATACTTTTGCAACTCTGATGGATGCTAAAGAATGGACTGGATTGCTTAATTAAAGGATCCTAACAAATCATCAACTTGCTTCCAATAAGTTGCAATGGGAATATGCTCTCCTGTTTACTCACTAGTGTGAGTGAGGAGGGATAATATCAAAACAATACACTCTCTCCTACCTTCCTTAACATTCCCACAAAAGTTAATTGATTTGTATTAATCTTAGATTGATAAATATTCCCATTTAATTTAGCCTTTCACCACCAAGTTACTCCACATATGTGAGAGAATGCCAATGGCATGTGGAAACCTTTTAAAGATGTGAGGCAAGTTTGTGCTCAGTGTGACTCTTTGGCCTGGCTGTCAGGAAAGTGACAGGCCTATCTTGTCACAATTTTTATTTGGACTGCAACATGTCATAGTCCAGCTAGCATGTCACAGCTGAAGAAACAAACGGTTCTGAGAAGGGCTACACTGACTGTTCCTAAAGGTACAAATTGTTGTTGTATTTCATTTGGCAGAAGGGGAAGGGAGAACCTATTTCAAATTCAAATACAGTGGTACCTCGGGTTAAGTACTTAATTTGTTTCGGAGGTCTGTACTTAACCTGAAACTGTTCTTAACCTGAAGCACCACTTTAGCTAATGGGGCCTCCTGCTGCTGCCGTGCTGCCGGAGCACAATTTCTGTTCTTATCCTGAAGCAAAGTTCTTAACTCGAAGTAATATTTCTGGGTTAGTGGAGTCTGTAACCTGAAGCATATGTAACCTGAAGCGTATGTAAGCCGAGGTACCACTGTATCCTGTTTGCACTATCTTTCTTATTGCCTTCCAAGGGCTGGACCAGATGTGACATTAATAACATGATTGCCGTTTGCTTTATTTTAATTTACTAAATAGCAGCCGTGTGTTTGTGTGTTGGAGGCAGGGGGTCTGGACTGAGATTGCATTATAGGGATGGGGAAGAAATTTGATTCATTTGCATTTAAGGATGAACCTACCTAACTGGCACTTTCTGAACAGTATGTGTTCAGACAACCATCTTCCAAAATTCATACTTCTCCAAGTTTTGCAATGCAGTTCTCCAGCCTAGTAATGTGTACAAAAAGGGCACATGCTAAGCTAAGCTAATGTATCCATAAAATGCATGTATTACTGAAACTAACATACAAAAATGCATTATATTAGGTAAAATTGCATTGCGAAAATGTGTATATTGGGCAAAATTGTGCATAAAAATGAGTACTTTAGGCAAGATTCACACTAAAATGGTGATGGATTTTCATGAGATGTTCTTTTTTAAAATTGCAAACTGATGTGGAAATATGGAGAACTGAAAACTGGAAAAATGAGAAATGGAAAGAACCTGAAATCGATGGATTCACCCATTTGGACAAGTAGGAATTGCAGGAGATAGACACAGTGGGGGCAAACAATTAAAGCCCTCCTCCAACGCCCACATCTGCTATTTAGTGAAGAAGAAGAAATAAGGAAGGGCTGATCATGTTTCTGATGTCAATTCTAGTTTGACCCTTGGTGTAAATAGTGCCGTGACAGTTTCTTCACTAGGGAAAGTACCGTAAATTAAATAAAATGGCAATGTAGTCAGAATCTGCTGTGCCTGTATGATTCAACTAAAACATAATAGGCTCCAGCACTGCTTTTGACATCTGCATGCATAGCCAGAGAGCCATCAGAGGCTTGGACTGCCTAGCTGGCCTGGCATAAACATGGCTATGTGCTGGAGCTGGTTGGGCCCCTTCTTTGCTCTAGGTTCTGTCATGTGCTTGGTGGAGATGTCTATTGGCACTAGCATGCTCCACAGCTCCATGACAGAGCACTTGCTTTGCATGCAGAAAGCTCCAGGTTCAATTCCTGGGCATTCCCAAGTAGGGCTTGGAAAGACTCCGTGGAGATCCTCCACAAGTGAGTGTAGACAGACCATTGGTCTGACTCAGTAGAGGGCAACTTCCTATGACCCCTGGTCACCTGTCTTTTCCTGTGAAAAAGAAAGAAAAGACTGTTCAGATGTATTCTCTGATCTGCTTTAAGAGCATCTTGCATCTTATTAGATTTACAATTCTTGGTGTGAGATGTAACATTTGGCTAACTTTGTAGCTGGCTTGAGCCAGTTTGCGCTCCTGCTACATGTTTCCACCAAACATATCCCATTTAAGATACAAGGTTGTGACAAGTTTGTACACAGTATTCCTGCTCTCTGAGTTATTATGTGTCTTTAGAAACTGTATGAATTTCAACAAGCGAATTAAAAGTGTCTTGTAACACCTTTAAAATCAGTTGCAAGTCTAGTTTTTTTTTTTTTGCATAAACACCTGATCACCCTCTAAAATGTACGGTGGCATAAGATTTCGTCTTCAAGGTGCCACAAGACTCTGCTGCTCTATCTGCAGCAGACTAGGACAGCTATTCCGTCTGAAAAGCATACGTCAAGCTTCACCTGTTGCACCCTTAACTGTGTCACGGCGCTTCAGATGGAGGCTCGGAAGAAATACAGGGCGGAGAGGGGGCAGAGCCCCGTTTAGCGCCCTTCCTCGGCAGCTCGCTCCCCAACTCCATGCCTTGACCATCAAAGCAGCACGTGTGTTGCCATTAAAGAAGTCACAGTCACACCCTGTGGGTGCCAGACATAGTATAACGCTTGGCTCGACACTCAAATCTGTCAAGAGAACCCCATTCGAAAGCTTTGGACTATGCCAGTCCGAGTTATTTCGCGGCTTGCGCGCGGCAAGAATGGACACTGCATTTGCCTGGCTGCATTCCCTCGCCTTTCTGGGGAAATGGTCTTCTTGCCCGCCGCGCGCTAGGCTGGTTTCGCACGGCTTCTCCGCCGGCTCCCTCCCTCCCCTCCTTCCCCGCTGCTTTCTCCAGGCGAGGGAGAATGGGCTTGCCCAGCCGCCGCACCCCGCCCACGCCTCCGATTCTTGACGGTGCGTCGCCTGCCTGCCTCCCGCCCTCGCCGTGACTCTCCCCTCTCGCCAGGCGCTCTTCGGCACTGCAGCAAGAGGCAGCAGCGCGCGCTGCGCCGGGGAGCCGCGCGCACAGCCACTTTCCCGCCTCCTCCCTCCTCCTCCTCCTCCTCCTCGGGCTCTTGTCACGCCTCGCGCTCCTGCCTCAGGAGAGAGGAGCAGAGGGCGGGCGCGGTGCGTCGGGACTGAGTGGGGGGAAACACCACCATACGCCGCCGCCACCTCCGCGGAGCCGCAGCAGCGCTTACCACGCCGCGCTCGGAGCGGGCAGCGTGAGGCGAGGGAGGCGGCTGCGGGCTGCAGTTCCAGCCGGTAAGTGAGCGAGGCTTCCCTTCTTCGGGAACTGCTCGCAGTCCCGAGGAACTTTTCCCACCTCACGGTTAGGTCGCTTTGAGGCTGGAGCCGCCTCTGAGGCGTCGAACTTTCCGCTTGTGGCGGGAATGGGGCCGCTTCGGCGGCGGGACAAGATGGCGGGAAGCGGCGACCCCTCCGGGAAGCAGAAGTTCTGCCGAGTTCCGCGGGACCTTTTTGCCTCGGAGGAGCGGGCGGCGGCTTCGCAGCCTCAGCTTAGGCGCGCTTACTCGGAAGGAAGCGGGCGCAATAGGGTCGCAGCCCTTTGGGGGACCACGTCACGGGGGCCCGAGGGGGAAAGCCCCTCCCCCAGCTTGGCGCGCGACCCTGCCGTGATCGCCGTGCAGGACCCTCCCTGCCACCCTGCAGTCGTTGTCTCTCCAGTCTCCCTAGTCAGGCTCCCTTTCCCCTTCTTTTCTGACGTCTTCTGCCCTCAAAGAAAAACCCCACGAAAACTTCGCGGGGAGGGGAAGGGAGGCGCGCAAAGGCTGCTCCGAGGTGGGAGAAAGTGTTTGCAGAAGGCAGATGCGGGAGATAGTGGCGGGGAAGCCTCGAACGCGGGGAAATGCACAAGGTGCAGCGTGCATGCATGCCGGCTGCAAAAAAGACTTCTTGCAGTGCGATGCGTCGGGAAAAGCCACGAGGCGTTGCAAAGTGCATTAGGGGGAAATAACAACCTGGGCACTTGCTTCCCGTAGGATGAATCTGCAAGATTCTTTCCCCCTCCTGCCGAAGCTTGCAAAGTTCTTGGGGGGTTGCTTAGGCGCCAGGATCCGAAAAGACTTTAAGGAAAAGGGCATTGTTGTTGCTTAAATCGCCGCATACTTGGGCGAAATGGAACGAGCAGCTGGCCGTTGAGGGAATCCCGTCCCGGAGCCTTGCTCTCTCTTGCCCATCTCTTTGCTTACCCGCCCCCCCCATCCACCCTCCCTTTCCTCTCCGCTGCGGGTCTGCAGCCCCCGGGGCAAAGAGGGACCGTCGTCAGGTGGGGGCCGGCGAAGCTGACTCAGCATACCCGGGGACTTCGAGGGGGCTGGAGGCGCGTGTGTGCTCCAGCTCGGCGCGTGCGTCTCCCCGGAGTCACTGCTGGGAATCCCCCCCTCGCGCGCGCCTGGGGAGCGCCAAACGAATGGCTGGATGCTGACGGTGGTCGGGGTGGGTGGGCTTACTGGGGGTTGCCTCTTGGACATGTAAGCAGAAAACGGGGTGTGTGGGGTGGACTGGGGGGGGGGGAGAAGGCATGCAGAATAAAGAGCTCGCCGCCTTGTTTCTACCAAGCCACGTTGAGATACTTTGGCCTTTGGTGAGCAATAGCACCCAGGACTCTTTCCCGCATAAGCTGATAGTGATGGCTTCCTGTGGCTTCATATTCCTGTGGAATCCAATGTTCTATAGAGTTGTATGGAGCTGTGGGGTGCGTTCCCCTTCTCAGCCTGCAAGCCCTCGCTCCCCCCCCTCCAGATAAGCTATGAGTGATGGTCCTAGAAGGGGCAGAATGCGGAGGGAAGTCTCCATCTAGCTCCTAGTGCCCTACCTGTATTGGGCTGCATTGTACTGCAGTGCAGGGAGCTGACAACAACTAGATGTGTGCATATGATCCTCTCTGTCTGTGTGTGTGTTTTGAGAAAGAGAGAGAGATGGTACCCAGATGTGATAGGCTGTAAATGGAATTTAGAAAAGAATCAACATGCTTCATTATTATTTTTTCTAAGAAGCTGCTGAAGAAAGCCTGTATTTTTCCACCCTCCAAGAATTATTTAAAATTATTTGAGTATTTGTTGGGAAGCCCTATCCACCAGAAAAAGATAATACATATAACAGGTCCACTATTTGTGTGTTTTGATTTTAATTGATTTTGTGTTGGGTGATATGAATGACTGCTTCCATAAAAGAACCACTCAGATTCTACTATAGCAAACGCAACGCCGAGAATAAGAATTCCCCACCTTTGGAAGTAAACTTGGAAAATAAGATTTATGACATTTTTTTTAAAAAAGCTTTCATTCTTATTTAAATATGTCATAAAATCTTGCTTATCTCAAAATTTTGGCCCACGAAATTCTGAAGCCTTTCCAAATATTTAAAGTGATTTTTATTATGTATGATAATATAATAAAGTTACATTTTGTCAAATAACTTTGCAAGTAGTTCTCATGAGTACTGGTGTGTCTGAAAGGACATTTTGTGGGAAAAGAAGCATAAGGTTGGACGCTCCTACAGTTACTTTTCATGTATATTAATTTAATAAAGCTAATCTATAGCATCAGTAAGCACGTACAAAGCAATTCTATTCTCTCTAGCATGATGAGTAGCTCTAAATTAGGTTTACACCAAGTGCTTTCTTTTTATATATTTCAAAACCCATTTTAAAAGACAGCATTCTAGAATGGACATGTGATGCATTCCCCTTGATTTTGAACAAATAGATTAGGAAAGAGAAAGAAAGGACAAAAGCATCTTGGGCAGCCTTTGGCTGCATTATGGACCGGACATTGATTGCAGATGTAATAAATGGCATGTGATAAGAGCGATCGGAAGGTTGATAAATGCGTCATATTTAAAACGTAGGCATGTAGGATATATTAAAATGTTTTTTAAAAAAATATGAGCTGAAAATCAGCTTATCGTTCAAAATATAATAAGGGGACCTGTTCATGAAATGCCTACTAGTCATGAAAAATTGACCTTACTAGAAGCAGGGTGGAGCTTCTGACCAATATAAATATCAGTAGAATTGTACCACTTTAAAACGAAATAAAAAGATGCGTTAATTTTTTTTATTGAACTTATTATCACATCTTAACTGGAAGAAAGCCTGACTGATTCAATAGAATTTAGTTCCAAGGAAGTGTGAGAACCTTGCAAAACAGCCTGATCCTAACCATTGTTTACTTTAACGGAGAACCTCACTGAATACGCTTAGGATTGCCCCTTTCCCGCCCAGCAAGCCGCTTACACTGACGAAATCTTGCAGGAGAACTCCACGATCATGCCTATAAAAAACTGAATATCAATGCATGCTTAATCGAAAACACATCCATTAGGTTAAATTAATTTGCAAACATGAAAGGGAGCTCGTACCAGCTGCTCTCTTGGTGTTATGTAGCACAAAGTGTTTAATGTACTAGAACAGATCAAGAATAAGTTTAAAATGTCACAGCAGTTGTGTTTGTATTTTAATTTTATTGAGTGTTTATCTGTAACGTGCTAGGTCAAAATACATTTTTATTGTCAAAGTGCATTGGATATTTTGAGCTTATGTGCTGGAAGGCACCAAGAACAATGGAAAATTGTGTGCTAGGCTTTCCTTTTAAGATTGAAAGATGCATTTTTCTGAAAACAAAATCCTACTTCAGGACTAAAGTTGAAATATGGAGACAGGATTTCAAATGGTATTTCATAAAAACTGCATGACAAATAATTCATTAAAATGAAGTTTTGCCCATTTCTGCATATAACTTTAAATTTTATGTACAATCTAGTTTTTTCAAATGTGAAACTATCAAATGCATAGAATCTTGTGGTAGCTAATGTTTTGACAGCCTATTTGAAATTAGTGTAAACTCTTAAAGAAAACGTTCTGTTTGTTCTTCACCAAAGAATAGCTGCATATGTATAGGTGATGCTATATGTAAGAGAACAACATTATATGAAAAGGTGGGGGGTCATCAGAGGTTTTAAAGTATTTTTTTTGTCAGTCTATGATTTCATACGCAGCATAAGCTAGAACACTCAATATTAAGGAGGTATATTGTGCACTCTGTGATAAAACGTCATCATCTTGAGATCCTAATAAGCATCTCCAGCAGGTCTAAGATTGTGATCATACAATTCCAGCCTTAGGTTTGCATTCATAGGGCCTAGAAACACATTCTTTAGAAACAGAAAGCGATAGGATATTGGATTTTTATGACTTATAAATGGCTTTTTGGGAAGGGGGAATGAAATTATCGAAAAGCAATGCCATATGGATTTGCAAGGTCCTTTCTGATTTCTGAAGTGGAGACCATAGAAATTTTTAAAAAATGGTATTAAAACTGTTTTACTCTGATACAATTTTAAAAATTTTGTTTGATTTTTTTCTTTCCTACCATTTTACATTGGGTATCCAAGATGGCCGGGCGAAAGTATAAAATGCAATAAACCAGACTAAAATATCAAATAAAATTAAGTAGCAGCAAGGAAATGGTAATCAAAGGGCATTTTGATTTTCCATCCCCAAAGGTGACAGACACATTGATTTAATGTTGCATTGGCAGTAAAGTCAATACTTTGCTCTGGGAAAGCAGTTTCAAAGCCTGGGTGCCACCACTGACAAAGTCATGTCACTGATCATCAGTTGCCATTCACCTAACCTGGGAAGGTAGGGAACCTGCAGCAAGTGGGTAGATGTGAGAAAGCAGCCATAAGATTATTGCATTATTTCTTGCTAGTGGAAAACAACAACAACAACAATGACAACAAAAATAACAGATGAAGTGTAAGAACTTCTTGAATCTATTGTGTTGCTTTTTAAGGCCTATTGTAATATAGGAAAACAGTTAATTAAAGGACTTGATAACTGCTAATCTTGAAACTGAGGGTTTTTTTTTTTTTTGCAGGGAGGAGTCTATTCTATCAACAAAACTCCCCCTTTCATCATCTTTTTACTGAGATACTGTTCATTTATGTAATAGGTACAACAAAAGAAAACCAATAAAATATTTTGATCTTAACATTAAAAAAAAAAGCTTGCAATTGGTTTGGCAACATTTCCTGCAAACCATATGAAAAAGCTGTGGTGGTCCTGTGCTCATAATTCAATGTACTGGTGTAGGAAATTATTTCAGGAAGAAAAAGAAACGCTTTAATTTATTCAGTAGAAAGAATAATAACTATAGATTAATCTAGATACTCAAACTGCTTACAAAGTAAGGTCAGGAAATCAGCTATGATTCGAGAAATATGATTGACCTGGTGGCTGTAAACGCCACTTTGTTATGGTTCATGGAAACCTTGCAAATAGGTCCATGAAAGTTACTTCCTTGAAGAACTTATCATCTCACTTGTTTGAACTTACACTATAAATTACTAATATAGGTTAGCAGCAATGCTGCGGAATTTGCGCTCCGACACTGGTGTTGCTGCCACTTTTACTGGATGGATGAGGGGTGAGGCAGGGGGCCAACAGTGAGATTGAGGTCTGTATGCAAGTACCCAAGTGGCTCTGCCAGTAATTCAATGCAGTCTCAACTTCTCTCCTCCCTGACTCCCCCCACGCTGTCCAGATAAGCTGCAGTGACCCCAGTGTCAGGAGGGCAGCTGTGCAGCTGGAAGCTACTAGGTCTTCCCATTTTGGAAAGTGTATTGTGTGTTCACAACCAAAATAGTATTCTTTCCTCTATGGCTTAATAATAAATATTATGGCTTAATAAATACATTGGTCTAATTGTATTAAAAAGTGACACAGGACTCTCTTGTTGTTTTTGCTGCAACAGATTAACATGGCTACCCCTCTGGAAAGTGCTCCTAAATAACAATTCGCTGTGTTAGCATTAAATCATGTTAATTGTTTAATACCATTAAAATCCATGCTCTGCGGCTCTGCTTCACTGCTCCCTGGCTCATGGTCTCATTGTCCTGAAAGGCTACAACCAGAGAGAAAGAGACCACAACCCTGAGTTCAGATGACATGACAAGCCAAGACTTGTAGTTTGTTGCTTCCAGTATAGTGAGGCCGGAAAGGAGTGAATTGGGGACTTTCTCGTGAAACCATAGTTGAACATTAACTATGGTTTAATATGAAGTGTGAACCTGACCAACATTCGTTTCAGGTTTGTGTTTTGTTTTTGTTGTTAAAAACACCATCTGCTTCTTTTCTAGTTAGCTGATTTTTACATGTTGCTTCCTTTTTCGTTGGAACTTTGAGCCTGCTGCCATAGACAGTTTCAAAATGTTTTTCAAGCCCAAGCAATCAGCTTTGCTGATGAGTAGTTTAAAGCTGCAACCATAAACATATATTGCAAAAGCAAACTCTACAGAAAAATCAATGGGATTTATTTCCAAGTCAGTAAGATCAAAGTGTGGACTCAGCTAAATTGGTAAAAAGAGAGAAGTGATTCATATGTGTTGTATATGCGATATAACATTGTGCCACCAGATGGTGACGTGGAGTCCCATTTTTCTCTACCTGTTTTCCGTTTAAATTTACAACACTTTAAACAGAAACACTTCTTTGATGTGTCTAGATCCAGCCTGTAATAATATATGATTAATATATTCATAAGGGACGCGGGTGGCACTGTGGTCTAAACCACTGAGCCTAGGGCTTGCCAATCGGAAGGTCGGCGGTTCGAATCCCCGTGACGGGGTGAGCTCCCCATTGCTTGGTCCCAGCTCCTGCCAACCTAGCAGTTCAAAAGCACGTCAAAGTGCAAGTTGATCAATAAGTACGGCTCCAGCGGGAAGGTAAATGGCGTTTCCGTGTGCTGCTCTGGTTTCGCTAGAAGCGGCTTAGTCATGCTGGCCACATGACCCAGAAAAACTGTCTGCAGACAAATGCCGGCTCCCTCGGCCAGTAAAGCGAGATGAGTGCTGCAACCCCAGAGTCGTCTGCGACTGGACTTATCTGTCAGGGGTCCTTTACCTTTATAAAAATATATTCATACATCATTAGGTTTCTGGGAACATCAAGGGATCAGGCCTATGTTTTTAACCCAATTTTATTACATTAGCCCTACCTAGAGAATATTAGTTGTGCCTCAGGCTGCAATCTTACCATGTTTACACAAGAGTAAGTCTCCTTGAACTCATTGGTATTAATGGATAGGATTTCCAAAGAAGATAGTTCAGAATTAGAGTTTTGTCTAAAATGATTAATGTTACTTATTTTCTCTTTCTGCAGTAAATTCAGTTTGTCCACTCTGGCTCATTCACTAGCTAATAAAATGAAGTATATATTCATATACAATGCATTGTTACATAGTGGAAAGGATGGTTATCACAGCATTCCCTTGAAGTCACTAGTGCCACAGGCATCAGCTCACAGCTGTGCCCATAATATAAATATGACCAGAATTATAATACTTTGAAGAGCCTGAAGAAATGTCTTCATGCTCATAGTTTAGATACATTATTGAGTATTACGGTGTTGTAGCTTTACCATAATACATTTTCCAGTAATTTGAAAGCCATATCCTATTTTATTAAAATAACCTGTGACATATTATTTTGCTTCATAGTCCCTGCATTTGTTTTAAGTATAAATATGAGAAACCTCAATTTCTAACTCATTCTGCAATTATTTTATTTCTTGGACCCCTATTCTAAATAGTTAAAATTTCAAAAAGATAGATGCCTTTCATCTCTACATTTACTTTTATGTAAGTGCCTACTCTAAAAGAAATCTAATGGGATTTAAGGAATAACAAAGATGCAAATCAAATGCAAATATTACTTTGCAGTGGGCATGTTGGTAAGTGCAGGCTTCTTTTAATAGAGGTAATATTTCTTAAAAGCATGGTTATTGAAACAATATTTTCCTGTGTAATTGCAGAACATGAGACAAAAGCACAAACTAGATTTAATAACTAAGTGAACTGTGTAATATTTTCAGATTTTAGCTTTGCTGGTCCTAGTCAAAACAACTCAACAAGATTAGGTAATACTATCAGAAGATGGCACAGGCAGAGTCTTAGTAGATTCAGGTTCCAGAAGAACTTGTGCATTTGTTCATTCTTAGGAATAGGAAAAAAAATCTGTTTCTGTTAAGTAGTCAGCAGAATATGAAAATGATGTTGGAATGTGACATGTCTTTTCTCCGTTATTGACTATAAGCTATCTCCTGGCTCTAAAAGTAGTAGCTCCCACACTGAATTGTGCCAGTTATAGATATGTTAATAGCTTCACTTAGCTTTATATTCTGAACTTTTTCTAGATCAGGCTACTTTGGAATGAGATTCTTCTCTGTAGTTGGAATGAGTGTTCTGATTTCCCATCAGCAAATCTGCAGGGCTACATTCAATGCGTATTTCTAATTACTTCTTAAATTCTGCATCTGATAACATAATTTTGGAACTCCTCTAACTAGTATGCATTTGTGCAGTTTCTTGACAAGGTGTCTGCTATTAACAGTTTCTGTCCCATGAAACAAAATTTCCTATCCTGTTGAATCTCCTCAGTCTTATTAGAAGACATTGGCATAGTAATGTACTTGATTCATTTCCCCCCTTTTACCAAGCATTTATGGTTTTATGAGGAGTCTTAAAAAAGGCTGACCACACAGCTATCTGTAAAAGGTTTGGAAAGGTTTGGAAAATATCTTTTAAAAAAAACCACTGTGCTTTTGTTTCATTACTTCATTAAGAGTCATTGGACAGAATGTGGCTGGCATCCATTCTGAAACATGTTGTGGGAGCATTTGCAGTAGCTGTAGTAGCACTTCAACTAGTGCAACTAGTTGCTTGCATCTTCATGAACCATTGTAGGTTTGTTGACATCACAAATATGCAAAATCGGGACATTGGAGATCATGTTCTTTATCTTTGTAAAGGAAGCTTCCTGATTCCTCCCTGGACCTTAGTAAAAGGTTTAGTGGTTATGAGATGTCTTGCGAATACTTACATAAATAGTTCAGTATTCTCCAAGAGCATCTTAGCTATATAGTGTTACTGGGATTCTCTCTAATGGCAGTTACCTTTACAAAGCATGGCTTTGCCCCATGAATTCCATTTCACTTTGATAACATACACTTTGTTTAGTTTGAGTCCGGATTAAAAGATCAAATTCAAGGCAATGACCAGTGTTTTGTCATGGGCTTCCATTCATGTGTCATGTATTGGGACACCATCAACTAATACAATTACTCCTTTGATGTTTGAGGAGTTCTTTTTATTTCAGAGGAGCACTTGTGATTCCAAATGGGAAGTGTTAAAAACTGAATCTCCCAAAAGGGGAGATCAGTATAGTCAGTTTAATGCTCCGGTTTGTCAAAGGTATTTGCCAGGCTTTCAAGAAATGTAAGGTGACAGACAAAAAGCCTTCTTTCAAGCTTCTCCTTCCATTTGTCAGCAGTAAAGGGTCTGTAAAAGATAGCTTATTTTCACTGTTGCCTTGAGATTGAAGTACTGTGTATCTTCCTTCTGACTCATCCCCTAGTGCAGTTAGTACTGAAGTTTGTCTGCTATAAGGATGCACAAATAAGTTTGTTCCTATAAACAAAAATTTCATGTGTGGGATAGTTAATAGGCAAAGTAATATGACAGCAATGACAACAAATGATAAATTGTATCAGGAGCTTAGTGAATAGTAGACATTTGTGTGTTTTCTGAGCTTGTATAATTAAGGTGTTGATAAGAGTACAATGCACCTTATCTATGGCATGCAGGGGACATTATTGATGAGGAAGTGTTTCTTTGATTTACAGATAATCATGTTGTCTGCAGTTAGATTTTTTTTAAAGCTGCATTTGAGGTGAGCATGAATTATGACTGCACACCATGTGTGTGTGTGTGTCCAAGGGATTGCTAAGGAGCAGAATTGGTTTTATTCCACAGGAATATCTATAGCTTGCCATTGTTCAAATATTTATTTGCCAAAGCAAAGAAATGAAAACTCAAAGGCAGAGCTTTGTGGACTTTTCTATTGTTTTGGAGTGGGTGTTCTCCACTAAACACTGGTCAAAGGCTAGAAGAGGTTTTTGAAGCACAAAGTGACCACCTAATAGTTTCATCTCTTGGTGCTACACAGTTATTGACCATGAGTGTTCATGCACAATGTTATATACAAATATGCACCCTTAAATATAAAATTCAAAGGACAGGTGTATAACTTCAGTCATCCTTAGAACGTCCTTATTTCTTGTAACTTGAAAACATTTATTTACAATTATAAATGGTCAATTAAATTTTTTTTCAAATATGGTAGGGATTCCAGGGACAGATAAAATTGCTTTGGGAATTGTATCCTGCCTACAGATTATTGGTTGTTCCTGAGATAGAAAGAAGTTTCAAACAGCCAGACAGCCTCATTGTAGCACAATCATCAAATTGTTTCCTAGCAAGTATGTTTAGGATTGCAACTTACGTTTCCCTGGAAATTGCAATAACAACTTATGCATTCAGAATTAGAATACCGCAATTCACCCATGAAATTATATCTGGTACAGACATCCAGACAGATTTCACTTTAGATGTCTCTGAGCACCACAACATTTCTCTTTTGTTTTCATATGCAGCATAGCAGCGTACCCCATTCTGAGGGGACGTTGAATGTTCCATCTAATAAAATTAATGAAAGTAAGAGGGGAAAGTAATTAAATCTGTCTTGGTACTTATCTGTTGGTTTCAGCTTTGATTGCTGAAATGAAAGCTTGGAGACAGCTGTTGGCAGACGTGTCAGCCCTTTTGAGTTTAATAGTAGAGAGCTTTGTACAGGTAATTAATTACTGTACGGTTATAGAATAGTTGCCCAGTAGCCTCATGTCCTTTTGACATGTTTCTTTTTTGGTGTCATTTTGTTTTGTTTTGTTTTTGCATGTATGTGTATGCTTGTTTATATAATACACTTCCCCCCACCACCCTGAGAGAATAAGTTTATCTGATGTTTGGTCGAAGCTATCTATTTTAATTCCCAATTTTATCAGTCAAACAACATATGCTGCCAGGTAACTCCTTAATTTTCAAAGTGAAAGAAAAAAGAGTTCTCTGGCTGATATCTAGTGAATACAGATTCAGATTAAGTATGGCAGACCTTTTGTGTTAAACCTTGATTAATCCTAATAATTTACCATATCTCAAGTTTACCATCAAGGATGAATCACTTAATTTAAATGTCAGAGTTGAACTCCAGGTTGTTTGCTTCAACCTAAATATCTGGAGCCATCAGAAACACCTTGTGTATTGACTATACCTTCTGAATTCCGGGATGTTAATTCCTGCTGACATCCAGCTACCCACCATGTTCCCAGAAAGCTTGAGAGGTAGATACTGCATGGCTCAAGGGGATCAGTTACCATTGGTGCTACTTGTGAAGTAAAAAAAAGCAAAACAGTAAACTGACCCGTGTGATTTAGCAAGGCGGAGGTCACTAAGAAAAGCAGATTCAGTGCAATGGGAGGAACAGAATTTGTGTTGGTGGGTATCTAACAACGAATTAGCAAAAGAGGAAATACTGAGTAATAACCCAGCATTCAAGAGAAATAGGACAAAAATTATTTTATTATTGATTTATTAAAGGATTAATATAATCACTTTTCATATAATATGCAGATAGGCATATAACATAATTAACGTAATATAATAAAATTCATTAAAACAAACCCAAATACACAATAAGAAATAAAAAAAAACTGGCACTGTACAGAGTCAGTGGGTCAAGAGAAGGTTTCTTCAGTATGAGAGAATCAGGGTTATAGCAAATATAGGGCAAGTACTAGAAGAAGATAAGAGGTTAAAATGTGCAAAAGAAAAGTGGGTAGTAGGATTTTTTAATTGTAGGAGGTTGTGGATTTTGTTTTTATTTTGTTTTTAAAGGGAGGACATGTGATCCCTCACTTTCTGGCTGAAGTGGTCCAGTTAATGGAAAAGTACTTCTTCATGTTTGCCCAAATGAATAAAATACATGTTATTTTTTGTTTTTTGATAACATAGATAAGTTGTTTAACTTACTTGCCTTTAGAAGAACAGTTGATGACAAAAAATGTTTGCTTTCATAACATCTAAATGAGCTAACAGGATGCAAAGTACTGTAGACTAATTCCCCCCCCAAAAGTATTAGGGGGTTGACATGTAAGCCACTAAGAACATAATACATTAAAATAACTCTCAGTGAAGGAATCGGTGGTGTTTGCTTCCGCATGTGAACAAGACTACTAAGCCAAACCAAGGTTACACAGGCATGAGCAAGTGTGCTGGTGCAGTTAGAAAATTGCAGCTTCTCCCCTGTTTGTGCTGCTGTCATGCTATTGGTAGCTAAACCTAGGTTTGACTAAGCATTGCATGAAAACCTGGGCTTGTGATTTGTCTTCCCAAGAAAAAAACATTAATGATACCTCAAGAACAATACAACTTGTGTTTTGTCCATCCCACCCCTGTGCTGGAGAGGCTGCAATAGTATAGCTACAACATTTCACACCTGTTGGAAGTGTGTGTAAACATATAAAGCCCTTTTGGCAGAGGGTATTTACAGAAAGAAGGTATATTACCATTCAACATGTGGAATGTACCTCAAGTTTTGGATTGTTAACTATTTTTAAAGAAGGCCAATTTGACCTCTGTTATTAAGAACAAATTACTTTTATTTTAGTAGCAGTACATCTATTACTGGAGCAGAATTGGAAAGCATTGGAACATACAGTGGAACATACAGTGGTACATACGCTTCAGGTTACATACGCTTCAGGTTACAGACTCTGCTAACCCAGAAATATTACCTTGGGTTAAGAACTTTGCTTCAGGATGAGAACAGAAATCGTGCTCCGGCAGCAGCAGGAGGCCCCATTAGCTAAAGTGGTGCTTCAGGTTAAGAACAGTTTCAGCTTAAGAACGGACCTCCGGAACGAATTAAGTACTTAACCCGAGGTACCACTGTATGTGTATCTCTCATTGGAAACAGAATGTAGGGTCTATTGCTGTATCAAAAAAATAGCAAAGAGATTGCACCCATTGAATAATATAGGTGATTATAAATTATAAAATATTTTATGGATAACCCTGAAAAATGGCAACCATCAAAATCACATATTGGAATTTGGCAAACTTAACTATGTAGATTGATCTACATCAAGGGGGTGGGGTTTTGTTTTTGTATCTCTTTATGGTTTTTTTAAAATAATTGTTAATATATTGGAAATGAATTAAACTATATTTATTAAAATAAAAAAGAAAACTAATGACAGCAGAGCAACTTGTTGTTTGTTTTGAGCGGGACAATCCCAGCTTTGCACACAATGCTAAACCAAACCATGGCTTAGCTGTGGGTAGTATGCCAGGAGTGGGGAGGAGTGAAGCTGCCAGAATTTTCTAAGTCTGCACCAGCATGCTTGCTCATTCACACTAAGCCATAGTTTGGCATAGCATTAAGTGCGAACCAGACTGGTTTGTGTTACCCCAAGATGATGAGGTGTTTTTGTACCATAGTTAGCATTTGACCAAAAATGTATAGGAAGTTATAGAAGTGAGATCCCCTTTTACAGAGCTGCTGACTGAAAATACGATTTCAAGCTCCTACACTGTAAGAGTTGAATTGGAAAGTATTAGTATACAGATGGGTCATTTAATTATAGTTGAACCAAATTTACACACACTGAATAATTTAGAAAGCTGAGCTCCCTGGGCTCAGCAATTAAGAATAGCAGAAGAAAGCCAAGAAGATTAAGAAGCCAAATTAGCTTGTTCACAACAGGGAAAAGGCTATCTTGTTTGTACTTGTTACACAGATGCTGAAGGAGAATATCGTATATTGTTAGATACTAAAATAAAATGAACTCACTTGAGTACTTTCCCATAAACCCTGCAACTATTATATGCTATTTAACGAGCAAGCTAAATAATCTCATTGGATGAGCTTATGGTGTAAAACATGGGATATGTGTTGCAGCCTGCTTGAGTATGTGGTCTCCACTACTGAATTCTTAGTATGCAACATTAGTATTAATAAAATCAGGTACTCTTCTTTGAACCAAATGCTACGCATCTGAATAAAGGGCAAATATCTATCAATAAAAGTGTATGAGAAAGATTTAGAGCCTAGGCTATGTTCATTTACACAAAACACTAACCCGTGGTTTGTTTTTACCATCATTGACATCTGTAGCTAGTGTTACAGGATAGATATCTATAAGTACAGAAGAGAAATGCTGAATGGTGTACCATTTCAGTTAGAATTGCAGCTGCCTTTTGAACCTTATGCTGTCTAAACCTTCAGAAAACATGTAAGATATTTGTTTGCCAGGTTTCTGATGTATCCCCTTATCAAGCTATTTTCATTTTCTATTCCATTTTTTGCTATATATTTGGCATAGCGTGTTCTTATCTGTGAAATCTCCCCATTCTGCCAGAATCATATTCCACAAGCAAGAATCTGCTGTTATTAACAAGATTTTTATTGCCACACCATTTCTAATGAATTATGGATATATCATTTGAAAGGTTTCAGTTCTATAGGTAACTTAACATGATGATATGTCCACAGGTAGACTGTGATAACACAGTTGTTATCTTTAGATGTCATGATAAACCATGACAGGAACAAACCCAGGCATATTCAGACGAGTGCTTTTCTCCAACGCAGCCTTGAGAAGTTTGGAAGTGTTCATTTGATTAATCACATGCTGTCATGTTGTCCAAACCTGGCAAACTTGGGTTAAACTTAACTATGGTTTGTTTGAAACAAGCACATTTCAAACCATGAGTTATTAAGTTGGCTTTCATTAAAGTGGCCTTGTGATCTTGTTTATTGAGGACATCCCTCTGTTTTGAAAGGATGTCAGAAGGTGCCCTCTATTAGAAGTACAATATTATTAGAATGACATCATCATCATCATCATCATCATCATCATCATTATTATTATTTCCAGCTATGATGAGATGTGATGTATTTCTAAGGTGGCTCACCAGGCCTCCCCAGTTGACCTGCAAGCATGTTGTGGGTGAGCCACGGCCACTTGTCCTATGTATATTATGTCAGGTGTGCGGCAGGTGGGGCTTGACTGAAAGGGGTTTTGCAGGTGCAGCAATTTCCAGTTGGTTGGTTGGTTTTGGGGAAACACTGTGCAAATAACTTTGCCAGCCTTACATTTGGCTCTTGGGAAGCAATACACTACCTGTCAGGCATTTGGGAAGTGCTGTCAATCACCTGATGTCATTATGATATCACATGATTGACAGGTGAGTTGTCCTGGTCATCCAACACCCCCAAACACTCAGGACATGTTTATTTATATCTCCCACTTGGAGTTTGAAGTGGTGCAGTCTACCGTACCACGTTAAGATTCTGTCATCTTCTACTGTATGTGTCCTGCCAAGATCTTGGTGAAGAAGACTTTTTCTGGCTTCAGCAGCAGTTGCTCCTAGTGTGGCTACTATTGAAAATCAACCCAAATATGATTGTGAAGGTAGACATAACTCCTAAATAGCAGCTTCTCCTTATCCCAGTCAGGGCACAAGTACAGCTGCAACCCATTTTCCATGCAAATTACATGGAAATAAGCCCCACTGAAGGGACGTGGGCGGTGCTGTGGGTTAAACCACAGAACCTAGGACTTGCTGATCAGAAGGTCGGCGGTTCGAATCCCCGCGACAGGGTGAGCTCCCATTGCTCGGTCCCTGCTCCTGCCAACCTAGCAGTTTGAAAGCATGTCAAAGTGCAAGTAGATAAATAGGTACCGCTCCTGCGGGAAGGTAAACGGCGTTTCCGTGCGCTGCTCTGGTTCACTAGAAGCAGCTTAGTCATGCTGGCCACATGACCCGGAAGCTGTACGCCAGCTCCCTCAGCCAATAAAGCGAGATGAGCGCCGCAACCCCAGAGTTGGTCACGACTGGACCTAATGGTCAGGGGTCCCTTTAACTTTACTTTTAAGCCCCACTGAACTGAATGGGATCAGTTTCTGATGTTTATAGGATCAGGTTGCAAGGCTCTTTGGGGCCATGTAAATTTATTAGCCTCTCACTTGTTTTCAAATACGTCTGGGATTTCAAAGGCCGAAGTGACGACTGGGGGTGGGGGGATTTTCGGAAGGCAGTGGTTTGTCCTGGATCTTTGGCAAGTAAACCATGAAATCAAGCTCAGCAACTTTGGGGATGTCCGAACTTCTTGAAGTATGGCAACCCTAGGTTAATCCTGACATGTTTAGGGAAGCTTTTAATATTTGATTAATTATTATATTTTAATATTTCAGTGGAAGCCACCCAGAGTGGCTGGGGAAACCCAGCCAGATGAGTGGAGTATAAATAAATTATTATTATTATTATTAGTAGCAGCAGCAGCAGTAGTAGTAGTACACCCAGAGGCATGAAATCCACTTCCCTGTGTTGCATTCCCCTATGGAGAGACTGTTGTATCAATCATATAGCTCTTTCCTACTCAGCTGTCATCTTCTCAGAATTGTGTGTACCTGTTTTAATTTGCATTTCTATATGTAAAGGATTAATGTATCAGGTGGCGTTCAGGTCCCCAGCACTTCAAAGCCTCTCCCCTTATGGTACATCCTCTGCTTAAACATAATTATATAGATGGCCAGGTATAGATATATTTAAAACTAGTTGATTTCAGCAAAAACAGTGGGATCACTTTTCTAAAACATTTAGATCTGACACATCTGCTGTATTTCAGCTTCTATTTTATAAAGGTATATACAGCGTGACTAGTAATGTAATATTTCCCATTTTAGTACTCCAGCTTCAGCCTATGCATACTTTTGGATGTGATTTCTTAACTTATTTGTTGCTCTTTTCCTAATACACAGCGCAACTTATATGTGCATAGACACCAGGAAAGATAGGTTAAGAATTAAAAATAACAATTGGTATCTGTGAGAAAGTCCTCACTAATAGCATTTCCTCTTTTCTCATATTTACTTTAGCAACTGTTTTAAAATTGCAGTTACAATTCATCTCCATGACTAAGCAAAAAAGAAAGAAATATGGTGCTCATTCTTTGCACACTGACGGCATGCAGTTACTGTAAGGAAACCCCTGTTACAGTAGGAATGTAGGAAGGGTAGTTGTACAAATGAGCTCAGTTATCTAACAGCAGCAGACATAGCTGGACATGATTCTTGCTGCCTTGTGATAACATGCTGCATAATGCAGATTGGAATGGGGAGCCACAAAAACTCAACGATTGATCTGCAGTTCCTAATAGTCATAGCAAAACGAAAGAAAGAAATCCAATTTCAGCTATAGCAACACGCAGAGCATATATATTTCACGGGTGATATGGATAACATGAATAGACCTGAAAGTGAAGACCTATTAATTACAAAGCTGTTTGGGGAGAATGCTCTCTAGTTTGTTCCTTACTCAACAATCAATTAGAAATTAATTTTGACACAATCAGAATAAATCACATTATATGCGCAGCCAGCAAAATGTTGGAAGGAGCTTTGTCGCACTGGTTGTTATTTTTTTAAAGCTACCCATTACTTGGCTCTATGTTTACCCGTTTGTTATGTAACTTCATTGTTAGTACTGATGCCATTCTTTCCTCCAAGCAAAAGGAAGCTCTTCTGTTCTTTTCAAATGTAGCCTTCCTTTCCATGCTCAGACCCACTGATCCATTCTCTGATGTCCTTGCTTTGCTGTTTCTTTCCTAGTTCACCATCATTTGATCCTTCCAGTGAGCATTACGTGTTTGCCAGTCAGTTCCTTCCTTAGAACTTCTAAGTCACTTAACAGACAGACCCCAGACAAATCTGGCAATTGTTTTTTTTTAAATGATGAAATAATTTTTTTAAGCTTGTTTTAAAAGTGTAGGGCATGGGTAGGCAAACTAAGGCCCAGGGGCCGGATCTGGCCCAATCGCCTTCTAAATCCGGCCTGCGGGTTTTTACATGAGTAGAATGTGTCCTTTTATTTAAAATGTATCTCTGGGTTATTTGTGGGGCATTGGAATTCGTTCTTTCTTTTTTCAAAATATAGTCCAGCCCCCCACAAGTTCTGAGGGACAGTGGGCCGGGCCCCTGCTTTAAAAGTTTGCTGACCCCTGGTGTAGGGGAAAGAATTACGATGAGGAAACATACTGCTATGAGTTTGTGGGCTGTGTGTCTGTGGGTAGGCTGTATGCCTCCTAATTCTTGGATCCATCATGGATTCAATTCCTGGAATAGCCAGGTGAGCTTCCTGGTGAGGTAATGGCCCTCTAAGTATGGGTCATTAAGGTAGCAAAGGAAGTGGCTCTGTGCCAGACAACAAAATGGGCAGGCCTCTCCCTCAACTGTCTGTCAGTTACAATGACAAAAAGTTTGGAGTTTGAGTTGAGGTGTGAGCTAGAAGTTAATTTCATTGCTTTAAAGAAGTTGAAATGAGGGGTTTTTCATCCAAATGAAGGAACATTCGTTGAGGAGCACTTCTGTATTCTAACAACTCACATTTCTTGGTGTGAATAGGCAGATGTGTAAACCAGCTGCTCTTTGGCTTCACTACCTCTTCAACATAAATTATGAAATGCAGTTATAAGTGGGAAGACGAAATGTGGGAAATGTTCAGAAAGAAAATACATATTTGGAAATACTGCATCCATGTCAGAAATGCTTAGTGTAATTTCTGAAAAGATAGAAAACTTATCCCAGATAAACAGATTCATGGCAGGTAACATAGCAGAGATGCGGAGACAATAATATAGCACTGAAAAGATTGAGATTTTTTCCTTTTCTTCATGACATTGAGGCATTGAACTTGCCCCATTGCTGTTTTCTAGGCTCGCTCTGTTCAGCTTAGAAATGCTGCAGAATTATTTCACTTTGATGCCAACAACTAATGTTAGGTAAAGGTAAAGGGACCCCTAACCATTAGGTCCAGTTGTGGCTGACTCTGGGGTTGTGGCGCTCATCTTGCTTTCTTGGCCGAGGCAAACCAGAGCAGCGCACGGAAGCACCGTTCACCTTCCCGCCGGAGCGGTACCTATTTATCTACTTGCACTTTGATGTGCTTTCAAACTGCTAGGTTGGCAGGAGCAGGGACTGAGCAATGGGAGCTCACCCCGTCGCAGGGATTCGAACCGCCAACCTTCTGATCAGCAAGTCCTAGGCTCTGTGGTTTAACCCACAGTGCCACCCGCACTGTTAACAACACACAAATATAGATAAAATGAATCTAAGGAGAAGTGGATAGGCTATGGTTCTGATTTAGTAGCAGTTAGAAAATAATGGTACTGCAATGTTTAGTCAATTCAACATGCCCTCAGTCAATCAGGCAGGCTTGTTTGTTTTTTTAAAAAAAGTTAATTACTTTTTAAAACAAGTACATACAAACAGTACTGGTGGGCGCTATCATAGAACAGGTATACAAAAAGTAATAAAGCTGATCTGGGATTTTTGTAAGTACTTGCATTAAAAAACAGTGCTTTGTTTGTTGCAGAAATATAATTATTGTAATTGTTTGAATAGTTTTAGTAATTGGTTTAGTTATTTTATTATTGTACTTATTTTTTGTTATATTGCTGTTCTAATATGAATCTCGTAACATGCCCGGTGATCCGGGCACATGAAGGGTTGTTTAGAAATATAGTAAACAAGTAAAACTAAAAGTAAAAAGTAATGTGCATAATCTCAAAATTGAGTGTTGTTTCCCTCCAGGATGATTGATGTTTTATTAATATGCCAATACATTACATTATTACTCAGACAGTTATTTGGCTACTGGTTTTTGTGTGTGTGACAACCCTATTTTAGACAGTATACTAACAATAATTTCTAAGAGCAAGAGACTAGACTGTCAGGAAGTTCTTATTAGTTCTTTGTAGAAAACTGGGTATATTAATAAAATATATTAATGTCTCAAAAAGTAATAATTAAGCATAATCTAAATAGAATTATTGCACTGTTCAAAGCCAGATGTTGCATTTCTATAAAGGCAGAAGATTTGCTGCTGTGCCTGTTTTGTCATGCCAAGACACACTGTCCCCCCTTTTCACCCCTATTACTGCACCCGCTTGATGGGGAAATTTGGGGTCTGAGGTAAAAATAACTTGTTAAAGATCCAGATCCCCATTATGGCTGGCCTTGTCCTTACCTCTTAGTGACAGTATTCCTCACTTGTAAAATATGAGGTGTTTGTGCATCTATGCTAGCCACTTCAAGAGTTTTGTGTTAGAATCTCTGATCTATGCAGATGCTGATTGACTTGTTTTGCACCTGGCTCTGATTAGTGGATCTCAGAACTCTAGTAAAAAACAAAGGGGATCCCACAAATCCAAAGACTGCCCATTCTTGATTTAAATGATGTTTTAAATGTGATTAGGGGGAATTAGGCTGGTTGACAGGACACAGTGAGCCAAATTTGAAAGCCAAGAACAAGCCAAAAGCAAACTTTGGCTACTATATATATCTATATATATCCTGCCCATCTGGCTAGGTTCCCCCAGCTTATAATATATATAAAAACACAACAAAACATCAAACATTAAAAAACAAAATACCCTATACAAGCAACAAACCAACCAACCAATAAATCAATAGAAACCAATAACAATAATGATGATGATGATAATAATAATAAACAGTTTACAATTATACCCAAATTAAAGTAATCGCCAGCCCCAACTAAACAATTTAACCAACCCCAACCTGATAAAAATGAAGCAGAGGAACCAAAATTAGAACCTTTTAAAACATTTCAGCCAGTTGCCCCAACCCAAGAGTTATTCCAGCAATGTCCCTCTGGTCTTGCAGGAGACTTTTAGCTGTTTAGGGTGAGTGTGGGCTCCGCCTCCTAGGCCAGGTGCAAATGGGCCTTGCAGCAGGGAATGCTCTTCCTTCTAGCACTCATAGTTTGTGCGGAGAGAGCTTTGCCATGAGTCTTGGATTGGATAGCCTGCTAAGCCAAACCTTGGCTCAGTATAGTCTGCTATAGCAGTGAAAAAGACCAAGGAGGAGCAAAGTAGCTGCAAACTCTTCTCTGTAAGCAAACATGTTTCTCCTCTCAGTAAGCCACTGTTTGACTTACCACTGTGTAATGAAAACAGAGTTAAGTTCCTTTTTATCAGAGCGTTTTCAAGAAAGACAAAATGACACAAATCTCATAAGAGTACAACCCTTTATTATTTAACAAGCAATAAGCAATAAGAACTCATTCACTCACTCATTCATTCATTCATTCATTGCTTTCATACCTACCAGATGGTTGGACCCACTAAAAGAGATGGCCAGTCTCTTTTAAGAGTCTATAGACAGCATCCTCCTGCAGGTAGGACAGCACGCAAAGTTCCCAAGGCCTTCCCAAGGCTCAGGTCCCCTATGGTTACATTGTCTTGTATTGAAGGGGGCTGATAGCTGTCATCATGCTGGTTCCTCAAATAGATAAGAATAGTTATAGTTGAAAACAGTCTGTTTTCTGTTATGTTGTCATACTGTCTTTATGAATAGCATGTTTCTTTCAACATGTCTTTTTTAAGAACAGTCATTTATCTCAATCATCTTCTCACTTTGTCCCCTGATTCACCCAGACATGTTGTCATACTGCTCATCCTGTCTTGCACAGTCCAGTAACTGGTTCACTGTTCATCCATCCTGTTTAGCTGGATAGTTTGATAATGGTTCTTTATCTCTGTCCAGCCAGTGTGGTGTAGTGGTTAAGAGCGGTAGACTCATAATCAGGTGAACCAGGTTCGCATCTCCACTCCTCCACATGCAGCTGCTGGGTGACCTTGGGCTAGTCATACTTCTTTGAAGTCTCTCAGCCCCACTCACCTCACAGAGTGTTTGTTGTGGGGGAGGAAGGGAAAGGAGAATGTTAGCCACTTCGGGCTCAACTACTTTGGGTAGTGATAAAGCGGGATATCAAGGTCCAGTCGTGGCCGACTCTGGGGTTGCGGCGCTCATCTCACTTTATTGGCCAAGGGAGCCGGCATACAGCTTCCGGGTCATGTGGCCAGCATGACTAAGCCGCTTCTGGCGAACCAGAGCAGAACACGGAAACGCAGTTTACCTTCCCGCCTGAGCGGTACCTATTTATCTACTTGCATTTTGATGTGCTTTCGAACTGCTAGGTTGGTAGGAGCAGGGACCGAGCAACGGGAGCTCACCCCGTCACGGGGATTCGAACCACCGACCTTTTGATCGGCAAGTCCTAGGCTCGGTGGTTTAACCCACAGCGCCACCCGCGTCCCTTTCAATGCAATAGTCCTTTGTAAATTAATTTAAGCAGTTCTTTATCTTTGATTCAATAACTTTATTTATTCATTTATTCTTCAGACCCACTAATCATCCGGTTCTCATTCATACTTCAGACATTCATATCCATTCATACCAGCAGACATACTAAATATAACATCAATTATAAAATGAGATCATCTTTACATCTGGTTCTCAGACTGTTCTTGTGACTTAAAAACATCTTAGTAAATCACATATATTCTGTAAGAGATTCAGCATATACCTGAACATTAATATTGTATTAATATTGTATCATTTGTTACAAATAAGTGCCATCCTTATGAGGATTCCTTCCTATCCATCCTTCTTATCAGAATATAAGATAAAGCGTCAAAGGGTCTGTTTTGTAACTGAAGGAACACACAATTAACATAGAGTGTGCATACTGTTGCTTGATACCTTGGGGAACTCAAAACCAACTATATTGAAAGCACACCCTTAATACTAACACCTTTATTCATACACAATTCATGAAAAACACCTTTTCATCCTAAGAGCTGTATACTAGGGCAGTGCAATATACGGTTTTCAATATAAATATTCAATATTGGAGGCAGATCACATATCTGGCCAAGTCATACTAAATTATCAGGTGTGGTACAAGCAGGCAAGACTAACCTATAACTTTGCATCCATGAGTACTGAGGCACTTTGGGCCTAAAGAGGACCCTTCCCCTCAGGGAGCCATTAAGTATTCACCACCTGAATTTTGCAAAGATTATCCAAACAAAATGTATTAAGAAATAAGTTCAAGTTCTTGGTAAACCAAAGCTGCAGTGTGAAGTCTGGGAGTTATGGGTTAAGCACTGATTGAAAATGAAGCAGTGTGACAAGTTTTGCAGGCACAAGCAAGATTGAAAGAGGGATCGTGTGGAATGCCCTGATAATACCATGAGCACAGATAATTATGAATATGCAATAAAAAGGATGTCTGGGAGGGCCCTGAGTTGAGGTGTGTCCATCTCTACTGCTCTGCTCCTTCCTCAAAGAGCCCTAGAAATTAAGGCAGCCTGCACATGACAGCTGATTTCTGAGGCACTGTAGAGTAGATTAGAGGCTGTTCACAGAGGCTGTCCACTCACAGACCCAGAGGCTATCCACTCACAGACCATAGAGGCTGTCCACTCACAGACCATAGAGGCTGCCCACTCACAGACCATAGAGGCTGTCCACTCACAGACCATAGAGGCTGCCCACTCACAGACCATAGAGGCTGTCCACTCACAGACCATAGAGGCTGCCCACTCACAGACCATAGAGGCTGTCCACTCACAGACCATAGAGGCTGCCCACTCACAGACCATAGAGGCTGCCCACTCACAGACCATAGAGGCTGTCCACTCACAGACCATAGAGGCTGCCCACTCACAGACCATAGAGGCTGTCCACTCACAGACCCAGAAAAACAGGTCCAAAAAGGGTGTGGGGTGGAGGACAGGAAGCTGCCTCTGTTGCTTCTCTGTTGAGCACTATTTCCCCCTCCCCAAACATCTACTTTTCCCAGGACCTGGCTGCCCATAAGGTGGGCTGAGGCAGCTGCCTTTGGCAACAGAAATCCAAGAGGCAGCATCCCCTTGGGTGCAGAGAAGCAGCAACAGCAGCAGTGGTGGCTTCTTGTGAGATATTGCCAAGAACTTGAGAAACTTCTCACAGTGCATGAGATTTTGTGAGAACTAGCTGGAATCTGTTGCTGCTGCTTTGCAGGCGCTGCCATGCAAACCAACTAAAAGAAGCTTCGGTAGGGTGAAAGGCACTTTCCCATTTTGCCTCAGGTGTGGGAAATGAGGTGCACTCTCCCTGCCAGTTCCTGAAAAATTTCAGCCCTCCCTCCCCCCAACAACAGAGAAGAATGGGAAGAAAGAACTGCTTGTAATGAAACGCTGAAGGATCACAAAGTGATTTAGCTTTGTGAGGGAATATGAGGCATAATTAATAATCAGTATTGTATGTAGGCTTTGGATAGAATCAGTTTTCTTGTTCCCTATCCTGACTTCCAGCATTTTCTTGTCAGGCTAAGCTTTCAGTTACGAATTACACAAAATCACATTACCTTTACATGATATATTGCACAACGCAAACTCTGCATGCTGAGGTCACCTTCTTTACAGTGTCGTTTTCATGAGATGTTTTGGGAAATGTCAGGCAGATTTTAAATCAAAGATGTTTCACTCATGAGCTGCTCTCAGAACATAATACACTATCACTTAATCATTGGAAAATGTTATTGTGTGGCTGCAATTCCTCCCTTTTCCTGTCTTAGCAGAATTCTAAATCATTGTGATAAGAGTGTTTGGGAGGAAGGTCTCAGTGCCTGTAAAGATGTGTGGCTTTCTTTCTAATTGGATTGCCTTCACTATGTGTTGGCCTTCAAGTGTCATTAATTTCTTATACAGTCGTACCTCAGAAGTCAAAGGAAATCCATTCTGGAAGTATATTTGACTTCCAAAACGTTTGGAAACCAAGGCGAGGCTTCTGATTGGCTGCAGGAAGCTCCTTCAGCCAATCAGAAGCTGTGTCAGATGTTCGGGTTCCAAAGAACATTCTCAAACCGGAACACTCACTTCTGGGTTTGCGGCGTTCAGGAGTCAAAACATTTGACTCACAATGCATTTGGGATCCAAGGTACGACTGTAGATGAAACACTTAAGAACACAAGTTGGAATCCCTTAGACAGTGTGAAGACTTTTCACAGCAGGAAAAATCCATGCCAAACTTCTGAGCATCGGAATTTCCCCAGCGGACTCCTTAAAGATGAACCTATGCTCAGCCAAAAGCCTCATCGAGCAAAGATTAGCAGACATTGACAATCAACACAACCTCTCCAGGGGTGGGGGTGTCTGCTCTTCCAGGTATCACGGAATAACCCCACCACTTGGCCTTCCATCACACTCACAAATACTGCATACAAACATGCATACAATTTGGCTTGAAAACAGCCAGAATAGGAGTGATCTTCTGGCAGATTGTCCCTGAGGGGTGGGGGGAAGGGTTCACCTGGCCATCCCCAAATGGACTCTTAGGGAAGATTGGCCCACCTCACTGCAACAATTATGTTTTAAACCCTCCCCTTCCCAGCTGCATACCCCCTTCTGTTAATTCCCCTCTTCTGTTTGAAACAGGGCTTTGATAGGAGTGAATAAATGCTTTTTTGCAAGCCTGATTGTAGCAGGGGAGGGGTAAGTGGGAGAGCCCCAGGGAATGAATCCGACATGCAAGCTTGCAGTTCCCCACTCTTCCTTCACAGAGGGAAAACCAAATCCCCACAGTGTGCCATGATATTTGAGGTGGATGAACAGTTTATGCAACAATATTGCCTTAAATGAATGCACAGAAGGGCATTCGGTGATTGCAATCTTCTTGTATCCTAAAATCAAGGATCTGAAAGCTTGAAAAGACACAAAAAGATGCACAATTTTGTATCTCCAGGTGCTCTACATGTTTGGATGAACACTTGGTCAAGAGAAGTAGGGTCAGCATGTATGCTTTTGCTATCCCTCTCATGTATTCATTGAGCATGTGATTATGTTTACATTCCTAAATACACTTTGGAAAATGGACTACTCCCCCAATACTTGGGAAATAGAAGCCCTGGGAAACAGTAAAGGGGAAACTACATTTTCCAGCACCCCTGGTGGCTACCTTGCAATCATAGCTACATGCTGGGTAGGTGGAAGGAAAGAGAGATCAGGGAGCTGTGCGGGGGGGGGGGGAGGTAGAGCTTTTTCCCTCTCAAGAGAGTGGGAGGGTATTTGAAATAAGACAGGAAGGGAAGGAAGAAGAAGCTGACTTCTCCCATTTGGACTGAAATCCAAGCCTAAAAATGAGATGTGGCTGTAATCCTCACCTTGTATTTTGAGGTAAACATTACCAGTTGCTCTTATTAGGTCTTCCAAACGACAAATTTCAAAATTCAGCAGCGCTCCTCATTATAAACAGCAGGACTGAGGAACAGCAAATAGTACTATATATCAAGCTACTATTTTCTTTTTGGAAATGCTTCAGTTACCTTTCATAATACATATTTGTATCTATAATATGTTCGTGACACACAAACCCATGTGTTTTAAGCTGTATGTTGGAAAGTGACGCTACTGCATGTAAATGAGAGAAGCCAGCAAAAATACCTGAACGTTTTTTGCTTTCCCCTTTCGGGTTCCTTCCTTGTGTCATCAGGAGCTATTTACTCTGCAGGAGCCTTTCTGCAGTGCACCAGTTCTCTGCTTTTGGTGCACTCTTGGTTAGCAATAGTGTGGGTTAATCCATGGGGAACTGGTGGGCAGATAGTCTTGCTTCTTGAGCAACGGTGACTGTAGATCCTGTGTTATTTTTTAGTTTTGTGATTCTATGCAGAACAAACAAAACTTAAAATATTTTCTTGTGTTTATTTTTCTTCTCCTAGATCTTGTTTTGGAACCGAATGTGTCTTGGGAGTCTCTTGCTGCTGCTCTCCAGCTCACAATAGTTCCCTTGCACACGGAATCAGTTCAGTCACACATTGATTAACACAAGATGGATGGAGCTTACAAGATGGAAGATAATACTTCATTAGTGAGAGGGGCTCAGGACATTGCCAAGGTAGTCAAGAAACAGACAGGGAGGAAAGGGAATGCAGTTGTAGAGAAGGCTCAAGACGAATATACGGAAAGATCTTACAATAGATTCCAAGGCAGAGAAGATGATGAATACTATACCCAAGAAGGAAATTACGGTGGGGAGGCGAATGAAGATGAAGGATCAAGTGACGCGACTGAAGGGCATGATGAAGATGATGAGATTTATGAGGGGGAATATCAGGGAATCCCAAACGCGACCCAGAACAAGGATGGGATCGGAGCCTTAGGTCAGCCTGTACGAGACGACTACAAAGATCGTCTTGAACTGGAAACGGAGAGAAAAGCTGATGAAGAAGAATTGGCACAGCAGTATGAGCTCATCATTCAGGAATGTGGGCATGGACGTTTTCAGTGGGCCCTCTTCTTTGTTCTTGGGATGGCGCTGATGGCTGACGGGGTGGAAGTTTTTGTGGTTGGATTTGTATTGCCCAGTGCTGAGACAGACATGTGTATCCCTAATTCTGGATCAGGATGGCTTGGTGAGTATTATTTACATCCTCTCCAGACTTGTGTCATAAATTAGACAGATGTTGTCTAGTATGTATTTGACAGTGCTCCTTCTGATGAAAACAAATAACTATCTTTGCTTTGTTAGCTCTGTGTGTGAGGTATTTTAAGATACCACCGTGGCTCTCTTTTGTTTTGTTGTATGTGTAAAAAGAAAAGATTTTCCTCTGCCCTTAGTCAAGACCAATAAAAATAAGTAGCTGTTCCTAAATCATAGGACAAAAAACCTGCAGGCTTATGAATCCAGAATAAATATAATGTGTTGATAACGTGCTGCATAGCTTAGTATCAAGAATACGTGTCAATACTGTGTAACAAAGAGATAGAAGAAAGAGCCTCATCATTAGGAGTGTTTGAGTAGAGCTGGGTGCAAGTGGCCTCTTAAAATTATCTATTGGCAAAGAAATTGGTGGTGGACCTGGGGGAGGAGAAATTATTGAACACTTTCTCTGGGAGTGGGGCTTTCCATTAGTAGTGGCAGTAGCTTGGCTTTGTCCCTCTCCCCCTTTGATACTACAAGTGGCAGCTGCAGCCAAGTGTGTTGGCAGCCTGGCTGCCATTTTGCATCCTCCTGGCCCTAGTGTCATTCTGGAATAATAATGGTTGCAATAACAAAAAATATTATTGGAGAATATCATTTGCTTTTTTTTCAAGGGGTGGGGTGTGTGAAAAAGAAAAAGGAAATCCCAGAAATTTTCTCAGAAAAATCTGTTTTGAGAAATTTCAGCTCAATTTGTTTCCATGGGACTTGTGCAGGAATAGTTCAGAGATGTGTTACAAAAGTACTTGAAATGGTGTGTTACAAAAGTACTTGAAATGGTGTGTAATTACAAAATGACTGTACATGGTGGTGGTGGGGATTCACTAGTGAGTGAGCGTTTCTAATTCTATGCAGAAGAGCCAATCCCTAGAACTGTAGAGTTGGAAGGGACCAAAAGGCTTATCTAGGGCAACCGCCTGCAATGCAGGAATCTTTTTGCCCAATGTGGGACTCAGACCCACGACCCTGAAATTATACTCTACCAACTGAGCCATCCCTTAGTTGACTCTTATTCAAGGTCAAACGGAGCAGGGTTCTGTAAAATAATAATAGTCCAAAACATAATTGGCAAGCTGCTGTCCATAGCTGGTTATCACCCTATTTCATATAGCAGGAAAACACTCAATAGGCATAGTAGCAATTTTTAAAGATATACTTTAACTGAGTTCAGTTTGCTCTTGTCTTAATTGTTGGCCACCTGGATTCTGTATGAAAAGCTGCTGATATTCCTGATGGTAGACAATATATTTTGCCAAAACAATTATTCTGCAAAGTTTTCAAAACTTTAATGGAGTTTGAATCAGAGAGCATTTGAGTAAGCGCTTTGCTACCAAATATCTTTAGGGCAGGTTCAGAGTTGCATTGAGCCATTCTGTCCAGAAGTTGGGCTGGAGAAACGGAACACATGTTTGTACTTCTCAGTGAATAAAGCAAAACCATAGCTACTAAGGCTGGAGATGGTTTTTCTTGAGAGATGCTTTGTTTTTCATAGTGAGTTTGGCCCCACTGCTAACATTTGTAAAACATGTCTTTAAATCAAGGGTGGGAAACCTGTGACCCTCAAAATATTGTTGGACTCCAGCTCCCATCAGCCTTAGTAAGCATGGCCAGTGCTCAGGGATAATGGGAGAAGTAGTCCAACAACATATGGGAAGACAAGGTTTCCCGTCAGTGTTTTAAAACAATACCAAACTCTGCTAAATAACAGAGTCTAAAAACTGCAATATAAAAAATTGCATATACAAAACTGCATATACAAATCATGAGCAGTCCCCCCCCCAACAAAACCCCTGCCTTTGCTTTTCTGAAAAAAGGATAGTCTGTCTCTTTCTCACCAGAGTATAACATTTTCATTGGATGTGGTTATGTTGCCATTTAGCTATTTTTATGGAATTATTCTCCTTTTCTCTGGTATTTGATTATACTAATTTTATATTGCAGTTTTTAGACAATGTTATGCCTTTTTCATGAGCAGCTTGGACATTTCCCTTGGGGAGACAAGTGCAGTGCTTTTTTTCTTAAAAAAAACATAAAGGGGTACTCTCATTTTCCTACTCATATTGAAATACTGCCCCTCAATGAGGTCAATCTTAGATTCACAAAATGTTTAGGGGTATGTGTACCCTGCATCCCTCCAGAAAAAAGCACTGGACAAGTGGATTATAAATACGGTAAATACAAATCTGTGTAGTAAGGTGTTACCAGGGGAAACACCCCAACTCTGCAATTGAGTAAGAGTTAACTACTTGCTTTCCCACTCCAGTGATATGTAACTTGCTCAAAATTTCATTTGCTCTATGCCAGCATCAAACTTCCATCTTCGAGTACCACTTTAATTATAATACCATTAACCAATGGTCATGTTTCATAGAAATGCAAATATGTTGAAAATAGAAAAAAGCTCTGTTGACTTCACACACTTAATTAGGTCTCTGTCTTCATTTTTGTGTATGTGGGCACCTCAGCAGTCTGGGTTTCTTTGGCTGAAAATACATCACAGTTTAAATCATTAGGTGTCACATCTACTTTTGAAACAAAGCTGAAGATCTTTAACACATCATTGAGCTCTCCACAGGCATCATGTTTCGATAATCTTGCACAATAGATAAATCATGGTTTACAAGACCTCATCTATCAAGATGCTGAACTTGTTTATTTGATTTTTGCAGCTCCTGGGAATTCCAAATTCTGAGACTCAAAGGCCCTTTTGGAAGAAAATGTGTCACACATATAAAAACATTTATTAATAAAATATGCTGGAGGGCAAATGTTCATACTATCTATACTCTTACGGGACACCTAGTTGCCTCCGACCAAAGAGATATTTCAGGTCCCTGCCCACTTTGCTTCAGCTTCTAGTTGCCTCTAGACTAGGGGTAGCCAATATGGTTCCCTCCAGAAATTGTTGGACTCCAATTCCCATCACCCCTAAGCGTAGGCCATGCTTGCTGTGGCTGATGGGAATTGGAGTCCAACAACATCTATAGCAATTGTTAACGTGTATTCCATTCCTTTTGTCATTTTAATTCACTCTCATGCTATATGCATATTACCGTTTGCTCCAGTGCACTCCTACAGCTTTCTTTTTGAAGCTGAGTTGCCCACAATCTACCTGTGTCTTGCATTTTTTTCAAGAAATACTCCTTTGATGTGTTTCTCCTCAAATGAGCTTCCATCTAATTTGAAAATGCAAGCTGTGAATAAACTGAGGTGTGTACATTTCAGGCAGCCTTTGTGCATGTGCAGATAACAACTTTCAGTTCAGGGGTTTCAGGTACAGAAAAACAAATCAGGTAATGTGCATGGAAGATATCTGATTTTCAACATCACGATATATCACCAGCTAAATATCACAATATCTTGATATATCTTGATATATGCATATATCTATGCTGGCAGCAGAGGTCCCACCATACTGCCCCACAGCGGTGGAGCGTGCACTGGGCTTCCCTGCAGCAGAGAGCCTTGCCACACCTCTGCAGTGGCAGAGGGTCCTGTCATACCTCCCTACAATGGTGGAGGGTGCGCTACACTTCCTCACAGCAGCCGAGGGCCTTAACGAGGCTTCCTGCGGCAGAGGAGGGCCTTAAATGGTAAAGAAGTAGTAGATTTAATAAAAATATTAAATAAACTTCCATATATTATATTTAATATATTTCCAACCAATTTAAGAGTAGTTTAAGTGATTTACTAGTCGTTGCATCTGCTTCCCTACTCAGAGGTCTAAGTACAACCTGTGCATGCATAACTCCCACTGAGTTCAACTAAACTTCTACCTTCCTGGGAATAAGCCTCATTGAATTCAGTAGGGCATGCTTGTGAGCAGACACTCATTTGCTTGCACTGCTGACTGAAAAACACCCTCCCCATCATTCTCACAACCTCCCATTTCAGCATTAGGCAGCCAGCTAAATCTTCTCCCCTCCATTCCTCCCCCCAGAAGGGACCCCCCTCAAAAGCCCTCATTCCACTTTCCAGTTCTTTGTTTACTTTGCCTCTTTGATTGTCTAGCTGTGGGGGGGGGGGGTCCCTCCTGGATTATTAGCAGGTTCTGCATACTTAGCTGAGCTCTAAGTGGAAAGATACCCAGTGAAGATGCTGGTTTGTGTGAGGGCTTATGAGTTAGGAGGGAGAGAGCAAACAGAGCTGGAGACACTGTGCCTGCAAATTATCTGTAAAGTACCTGTTCAGCTGAGCTACCCCCGGAAGCTGTTATGTGACCACCTTTTGTTCACAAGTATATTGCCTTGTTGAACTACTTATCACAATGTTATTTCAATACTGGTACTCAAGGGTATAGCGATTTATTGCACAGCCCTAATGTGCATCTGGTGAAGAGACCCCAGCCCTCTCTCTGATGTCTGCAGCAGCTTGCAAATATGACTTCAAACACAGCTTAGGGAAACAACATTGCCACATTTTAAGCCATTAATGTGTATATATTCCCATTTCAAAATGGAGGGACTGAAATGTTTGAGGCTTCAACCCTCTTTTTCATGGGGAATTGAAAGGCTCACTGAGGACTGGATGATGTTTTTAGCATTGGAAGTTGCCTTATACTAGGTCAATCTGTTTATCCAGTGGAGTAGCGTGGGTTGTCAGCACCCGGGGCAAGGCAAGTAATTTGCGCCCCCTAACCCGTGGATTTGCGCCCCCTAACCGTAACCCCCAGATGTTGCGCCCGGTGCGGCCGGCCACCCCCCACGCTACGCCACTGTGTTTATCTATCTAACTCATCTGCTCTGACAGGCTGTGGTATTCTAAGATCCCAGGTCAGGGTCTTTCCCATGCCTTCTACCTGATGAGAGTGGCAGTAACTTGAATACAGGACCTCTAGCATCTGTTCTTACCACTGAGCTCTCTTACCACTGTGGTCTCTTCCAACTCTATGATTCTATGAGCTATGGATCTTCCATTTCTCACTGCTCCACAATATAAATAGGCAGTGCTTCAAAATGCCATGCTTGAAATCTTCAGGTAGGCACTTTTTGGTCTAGAACAGATATTTTAAAGTGAAGGGAATTGATTAAAAAAAAAAAAGAAAGTTCTGTCAAGGGATGAGGATGAGATGTAAGACAGCAATGTGGCATTATATTCATCTAGATGAGCTACCTCAATATATACATGCTAAGAAACATACTGGGATTCAGCTAACGTATCCCAGTAGCACAACGGGACTCTCCTGCATCTGCCTACAACTTCCCAAAATTGGGGTGGGGTCAGAGGAAATCCCAAAGCAGCAGGGGCAGAGAGGTGAATAATTCCATATGGCAAGCTGAAAAGCTTGCACTGGCAGGATGATTGCCACAGTGCTACATTTAATTTCTCCTGCTTTATGTGCTCTGCCCTGAAATGTGAATGATTCCCAGTGCATTGTGCGTCTTTGGATTATACCGCTTGCTTGTTTTACCGAGGCCAAGGATTACGACCTCAGTTCCAGTGAATATTTTTTTATTTTCCCTAGAGGAGCGCATTTTGATAGCTAAGGAAGTCCCATGTTTGCTTGTGCTGGCATGATTTTTCTTTTCTTTGATGAAAATGAATGTGTCAGCGTTTACTAGACCCAACTTCTGTTGGCATAAGAGAACACAAAGATCTCTCCCCAAACCCTGCAAAATCAGGCAACATTTTTAAAAGCTCATTTTTTTTTGCATCAGAGACAGTCAAGTTGGCTGCTTATGCAAAGATGCTTCTTTATCTCATACAGCTAGTCACCTAATAAAAGTTTTCTATTACTTTTGACACATTTAATACACTGAATATTGCCAGCTTTGGCAGCGCACACACCTACCTCCCCCCCCCCCCCAAATCTCAGGGACTGTAGTTTATGCCTCACAGAGCTACAACTCTCAGCACCATTAACAAACTACATTTCACAGGATTTTTTTTGCAGTGGGGTGAGCTTTTAATTAATGGTGTGTATGCTGCCTTTGTTGGGATTCAAGCCACTATTACTTTTCCACAACTCACAGGTGGGAAAACATTGTAGGAAGAGACAATTGTCAGCAGAAAGTTGTCGTCATGCCAGCCCCTGAACATGCTGGTCCTTCATCCAGAATTTTCCCTATTTGCCAAACAGGGGCTTCTGATATGATGTAGAGACATGACTGTAGAGTGATCCTATGGCCAATTACCGGTTGTAGGGTTTTTGTTTGTGAGAAGAATTAATCCCAGAACATTGCATGGGAAACACATTGTGTTGTTCAGTCACATGCACCATTCATAATCACACTGAGCTTGGAGTATTGCCATAAAAAGTGCATTTCAAATTGCAGAGTCACACCAATTTGTTACCATGACAGGGTCGATTGAGAACTACGTGAATGCTGTTGCTGCATTTCGCATCAAAAGTCTGAGAGGGAGAAAACGTATCAGAGGCACCTCAGTTTCAGAGAAAAGTGAAACCAAGCATTAGAGGCATTACAAAGACTTAACAAAGTAGGCTTTATCTCAGGCTTGTCAGTTAGGATTTTCGCTGTAATGCCAGAGGGAACTATCGGATAAGAGAAGATACCTTCAAAATAATACGTTCAGCGCTAGTACTAAAGCAATCCATCAGTGACTTCATATCATTACCTGGGATTAACTAGGTTTTCGATAACCCTGTTCTGTAGTTGCTGCATCATAGTATCTCATTTTTATAATAGTAGGGGGTGGTGGTTTTTCTTTTACGCTCAGGGTGAGAATAGAGACAGAAATACTATTTTTACTGTTCTGCAGTTGTCTTAATTGTAAAAAGTTGGACATAAATCAATATTTGTGTCCATCCAATTAAATGTTATAGTCTCTTAACTACCTGTTAATTTGGCTACTTGAGCAGCAGGGAAGAGACTGAAGTGTGGCATTGTGTGTGTTTAAATCAATAAACTGTTCATTCAGATATGGCTTTATCTGTGCCAAACTTATTCACAGTGTGGGATTAGAATAGCTCTCTCCCACCTCATATTAAGGCCACTTTGGATTCAGATTTGTAAGTCACTTTGGAGTGGAACACAATGCATAGAAGTGATCAGGGCAACACCCTATTAATAATTAGATATTTTGATCTTGTATGCATTGTGTTCTGTGTGCCATCATTTCAGTTTCCAAATATCAGGCAATCTGGAGCTGGTGGATAACTTGCAAGGCAGGTAAAAATTATTTTAAAATGCCATAAAGATTATGTGCACACACATGTATGAGCATGCATATTTATTACATAAACACATATGCGTGTGTGTGTGTGTGTGTGTGTGTGTAGTTGTGTATATACTTAGTGACCTCCTGAGCCTTTATATCCCAATTCAGTCTCTGAGATTATGTGGACGAGCACTGTCAGTTCCCATTCTTCTGTGTTTCAGAAGCCCAGCTAGCTTCAACTAGAAGCCAGCCATGTACTTTTACCAGTTCCATGCTGTGCAATAGTTTTGCTACTATATGTTTCAGATGCCTCTTGAAGATCTTTTTATGCCAGCAGCCTGTTCAATGTTTTATAGTACTCGTCAATGTTCTTGTATACTACCCTGATGATTTATATGGAGGGGAAGTCTATAAATATTTTTATAAATAAACAAAATAAATTTATATATACACAAACATACTTTATATGGTTGGTTTGGCTGCATCCTTGGTCTTGTGGAACCCACCTCTTTAAAGGCATGTTTATTGAAATTAAAATATTCTTGAAGCACAAGCGATAAAGCTGCAGAGTCATTACTATAATGTGCACTGTTATCAGAGAAAACAGCTGTAAGCAAGCATGATCTGTAGTGAGTTTTGTACACTGACCTATCAAGTTTCCCAGCATAGAGAAACCTGATCCTCTCTTGTTCATTTCCTCCCTTTTGTTATTAAAGCAATTTAAATAATCCTAGTTTCTGAAGCCATTTATAAAGGGTCACATTCTGAGAGCACACACATGATTTGGAAAATAATCCTGTTGATAACAAAGTTTTCCTGCAACGTAGATGCATTAGTTAATTGCATGGTATTGATTTATCCACATAACTAATTTTAGCCCGCTATTTATGTAAAAATTCTGGGTAGGAGATGCTATGGAGCAGGGATAGGGAACGTCAGGCTCTGGGACCAAACATGGCCCCCCTGGCCACTCTGTCTGGCTCTTGGGACTTTCTTCAACTCACATCCCTCACTGGCTCTGCTCCAGCTTAACCCCCCCCCCCAGCTTAATGTGCCCCTGAACTGTAATAATGTCTCTACCCTGCATGGATGTTGAAGGAAAGATGGAGAGGGCCAGTGTGGTGGCCAGTGTTGAACTAGAATCCGGGAGACCAGGGTTCACATCTCTGCTCAGCTATGAAGCTCACTGAGTGACAGTGAGCCAGGCACAGTCCCTCAGTCAACTTCACAAGGCTGTTTTGAGGCCAAAATGGGTAGGGGGGGGACCATTTACACCATATTGAGCTCCTTGCAAGAAAAGGTAGGATATAAACCTCTCAACCCCCAGATTTGCTTGCCTTTTCTTTTACTTTCTTGCAGCTATGTCCCTATAACTAAACAAGTACCAAATTTTCAGTAAGTCAGAAACAAAGGATGCATATGAGAGGAGTGTTTTTTTCCTTTGCAAATCTGTATTCAAATTACTCACCTACAATAAATGTACATAGTTGTTTTGCAAGTAAATTGTGCCATGTGTGGGAGCTGAGGAGGAACAGTGACTTAGGAGTTGATATTGAGAACTATGCAATCCTTCCTAATGTAACATATTCTCTTTTGTGTGTTGCAGGTAGCATAGTATACCTTGGGATGATGGTGGGGGCATTCTTCTGGGGAGGCTTGGCAGACAAGGTGGGAAGGAGACAGTCTCTTCTCATATGTATGTCTGTCAATGGATTCTTTGCCTTCCTTTCATCATTTGTCCAGGGCTATGGCTTCTTTCTCTTCTGTCGTTTACTTTCTGGATTTGGGTAAGCTCTTCCTTTCTTTCTTCCTTTCATTTCCTAATTTAACTTTACCTTTCCCTGTTCTGGGGAAAAGCTTGTTCATTGTTGTTCCCATCCTGCTGTCAAGAGCCCAAGGTACTATTGAGGGTACAGTCGTACCTTGGTTCTCGAACACCTTGGTCCTCACATGTTTTGGCTTCCAAACCCTGCAAACCCAGAAGTAAGTGTTCTGGTTTGTGAACGTTTTTCAGAACCAAACATCTGACATGGCTTCTGCTTGACTGCAGGAAGCTCCCACAACAGATTAAGTTCGAGAACCAAGGTACCACTGTATTGTGGTTGGGCTTTATGTTTACTCAGACTTTCTCAATCTGCATTTGCTCTTGTGCTTCGCTGTCCAGACTCTAGCCTGTTGTGCTGTGAGGGTGCCCTGTATGGATAAAGTCCATGCAAAGAAGTAGTCAGTGGTTTTAAAAAAGTGAATATTGTTTTCCTTTGATCCACACTGGGGTACTTAAAGTGGCATTGCTTGGCTGAAAATTTCACTTGCACATCTGTCACTGTATGCCTGAAAGAAGAAATGTCAAAACAATCCATTTAGAAATTCACACACTGCATAGCTTAGGATTTAACCACCTTGCATTAATATCAGTGGTGATAGATGCAGAGAGCTGAGTATACTTTTAATATTTTACACTAAATTTAAAATATTTTATGACACAATATAAATAAATAAAACAGAAAAGTAGTAAGTTACAGTTCCCAAATAATATATATAATAAGAGAGACAGGTGCACTTCACCAGGGAGGGCATTCCACAAATGGGGAACCATCACTGAAAAGGCCCTGTCACAGATCATCATCAACTGAGTGTCCCCAGTGGCAGCACCACTAATGAAATCTCACTTGCTGAGTGTAAGATCCAAGATGGTTGATGTTGGGGGAGGTGCTCTTTTAAGGACTTGAATCCCGAAATATTTAGAATTTGCTGCTTTCTTTCCATCCAGTGTGATACCTCGATTTGTTCAACTGCTTAAAGATTTGTGTGGAATACTGACACATCTGAAAATATTATAACATTGTAAAGTAATTTCTCAAGGGTGGTAACAGCGAGATTTAAGTAGTTGTTAAAATTGCAGCGGGGGAGGACATTTGATTTCAAACATTATAATTTGCCTCTAGTAATGTACAAATAGAATAGACAGCTGTGCCTTGGAGCAGGATTTTGAATTAGGAAAAATATAATTTATGTGAAGAAAATATTCCACTATTGTAAGTTTAGACTGCTTAGCAAATCAGTTTCAACTATTAATAAGATATACTTTTGTGTTAGATAAACAGGGGTGACTGGAATATGAAAAAGTATTGGAGAATGTCTTCTTAAATAAGGTAATAGAAACACCATACATTTAAGGCACCCTTATACCACTTTAACTTTCATGGCTTCCCCCAAAAGGTCCTGGGAACTGTAGTTTGCTAAGGGTGCTGACCTCTCACACCTACAATTCCCAAATTCTCAATGTCTGTTAAAATTGTATAAAGGTGCTTTCAATGTCTGGTGTTGATATGACTGAATAATGTTATCTGCAACTGCTGTTTTGGCTGCATATTGCTGATACCTGCAGGAAAAGGAAAGGGGATAAATGATAAATTGTGTCCATATGCATTGGGTTTTCTGAATAACAAACCAAAGCTGAGCCAGGAAGGAAGGAAGGAAGGAAGGAAGGAAGGAAGGAAGGAAGGAAGGAAGGAAGGAAGGAAGGAAGGAAATAAATAGAAAAGATAATTTTGGCACTAGGTAGGAGGGAACTGCTGAGAGGTAGTTTGGAGGTTATCAGATTTTGCAAAATGTGACCATCATTGTGTTCACTAATTCTTGGTAGAACTTCTGTGGCACACAAAATCATAGGGGTTCTAGCAGGGATTGTCAAACACACTGATGGACAAATTTTCATGACATGTTATGAATGAGAAGAACCTTATTGGATCAGATCAAAGCATTAGTCCAGGGATGGGGAACCTGTAACCCCACCTGGGAAGATGTTATTGGACTTCAGTCCTGATCGTGGCCATACTAGCTGGGGCTCATGGGAGCTAGAGTTCAACAGCCTCTTGGGACACTTGTCAGTCAAATGCCATCTGACAAGTTTACAAGTAAGGCACGAGAGCAGCTTTTCTCTCCCATTTGATTCTCCCCAATATCTTGTATGCAAAGATACATTGTTTATGAACATCAGGGTTCTATCTAATTATCATAGCTTGTCAGATGCTGATGTGGTTGCTCGAGAGCAAACAGGCAAGAACCTGTCTTTTCCAGGCTTTATTCTTAGTGCAAACTATTTACAGTGAAGAGCATCGTAAGTTCATTTCTGGCTGAATCACTAGCAGAATCTGGGAGTTGTCAGTCTTTGTACCTCCCCCAGCATAACAGTCTCGTGACCCCCAATCTTCTCCGCCTCTCCCTGTGCCGAAACCTACTGCGCAGAATGTGCGCTGGCAAAAGGGTACTTCCCTCCTCTCCTGTTTGCTCAGGCTCGGTGTTGAGGCTCTCCCTAGAATCCCCTGGTCCCTGCACCTCCTCTCCACTGGCGGTGGCGGTTTCCTCCTCGCCGGAGGAGGAACTGCTTCGCAAGATTTTCGGAGGTTCCCTATAACACAACTGCCCTCCCACCTCTCGTCTCTGAGCTGATGGCAGTTCCCTGACATAGCTGATATAAGTTGCTTCTAAAGCCTTTTCATTATAGTGTACTAACCTTCACTACAGTGAGTAGCAGGGATATGGGTTACAACTTAAAGAAGGGTATATTCCTATTTCGTAGTAGTGATTGTTTAAGATGCCTACCCCACAAAGAGAAATGCCCCTTTTTGTCCCTTGTGGCAAATTCTGATCTATCTTTACAAGCATACACAAACCAGGATCCTTTCTTTTTCTGACCATTTTCTTTTCAGGAATCATTCTGTTTCTCTAATGTCAATTTGCAGAGTTTTGAAAGAATGGGGTGGTTTCTTTCTGGGAGGAACACACATCGCTTTGGTCTTCGATTATGCAATGTTTTTGCTTAAAACCACAGAGTGATGTAGTATGTGTTTTGTATTTGTGAACTGCAGCAGAGTACAAAATCTTGCAAAAAGGACATCCATGCATACTTGTCCAAGTGCATGAACCAATCTTGTATAAAATAATGCAGGAGTACTTTCTCAAACATTGGGTCAGCCAGGGTCTCAATAACACTGCAAAGGAACTTGTCCCTTTTGCACAATACAGGGACCCAACGTTAGTCCCAGAGAGCCAAGACACACTTTGAAGTATTCAGTAATCAGTACCAACTGTACCAAAAGGAATCATTGTGAAAAATAGAAATCCTTAGGTGGGGGTGTAAAAATTTGTCCATTCTCAGGGCTCCATATTACCAAAGTCCACCCCTGTCTACTGAAAGCTGCTTGCTTTAACATACTAATTGGCCCCAAAAGGTGCTGCAAATGCCTGCTTGGAGAGTTTGATTTTCAATAGGAAAACCATGGGAAAACTCCATTACCTAATACTATGCTACTCTACAGATGTTACTGGACTCCAACTCCCCTAAACCCTAGCTAACATTGCCATTTTTATTATTTATTTATGAAATGCCTTCTACGTGTGTGTCAAGGCAATTTACAAATGTCAGCCACATCCACGCCATACATTTAAAGCATGTAGCTTTCCCCCAAAGAATCCTGGGAACTGTAGTTTGTTAAGTGTGCTGAGATTTGTGGCTCAGTAAAGGGTAAAATACAGTTCCCATGCTTCTTCTGGGGAAGACATGTGCTCTGAATGTATAGTATGGATGTGACCAATTGAAAACCACTAAAAACAGCAATGTCAGGGATGGCCAGACATAGTAACCCTACACATTACATCACATAGGTAAAGGTATCCCTGACCATTAGGTCCCATTGTGGCCGACTCTGGGGTTGTGGCACTCATCTCACTTTATTGGCCAAGGGAGCCGGTGTACAGCTTCCGGGTCATGTGGCCAACATGACTAAGCCACTTCTGGCGAACCAGAGCAGCGCACGGAAACGCCGTTTACCTTCCCGCTGGAGCAGTACCTATTTATCTACTTGTACTTCGTGCTTTCGAACTGCTAGGTTGGCAGGAGCAGGGACCAAGCAATGGGAGCTCACCCCATCGCAGGGATTTGAACCGCGACCTTCCGGTCAGCAAGTCCTAGGCTCTGTGGTTTAACCCACAGCAGCACCTGCATTCCTCATTACATCAGATACCTTTGCATTATCATTTTTAAAGTGGCTCTGGAGTAATAATTTAATCAGCTGAATGGTACATGAAATATACTAAATATTAAAACAGAAAATAGTAAAAGCTCCTCAGATATACAGCGGTAGATGTTTAATGCAGTCCCAGTCCTGATTCTGTTGTCCCACATGTCTTTTTAAGCATTATGGTCACTGCTGACATCAGAAATCAGAAGCTTATGGTAATCAAAGGCTTAATTTTAGATGTGAAGAACAGCTTATGTAGAGTGGGAGCTGCTTATCAGTTTTTGTATAGTGATGACAGAAACTCAGAAGTAGCATAGTAGTAATGAATAAAAGTGCTCAGGTGCCAAATGCACAGCACTTGCCCATTGAATTTAAAAAATAAACTGGAGGAAAATTCACCCAAACGATGTGAGAAACAGTACAATATATTATAACCTTTCAACATTTCTACAGTTTTGAATGATAGAGTTCATTAAGAGATAATGATTTAACAGTTGAGATTGTGTTGCCTTCTGCATTTAAATTCAACATATGAGGTCTAAGAACACCCTGATGCAACAGAGGACCATGCAATAAAAACTAAACTGTATAGTTTCTTTCTTAACCAGAATTTAGTCCAATAATTCTTAGACATTATTTGAATTTTGTTTGCCTATATCCTGAGTCATAACTGCACCAAAAGATTTAGTGGCTGCGTTCTCCCAAGCTGCAAAGGCATGATTTGTTTTAAGCCTGTTTCTCTTGCTTCTCTTCTTTGCTAAGTTAATTTCAACAAGCCTCAAATCTTCGAACAGAGGGGAAAACAAACCATGTCTCATTTCTCCAGCAAGCTGGGTCCCCCACAATGCTCTTACCTCATGTCACTGTAGCTTGGTGAGCATCTGGGGTGGGATTGTCAAATAAACCATGGTCAAGCAAGGTTATTGCATTCAGTCAAAATGCCAAACTGTAGACAAGTTATTGCATTCAGTTAAAACACCAAACTAGACAAAACAAACATTTCACCTTATGGTTGGTTGCTAGAAAATAAACAATGGTTAATGTGCTGGGCTGAGTTGGAACACTGAAGCAAACCACACTTTGACTAGACAAACCATAACTTTGTGTTATATACACACAAGGCTGGTGTAGTGAAATAGTTGTTTTGCATGCTACCCATTAAAGACACAAATAAAGACAGTGCTTGTTCATAGTTTTTGTTATGGTTGTATTAAATTTATACTCTGTGTCTTCAATTAGGATTGGAGGAGCTGTTCCAGTTGTATTCTCCTATTTTGCTGAAGTTCTTGCTCGAGAAAAACGTGGAGAACACTTAAGTTGGCTTTGCATGTTTTGGATGATTGGGGGCATCTATGCATCCGCCATGGCCTGGGCAATCATCCCACACTATGGTAAGAAGCATATTTTTTGTTGCATAAAGCTACTGATATCAATGTACATAAATGCTAAGCCATAATCATTTACAAGGCATTTCAGTGTTAGAATTGATTGTTTCAAAGAAGCAGAATGTGGGGGCAAACACTTTACAGTAGGTAGTAGTACTATTGTGATTCGACTTGTCCACACGTTTTATGTTCCTAACATATGATTAACTTAATCTCTAAACAGACATTGGGGTGTGCTTACGAGAGATATTTTGAAGAGTTCCTTTGTTTTGGCCTCTTATATGTTGATAATTGCTCAGTGAGTTCCAGCTGGAAAAAAGGCCTGGTCGTACCCAATTGCTTAGAGGTATATCTCACTTGTGTAGAGGACCATGCAAATATATATTTTCAAATCTGGTTAATACTAGTGTCATTTGACAGAGAAAGGGGTTTATAAATGCATGAGGTCATATAAATATGCATACTCATAACAGTTTAATTTACTATACTTTTTTAGTGTAGGATATTTTATAATAGTCTAAGGAGTGATGGCAAGTTTATATATTTTATAATTGCAATAATACTTTTCTTTAGCAAAGCTGAGCATAAAAGTAAAATTAAAAGTCATTTTTAAATTATCAAGAGTGAACAATGATTGTTAACTTTTACAAAATGTGCATTTTAAAAACTTACCTTAAGGCAAGGTATTTATATACATGATTACAATAAATTGCTTTCAAAGGTTACTTTGCTTTATTTTAGTGTAGATAACTTAGCATTTTTATTGCAATGTTGTCCTCTAACTTTTAAATGTCAGTACTTTGTAGCCTAGAAGTATTTAAAATACCTTTCTGCAATGCATTGAACTAATTTTCTTGTTGGACGAATCTGAGGCTTATCCTACAGCTCTAAGTCAGCCTAATTTAACCTTTCATCGCTGATCTTCAGTATCATATCTAGGAGCCCATCTGTGTTTTTTTGTCTGGTAGTTCCAAATGTTGTGGCAGATTCATTGGTCAAACTGGCCACCCCAGACCATGGATAACAAAGGATGTAGCTTCCTTATCATAAAAAATGCAAGCTGGGATACAGAAAACTTGCCACAATAATGATTCATTCAATTGACTCCCTCTTCAGGAGTGAACATAACTGGTATAACATAGACATAGGCTGTTGGACCCACAGACATACCTTTAAAGACCTTGGTGATGCAGTAAATGATGGGCTGTGTTCGGATAGGAGATACAGGCAATACTGCTTTTGCAGTTTAGGAGAGAATCATATATATTGGAAAGGACAACCCATCCATGAGGCAAAGAATGCATTGCCTGCTGCTGCCACTGCCGTGTGTTCCTTGGTGGCTGAATCTGCCGCCTATTCATCAGCTGCCTCCAAGCTGTCTCCTCCCATCCCTAGGGATGAAATGGCAGGAGTTGCCCTCTGGGGTCTCCTGGACTCTTCACCTGCCTGGTGTGATTCAGAGCAGGTCCCTTTACCATCCATGATTACCTTTGATTCCCACTTCAAGGAATTGAAGTTGATAATGTTGATTTGATTTTCTAATTTCCTAATGTAGATCTTCACCCGCTCCCCTTGTTCTAGATGTAGACCTTGTTCCCAATGTAGATCTTTATTCCCCACTTCTTCCTGATGTAGATTTTCACTTATCGCTTCTTCTCTGATGGGAGGGGGCACCACTTTAGGGTTCGCCCAAGGTGCCAAGATGTCTGGGGCTGGTCCTGATTGGAAATCATGTTCCACACACAAAAAGAGTTGGGGGAGTAACACAGTTTCACAAGATCATATGCCTCCATCCCTTGGACTATGGCATTCATGCTAATGTCTGGTCTGCTGCACAGCCTAGCAAGAATCACCACTGGAATCTGCACAATTCTCATGTGGCTTTATGGCATCAGGTGTAGTGAATCCATGTGCTTGCCTCTTGAGGAATATTCCACCTGGAAGTTCCCTTGGGGAAAATAAGGCACTCCACTGTTTTCAGCATTAACTGTATCAGCAAATTATAAGGTCCTTGTTCTAGCTAAATTCCAATGAAAAGAATTACGCAATACATAATAACACAAATGCTTATCTCTCACTTAGCATGAATTAAGGTACATATTGAGATGAAGCCTATTTTTACTGGAGTTTGTTTTTTTAAATGGAGATATGTTATCATTCCTTGTAGCTCTTTGAGCTAAAGAGATTCCAGCACCAAGTCACACTGGATGCAATGTTGGGCTGGATGGGTGCTAGTAAACTGAAATTGAATCCTTGTCAGATGGAAATCCTGTGGGTGAGTGGTTTCTGAGTGTGGGAATTCGGCACTTTACCTGTTCAGAATGTGGTTGCACTATCTTTGAAGGAACATGTGCACAGTCTTGGAGTGTTCCTGGGTTTGTCATTGTTGCTAGAGGCCCAAGTGACCACAGTGGTGAGGAGTGCCTTTTACCAGCTTTGGCTGGTACACCAGTTATATGCATCTCAGGAGAAAGAATCATCTGGCCACTATTGCCAATGCTTTGAAAACCTTAAGACAATTACTGCAGTGTGTTCTATGAAGGGCTCCCCTTAATATTTGAAGCACCATTTCTGAAGGAGCTGCACTGGATGCCGGTTTGCTACCAGACCAGGTTACCTGAGAGAACATCTTTTCCCAGACGGACCTGCCCAATCACTTAGATAATCATCAGAGACTTTCATGGTTGTGCCAGAGCCTGTAGAGACCCATCTGGTAACAACCAGGAAGAGAGCCTTTCCTGTGGTGGCCCTCCCCTCATAAGATACAGACCAACTTTGATATAATTTTAGCTGAAAACCTTCTTGTTCAGCGTGGTTTTTGCTAGCTGTTGGTAATAGCAGGTGGAGCTGTGGTCTAAACCACTGAGCCTCTTGGGCTTGCTGATTGGAAAGCTGGTGGTTCAAATCAGCATGATGGGGGGAGCTCCTGTTGCTCTGTCCCAGCTTCTGCCAACGTAGCAATTCAAAAGCATACCAGTGCAAGTAGATAAATAGGTACCGCTGTGGTGGGAAGGTAAATGGTGTTTCTGTGTGCTCTGGTTTCCATCATGGTGTTTTGTTGTGCCATAAGTGATTTAGCTTTACCTTTAATAGCCACCATAGAGGTTTAAGTGTATATATTTTTCCTGACAACTTGATAGGACTTGATTTTAATTTTATTTGTATATTTTTGTATTGTACGTCATGTTATGTGGGCATTTCAACTATAAAGTATATAAATATCTTCACACAAACTGTTTGCTTTAGCCTTCTAAGTCCTTAGGATTTATCTTTAAGTACAGAAGAAATTTTTAGTGTATCTTACTGTACCACTTCATTAGGCAGTTGTATATTTATGTCGTAAAATTTACACCTCAAAAGTGGTTACACAATATAAAACAGTAAAATCATTTTTTAAAAATTGCAACCTTATTCTAAAACATACAAAACTTAAAAAATTAAAACAGATTAAAGTTACCTCAGTTTTCTAAGCATTTGGGTAGGCTTGTCTAAACAGGAATGTTTTTAACAGGCACTGTATTGTAGTATTGTATTATATTACGTTACGTTACATTGTTTGAAATAAAAAATACATTTATCTGTTTGTTCCATACTGAACCCCAGCTACCCTGTGTGTGTGTTGATATGTGAATAAAGGAAAATTAATGGTGGTGGTGGTGGAAAGTAGGGGGATGGAATTAGCAACTACCATCATTGTATGTGGTGCAAGTGGTAGCGATTTTACCTGTGATAATATTACGGTGGAATAGTCAAACTGAGTGAGCCACCACAGCCTGTGGAAGAGAACTGACGTTATTCAGGATAGGCTGCAATTCACTGGTGAAAAATTTGCATGATTTTTAACTGGGAACTGTAAGTTAAATTATTTGTACTTTTTCTGTCCTCCTGCTGCAGTCCCTAGAGGGAGATTAGAATCTCTCTGATATGGTAGATCTCGTTGTTCATAAGGCAGGGATGTGCCTACAATGGTCCATAATAAAAGAATAGGAAATGATTTCACACCCTGCTGTCACAACAGCAGACTGCTCCTGGGAGATAGAAGCCAAAACTACTTCACACCTTGGAGAAGTGTTCCAAAATTATTTATTGCAGTTGTTGCTGCTGCACCAACACCAGATTGGATATCTGTAAAATGAAAAATAGGAAAAAAAATCAGTCTTGGTTTTGTCTAATACTGAAGGTCTGTGTTCTTACTGGCATTGGACATGTGTTTAGTATGGACAAGCGCATATCCAATGTGGGGTGGGCAGTTTGTATTTTATTTTATTTTATTTTATACTGTACTGTACTGTACTATACGATACGATACGATACCTCATCAGCCCTTTACTGTGACATCCCAGGGCAGGTTACAATAATTAAACATACAATGAAAGAACAAATTAAAGAGATAATAATAATAATAATAATTTTTATTTATACCCCACCCTCCCCAGCCAAGACCGGGCTCAGGGCGGCTAACAAGCAATAATAAAAACAAGTTGAATGAATACAACTTAAAAGCAAGATTAAAATACAACATTAAAATATTGAAACATTAAAATATTAAAATGTAGCCTCATCGCAGGAGGAAAAGGAAAGGAAAAAAAGAAGAGGGGTAGGGAATCAAATTGGCTCCAAGCCAAAGGCCAGGCGGAACAACTCTCTCTTACAGGCCCTGCGGAAAGAAATCAGATCCTGCAGGGCCCTGGTCTCATGAGGCAGAGCATTCCACCATGCCGGAGCCAGTGTTGAAAAGGCCCTGGCTCTGGTTGAAGCCAGATGCAACCATAAGAGAAGGAAATGTAAAAAACAATTGCCAATAGAAAAGTAGGTTTTTGTGTGTGTTTTTAAGAGTTCCAATAGAGATGCTGACTGGGATATGGACAACAGAGTTCTGAAACATTATTGCAGAAAATTTGTCCCACGGAATTGCTTAGGCCAGAATAGGTTAAAAAAAAAATTGAAGTCAGGAAAAGAGTACTTTATTGGAAGATATAAAGTAAAGAATAATAATACCACTAGTTTGTGAGTGTCTAGAAGAGAATGAAGGAGTAACTACTCCCTCTCTTTCCCCCGGTGGCCAATTCTAAATATTCTGTCACACACTGTAGAGCAAAGGTGGGCAACTTGAGGCCCTTCGTATATATATCAAAAACCCTCTGCAAGCTGTCAGCTCAGACTTCAGCCAGAAGCCTCTACATATGTAAATTGTATTGGTCATTATTACTTCTAAAGGCTGTTTGCTAGGAATCATGTACACTCTGATGGACAACCTATGGAATTTTCTAGGGAAACGATCTCCAATGCAGATAGAAGTGGAGGAAACAGGGGTGGGGGATACAGGAAGAGAAGGGATCTACCCAATACTCTCTAGAACAGACACACTGAGTTCTGCTGGGGAATCTGTCATATTTCACATCTTACTGTCATGGTCTGGTCTACGGGCGATCGAAGTCCCGGCTGCGGACGTCGGGACCGGGGGCAAGATGGTGGGGTGGGAGCAGGAACAAGAGTCCAGAAGAGTCCAGAAGCCAGGGGTCCGAGGGTCAGCAAGCAGGGAGTCATGAAGACAAAGCTCTGAGGGTCAAGAAGCCGGGGTCTGAGGATCTGGAAGCAAGAAGCCAAATGCAGCAAGGCAGGAAACGTGTTGCTGTGGCAAAGAGCCGAAGGGAAATGCTGACCTTATATCCCTTCCCGGCTCTTGCCACCAGGTGCAGTGAGTTACCAAGAGGCCTCACCTGTGCAGCCGTACCTTGCCTCTCCAGAACAAACTTAGGAAGGCCCCAGTCCTGCAAAGCCCTACTGGTCACGGGGCCTGGCTCCTGCACGCACTCCTGACACTTACTGGTGCAGTGGGCATGGATGCAGCCAGGATTTTTGTTGGAGGGGGCAGGACATTTGGGAGGGGGTCAGGGCATTTCTTAGGGTGGGCAGAACCAATGTGATTGGTCAGTTAGTTATTTCTATTGTTTTACCTGATCTGGGGGAGGAGCTGCACCCCCCGTCCCCCCTGGCTACGCCCATTGGCGGCTTCTGCCAAACCTTAGAGCCCCTCATCCAATGGATTTTCAGTGCAGGATTACACCATTAGAGCATATACTTAAAATACTAAAAGCAACAAGAATGACAAAGTTCTACAGAATTTTGAACAGATGCTTGTGCAAATTAGGATAAGCAAACCAAATTAAATCCCCTGGTCTGTGGTGTTTTCTCCACCATGATGCAAAGGGTTTCTTTTTGTGCGTCCCCCACCCCAACCATTTAAATGTTTGCCTTCTCTGTGGTTAGTAGCTTAAGTAGCATTTTAGCACATCTGCTTAATGAACGCTGAAAACATTTCATTTGTAAGCGCAGTAATTACCCTTTCCTGTGATTCTATAGGCTGGATAGGAAATAAAAGAGGGGAACTGCTTGCCCAGAGATGGTAAACGAGGAGTGGAAATCCTCTAAAAATAAAAGCCAAAGTATATATGGCAGTGCCAAACTCAAACTAGATGGGACAGTGGAATATCATTGATTACCCCTCTCTCCCACACACACATCCTGCACACACATTTATAAGGAGAAATCAGCCACAAGAGCTGTTGATATAAACACCGCCCCCCCCAAAAAAACCCTGCTGCTTTCCCTTTGGAGGTGATTATCCTTATGGTATTTACGTGCTTTGCCTGTGGGCCAAACAACAACTTGTATATGTTTTTGCTTGCATGTGTGTGTTGTGACAACAGTGGAAGTCTGTTGTTGCTGCAGCTCTGAGCTGATTCTTCCTCTCAACTCCAGGTTGCACCAGAAAGTTTTGGCCCCTTTTGGAAAGCTGGTCTTTGGCAGCTGCCTGACGATGCCTAGGCTTGTATGACAGGAGTGTTCTTAGCTAGTCATGCCATAAATTCTGCATATGTATCCCTTCCAAATACTATTCATCGAGTTTTAAATGTATATGTCAACCAAACAGGTGTTTCGTTCTTGTTGTGGAAGTAAGTGATTTATGGGCATCCAGACACAGGATGTCTTGAAGGGCATAAATGTTGAGATCAAGAAAAGAGAAGTGATTAATCAAAGATGTTAACAATGTGTTAAAGGTATCCTGCGATAAGGAAAGAATCTGAGGTATGGCTGAGACACATTTCTTAGTATTGGGTTGTTGTTGTTTTGCAAATTCAGTGATATTTAAGGTCTTTCCACAGCCTCTTTTCTTTTGCAGATATGTTTGAAACTAGGTGCAAAGCAAAATCCTCCCTTTTGTGTCAGTTCTGCTGTCTCAGCTTCTTAAAGTTCTTCACTTCTCCAGAGCTATTAAACATCACTACAATTTGTACATTCTGCTGGAGGACAGTGCTGAAACTGTGTGGGTGAATGAGTAGTGGATGTCCCTCCACCATACTGATGTTCTCTGGTGTGAATTCCACATGCTCACCTAGTTTCAGGGAAGACAGTTCATGTGATTCTTTTCTCACCCTTAGGAAGACTCAGGCAGTGTTAGAAACTCAGATATATAAGCTGGGCACCAAATGGCTCCTTAAACCAGAGTTGCAGTCACCAAGACGGAATGCCTAGATGCCATTATGGGGCCAGGCAACTTGAAAATTGCATCGGTTTCCCTTTGATTGTACTTGCTTTGTCCTAACCATATGAATCTCTTTGTTGGAACATGTGAAATCAAGGCAAAGTTACTACTGGAAAAAATTGTTACGTTTGAAATGATCAAAGTATTTGCTTAAGAGTAAAAGCAAAGCAAGAGAACAAATCAATCATGTCGTGTAATTGTGCAGATGAGAAAGGTATGTTTAATGAGCATGTCTATAAAAATAAATTACATTACCCCCCACACCGCTCTAAAAGGATAGCCAAACTAAGGAATTAGAAAGTAACCTTTTGAAAACAAAGTGCAGCTTCCCATTCCTGCTGCTGTTTCCTTGTTACAGATTGTTGTTGGTTGTATACCATGTTTCCCCAAAAGCCTGTGTTTTGTAGTGGGGTGAGAGGAGCAGGAGAGGGACACTGTCAGATAGTTTCGATTTGCTGCTGATTCCTACATCTCTATTTTTATGCATTTTAAAATGCTGTGACTGAAGAACAGCACTGAGCCAGACCCAATCACGTACTCTCCATAGATGTTGTGGGTATATAAATCTCGGGGGCTGCTAACTCACTCAGCCATAGAGTCAGCTCAATTACGTGCTGCAATCCTTGTAATGAGATTTTCAATGTTATCAGCTTAGCATTAACCCACAGTGGCCTGTTCAGCCTTTCTGTTGTATAATTAGAGCATTACCTTTCCAAGTTCATGTTGTCTCTGATCTGCCTTGAACTGTTGTTATCGAAAGTTCAGTGTAAATATTTAATAATGACAGCCCAGTTGCTTTTTTAGAACTAGCCTGTGTGGTGCAGTGTCTAGACTGATACCTAACACAGTGTGATTGAATTTTCACTGATACACCCAGACAAATCTTGCTCACCACTGGGGTTAGGGATCCTACCTTTGTTTGGCAAGATCGCTTCATATCTACCTATATAATCCTCACCTATGTGGAGCTTTTTCCCTTGCAAGATTTAGCGTTGTGCCATCTGCCATTCTGCAGGGAAGGTTCTTGAAGGTTCCATGTCCAGAGAGGTATTGTCCTTGTGGTCTAGGACAGTTCAAGACCATTGCACATGCCTTGTTTACTGTCCATTTTATGCAGTGATTTGTGACAAATGTTTGAGCCCCATGTTGAAGGAGTGGTTAGGGTGTTATGACTCCTACAGGGTTTCCTTTTTATTGAATAGCTGAAGGCATGATAGCATGGAAAAAGTAGCAAAATATCTGAGCAATGTCATGAAACTGCATCGTCATAAGACCTGAGTGGTACTTTTTAACCTTATTAAAGCTGTATAGTTTGATCTCAAAGCATATGTTTTGATTCATATGTTCCTGTCCTTGTATGCCAATAAAGTTTGTTTGTTTGATTGATTTTTAATGAGCAGGTATGCTGTACATATTTTTGCTTAAACTTCTGGTGCAGTTTAAAAGCTTACATGTGATCATCAACAGGTATGAACCCCTGTAAAAGTAATCATCATGCCTTCTTTACAACTTGTTTTCTGACTAAGACCAGCAGATAAATAACAGAATAGTTAGTGCCTAGTAACGTATGTCATAGCCATATTTCAGTTGACTTGAGTTGCTAAACTCCCTTTTGGACTGTGGCCAATAGCACAATGGGACCCTGGGATGGGAGTAGGTGTAATTTAATCTCTCTCTCTCTAATTCTGCAGAAAATTTCCAAAAGCCAATGTTCTTGCTATAATGTAGGAAAGAGAGTAAGAATAATAAAATACAACATGCTTGAAGTTAGTCTTTGCATGTTCTTTATATTCTTAGCTTTCTTTCCTGGAATATAGCAGGCTACCCTTTCTCAGTTATTTATTTGAAAGAAAATAATAATATGATGACTTGCAAGGGAACAGAATTGCTCTACCCAGAGAACATCAATTTAGGATGCTGATAGGGATACTGAACTGGAGATTCAGGTTGCATATATAACCACACATTATATGACTTACTCAAAAGAATGCTGGCAACTTTTCTTTGATAAGGGTGCTGGGAATGGTAGCTCTGTGGGAGTAAACTACAGTTCCCAGGATTCTCTGGGGAAAGTCACATGGTTTAAAAGTATGGTGTATATGCAGCCTCAGAGTCATAGCATCATAAAAAGAACATCTTACTACTTGGTGAAGTAAAGTGTGGCAATATTGCCTTGCTGGAAAAACTAACAAATAAGCTGAGACTCATCAGTGGCCAGAGAAAAAAGAATGATTTGGTACCTAACATGTTTGCTCTTGAGACCATCTTGGCTTTGAGTCCTGGAAGACCCCACTGCCTGTCTTGCAGGCCATTATTCCACCTGGTGTGGGAGGGCAGGGCCCTGACTGACTGAAGCTACAAAAAGCTGAGGTTGCTGAACAGACTTGGGTTGCGTTGTTGTTTGGGGGAGGTTGGGTAGGGAGTTGTTGCTGTTGCTCCTTTTTAAACTTTATTTTAGATTTTGTTGTGATTGATGTGGAAATAGTTCCGTTTGGTTGTGTATACTTTAATATTTTATTTATTGTTTATGACTGCTTTTGTTATGTTGTAGATATTTTTCATATTATATAGGGTAAAGGTAAAGGACCTCTAGATGGTTAAGTCCAGTCAAAGGCGACTATGGGGTTGTGGTGCTCATCTCGCTTTCAGGCCGAGAGAGCCAGCTTTTGTCGAGAGCCAGCTTTCTGGGTCATGTGGCCAGCATTCTGGTGCAATGGAACACCATGATGGAAACCAGAGCACACGGAAACACCGTTTACCTTCCCGCCACAGTGGTACCTATTTATCCATTTGCACTGGTATGCTTTCAAACTGCTAGGTTGGCAGAAGCTGGGACAGAGCAATGGGAGCTCATCCCATCACACAGATTCGAACCTCTGACCTTCTGATCGGCAAACCCAAGAGGCTCAGTGGTTTAGACCACAGCGCCACATGCTCCCATGTTGTAAGCCACCTTGAGCAGGGTTTGAACTGTGGAAAGGTGGCTTACGGATATAAATATGCATGTATGTAGGTTTGTGGTCTGGCTTTATTTAATTTGTAAGCTAGGAAGAATATGGCCAAGGACCCCCCTTTGGCCTATGAACAAATATGACTGATATAGTGACTCAGGGCATTTGAATACTATAATTACTTTCCCTTGGTATAATAGGGTTCATGTTTTGCAGCCTTGTCTTGCATAACCATTTTGTCTATGCTATAAATAGTTTCAGGTGCTACCTTCTATGCATTCACACACTTCTGGTTTATTTATTTTGGTTTTATTTTGTGTATGCATTTGTTTGACAATGATCTATAGCATGTAGAAGAGCCTAAATTATTAAGGCTGCTACATCTTTCTAAACCCCATCTCAAGAGTGGGACACCACAGACTTTGTGACTTTAACACTGCCATTTCCCCTGCCCTTCCCCTTCCTGTCCCATCAAACCTAGGTAACAGTTCCAAACCTTGCTCACTATTGTGTAACATTTTGGTTAGCCTCCTAAAAAGTATTGGCCAATAATGGATTTTGTTACATTAGGATTTTTTTGTGTTGATTACTCTTTTACCACATTCTCTGTACTGTTGAGGCTAAATGAAAACAAGCAGCCCCACAGGGGGGGTGATATGAAATTATCTCTTAATTCTTTCATACTAGTTTTCATGAGCAACTCTTATTTGCTTGGCTTTGGAAAAATCTGCATATGAAAGAATTGCTTTGGTTAAAGCCTTGCTATAGAGGTGGAAAATTAGAGTGGTGTCTGAGTTGCAGCTCAACTCTCCAATTACATGCCCCCCTGTGTTAATTTTCCTCTAGTAAGGGAAGCAGGACCTTGTGTTTTCTAGTCATTAATAGCCTCCTGATGAACCAACCATTTCACCTTTTACACCTGCCAGAGTGGCACAGATGGCAGCCTTTTTCTCCAGAGGGTCTTGTAGTACACTTGACTTTCTCTAAGGGATCAGTTTCCCTCTAGTAAATGAACATGTTTACACCAAAACCAACTCCAGTGCTAAAATATAAAAAAGGAAAATAACTCAATCCATCAATTAGATTTCTAGCCAACTTTTAAAGGTAAAAGCCTTCACAAAGCAGATTACAACTTACTTGTTGTATGTTGTACATCCAACACATGGATAATTAAAATAACAAACAAGAAAGTAGCAATGAAAACTTCAGTCAAAAGCATGCTGCTCTAAATTTAACCAAATGTAGAGTGGAATAAATAAGCCTTTAAAATCCTCCTAAAGGCCAGCAAAGTAGTGGTCATGGGAAGGGGGCAAGCACACTTCACAGGAAATGACATTTCAAAGTAGGTTGGCAACCCAAAGGAGGTTGTTTGTGCAATTATTTTTTTAAAAAAATACAAACCCAAATATATATTGTTATGAGTTTGTGGGTACCAGACCCATTCTAACCCATGGACCCAGCCAGTGTTAAAATGTAAGCTAGGCTGCCTGGGTGAAAGGTCATTAAGAAAACAAAGAAAAAGTGATCTGCTATTAAGAGAGCAGAAGAGTCAGGGCTCTGTGCCAGATGGCAAATATATGGGGCATCTCTTCCAGCTCTTAGATAGTTAGAAGGACAAAGCCAGAGTCGAGAATTTAGGAGTTGGCTGTGATGTGACTGAGGAGTAAAGCTGCAGGCTAGAAAGCCAGAGGAGGCAGAACATGATGATTGAATTCTGCTTGAATCCAAGGCTGTGGCTGTGAAAGAAACAAGACCCTCTTGGGGTGCTGATGCTGTGAACCCCAGGTTGCATATATATGTGTAAATAAACCATAGATACCCAAAGACTCCACAGTCTCTGCAGTATCTCATATCTCCAAAGGAAAAATGAACTCTGGGTAAGCGCCTAGACACCCTGGAAACTTGCACCTCTTGGAGATTGGGTAGCGTGCAATGCCATTTTGGTTACTGGTGATGATCCATTTAATGAGAATGAGTCAATAAGCAGGGTTGGGGAACCTTTAGCCCTCCAGGTGTTGTTCGAACACAATTCCCATGACTATTTGTTATGCTTGTTGGGGCTGATGGAAGTTGTGTTTGACAACATCTGTGGAGGGCACAGGTACCCTATCCCTGCTCTAAAGCAAGTTGGGGCGGGGACGCATTGTGACATTGCTTTCTTGGCTGAAGTTGTAGGATAAAATACATTTTACATATGTGCAGCTACTGAGTGAGCAATTTCTTTTAAATTAAATTCTGTGAGGAGGAACAGATGCCATAATCAAGTGAAGGTACTGAAATGGACTGAAAATATATCTGCATTGAGCCCTAATAGTGTAATTGACTCCACTTGCACTAATTTGTTTCTTCTATGCTCCTTTCACATTTTTGAGCAAAAATGCAAAGACCAGTAGAAAAGCAGTGAGGGATGATTCAGAACAAGTTACGTGTGCTTAGGTGTGTTAACTTGCACATTATTAGTTGTCTAGTTTATTTACGGGAAGGGCTATAGCTTAGCGGTAAGGCAGGGATGGGGAATTGGATCCAGGCAGTGGATCCTTATATCCACCCCCTGTCAACATTGATGGATGGGCAGGAACATCTATCTGTCAATCACCTGATGTGATAATGATGACAGGTGACTAACACCTGTCAACATTCAAAGGAGGTTGCAGCAACTGCTGGTCAATGGTTACAGCCACCTTCTTTAAAGATGTGCTTTCTGTGCTCATTGGAGCTGGCAGCATGCCTTCAAAAGATGCTTTCTATATCTGCCAGTCAGCTGATTTGTCCTTATGAGGATATCTGCAGAGGAGGAAATGCTTCTAAAAGTGGAGCATCTTCCCATCTGCAGATAAAGCAGTTTGGGTTCAATGCACTTTCTCAGTGACAGCAGTTAGACTGCATGGCCATAACCCATTTTGTTATGGAGTGCAAATCTCAAATACAGTGGTACCTCGGGTTAAGTACTTAATTTGTTCTGGAAGCCCGTTCTTAACCTGAAACTGTTCTTAACCTGAAGCACTATTTTAGCTAAAGCGGCCTCCCGCTGCTGCTGCACCGCCGGAGCACGATTTCTATTCTCATCCTGAAGCAAAGTTCTTAACCCAAGGTACTATTTCTGGGTTAGCGGAGTCTGTAACCTGAAGCATATGTAACCTGAAGCGTATGTAACCTGAGGTACCACTGTATAACGCATCCTCTTGTAGGCATCATAATGAATGTGAGATGTTTATTAAAAGTTCAAGAAATTTGTACAGTAGTAGTCCTGCGATGACCTGCTTTAGGTCAGGCTGTGACCCACCAGCTGAAGACTAATGTACTACTATGAGTTGAATCGGAGTGGAATTTAGCAACAGTAACAAATAAACCCCAAAACTACAGCTCTGGGTAGTTGAACTGGGATATGCCTTTTTAGAATTAAGAGAGCAAAAGATACAATTTAAAGAAAAAGTGAGCACAGCAGGGAATAGATGGTACAGAATTTTGCATGTTGAAGGTGATGGAAAAAGAAGAATTGTAATGACAAAGCCAAGTAGTTTCACAATCTGGTTAGTAAATTGCTGTTCTTTTGCCTCTGTTCCCATAGAATCATTTTCTACTGTGGGAGTGCTTGCCTGCAGTAATTTCCTGGCATGGAAATCACGCAGTTGTGCTTTATATGCATGTCTGCTCAGCAAACCAGGAACTCAGTCATGGCTCATTATATCCACACCTGACTCAAGCAAAGATACATCAGATTAGCAGCAGTGTTGTACATAGGGCACTAGAGTTGGATTGAGAGACATGGGTTCATGTTTTGTTTAAGTATTCCCGGCGACTGTAGTCCTGTTGTTCTAGGCCCCAGTTCTTCATGTGTAGATTGTGGAACACTGAGGCATTGGGCACCATCGCAGTGGGGATAAATAACATCAAACACACTTTTAAGGGTTATTCACATAGTTACCCTCATTACCTGCGTTGAGAGCAGCTTCTCTATGGGAGTCCTCCTGGGCTTGTCATAGTCCTGAATGCAAAGTACTAAATGAATACCTGATTTAAATCTAAGTGGCTCCAGCTTCTCTCCTGTATATCAACAATAGCTCTGGCACTCAATTTTTAATAATAGCTGAGGCATCCAATTTAGATTTCTGGGGAAATGTTTCCAAATGTCGTAATTGCTTTTAAATGTCAGCAAACTGATCCTGAAGTAGAAATTCAATATGTTTTTATAAATAATCCCAGATGAGGGCAAACGTTTAGAAGCATCACTGCCTTCTTTTATTGCATTGCCATTGCTTGTTAACGTTAGAAACTAATAGTAACAAGAGAGCCAGACACAGCCCTAGTTTTCACAAACATCTGAGGAGGAGGTAAACCTGTTTCTTGACTGTGCCATTGCAGACAGCAGGTGTGTGCTCGAATGAGCGAATGATCCACGATACAATAAAACCTGTACGTATATAGAAAGTTATGTCAGAGAAATAGATTCCAGCCTTGCCTTCTTCCTGCTTTGCTAGTTTTCTGTAGCCAAGGAACAAACCTCAATTATACTATAACTGATCTGTCAGAATATTAGTATTGTTCCAGTTGTTTATTCAGTTGACAACACTTGTTGTAATTCAGTATTATTTAAGATACTGAACGAAACCTCTAATTCCATCAGCAGTGTCTCTCAGCTTCTGTCTGTGCCAGAGTATTTCAGTCTCAACCAAAAAAAGTTTAGTTATTTAGTATACTCAGGATGTAGGCTGACTTACTATAATAAACCAGTTGTTTTCCCAACAACGTATCTTAAGCTGTGTACATATTAATGGCTTAAAAGGCAGCTTAGGTCATTCTTTTTCTCAATTCAGGTTGAGGTTGTTTGGCAGCAAATGCTTTAAAATGTTGTATTTCATAAGAAATGACAAGATGGATACGGATTGTGACTGGGTTGTGTTTACACAGCTTCCCAAACCAGTGATGGAAGCACGCTGGATGCAGAGTGAACTGTAGTGTGTACACAGCCCTTACTAAAGAGTCAGAATCAGTACTGATCTGAATGCTTTAAGGGTGCCACCCAGTGGCTGTTCAGCAAACTTCCCTGACTATATATTTAAAACACACACACACACACACACACACATTAATCCTGTAATTCTGCTCTTTCTAATAACTCTCTTCAATCTGTGTCCCTCATAGTGATAACAATATGAATAAAAATATTTCAGGTCAGATTTCCTAAATGAAGGGTGGGTGGATGAAGGAATAATTAAAACATGCAGCTCTGTTAAGATTTATTGATTAAATATTTTTTATCTCCTCTTAGCTCCTCTCCTTAGCTTTCAACGCAACTTACAAATTCTACTTCATAAATCATACTGTAAATCATAAATAATAAACTACTCACAAACAAATTAAACCCGCAAGTACATAGCAGTAAAAATAGCAGTACTAACAGCTTCGACCAGTTGATGTTGACCAGTTTTCCAAGCCTGGGCACACAGGGTGGATTTAGCCTTGTATCTGAAGTATAGTAAAATCTATGAAGCTAGTGCGAAAAGGTGCAGAAAAGCCTAACCTGCCCAAATCAAGAGAAGTATTGCTGTTATTGGTTTTCCTATGCCTTTGGTGTTCTGTTCTTTCACAAAATGTTTTGAGAGCCCACAAAGGTCCTTTCTCAACCCTGAAAATGTTCACAGGAGAACCTCTGGCGCAGTCCTAACAGATCATTCAACAGCTTTGTTTGCTGGTCATGTTAAACCATAATTAATGTTTTGTTTTTACTGTGAAGGTAGCTCCTTCTTGCTAGTGTACTGGAGGAACATGTCACAATCCCTGGTTTAGCATTATGTATATCTGAACTGGGTATCACTCCAAACAAATCACAATTTGCTGCCACGTTTTGTTATTGGTTTCCAAATCTTGGTTTGTTTGCACAAACATTTAAACATTGTATTAGTTCTGACGTGGCAATTTCACATATATTCATCTGCAGAAATCATGTAACAGCCATTTCTTTGTTGCAAAATACTAGTACATTCTGCAGAAATTTCCCTTACTCTGTTTTAACAAATATGTTGAAAATGGGGGGGGGGGACATATTAAAGAGAAAGCCACTTGCACAGCCTTTGGCTTAATGTTTTAAGTAAGTGATTCTATGTAAATTAGAATCTTCGTACATTTTTCCATTGCCATTGATCTGTCCTACGCTAATACCATTCTGTAATCTGTCACTGCAGGTTAGGTGATTCATTTGGTCATTTCTTGTAATCAGTAGAGTGAGAAGGTGATATTCAATGTGAAGCTGCTGCAGAGGCTGAAAAATGCAGTTACTGTAGGTTTTATTTTACAGCACAGCCTGAGAAAACTGTTCCCAGGATGCACTTGGGCTATTGTTTTAACAACCCGTCGCCCCTTGGAACTTGCTGCTGTTTTCAAGATTAATGACTTTGGAATTCAGCATTTGCAGAGAGCAAGGGTGAAGTTTAAGTCTGCAGAGCTGCACTGCCTTCTAAATGAATCAGACAAAGAACACATATATCTTCCTGTTGTGTCATAGCGAAATGGTGGTGGATGCAAACTGGTCAGAAGCCAATAACATATCTACATTTGGCACCAGAGTTTATCTTCAGATAAATACATTTGGCATGCATTTTTAGAATCAGTTCTAAATGTCTGTCTCAAGAAGAGCAGCCATGTTAGTCTGTTGCTGCAAAAATTAACAAAGAGTCTTATGGCACCTTAATGACTTATACATTTATTGTGACACATTTATTGTTATTACTTTTCATGGACTAGAGTCACAACCCTGTAGAAATGTATGTTTGGTTCTTCTTTGTATTAAAAATACTTTTAAAAGAACACTTTTTAAAAAAGACACTGGCTTGCTACCCTACCGTAATATGGAAACATGGAGAGTAGACTTGTCAGGACTGAATAAGTGGCAAATGTTATTCCCTGTTGGGATTTTTGTATGTTTGTGTAAGTATACTATTTCAAAACTGCAAGTGAAACATTTCGGACTTGGGAGAGTAGCAAAAGCTTAATTACAACTGGGAGAAGGAAACATCTGACACAATCATTAGGAATCCTCTGAATCAAGCCCTTGGAATTATAGGTGTCTAGGTCTGAAGGTATTGAATGGTTGGTTTTTATATTTGTTTGGGTTGTGGAGCTATAGAGGAAGTCAGAGGATATTGTTTATTTTCATCTGTAGTCACTTTTTATATCAGTATAACTTGCTTGACATAAAAGAATCAGCTTGCAAAGTGGAATTGCTTTTGGGAATCAGGTTTATCCCAGGTTGCTGCCAACTTCCGTAGTACAAAAATGACACCTCATTTTTGCAGATTAATCACACTCTACCTTGTATTCCTGCATCCTGCCCCACCCTTCCACATATTCACGACCATGCTACTTTCTCTTAAATCATACTGTCTAGTAACAGCGAAGCCTTTCTGGAATAGCAGGTATTCTTGAGGAAGTGGTAAAAATCTGCAACTGCTTCTCTATATCTGATGTCAGGCAGAATGTTAGCTGCATTTTGTGACTTTGTGTTAGCTTTAGAATGAATTATGATGCTTGCATCAGAATGTATGACCAGCTATACTGAAGCAGCAGGGGGTTCTTTCCTGCACTCACTCTTAAAAGTAGAAATAGAAATAAGGCTTGATAGAGGAATGTTTCCAGTGTGGCAGCCCCATGGAAATTCTTCCATAGTGTTTATGTACAATCCCTGGCTGTGTTCACACATAATGATAAGCCAAACTATGATGTTGAGTGAATGCTTGAACTCCTAAGGTTTGGCTACAGCTTGTGGTGGAGGAGGGAGTTTAATCATGAGACCAGGTTCTCTCAACATGCTAAGGCAAACCATGGTTTAGCTGCCACATTGCACTTAGCTAAAAGGACCAAGGAGGAGCAAAGCAGGGTTCAAGCTGCTCTTTGGGAGCAAGCAAGTTTGCATGATTCCAGTAAGTCATAGTTTGGCTTACCATGTCACAGAAGCCAGACCATTATGTAATCCAGTAATGTGGCTTCATGCTTCTGTGAGTTTTCCTATCAGTGGCAGTAGAGGCATAAACAATGATGGTACTACAACTTTTAGTGAACATATTTAAATGCTACAGAGAGCAAAAACTTGCCACAGGGATTGCATGTCTCACAGCAAGTCTATGGCAGGTGTAATGCCTCCCACTGGAAGCAGTTAGCATGAACAAAGGTAGCAAATTCCTGATAATGAAGATTGGTCTGGAAATCACTCAAATATAATCCTAATTTACCTACTTCAGTGTGGCTAATTCCTGTGATAGTGCCAGTGAATTTGTGGGTTCTGTGGGTCTGAAAACCATGGGCCTAAAATAGACATTTTATGCAGGTCTTCTGTTTTACTGACTGTATTTTCCCTGTGCAACCAAGATAAGTGCTGTAAATGTAGCAGTTTTAGTTTTAGAGTTTTCCCATAGGATTTTGTTTGCAGGACAAACAGCCTTGCTAGCTTGTACATATTGGCTGTGTGATACAGAAGTACATGCAACGTGATTTGTTAATACTAAACTATTGACTGGATTTAGATCTTATCCTTTATTAAATAATTACAAAGAGTTGAGCACAGGTAAAAGATATTGCAGATTCAGAATTTACTTAACCTTTATGTTCATTTCTATGAAGATTACTTTTATTGATAATTAGGGTTAGTGTGTAAACCAGTGTGATTCCCTTTATTTTTGGCACAAGAAAGACAGCTTCATTTTCTTTTGCACATCTGATTGAACAATCAATATCTTTGCTAATTATCACTTTTGATGATCACTTGTTAGACCAGACTTTCTGTGAGAATGTGTGCATGGCAAACGTGCAGAGAAATAATTGATTCACTTTTCAAAGACAACTAACTAGCAACTGTATGTCAATTTAATCTTTAGTCTGACTTTGAATTTCTTAAAGGGTGATGGTAAAAAACCAGAACATGCAGAGCTCCCAGACAGCTTTCAATCTCCATTTGCAGGAAGTAATTTTTTAGAAGACAAAAGGGGGGGAAAAGTGAAATCAATCTTTTCTATGAGAAAAACCATATGCAGCATGAAACCTGCTGCTTTTAGTTGAGTGATGACACGCTGATGCCAAGAAAAAAATGAATGTGAAGTTGTGAATGAGCTAAACAGCATATATATTACCAAATACGATCTTGTAAGAGACTACAAGCCTGGAATGTGGTCTAAGAACACATGATACATCTAATTTGCTGAAGCTAAGCAGGTCCAGGTTTGGTCAGTGCCTGGATGAGAGACCCATATGTGCAACCTTGGGTTCCATGATGGAAGGCAGGTAGGTGTTACATTACATATGCTAGTGCTTGGAAGAGTACTCTTCCTTCCTTTTTCCTGCTGAAGCTATGAAGGGAACGAGAGATGCTGTTGTGGTGTAATGTTTTGCACTCCCTCCACCTAAATTCAGGTGTAAATATGTGTCAATAAACCATATTTCTTAAAGACACTATAGTCTCTGCTGTACCTCCTTCCAAAGGAACACAAGCTCTGATAAAGTGCCAAGACCCCTGTAATCTTACTACCACTCGGCTGAGATTGGGGTGGCCTGTAACAATAGGTTGAATTTGTTGAATAATAACTATTGACCCTGTGGATGTTTAACATCCTAACAAAGTAGTTATGAATACAGAGGACTGGAATCAATGGAACAGTTCTGCTAGTGGGAACCAGTGCAATGAGTCCCACTAGTGCAACAGAATGTTCCCTCCCCTTTCCTCCCCCTGCACCCCGCAAATCTGCCTGGGGTGGATCAAGAGAACCCCCAGAGCAGTGCATGGGGCGGGGGGGGGGGAGATAAGAGATTATCTGTCTGGCAAGCAGAAATGCTTGCACTGACAGAACAATCATAATAACGTGACAATGTAGATTATAGCATTTGCATTTTAAAAGGGCATTCTTAGAAGCATTGGATGATGCTAAGCAATGTATTTTGTAAACAAACACTGCATGCCCTTTGCTATATTTGTAATAAGGATATTTAGAAGCCCACTAGAATAGCATTTCATTTGTTTTAATTCTTTCCTTTTTCCGCATTCACACATTTCAGATTTTTCATTCTCCTATTTTAAACTAGTTCTTAGCTTCCCTTCCTTTTCTTTACACACAGTTTGTCTCAGTCACACACAAACACCCCCCATCTTTTAAACAAAACCAACATCTAACAAATAATTGTCTGGGTGTGTTTTAATTTCTGATTATTTCTAGCATCGGTATTCAGTGCATTACTAGTATAACATCTACACTGGTCGGAGCCAGTGTGGTGTAGTGGTTAAGAGCGATAGACTCATAATCTGGGGAACTGGTTTAGAGTCTCTGCTCCTCCACATGCAGCTGCTGGGTGACCTTGGGCTGGTCACACTTCTCTGAAGTCTCTCAGCCTACCTCACCTCAGAGAGTGTTTGTTGCGGGGGAGGAGGGAAAAGGAGAATGTTAGCCGCTTTGAGACTCCTTCGGGTAGTGATAAAGCGGGATATCAGATCCAAATCCAAACTCTTCTACAGAGAAAGTATTTGATAGACTATTATTGTCTTATTTATCTGTTGCTCACTCTCCTTGAAGATTTAATAGCTATTCTGGTGGAAAGTTGTAGGGAAAACATGGAACTTTCGCAGTTGAGAAACACTGCTTACTGTTCATTTGTAGTTCAGGATATTAAATGAGAAATCTCTTGAGAAAATACTGCAATCAATTCAAGAAAAGTGAAACAAAATAGCCAAAAAAGGGCATCTGTTTTATTCATGGTATGGCTATTATAAATATATATCCCAATCATTCTGTGCTTTCAGCTTGTTGTGCTTGTCTTCTTAGTACATGGAAGAAAAAGGGCAAGTGATGGCATAAAGATAACACTAGACAGGAGAAACAAACATAACTCAACATAATACTTAATGGCAATTATGAACCACAACTAAGCAGCAACTTTCATGGTTGTTTGATGCTTCTAGGACGGCATGCTGATATTTTGGGATAAACCACTGTAGCCTTTAATTTTCAGTTTTATTTCCTGATATAGTGTAATATTTGATTCAAAAAGTTTCAAAAATGTGGGCTCACTGGAAAAAGCAGGTGCTTTTCTCTTCTCTCAAAAGTAACATCTCATAAGTCATATCAGAGTATCAGTAAATTTCTCATGATCAACAAAGTCAACCATACAAAATATGCCATGTTTCTAAGGCATTGCCCTTTTATGTGTGCGTGTGCTTTCTCCCTTATCCAGGATGGAGTTTCAGCATGGGATCTGCTTACCAGTTTCACAGCTGGCGAGTGTTTGTTATTATGTGTGCTCTGCCCTGTGTTTCCGCTGTGGTGGCACTTACTTTCATGCCAGAAAGTCCAAGGTTCTTGCTTGAGGTAAAATGCCTATATTATTAAATAACTTGAGTTTACCTGGGGCTTCAGGTCAGATATGGACACTCTGCTGTCTAGACTAAATTAGGCTCATGGGGACTGGGGCAGGGTCTTTTCAGCAGTGGTGACCCCCACATCTTTGAAACCCCTTTCCTGGAGAGCGTTTGGTCCCTCCTTGGTGGTTTTCAAAAGAACTTTAAAGACCTGATTCCACAAAACTTTATGGATTTTTTAAAACTGTAATTTTCTTGGTTCTAAATCTTGTTTTGTAAACTGCCTTCTGAAGGTGTGGCTCTAAAAGATGGGATAAAAATAACTGAAAAGATAAAATAACTTTATGTATAACAGAAAAGTTCCAACCCCTGGATCTGCTGGCTGGAGGGAATTGGGTGCTTCTTTGCCTTTTAGGAAGTCCTGTATACTGTGAAAGCCCCACCTATGCCCACAGAAAGCTCTGAAGACATAGATATTTTGCTAGCAATGCTCTCACTTGCAGTAGCCTGCATTAGGCCAGAAGAAGGTAGAGAGACCCCAGCATTGGGACCACCACCTGTGCAAGTCTAACCCCCCCCTGCATTTGAACCAATGGGAGGATTTTTTAAAAAGATCCATCAAAGTCCCCCAAAGTCAAACCAGTAGGACTTTGGAAGTGACAGCTGATCTGCCATTTCACACATGTGACAAACACTCAATATACCACACCACACAGTTGAAAATCAGCTAAAAAGGGGAGCAGCTGGTGAATTCTGGCACTATAGAAGGTATGGTTATCAGTTTTTCCAAGGGAATAATGATAGTGAGTGAGGCAGGAAAGGTCAATTGCTTAGCTATCAATACATTATTATAACTTCTCAGCAATTTCAGTTCTCACACATTACTCTTCAATTTATATTTTAATATATATGTGTTCCTTTACCAAATGTGTTCATATCTGTAGGTTGGGAAACATGATGAAGCTTGGATGATTCTCAAACAAATTCATGATACAAACATGAGAGCTCGTGGTCAGCCTGAAAAAGTTTTCACAGTAAGTTTTCATTTGCACCATTATGTCTCATTAGCCCAACATCACTTAGAATTTAGATGGATATCATTACTGGGAAGTATGGAAAGTCTCCCTTTTTCCTTAAGGTAAACAAGACAATTAAGAATATCTATCACAGGTGGATAGATATGGAAAACATTTACTGGATTAAGGGTCTGTTTTAAAAGTTAAGGTTACTAATGCTATGTAAATGTGAGGGTAAAGGCAAAGGACCCCTGGATGGTTAAATTCAGTCAAAGGCGACTATGGGGTGTGGCGCTCATCTCTCTTCAGACTGAGGGAGCTGGTGTTTGTTCACAGACAGCTTTCCGGGTCATGTAGCCCACATGACTAAACCACTTCTGGTGCAATGGAACACCGTGACGGAGGCCAGAGCATACAGAAACACTGTTTACTTTCCCGCCGCAGCGGTACTTATTTATCTACTTGCACTGCTGTGCTTTCGAACTGCTAGGTTGGCAGAAGCTGGGACGGAGCAACGGGAGCTCACCCCATCATGTTGATTCGAACCCCTGACCTCCCAATTGGCAAGACCAAGAGGCTCTGTGGTTTAGACCACAGTGCCACCTGCTCCCTATTAATGACTATGTAGTAGCACCTTCAGTGTGTCTCTGAGTACCAGTTGCTGGGATGGACAAACAGGAAGAGTGATTTTGTGCTTGTAAGTTCTCACTGGCATCAGGTAGGAAACTGGATGGGCATTTGGTTTGATCCAACAGGACTTTTCTTATGTTTAATGCTATCCATACGTTTGGTGTAATGTAAGAAAGGTCACCTCAGTAATTACAGAAACATGTATTTGGTACTTTCCAAAAGCGTTTTCACATAGAATAACAAATTTTCACTTAGAATAACAAAAGGGTATTGTTCAAACCGAGACTATCTATCATCTATCTATCATCTATCTATCAATCTATCAATCTATCATCTATCTATCATCTATCTATCTATCTATCTATCTATCTATCTATCTATCTATCTATCATCTATCTATCATCTATCTATCTATCATCTATCTATCTATATCTATCTATCATCTATCTATCTATCTATCTATCTATCTATCTATCATCTATCTATCTATCTATCTATCTATCTGTCATCTATCTATCTATCTATCATCTACAGTGGTGCCTCGCAAGACGAAATTAATTCGTTCCGCAAGTCTTTTCGTCTTGCGAGTTTTTCGTCTTGCGAAGCACGGTTTCCCATAGGAATGCATTAAAAATCAATTAATGCGTTCCTATGGAAACCGAACCGCCTTCAGACCAGGTCTGGGGACAGTCTGTCCCCCGACCTCTTCTGAAGGCTGGCGGGGGCGAAAGTCTTTGCTTCCCCCCCGCCTGCCTTCCCGGGACAGCGGAGACTTTTCCGCTGTCCCGGGGCGATCTTAAAATGCTGGCGGGCGGCAGCGAAGCCTTCCGCTGTCCCTGGGCGATCTTAAAATGCTGGGCGATCTTAAAAAGTCCTCCGCTGTCCCTGGGCGATCTTAAAATGCTGGCGGGCGGCAGCGAAGCCTTCGCTGCCGCCCGCCAGCATTTTAAGATCGCCCAGGGACAGCGGAGGACTTTTCCGCTGTCCGGGGCGATCTTAAAATGCTGGCGGGCGGCAGCGCGCCAGCATTTTAAAATCGCCCCGGAACAGCGGAGGAATTCTCAGCTGTCCCGGGGCGATTTAAAAGCCCCCGGGAAGGCAGGCAGGGGGACAAAGACTTTTGCCCCCTGCCCGCCTTCGGAAGAGGTCCTGGACCTCTTCCAAAGGCGGGCGGGGGACAAAAGTCTTTGCTCCCCCCTGCCTGCCTTTCCGGGAGAGCGGGAAGGCAGCGCTGCCTTTTCCGCTCTCCCGGAAAGGCAGGCAGGGGGGAGCAAAGACTTTTGCCCCCCGCCCGCCTTCGGAAGAGGTCCAGGACCTCTTCCGAAGGCGGGCAGGGGGGCAAAAGTCTTTGCTCCCCCCGCCTGCCTTCAAAAGCCGTCCGGGATAGCGGGAAGCGCTTCCCTGCTATCCCGGACCGCTTTTAAAATGCTGGCGGTGGGGAGCAAAGCCTTTCGCCCCCGCCGGCCTTCCTGGACCTCTTCTGAAGTCTGGAGGGGGGGAAAAGGCTTTGCTCCCCACCGCCAGCATTTTTAAAAAGGTCCCCGAGATTTCCCTATGGGCTTTCGTCTTGCGATGCAAGCCCATAGGGGAAATCGTCTAGCGAAGCGTTGCAAAAACCGAAAAACCCTTTCGTCTTGCGGGTTTTTCGTCTTGCGAGGCATTCGTCTTGCGGGGCACCACTGTATATCTATCTATCATCTATCTATCTATCATCTATCTATCTATCATCTATCTATCTATCTATCTATCTATCTATCTATCATCTATCTATCTATCTGTCATCTATCTATATCTATCTATCTATCTATCTATCTATCTATCTATCATCTATCATCTATCTATCTATCATCTATCTATCTATCTATCTATATCTATCATCTATCTATCTACCGTATTTTTCGCTCTATAACACGCACCAGACCATAACACGCACATAGTTTTTAGAGGAGGAAAACAAGAAAAAAAATATTCAAAACGAAATAGTGGATATATGATTTTTGTGGTTCATGTTGTGGCCACAGACATGTGATCTGACATTCCCACCACCCTTCTGAGTAATACCCCTCCCCACCTTCTCACTATATAGAAGGGTCTAGAAACTTCTGTTTCAGTGTATCTGAAGAAGTGTGCATGCACACGAAAGCTCATACCAAGAACTGACTTAGTTGGTCTTTAAGGTGCTACTGGAAGGAATTTTGTTTTGTTTTGACTATGGCAGACCAACACGGCTACCTATCTGTAATGTGATCTGACAGTGAGTTTGGAGTAGCCCAATGCAAAAATCCTGAGGTTCCATGTGGATCCATGCTTTGTAACCACGGAGGAGGGAAGGAAGGGGAACCATGGATCCTCTGCTCACGATTGCAGCAGATCCCCCCTGCCACCCGCAGGCATTCGCTCCATAACACGCACAGACATTTCCCCTTACTTTCTAGGAGGAAAAAAGTGAGTGTTATGGTGCAAAAAATACAGTATCTATATCTATCTATCATCTATCTATCATCTATCTATCTATCATCTATCATCTATCTATCTATCATCTATCTATCTATCTATTTATCTATCTATCTATCTATCTATCTATCTATCTATCTATCTATCTATCATAATAGCCAAACTTTTTTTAAAAAAATAGTAACGTGGTGTTTGTGAATTAACAAGTAAAAGAGCACAGGGATATTTTAATACTGAACTGGCTGATTATATAAGAAAGAATGAATTTTTGTAAGAAAGTATTTTTGTAAAAAATATTATCTTTGTATTTATTTTGTCTTATATCGATTTAATATGAAGCTGTGATATTGCCTTTTTCATTATATTTTTGCTGTGATGGGGATGCCTTCATTTTGTAAAAACATATTAAGAAATGCATAGGTGAGTTGGATGCTAATCAGCTGTCTCAATAATGCTCAGCAAAATAACCCATTCCCTGTCTACTCCTATATATGCCTACAGTGGTACCTCCGTTTATGAACTTAATACATTCTGGAAGTCCGTTCTTACACTAAAAACATTCTTAAACCGAGGCACGCTTTCCCCAATGAGGCTTCTCGCCGCCGGTGCCCATCCACCGGTCGGCTTCCATTCGTTTTCTGGGGCAAAATTTGCTAGCCGGAACACCTACTTCCAGTTTTGCAGAGTGCTTTGCCCAAATCGTTCGTTAACAGAACTGTTCTTAGACCGATGTACGACTGTACTCAGACGTTCCAATGAGTTCAATGGGGCTTAATTTGGATTACATGCTAAGTTGCTCCCGCCTTGATATTGCATACCATTCTGTGCAGTTGCCCTTCATGACACAAAAATCCAGCTTCCCTTTCTTTCTAGAAGCTTTAGGTAGGGTTCCTCCCCATCATAAAGTTGTTTGTCTATCCTCATTTGGATAATATTGAATAATGTTTGCTAAGGAGAAAGAACATAAAAATCTTTTTTGTGCCTTACATAGGTTAACAGGATAAAAACTCCCAAGCAAATAGATGAGTTTATAGAAATAGAAAGCGATACAGGAACCTGGTACAAGCGGTGCTATGTCAGAGTGCGTACAGAGCTGGATGGTGTAAGTAATTAATTTGAAAAATATTATTTGCACTGAATATGAAAGCAGAATTATAGAAATGTAACCACTGAAGGTTGTTGTTAACCTCACAAAAAGTTATTTGAAGACGATGTGCTTCAGTTTTTTTAAAGAATGAATAAATGCTCTCTGCTGCCATGCTCACCAGGGATGTTTGAGATGATGGTGTCTACTTTGATTTAATACATTGCTTTTATCCAGTGTTTCTTCCCAATAATTTCAATTTAGCATATATGATGATGATGATGATGATGATGATTATCCTTTTCATAGTACTCTAAATTGAAATTTAAAAATAAATGTTTATTTTCTTCATCTTTCACAGATTTGGTCAACTTTTATGAGGTGTTTCACTTATCCCGTCAAGGACAGTACAACCAAACTTGCAGTAGTATGGTTTACTCTTTCTTTTGGGTAAGAGCAACAAGACACACATGAAGTGGTTGTAATACTGATTAAGCAAAACAGAAAAGAAAGAAATAGAGCAATTTTTGTCAAGTATTAAATTTTCACAGCTGTCAATAGAAGATCATGTCTTATTAGAATGATAAGTAATGGAAAGAGAAATAATAGATGGCTTCACAGCTGCATACTATAAAAAGGTTTTTTTTCAGTACTAGTGAAATCTCTGAGTAAAGTAATTACAGTGGTACCTCGGGTTACATACGCTTCAGGTTACAGACACTTCAGATTACAGTCTCCGCTAACCCAGAAATAGTACCTCGGGTTAAGAACTTTGCTTCAGGATGAGAACAGAAATCGGGCGGCGGCGGCGCAGCACCAGTGGGAGGGCCCATTAGCTAAAGTGGTGCTTCAGGTTAAGAACAGTTTCAGGTTAAGAACGGACCTCCGGAACGAATTAAGTACTTAACCCGAGGTATACCACTGTAATCAAATGAGGGTCATACAGGAGACTTCAAAAGCTACAGTTATAATTGTTGTTCCCAAAGAGTGGAAGTACTTTGCACTAGTCACTGTGTATTGAAAATATCGGTTAAACCAGGCATGGCCAAACTTGGCCCTCCAGATGTTTTGGGGCTACAGTTCCCATCATCCCTGACCACTGGTCCTGTTAGCTAGGGGTGGTGGGAGTTGTAGTCCCAAAACATCTGGAGGGCCAAGTTTGGCCATGCCTGAGTTAAACACAGTCTATAACATATTTACAGGCATTTTTTTTTGGGGGGGGGAAATAGTATAATCAGTAAATCTGACCACTTAGGCTTCATTTGGCAAAGAAAGATGAAGAATAATATTTGGTAAATTTTACATATTACAGATTATACTTCAAACATAATGTAGGAAGTAATATTACAATTTCTCAATGCAAAAAAAGGCATTTGATAATGTTGAATGCCCCTTTTTAGTTGAGAATTTTTTATCCAGTTTTGGATACAGATCTAATACATGGATTCAAGCAATTTATACAGATTCTCAAGCCAAAGTCTGTGTAAATACGGTTGTGTCCAGATGCAACTTAGCAGTTCACAATATATTAAGAATTGACATAAACAATTCTGACTTTATTATAATTTAGCAATTCTTCCAAACAGAATCCAACATTGTGTAAGTGATTCTTAGCAGTAGCTTTTAGAAATGACAGTGACCAATGTTTTTACATATGGAGTCTTTCTGCCTATTCCTCTCTCTGAAACACACTAAGTTTGGTGCTGTATAAAGTAACTCCAGAACATAGAAAGAATTACAGATATCAAAGAGAGCATTTCCTCCAATATAAAACTATGAGACAAAAAACACATTAACACAAAATGGATTGTTTTGGATGTAGCATTAAACCATGGTTTAGTGTTACAAGAATGATACCTAGGCTGCACTGGGCTCATATGGTTCTTCCTTTGGGGGGGGCACAGCTGTGAGACAGAATACAGAAGCATTTGCTTTTATTTTTGCTTAGCTGAATTTTGTTGTGTCATCCCTACCAAAAGAAACTGCTGTTAATCTTACCTCTGGTTAGTAGAAACAAGGCAACTTCAAAACATATTTGATGAAGTTGGTTTGTTTTCACTAACCAGAGTTAAGATTAACCACAGTTTAAGGTATGGACAACCTGCTAAATTATGATTAATTAATGAATGAATCTTTATTTGCATCAGCCACCAGCCATAGCATTAAAACAAAATGCAGTATACAGAGGATAAAGGTAAAAAGTTAACTATATAAAATACATTTTGGGAGTTTGGATCAATAGTCAAATAATGGATGTTATTCTTATAGAAATTGAGCTTCAGATTTCCTCGTGACCATGTTGGGGGCAATGTGCAAGCTCAAGGAATAGTTTGGCTTCTCAGCACTAAATGGCAGTTTGTTATTATTTCCAAATGCAACCAGTTTATTTTAAAACATCACTTGTTTATCAGTGTATATTCAACAAAGCACAAGTGTATTGTGTGTTTCAGCAAAGTTTTAAGAAATCTATTCTTCTGTACCGCTTTGACTCTAGATTCATTGAAATTGTATCTATTGCTTTTCACAGATACTATGGATTGTCAGTCTGGTTTCCAGATGTGATTAAGCATCTACAAGCAGATGAGTATGCTTCTAGAAGGAAGAGTTTTGAAAATGAGATAATAAAAGACTTTGACTTCAACTTTACTTTGGAAAATCAGATTCACTACAATGGAACATTCGTCAATGACAGGTTGAGAGAAATAAATTAAATCAGAATTAACTTTATGAAATAAAGAAATAGTAGTGTGCATCGATATCCAGACTCCACCCCATCCTCCTACAATCAGTCTTCATCCTTAATAGTTGTTATGTTTCCTTTGACCATGCTGTCTTTGAAGATACTACTTCCATAATTTGAATTACTAGCATGCAACATTTGAATTGAGTGATGAATTATTGGCATCCATCTGTCTTGAGAGACAATGGAGTACACGTCTGGGGTGAAGCACCATGGGGTGAGAGCCTGGGCAGTGTGTATGGAGGTCCTGGCTGCCCAGACCACAAGACCTCAATCTCAGCCTCACTGATGTGGTCCAAAGGAAAGCAGAGCAATACATTTGGCACCAGCTTGGCTGCAGGAGTTGCTGCAGGAGTTGCTAGAAGGAGGCAGGCAAGGTGCCGTCCAACTGTCTTAGGCACTCCACTCCATATTTGAGTAGGATTTATTTCTTAGGGGTGTGTGAGGTGTTAGGGGAGGGGTAATACCTCTGGTGAGGGAGACATTGTGCTCCTTCTGGGGTAGTTTGTCTACCTTTGGCCCCTACCCTGCAGTAAGCTCTCACCTGTGGCTCCTAGAAGCTGTCAGCATCCAACAGTGGCCCCATTCCAGAAAATGGCTTTGACTGGCCAGTTAAACCAGGTGAGGTAGCCTCTTTTTGTTCACAATGACCATAAAAATGTCTCCTGTTGCTCAGGTTCACCATGATGAAATTCAAAGTGGTTACATTTCAAGATACTGTCTTTAACACCTGTTATTTTGAAGATGTTACTACGCTGAATACGTATTTCAGGAACTGCACTTTTGTGAGGAGCATTTTCTTCAACACAGGTATGCTTTGCAGGAAGGAAGCTCATTGTTTGCTGTCCAAATCCATGGGGGTTCCATTTTCTCAAGCATTTCTTTCCAGGAGTAAAGCGGTTATAGATGATTGCAATGAAATATAAGACAAGTTTAAAAATAACACTTTCTCTGTGTTCCTACTAACTGTTTTATGTTGAATTGATATCTGGGCTTGTAAACTCTACCATGCCATCTATGTTATGGCCAAGCTTCCATGTCCATTTTAATGAGGAAGCGTGGGGAGGTTTAGCTGCAGCTGGTGTATAAAATGAAGGAAAGAACCCAGCCAACCAACCCTGAGCCCCTCTGTCATGAAGCAGTTTCTGAGGCTCTCTGCTTATTGAATCACGGGGAAAGGGTAAAACCTTTGCAGCTGAGGTCAGGTTGGGTCAGGTCAGGTCAAACTTCTATGCTTATGGTCAAAGCCCTTTGCAAAAATTCAGATAGGCTCAGAGATATATTAGGCTACAAATCACTGAGGTATTTGAGTCAACAGTGGGAGGGAACATTCATGATTTCAAATGGGCAATGTGTAGCTATCTATCTTCTATGTATGTGGTCATTTATTTGTGTAATGTGTAAACCACCCTGCACATTCTGACATCTGTCCCTTTGGGTTATTGCGGAGCTCCTTCCTTTCAGAAGGTGCATTGCAAGTAATAGGAACTTGGGACTTCTATGAGGTAGAACACCTCTATGAGGTATACACACTCCTAGAATACCCAGCCCAGTTTTCTTTTGATACACAAGAAGATTTGATTTGATTTAAAATGTCTATATATCACAGTTCCAAAGCAATTTACGGTAATGATTCCTTAAAAAAACAAAAAAAATGAAAAAACAGATTAACAGCAGCAAGAAAGGTATCTACAATCAGAAAGACAAGCCACCAGTTACTCATCCAAAGCCTTAGATGATAAAAAGGTATTAAGCTGTCATCTAAATCATAACAGGATTGGTGCCTTCTCCAGCCTGCCTGAGGATTACGTAAGCAGGGGCCTGTACCTGAAAAAGCCCCCTCTGGGATCCCCATCCATTTGACCTCTTGAAGGCAGGGCACTTTGAGACCCAAAAGGGACATCAATGCAATTAGCACATACCTTTCTTCTAATATAAATAGCAGCTGTGGGTGGTTGAGAAAGCATTGGGACCATGAAAATACTAAAACCTTGGTTTACCAGAACATTTGCAGAGAACTAAAGAGTTAACATCATTCAGTACTGGTCAGTGAGGCAGTAAAGAATTTGTGACACTGCATATCTGGCTTCTAGTTGGCCAAAAGCAGGATGGGCGGGGCATGGCGGGGAAGCAGAAACAGCAGATTTATTTATTTTTTTGGGGGGGGGAATGTGCAGTCCTTCATTGGATAAGGAGATCGTAATCCTCCCCCAAAAAGGCATTGAGTGTGACTTGTGAATGGGTGTGAATAATGTTACAGTGCAGTCCTATATAGATCTACTCAGAAGTAAGTTCCATTGAGTTTAATGGGACTTACTCCCTGAGATGCAGATCACACCAATCTGCCACTAGGTTCTGCATATGACTGTCCTGGAAGCATACAGTATTGACAATTACATCTAATTTGTTATCTGAAAAAAGTCCATTATCCCACTTACAAAAGTTTGTTGTTGTTTTCTATCAGTTTTTGAAATGTTTTAAAACAAATGAATTCCTAATATGAACAAATCGTGAATTCCTGATATTGTTCATTTTCTTCATTTCCATAGATCTTGAACCATATAAATATCCTGGCAGTCAATTTGTAAACTGCACATTCATTCACAACAAGACAGGATGTCAAATATCCTTTGATGATGATTACAGTGCCTATTGGATTTACTTCGTTAATTTCCTGGGGACTTTAGCTGTACTACCAGGGAATATCGTCTCCGCTCTTCTGATGGACAGAATTGGGCGTTTAACAATGTTAGGTATGAACTTTGCATGAAAATGGAAATATTTAATAAATATTATCCTGCACAACCCTACTTTTAAGAGTTTCCCACGAGGGGAGGGATAACTGTTTCCTCAAAAATATTTAATTGGTATATTCGAAATACCCTTTAAAAATATTTGAACATAATCTTCTGGAAGTCTCATGTGTGGTGGGAACTGGGGTGGTTGGTAAGATTGGGGCTGTACCCTTGCACTGACAGAAGCACTGCCACCAATCTGTCGCTCTCACTGGGGCACACAGACTCAAAGACCTGTAGAGTTGGAACATGCATGACGCTGTCCAATCAAGCAGCAATAGTGCAGGTGTTGGGAGTGACTCTTCCCTCTCCTCTACTGCAGAGAACTCTGCAGAGAAACAGAAAGAAGTCTAGCTAATTATCTTTACAAGTCCAGGGTAAAATTGGACAAGCCAATGGTTTCATTTGTTTGTAATTGCAGAAGGTTGTGTGCCTGAGCCAAGGAATGGTTCTATGGACAGTGCAAGCCTACATATGTATATTCAGAAGTAAATCCCATTGAATTCAGTGGGACTCATTTCCAGGTAGCTAGACATAGTCTTTCTCTTCTTTTTTCCTATTCAATAGCAACCCACAGCCCACACTAGCTGATTCCAAAAAAGCTGCTTTTTCACTTGCATGCTGAAAGATTTGGATATTTGTGTTTCATTTTCCTGTGAGTGGGAAAGCAGCTCAGGGTTGCTTGACTGGGAAAAATGGCGAGAGGAAATGATTCAGCAACCTTCTTGCTTTTCCTTTGATCAAACTCACAGGCTCCTCCTCCCTTTCCTTTTTAAATAGCCAGGAAATTGTTGCAGAGGTGTCTGGCATATAATATATTATTTTATGTATTTATTATTATTTATTAAATCTGTATACTGCTCTATACCCATAGATCTCAGTGTACAAATATATAATATAAAGATTGGTTCTAAAATCACTTCTATAGGCGAACTAATCACTCTTTGTCACTAGTACTCAAATCTTTAGCATTCCAGACTGGGCAGAGCATTCTCAAGGCGCAGAACTTGTTCCCTTGGGGTTCCTAGGTCCAACTGGGCCCTTATAACCTCCCTGAACGAACTGCCCCTCCAAAGCAGTTAAGGTAGCCCTCTGGCCTGGAGCCTAGCATTCTGTAACCTCTCTGTTAGTTTCTGCCAGGGAGGGGTGCACCAATGAGCAATGTTTTGGGGGCTGCAAGAACCTTGGTGACAAGAGTGCAGGACCCTTGGGAACCTGGCTCAGGGATTGCTGTATTTAGGGGTCTTTTTCTTTCAGAGGCTCCTACCTGTTGGGTTCAGACTTGATGTCATGGGCTTTTGGCCTAGGTCCAGTAATTCTACAGGTGCTTCTGGCTCTCACAGCCTGCCTCAACACTTTGTGTTGATATCCAGGGTACTGTTTGTGATTTGGAGTCATGACAGCCATATGGCATTTCTTTGAAAGGCTCATGACAAAATCAATAGTGATTCTTTCCTTTCCCCTTGAATGCAGGTGGTTCTATGATTCTTTCTGGAATTAGCTGCTTCTTCCTGTGGTTTGGTACAAGTGAATCCATGATGATAGGCATGCTGTGTCTGTACAACGGCCTCACCATCTCGGCGTGGAACTCCCTTGATGTTATCACTGTGGAGCTTTATCCTTCAGACAGGAGGTATACTCTTAAATACTTGGCTTTCTAAAGCATTCTGAATCATAATTCAGAAACATGTTAGCCACAGATTAAAAGATCAGAACTTGTCTTTAAAGGAGACAAATAGGTAGGAATAAACAGGTAGCGGTAGTTTTCATAACGGAAGCAAGTAAGTACTTGGGTCCCCTGATGGTGTGCATTTGGGGCCAGGGCTATTTGACGTATTCATAAATTATCTGGACAGAGTGAACAGTATATTTCCCAAGCCTTTCCTCTGACATTGACCACTGTCAGGCAATGTGCTAAGCTGCACAGACAATTTGGATTAACCCCAGTGCAGCTATTGTTACAGTCAGCAGTAGATAAACTTCAACCTTTTGCTTTCAGATTAGTAGTGCTGTGGTTATTTATAAATCAAAAGCACTTTGCTTTTATAGCACTTTGTTTTTATAAAACTTCCTCAAAGTGTCCCACTATCAAGCTTTAATGTAGTATTAAAATAAACCGTCTTTAGAAGGGAGCCTTTTCCCTTTTTAGAATTTATGAACATAATGGCCACAATCAAAGAGTTAGGAACACTTAAGCCCCTCTCCTCTCCCTATTGCCCTTGCAGTTCTCATTTCAGAAAAATGTTCACACAGTTCAACATCAAAATAGGAGAAGAAAACCTCAGGGTGCTGAAGGTTGATTCATTTGAAAAACAAACAAACCCTTCGGTAAATGTGGCATCTAATATGTTTTAAGCAGTAACTCTTCATCGGTGACAATGATATATGCCAATTTTCTCCCCCCCCCCAATTTTTTTTATTGATTTTCCACATTTTTCACAAAACAACATAACAAAACACACAACAAAGAAAAACACATTACACTACAAAACTAAACACAAATAATTTTTTTCCTTCAAATACCTAATTCTCATTACATAGATAACTGACTTCCTCAAATCCCCTCTAACTGTATTTCATTATATCACCTGTATAACAGTTCTCCAAATTCATATTTCTAATAATATTAATTCCTTTCATTTACTAACCTCTTGTCCTTTATTAATATTCTAATCCTTAATATTTACTACCACATATTCGTATTCTACCCCTAAGCCTATTTATTACTTCCAAGAATTTTCTATTTATCTTATATCACAATATTTAGCTAGATATTCTTTAAATTTATTCCAATCCTCTTGTGTCTCCTCTTCCTTCTGGTCGCGGATTCTTCCAGTCAGGTCGGCCAGCTCCAAAAAGTCCAACATCTTCATCTGCCATTCTTCTATTGATATATGCCAATTTTCAACATGAGAAGTCATTTTATTCTCAGCACTCATTCGTTGTTTTACCACAATTGGTGCTGGCTGGTGCCCATTGGGACTAGCAGGGTGGAGGACAGGCCACCAGCATGTGGAGCCAGAACCAAAGACAGTCAGAGTCAACTCATTCTAGGTTTCTCCCCATCTGAGCTCTACAAGGGCAGAGTTGTAGCTAAGGAGGAGGACGCTGGTAGCCATGGTTATGTTCTGCACTGGTTGTAAGAAGGTAGGCAGACTGAGGTTGGTGAGGCAGTGACCTGTTTGCCTGCAGACCAGTATCCACTGACCCCCAACTCATCATTGGCAAGGCATGGGGAAGGAACCTATTAATAGGCAGGTCTGGTAGGCTACTGTAGAGGCATGCCATGTGACTCTTAACTGGTATTTCATTCAACTCTTAACTTTTTTGAAAAACCCATAGTCAGTCTATTTCTTGGCCCACTGTCTTATATTTCCAAGTGTGAGATGTTTGCAATCCATTTACCGTATTTTTCGCCCTATAGGATGCACTTTTACCTCTCCAAAAATGAAGGGGAAATCTGGGTGTGTCCTATGGGGGGAATGCAGGCTTTCACTGAAGCTTGGAGAGCGAGAGGGGTCGGTGCGCACCGACCCCTCTCGTTCTCCAGGCTTCAGGAAGACATCCGCAGCCTAGGCAGCCCTGCGGGAGTTCCCCGCAGGGCTCCCCACGCTGCGGATAGCAGCCTGCCACCTGGCACAAATACGCCCTGAAGCAGAGCGCCCCTCGCGCTGGGCAGACATCCGCAGCGTGGGGAGCCCTGCAGGAGTTCCCCACAGGGCTCCCCTCACTGTGGATAGCAGCCTGCCGCCCGGCGGGCAGGGCACCCTGAAGCAGAGCGCCCCTCGCACCGGGCAGACATCGGCCAGCCCCACAAGCTCGGGGGACAGCAGTGAGGCGCAGCACCGCCATCCCGCTGTTCCTCAACCTGCTTCGGTTTCCCCGACCTGCTTTTGGGGGGGAAATAAAGGAAATTTCCCCCCCTTTATTTCCCCCCCAAAAAACTAGGTGCGTCCTATGGGACGAAAAATATGGTACATCTAAGGCTCACTTGCCATGCTCATGAAACATGGTCATGCGTGTCCCATGCCTAGAAAGGACTGGCCTGAGATGTTTTCTACTTGTCTCATGCTTCCTAGGCATGGGTCCAAGCTGTTTTCTGCTGGTCCTGCCACTTTCCCCAGGAAAACCCACTCTTTAGCGTTTCATCAGAACAAATGTCAATCTGCAGCAAACCCAATTGATGTTTGCTCTGATTAAGTGGTAATGGTCAGATTTTCATGGAGGAAAGCAGCGGAACAAGCAGAAGTTTGGATCAGCCCTTAAGTGAACTATTTTGAGCTGCCTTGCATTTGCATTTCATAAACCCTTCAGATATAAACCATGATACATAAATGGTTTTTCACATGATAAACACAAACCGTCCAAGGATGGGAATTGAAGCAAGCAGATGCATTTATTTCTTTTTTTTTTTTTTTTATAAAAAATTTTATTAAGATTTTTTACAGATACATATTTAACAAACAGAATAGGTTTCATAACATCCTTTCATTCTATTGCGGACTCCCTCACGTCTCCCGCTTCCACTTTCATCATTAAAAACGAATTTTTCCAAGCAAATTATCATCTTGTTTATGCTCTTAAGTACAATATTTAGGTTAAACTCAAATAAAAAATTATAATTTAATGGTAGACAGTTATTTCTGCTCTGGCTTCCTTGTTAGGATTCAACCAAATTACAGTACTTTTGTAAATAAATCTTAAATTTCTTCCAGTCTTCTTCAACCCTCTCCTCTCCCAGGTCGCGGATTCTGCCAGTCATCTCAGCCAGTTGCATATAGTCCATCAGCTGCATCTGCCATTCTTCCAGTGTTGGTAGATCTTGGGTTTTCCAGCTCTTAGCAATAAGTATCCTTGCCGCCGTTGTAGCGTACATAAAAAATGTTCTGTCCTTCTTTAACACGTTCTGGCCGACCACAGATGCATTTATTTCATGTTTCTTCTGGCTAGTTCAAGCTCCATTTGGTGGGTGCATGACATTTATTCTGTCTTGAGAATGAATTTATGAACTATTGGCACTTAAAAAAATACTGCATTTTGCTTGTGTTTTATTACAACCATTTAATAAGCTAAATAATTGAATATATTTGTCTACTTGCATTGGGTTTTTGCACTTCATTTTGTGTTAAGATACACCAGGGTTTCCCAAACTTGGGTCTCCACCTGTTTTTAGACTATAATTTCCATCATCCATAACCATTGGTCCTGGTAGCTAGGGTCCTTAGGGATGGTGGGAAAATTGTAGTCTAAAACCAGCTGGAAACCCTGGGATACACCTTCATTGTTGGTGTAGGCCCAACCACCACCCTTTTTCTGTTTGATTTAGGGAGGGAACAAATTTATTAGCTGTCCAGTAGAGTCTTCTCTTAGTACCGTGGCCCTCCAGATGTTGCCGGACTAGAATTCCCATCTTTTCAGACCATTGGCTTTGCTGGTTTGGGGCTGATGAGATCGGTAGATCAACATCTGGTTTCCCCACCCCCACCTTAATACATTCTTTTTTTAACCCCCACCCAAATTTCTCCTTTCTTGGTTTATGGGCTATGATAAACCCTGTCTTTAAACTACAGTAACATATAATGTCATAATTTTGAAGTGTGAGTTTTTACTGCCACCTTGTGGAAATGGAATACAGGAGTGTCCAATTCAGTTTCCAATCATATTATCCACTCGTGGCATATAATGTTATCCAAAGGCAAAACTGGATGACACTCCTGTATTCTTTAGCCTAAGGTTACCACATTTTTCCCCCCAATGAATCTGGGGACACTTTTCAACTTCAATGGATTTTGTAATGGGACTGATTTGTAAATCCGGGGACTGTCCCCGGGAAATGGGGACATCTGGTAACCTTACTTTTGCCTCTTTTTATGGCTTAGGCAACGATCAGATTTTCTGTTTCTCTGTGAAGCAAGCTGTAATAATGCATTCCAGAAGCTTTGCCTGGCTGTAGTTTTTCACCAAACACATATAAAACGCTGTCAGTCTTGCTAGTTATCTAATAAAAAAATATTTATTTCCTCCATTTACTCTACATCTCACCTCCTGTTGCCTTGGGAAGTCTTTTGAAATTCTAGGCTGACACATTGCCATATTTTCTTCTGTTCCACATATGTGGTTTCAGATCAGAAGTACTAAAGAATCATATCACACCCTCACTGTGGTTTTTCCCCCCTTTTTCTTTCATATTTTATTATATTCTCTTTCTGGTCAGACAGAGTGTGGAATTTTACACTGCTTATCTGTCCACAGCTCTTCTAATCTTTCTTGGCTGTCTTTATTTGTAGGCTACTGCAGTGTATTTTGCTTCAGATATGATCTCAGGGAAGACTTATATGTAATATAATCCTGATTTTTCTCCCCCCAATCTGCTTCCTTGAACTTCCACTCTGCAGTAGCTGGTGTCAGATAATCTCAGCAGGTATAGCTTTTAAAGGCTTTAAAATACAGGGAAAACCCATTTTATTAACTTGTTCAGTTTTCTGAATGTGCAACCAGAAACTTCTCTCAAACCCAAACCTTGGGATCTAAATAAATACTCACTAGGTGCCTTACAAGGCAGTTTGCCTTCCTTAATGCTAAATTAACTGCATATTTGGATGGTGGAAATCTTGATAAATCCTCAGGACAGTTCATATTAAGTAACTTGGCCAGTCCCAAAAACATCATGTGCTGCACACTATCAAATTTCTGCATCATTCAGTAGTAGAGATTAAAAAAGAGCCTCTCCATGAGATCCTGAAGAGCCCTTGCCAGTCGGAGTAGATAAAACTGGGCTAGATAGGCAAATATTCATTCATTCATTCATTCATTCATTCATTCATTCATACCCCACCCATCCAGCTGGGTTTCCCCAGCCACTCTGGGCAGCTTCCAACAAAATATTAAAAATACATTAAAACATCAGTCATGAAAAGCTTCCCTAAACAGGGCTGCCTTGGAAATGTCTTCTAAATGTCAGATAGTTGTTTATTTCCTTGACATCTGATGGGAGGGCATTCCACAGGGCGGGCGCCACTACTGAGAAGGTCCTCTGCCTGGTTGCCTGTAACCTCACTTCTCGCAGTGAGGGAACCGCCAGAGAAGGCCCTTGGAGCTGGACCTCTGTGTCCGGGCTAAACAATGGGGGTAGAGACGCTTCTTAAGGGATACTGGGCCAAGGCCGTCTAGGGCTTTAAAGGTCAGCACCAACACTTTGAATTGTGTTCAGAAACGTACTGGAAATGTACCTTCACCTGGTATAGGGCAGATTCCTGTGGACACATTTGCACCTTGCCATGCTGTCATCCACTACTGGCCAATAGAGCCCAAACTGAGTAGCAGTAGGAGGCTATGCTTCATTGGAGAATAAAAGTATGCAGCATAAGTGTTGCATATTCAAGTAGGGAGAAGCTTTTTTTCAGAGGCATGCTAATGATTCAAGTAAACAAGTTCTACTGAAGTATATTTCCCTTTCCTGTTCTTATCTGCATGTATTTAAGGATATAAGGTCATCCTCATTCTCCCCCTCCCCCCTTTAAAGCAGTGTTTCACAACTAGGACCTCTTCCTTTTAAGTTTATACTACCTTCTTGGGTCTCCAGCCATCTGTTGAGCAGGTGAGCACATGGAGGTCCTTTAAAAACCAATGCTTTTTAAAAAAAGGAAAGGAAACAGACTAAAAGAGAATATTCTGCTTTTACTGCCAAAGAGCACGTAATCCTTGCTATTTCCCAAGGGTACAGGATATTCCATCATCTTGGTACTGGTTTTTCAAGCCCCTAATATAAGTACATTTGAACAGATAAAGCTCTTGTCCTATCTGGCTGTCGTTTCATCAGGATTTCCACAGGTCCCTTAAGTAGGTGGATCCCTGAGGACATAAATATTTTCTGTTTCTTGAAAGATTACCATCTCCTTGTTCTGTAAACTGGCTCTCTGGCCCTCTGATTTTGACCTAATTGCCAGAGGCTACTTTTATCTGGCAGTCTTGCAAAATAAAAATAAAAAATCAGATGTGAAAGAGACTTCAGCATGGAAGGGTATCAGTGTGTTCTGATTTAAGACTGGCTTTTAAAACTATAATTTGAGTTGGAAATAAAGGAACAAGATGTAATATATAGAGAGTGAGAGAGAGAGAGATTATTATGTATTGGAAGGCGCTGAATTGCTTCCAAGGTAGAATAAAATGTGCTAACAAGTCAGTGAAATAAAGGCTAAGGGAGAAAAGGCAGCTTAAATACTTTGAACATTAAAAAAAATACTTTTCTGTGTTCTCTCCAACCTTCTGAGTGCTGCTTTATGGCAGGGGCTGATGGGAGTTGGAGTCCAGCCACATCTGGAGAGCCACAGGTTCCCCATCCTTGTGTCATGTGTTTTTATATAGAAAATGCATGAAAGCTGCATATAGATTATTGTATGTGGCAACTGCACATGCTCTAAACTCATTTATCTTTTTTGATAGTTACAAGCCTGGAGGATCAGGGGGATGCTATGGACATAGTATATCTTGATTCTTCCAGGCTTTTTAATGAATTATTTTTTATTTTAATATGTTTGCTATCTTTTATTTATGTAATATTTTGTTTTTGTAAAAAATCCTGGGAGTTCAGTTGGAGGGCAGTATAAACTTATTTTAAGATAAATTGCTGAGGAAGTGAATTTTCAGCATCTGCCCCAACTTATTTATAAGGCATGAAGTAAGAAGCCTCCAAGTTTGAGGTCTAGGAGCTTCTGGATTGGTCCTGTTCTCTTTATTTAGATCAGTCTCACGGCTGACACAGGGTGTGTTAAGGGGACGTGAAGGTGAGTGAATACCATAGTCCTTTTGCAATCCCAGGATGTCACTGAATTGCAGTGGGAGGGTATGGGCCTGTTTATCATAAGATCTGTAGTCATTAGGGGCTGCTCAGTAATTTTCTAGTTGTTGCGGCATCTTCAGCTGACCTTTTTGAGAAAAACCGCCCTCCAGCTTCTATTATTTTATAAAACTCAAAGCAAATATACAGGTTCAAAGGATATTTCACCTGTCGTTTTAGTGCAAAATGTCTTGGACCTCTGAGTTCTGGCCATTTTCAGGAATAGTATGTAAACCAATGCACCATTTTTCTCTCATGTAGTGGTTAAGAGTGGTAGTCTCGTAATCTGGGGAACTGGGTTCGCGTCTCCGCTCCTCCACATGCAGCTGCTGGGTGACCTTGGGCCAGTCACACTTCTCTGAAGTCTCTCAGCACCACTCACCTCACAGAGTGTTTGTTGTGGGGGAGGAAGGGAAAGGAGAATGTTAGCCGCTTTGAGACTCCTTAAAGGGAGTGAAAGGCGGGATATCAAATCCAAACTCTTCTTCATCCGCTTTCCGCACCAATAAAACTGTTATTCTTTCCTGTGGTTTTAACTTCTTCTCTTTCTTTCTCTCTTTCTCCCTTTTAGGGCAACAGGCTTTGGCTTTTTAAATGCACTATGCAAAGCAGCAGCTGTCCTTGGAAACCTTATATTTGGTTCCTTCGTTATCATCACCAAATCAATTCCTATCCTCTTGGCTTCCTCGGTTCTAGTATGTGGAGGCTTGGTAGGACTTCGGCTCCCAGACACCAGAACCCAAGTGCTGATGTAACTTGGGAAGGATTGTGGATCAAAAGCCATTTCCAGTTTGTTTTCCTCCCTTTCCAAGTATCAGATCTCCTGGCTGGATGGGCAAAGGCTTCAGATTCTCAGTGCATGGAAGGTGACTGTATAGCAGAACTCCCACTAACATAATGAAATCACTGTAACAGATTTAAGCCCTTTTCCAAGGTGCTTCTTCATTCATTCAACACACAAAAGGGGGGACAGTACCCTGCCTGCTTGCCCCACCCACTCCACCCTCTGACTCTCACACATTCAGCAAAAGTCTGGAGGAGGAAGCCTCCATCGGTAGTCTGCTCTGTGTGATTGAATACCACCCTCTAGTTGTACAGGATTCCCAAGTACCGTATTTTTCGCTCTGTAAGAAGCACCAGACCATAAGACGCACCTAGCTTTTGGAGGAGGAAAACAAGAAAAAAAAATATTCTGAATCTCAGAAGCCAGAACAACAAGAGGGATCGCTGCGCAGCGAAAGCAGCAATCCCTCTTGCTGTTCTGGCTTCTGGGATAGTTGCACAGCCTGCATTCACTCCATGAGACGCACACACATTTCCACTTACTTTTTAGGAGGGAAAAGTGAGTCTTATAGAGTAAAAAATACGGTACTTTTAACTGTGTGCATAGTGGCTCACCCTTCATACATTTGCTAAATGTATGAAGGGTGGAGGTGGCATGCACATATTGACATTGGGGGCAGGTCAAGTAGGCACGGCCCCGCTTTCTCCTCTGCTTTTGAAGAGGGCTATTGTTCAACCTTTATAAATTCTACATGGCGCCTTGTATTTCAGGCTAAAAGGGCAGTTCAGTGAAGAATTAGTCGCCTTGACCTCAGCTGAACAACACTAGGGTAAGAATTATGTGAATTGCCCCATTAAGAGTTGCTTGTTTCCAGTCGATCTATTTTAAGTGATTTAAGAGGACAGTTTGCTGAAACAAATCAATAGTTCATATGTGACAGTTTTCCTACAACAAGGTCATCTCTGAATAGGAAAAAGAAGAAGTGTTTTGGAATGAATGTTTTGTAAGCTCATGAGTACCGGGATGTAGGGAAAATGTCACATCTTTTAAAACTGCAACATGAAACTATCCCTGTAGTTTAACACTAATGCTTTCTGTGCCAAAAAGCCACACAAGTGAATATTACTATTTTTAATTAAGCTGATAATAAGTAGAAACTTCAAGGCCTTTCTTAGTAGTAAACGTTAATCTAACAAGAGATACAACATAAAACGGAACAGGCTGCATGACTGTACTTCAGCACATATTTCCTGCTTTCTTAGAATAAGGGGTTGTGGGGAAAATGGCATTGCCACTTTCATAAGAAACCATTTTTATGCAAATTCAGGCTGGGCACAAACTGCCTGTTGCTGTTCAATCTGTTAACTATCTAAGAACTTACTACATTATCACAGCTGAGCTCCTCACAGGGAAGTAAGGCAAAAGTGTAATAACAGAAACGTTTTCTGGATGTGCCATGCTCCTCAAATGATGTTAAGAGTTTCTGTAAAATTGCACTACGTGGAAACATTGCCCCCTTTCCCATGTTGGAAGCAATCAAACAAATGATTGCAATTTTGTGGGATATAAATTGGGTGACTACATTTTTCTTCTTGGTCAGGTGGCTTTACAAATTTCTTGGGAAAGGAAAGGCCATCGTTCTCAACTGTCCCATCACCTTGCAGTTGATTCACTGCAGTAATACTTCCACCCTGCTTGGATAAGACAGGAGTGATTGCAACCTGAGCTAGGCAGAAGCTACAAAATAAAAGACTGTCGCACCAGTGTCCTGATGGTGACCTTGTTCATATGCCACTATAAGCCAGAGTACATCATACTGTGACTGTATTGGCCTCTGAAGAGGACCTTAGATCCCCTCTGCTCTTCCCTGGGCTTGTTAGCTCAGCCTGGTGGTGAAGCCTGGGATCATAGTTATGGTCCTTCTTCCTTAACCATGGTTGAGGTTAACCACGGTTACCACAGTAAACATAGGATAAACCTTAGCTACAGATAGTGCTTAAAAAGAAGCTTTAAACCTTGGTTAAGCTGCTGCACCACACTGAACTAAAAAGTACAAGAAGGAACAAAGTAACTGCAGTCTCCTCCTTGGGAGCCAGCATGTTCACAGTAAACCATGGTTTGGCTTAGTGTAATGTGCAAACACAGCCAAAGCCATAGTCTTCCTGTAAGATACGGATTAAACCAATGAAAAAGAGACAAAAGTGAGCAGGTCCCACACTGAAAAAATACTCTACTTTCCCCCTCCACTGCAGAATGCCCTTTGCCCAACTGCCAACCCATCTCTAAACTCATTGTCAGGGAACTGCCATCTAAAGCGCCGGGGGCGCAAAGGCTCACTGAGGTTGAGAGAGGAGTAGCAGCGGAAGAGGGAACCAGTAGAGGGCGAGCAAGAACTCCAAGGGAAAGTGAGTTGGAGGGATGGCTCAGAGACACTTCCAGCGAAAACAGTGGGGAGGTCTCAGGACCTCCTATAGGGACACCCACACCTCGCCGGAAACTGTCACGCCGAGAGGCCAGACGACGTGTTTCCGTTAAAGAGCTTTTATGTTGGAAAAGATTCCGAAAGCAGCCACTTTCGGATTCTACTAGTGATTGACGCAGCCATGCTGGAGGGGCTCCGTCACAGGCAGAGGTTTGAAAACCTGATCAAACTCTGAGGGACTTGCATTTTACGCACAAGCAGCTCATCGTCCCATCACACTCATAATCACATATTTCCAAAGAAACATATAAGGCATAATCCAGGAAAAAAATGTATGCTTGCCTTAACTATGTGCTTCATTCCAAATGAGTTTGGTGGGATTTACAATAGTTTTACTCTGGATTGGGCCCATCATGTCTACATTTCCATGATTTTCTTCTAAGTAGGTATTAATGTTGTAATATTAATTTAAGCACAGAATTATTGCTTTAGCTGTATATGAGGTTTTTCAAGTGCATCAAAGTTCATGTTGAGTTCTGTGATTATTTCCACCTTATCACAGCTCTTCATGTTAGTTTAGGATTTTTTTTAAAAGCCTTTTATCTTTTACAGTTTTCTTTTCATTTGGAGGGGAGGAACCTTTTAACAATGCTCTCTTAGTCATTAGGGACCCTCATTAAGACTTCTAAGATTGAAATCTGAAGCCTCTGTACAGATTGGGAGTGATGATCAACTGCCAGCTGTAAATCACGCTTTTGACATGCACTGTCCACTTAAATTGATGTGGTATTTTGTCTGCTGCCTTCATGAATGTAATCACCGAAAAAAATCTAGAGCCATAACTAAAGCTTTGGGGGCGGGGGAAGTAAGCACCAGCTCCAAAGCTGTTATCATTGTGTTACTTTCTCAGAATCTAATAATATTTTGAAAACTGATGACATTCTTATTCAGGATGTAGCTTTGACAGAATGTAGACAGTAAGAGTAAAGACAGTTTTAAGATATGAAGAGGGAAGTTAACAGAAATGACCAAAGGCATATGTATTCATTTTGTATGAATTGTGTGATGCATGATACTGGCAGATCGGTTTCATCGCTGTATCCGTATTTTCCCACTTCCCTACATGAATGGGTAATACAGGACTTGGCCCTACCATTAGACAAAGTGAGACAACCACCTCAGGCAGCAGATGATTGGGAGAGGAGAGATCAGGCAGATGTAATGACATGTTGCAGCTGTGTGTGCCGCTGCACCTTCCAACCTGTTTTTCTACCCTACAGTGTAGTGGTGTCCTGTTTCCTGGGTTGAAGGAAGATTCAGCAACCAGTCTGGTCAGTTTGGGTACATATGTGTGCCATCTTATCCTTTCCCTCAGGCAGCAACATGTCTTGGGCCAACCCTGAGGGGGAAATGTCTAAAGTGTACAAGAGAATGCAGAGTGAGTGTCGGGGACATAATCTGAGTCGGCAGAGGAAGAGTTAGAAAACACCGGGAGGGGGATAGTGCACCACTGCAGCACATTACATTTGAAACACAAAATGGAGAAGAGAAAACAATCCAACCGGATGCAAGGCTGTGGCTTAGATGCAGATGTTTAGTTGCTAATATTAGCTCTTCAACAGTACAGATGCTGTACATGGAATAAGTAAAACCAAATTTGCTTGAGCTGTGCTTCCCACTTTCACATAGTGCTTATCATTCAGTTCATAAAAACCCTGAGCAATCAGAACGGTTTATATCTCGGTGCCACGTGCCAGTTCATAACTCGCATGCACTATGTTGGAGGCGCACACCTTCACATAAGTGTAAACAAGTGTGAAGCAAGGATGCACAAATGACTGCCATGTCTTTCCACTTTTCCTGTGTGATATACAAAAAGCCTATGAGTCTTGAATCTTTCCTGTAGGGAGATGGGTGAGTTACAGATTATATAGATGGTGCATCCAACTGCAAGGAAGATGTGTGATGTGCTATTTTTCACGTTAAACCAGAAGTCAGAAAATAAGGACCACATGTCAGCTGTGCTTCAGCTCCTCTAGACTCCAGCATGCAAGAATTCTTTTAAGGAAAAAGCAATTCTGTAAATAGAGCCTAAAAAGGTTTGCCTTTCTTTATATCACAACACTCTATTTCAGACACATGTTCAATTTTTCATGAACAGCTTGTCAGTCCTCCTTTGAAGTGCTGCTGCCTAATCGGTCATCCCTCTGCCTTGTGCTAGATATAGCTAAAACACCCCATTTTCACCATGTGTAATTATAGGTATATTTTCTGTTGGGAAAATATTGCTGTGTTTAATCCCAGGAAGAAGTACCAGCAAATCTTAGTCTGTTATATTCACCTGGTTTCCTCTCCACACTCGAATGGAAGGCAGACTACAAAGAATCACAATATTGTCCTCTTATTTGGTGCAGAACCACATAAGAACATAGGAACCACTTTTCTAATGGCCTGCTTATTCTGAAACCAATTGGTATGAAATCTGTGTTACAACATTATAAGGCATTTTTGTTTTATAATTATCACTTGGAACGCCTGCCCGCCCGCCACCCCCCGCATTAAGTGAATGCACATTACCACTCTTCAGTAGTTATGTTTTCCAGATACTGCTGTAGAAGACACTGTCCCTTTCTGCCTACTGTTGCTGTAGTAGCTACATGTGTTGTGGGGTAGAGTCACCCTCCTGACACTGCTACTTAGGGCCACTGTCAAGGCCACACCAGTAAGATTGGGTGCATGGTGGCACCAATAGAATGGCAGCTATGGAGCACCTTGGTGGACCCAAACACACTGCCAAGTCATGTCCAGGCAAGCAACAGCTACACGGGGCTCCTGCCTGAATGCTGGCCCATACTGCTGTACAACTGGGCTCAGCAATCTTTCTCATAATTAGTCCAGCCCACAACCATTTCCTTTTCCAGTGAGAAGGATGAAGCTGGAGATCCTTTCTGCCAATGCCTTATCATAAATTCTTTGTTGTTTATATATTTTAAATAATGCAGGGAGGGACCAGTGGCCCTTTACAGGTTGTTTGACTCCCAATTCCCACCAGTCATTATTTACATCTTGCATTGTGTCACTTGTGTGCAAGCAAACCCATGTGCTCTTTCCCAAATTAGTGCATACATAAACCCTGCATGTGCACACATGTCCTTTTGCTTTGTAATGTGTTTTTTTTTTGAAAGAGGTCTTGGCATGAAGAAAGGAGTCACCAGAATAAGAATACAAAGAATGCAACTTTTTAAAGAAGCTGCTGTAAGTGAAATGTGTGTGTAGGTAGAGTGAAAGAGAATCATTTCAGTCTAGGAGCAGACAAATCACTCATACTCTTTTTTCTCCTGAATTTCCTGTCTTTCCCCACTATCAAAGCACAGGCCCTTGCTTCATATTAATAACATCTGCTCCTATCAGGCAGGAAACACAGCAGGAAACGCAGCTATATATTTACTAGCAGCTCTCCTTGAACGTTTCTCCCTGTTCTGTGATTTCTGTTTTCTTGCACACAGTATGAACACAACTAATTTAGTTAATGGGTGACACATTACTAAACCTAGTACACCAATTTGGTCTGATACCAATCTCTGTACTTATATTAGTCAGATGTCTCAACTTTTGAGACTAGGTTCTGCAACACGTAGGAGCCACAAATATATTCACTAGGGCTGGGATTCAAGGAACCAATCATGAGAGCTTTGCATGAAGTATAAGGCATACTGAGTTTCAAAAGCATTCTGTGTTGTGCTATGGAGGGGGATCTGTCATTCAAAAGGGGAGGAAAGTCAAAATTCATACAAGCTGACGTGTGGATTTTTGATGTGTCTTAAGTTGCTCTTGGATCCTACAACATTGATCAATCTAATTCATTTTTAAACACATTAGTGGCCATCACAGCTCCCTTTGGTGCTAAATTCATTAGGTTGATTGTAAATTGTGCAATGAAATACTTCCTTCTTAAGGAAGTAGATCTCATCCACTCCTTGTTTTAGTTTTTCTTTGTATGATTTTCAGCCCTCTTTGAAATTTTTCTGAACTGGGGTGTCCAGAATTGCTTACAATAGTCTGATCTTGCATTTTCCTATCCCTTTCCTAATAATCCCTGGCACAGCATTTGTGGTTTTTTGCTGAGCTAACTCTTTGCATTAGTATGGTTGCCCATTAATTGCATTTTAATCAAGATTTGGTGCTGAAGCAGAAGGAAACTTCCCCCTTCACCTTCACCCCATCCCAACAAGATCCATCATGATACTCTCTCTGGTATGGCTCCCTCTATATTAGACCAATTCTGAATGTCAATTCAGAGCCTACACCAGACTGAGAACGACAGCTCCCTCATCAATCACCTCTGGGGAGGGTTGCATGCCAGTGGTGGGCAGGGGCAGGTGGAGGTGGGCAGGACAATACCTGTGCCTCTTGCCTTTGTATGTGCAATAGGGTACGTTCAAGCCATGTAAAGGTTTGGTGTTTAACCACACCTCCACCCATCCACATCTCTTAATCCTTCAGCCAAGCAAAAGCACTCAAGCACAGGGCTGTTGAGGGGTAGGACCTTGGAAAAGGAACTATGGCCAGGGGAGAATCTTGAGGGCCAAATAGACATTTGGAGGGCCACATTTGGCCCTGCACCTGAGGTGTCCCAGCCTGCACTCCTACTTCTGTGTTCTGCCAAAATCTAGCCTTTACCCGTTGTGGTACCTACAACTCTGTTCAATCCACGGCATCTCCAGGAGTAGGTGATTGGAGATAGTCCTCTGCCTGACACCTTGGAGAGCTATGTCTGTCACAGCAGGCAGTGCTAAGATAGGTGGACGAATGGAATTATCTGATAGGAAGGAGCTTCCTGTGATCCTACGGTACCTTTTTAAAAGAGAGAAATAGTCTTCTTTGTCATGAACTTATTTTTCTCCCCTGTCCAGCCTCCTATTATTTAGTCACAGCCCCGATACAATAAAACATTGTATATTGTAAAGAACATGTGGTGTATAGGTATGTATGTTGATTTTATATATTTTTTATATATGTACATACATGCATTCAAGTTTGTGTGCATATGTTTGGCTTTGACAAGCAAAATAATTTTACAGACTAACACCTGCCTTGGCAGTGCATATATCAGGGGCATGAACTGGCCAAAGATAAGCTCTTGTAAGTCCCATTGATTTTAGTGAGCCACATGTTTGAATCAATGAAAACGTACAAGTGCTTTTACTTTGGCTGGCTAGTTCTTGGTATTGTTTGATCCATATTACCATTTAATTTTTGCAGTCTTGGAATGCAATTTGCCCTTGAAACTCTGGTGGTGCAAAGACGTTAGTGGCATTTTTCCATTATTGTTTTAGCTGCAAAAAAGAAAGCTCATAGATAAGAAGTATCTTTTGACATGAACACATGTCATACATTTTGGTAAACAATGAAGAAACAGGCCATTAAAAAGTATCAGTTGTGTTCCAGCCAAGTAAGAAAAACATATTACTTTAGAATGTTATATCCCCCCTTATTTGATGCAACATGTACATTCTAATTAATGTTTTGTATAGCTCAGAAAGTAGCTTCTGTGGTATATGGGAAAATATCTGTCTCTTATGTCCTTTATTTAAGTTGTTTCTTCCCAGGTAGCTGACGCTGTTCTGGTAATGTTCTTACAGCTAGAAATTGCTTATTAGTGCTTTTCTCTGTGGTCTTTGACCAGACAGGAACAGAGCCATTGCCAAGTTGCCTTTCAGTTAACTGTTACCTTTCCTAAAACCCCATCCAGTATATCAGTGTTGCATGTTGGCAGTCCTACTGTTGCTTAATGGAAACACACCCAGACAGAACAGGGGTTAAAGCCAGTTTATTATTTCAAACTCTGACATTCATTGCACACGTCCTTTCCCTTATGCAAGTGACTTTAGGCTGTCTGTGTACCGAGGACCGAGTGGGTGTGCTTAACTGCTGAAGTAAGGGAGTCAGCAGCAGTTTTTTCTTCTTCCTCCCACATGAATAAACAAGGCCCTATGGACTAAAGTTCAAATGAAGAATCTACCCTTTTGCATAATGCATGTAGGGGGTGATTCTGATTGGTGGGTGAGGGGAGTTTCTGCATTCTCTATGCAATATGAAGGGTAGAACATGATTTTCCAAGGACTTAGCACTTTGAACCAAGGCTGTGTGATTGGTTACACTCCAGAGCTGAGTTTTGTTGCATCTTGCTGTGTCCTGAACCACTTCAGGGCTGGTGCAAATAGTTAAAAAAACTGGTTCTTTGAAAGCAGACTTTTATTGATAGGTGTTTTCTGTGATACTTGCACCCAGAGCAAATTATGGACTGGAACCCTTCCGTCCAGACCAGTAAGTTCTGATACCCATGTTCCTCAGTTGCCTGGCAGGCCTCCTATTTATGCTTTTGCAACATGGTCATTAGCAGAAATCGTAGTTCAGAGTGCTGCTGTTCAAGCGGCTGACGGTTATGTGAATTGGCTCAGAGACAGAAAAGTCACCTGCTAACTGGAAAGCTGCTAACGTGGCACAAGAAGTTTAGAGGAAGCTCCCTGGCTCATTCATGCAGTGGGTATAGAATATGATTATCAAATGCAAACATGCTGCTTTCACACAAGAGGAAGGTTTTAACCGCAGCAACGGATATTTCACAACAGGTTCAGACCTCCAATTTCAGTGCTACAAAATGTTTTTAAAATGCTTTTAAAGTTTGCAATCCATTTCCCCCCCCCCCCAAGCCCACTGCAGTCAACATTATGGCACAAATGTTCTGGTTTATTTGTGTCCCACTTTTGTTGCCCTATAGTCCTTCTGGACAGCAGTCATGTGGTGGTGTTGGGAAAGCATTCAACTGCAGAACAAATCCACAACAAATCCACTATTACTGTGTCAAGGACAAGTTGCAGAATACACCTGCAATAAAGAACCAATCTGAGGGGTGCTTTGTTTTAAATTTGATACCAATGCCCATGTAAAACCTACATTGGCTTGGATGCATACTCCCCCCCCCCACTTCCAAATTTTCTCCCAAATTAACACATTAAAGAAACAGCACTAGCAGGCTTTGTCTCACCCAGAAGTAGTGCCAAATAAAGAAGCAGCTAGTGACACACAGCACATTAATGACCTCCCTGGCAAATTTACTTCCCATGGACTTGTAGGCATCTAGGTTATATATCAGGTCTAGCCAAAGGTCTACCCAAGGAACCAATAAATGTTAAAAGTGCAGCTTTAAGATGATGTCTGACACTTCTGGGTCTTGTGTGCGTGTATGGCTTTAGCATTGGACTAGAATTGAGCTAGAATTGAGCTGTGCCTGCAACGGTGTTATCCCACTAGAGGAATGGGTTCCTGGAGGATGCCTCAAGTTTTAGTAGTGCCATAACAGGATCAGATCCTCACTGATTCATATTCTGCCAAGATTCCATGGCTGTAAGTGCCAATGCTCATGTCGGCACTGTGTTTACATGACTTGCAAGTACCAGTTCTAGCCATGATGGTATTAACCCCGTATCTTCATTACCTCTTTCCATGTCGGAAGATGTCAGTTGCTCTGTGGTGAACAGATATGCCTCTCACATTTTCCATGGAGCCTGTATTATTTCCTTGGACAAAAGGCCAGTGATTTCACTGCAAGTGCAGGAACTAACTAGGCATGAAAGCAAAACATTGCCACTGGCTGTTGTGTGCATAAAGATTTGCACTCCCCAAAAGGAAAAGCCATGCTAATATGTACATATTCCTATATATAACTTTACTAGCAGCTCAAGTCTTACAACATCAGCAAATGCTTGAAATTAGGGGAGGCAGTAGGTTGATTATTAAATTTGCACGCCCTACATCAAGCTATTTCAAAGCCATGATTATAGATAAACACTGGAGTGTTAAATGGGCGCTTTGAAATACTTTTCTAGGGTTAATTACAAGGCTACTTTCCTGTACGGTACTGATAACTCTAAATTGTCTACAGGGATAGGTGGAGGCAAGTCTCTGTCAGAACAGCACCACGCACATAGCAAAGGTTGTATACATGGTTCTCCCTCTCCCTGTTTTATCCTCACAAGAACTCTCTGAAGTAGGCTACTCTGAGGAGGCTGACTGACCCAAGGTCACCCAGGGAACTTCATGGATGAGTGAGGACCTGAACCCTTGTCTCCCAGGTCCTAGTCCAACTGCTACAGCACACTGCAGCACTCCACTAATTTGTGTGTGTGTGTCTAAAAACAGGAATAAGCACTGGTCAAAGTACTGTGGAATTGGAGCTTGGCAATAGTTCCTTCCACCTTAGAATTCTGCTTTGCAAGATCGCCTCCCTGTATTTCTGGTTTTATGACTTGTGTATATATATGTGTGCGTGTGTGTGCTTACATGTCTGTATATTAATCAAACCTCACTTTCAGATTTCTGGATTTTTCATTCCAAATGCAGCTGGTACAATTGTGAACTCATCTTTCTGGTATGCTCCTCTGTGTCAGATTGCCTACTGCCAAAAAAATGTTAAGCCAAGTGTGTTTTTATAAAGTCCCCTGGGGAAAGCTGTTTGTATACTTGTGAAAGGGCATGTTTTGTGTAGGATGATGATGTACAGTGTAAATCTATAAAATGTGGAAGTGTGTATACATTTATTATCTGCCAGATATCTATTAGTCATGTAATAAAAGCAAAGATATTTAACGTACATCAGATCGAAAAAAGGAGCTCCATTATATTAAAATAAAGAAGCTTTCTCTGAAATGAGATTCTACTGGGTGTGTTACTAATTAAATGTTTGCTTTTTCATTGTTGCAAAAAAAAAGGATAATAAATATCATTTTGTTTGAACATTTACACGTTTACAAAAGTACATTTTAAATGCCTGATTGAGGACACAAAGCTTCATTGGAACACTTTACAGGACTGCGGCCATTTTGAAACTAATTAACCTCCCATACACAAATCACTTTAATGCTCTGAGGTGATCTTTCCTGCCTCTCTCTCTCTCTCTTCTGGAATCCTTCCCATGGAGCAGTTGATAGTAGATCATTCTGGGGTTTTTTGCAAGAAGCATAGCGGATGCTGTCATTCCTAAATCTCACTCCCAGTGAAGAAAAATCAAACTTGGATGAAGATGGAGATGAGGTGGAAGAAGATCAACCAAGTGAGTTCTGTGGGTGGCCCTTTTTAGGCATCAAGCTTGGACCATCTTCCCTACTAATATTTCTGGTTCTGGTCTCCAGGAGGGTCTCACAATGTGAGCTGTGAATCCTGTGGTCGAAAATATACCTGGGTTCTGGCCCAGGCTGCTCAGCCATAGAAGGGTGTCGAAATGATGTTCTTTCCATCTTGAAATTATTCCCTCGACTGCATATCTATCTCCCTACTATTTTGAAATGCATTTAACCCATATCTCTTTCATATATCCATCTGCAAAATGCCCCACAAGAGACATAACTAGACAATGTGGGAAGTTTATGGTGTGCCTTTTATTTATACCATAGGGATTACATACTAAAATGTAAATTGCTTCAAGCTGCCCTTGGAATAAACAGAGCACACTTCAGATGTCACTGCTTTACATATGTATTTATTTATCAGCGCAATCACTTTCTATAATTTTTAGCATGCTAAACAACCCCTGTGAAAAGCCTCTTAGCAAACATTGTTTATTTTACTTGCAGCGGCCACATCATTCATCTATAAAAGGATCCAAAAGTTACTAATTCAAATGCAGTTTTCAATTTTAATTAACTGTGTGGGCAAACAATTGCTCAAGAAACTCCAGGCTTGTGAAGTGCCAGGCTCTAATAGCTATCTATTATGTAGGGCTGCATAATCACTTTTAATTTTTTCCTGTTAATAGGATAGCCAGCAATCTAGGAAGGGCATGCATTCTACTGTTGAAAGGCTGCTGAACAAATGTTAAAGTTATTTATTTATTTATATTTATAAAGTTGTATTCTGCTATATAAAAGCTGTTTACCGCAGCAGAACATAAAATCTTACAGTAAAAAAAAAACAAAACACTTTAAAGGTTTAAAACAGACATAAATTAACCATTGTGGAAGGATGTAGACAACTGCCTGGTTAGGCCTGATGGAAAAGAAAAGTTTTCAGTGGGCATTTAAAAGTTGGCATAGAAGGTGCCTGCAGAATCTCTATTGGCAGGGTGTTCCATAGGACTGGGCCAATGACACTAAAAGCTGTTCCTATCCTGAAACCCACCCTACTGTTCTGATTGCAGGTGGTTTAACTGACTTTAATCTTGTATTTTTATACTGTTGGAATCCATACTGGGTCCTGACTTTAATCTTGTATTTTTATACTGTTGGAATCCATACTGGGACCTGAGAGCCGACCCTCCCATTAGGCATGGTGAAGCAGCTTCCTCAGCTTTCCCCCCTGCCTCCCTGCCTTTGCCGCAGGCAGAGAAACAGCACCAGCACTGACACCAAATCTCACCCAAATTGACACCAAATCTCACCCAGTGCATGAGATTTCCTGTGATCTCTGATGCAGTGCGACCCAAGTCAGGGATGCTTCAGCAGGGGTGATGAAGCAGCAGTGACAGTATGGGGTGGCACTTCCTGTTTCACCTCAAGCTAGGAAATGGAACGCGCTGCCACTGCAGGACTTTTATAGTGAAGGGCAGATAAGAAATCCAATTCATCGTCATCATCATTATCATTATCACTGCAGCCATGAGGAACTTCAGCCTCAGAGGTTGTTTTCAGCAGCAACCACACTACCATGGCAATCCCTTCGTTGCAAAATCAGGAGACTTAACTGTGCATCTGATGTTGTTTCCCCAGGTGCATGGGTCACTGAAGTACCATCATTCAAAAGGGAAAATGGTGACATATATCTGCACAGGTACTTTGACATACTTACTGCACGTGCATAAATGTTTCCCCTCACTCTTTACTTTGGAAACCAGGAAGAGAAAGGTGTATGTGTGGTTGTATACTTCTTTCTGTATCTTTTTTTCATAGACAAATGGTCTAAATTAAAACAAAAATAAATTCTTCTAGCTAGCCACTTCCATTTTCTGTACACCTGCAGTGCAGGATTTAGTACATGGCAGAATAGGCTCCAATGTTGTCTTACAGAAACTAATTTAGTGTTCTTGCTTAAAAAGATAGTTGCACACGGATGGAGGTTCTGAGACTGCTTCCTGAGATCTTGCGAGATCTCGAAACCAGGTTTACTGATTGGACAGCTCTCTGGCTTAAATTGCTTTAAGAGCACAGGTGCTGAGGAGTTCTTGATTCCTGACTCTCAGCAGCAGTAGATCCTGATAATGTTGCTTAACCCCTGGAAAGGTTTAGTCACTATTTCCCCATATCTTTCTAATCTGCATGTACAGGAAATAACTAGTTGCCTCTGACAAAGTCCATTCTACATCCCTCTTGTTTTCTTTAATGATTTGGAAGCAATCTAGTTTGGCACTTGTGAAAGTAGGTCATTCCCCCATGCATGCTAGCAGTAACTTCCAGAAAGGTAGTTGGTAGTCTTGTGGTTCTTCCTTTTAACGACAGCGGGAACCCCCTTGGGTGTATGCCTCCACCAGACAGAGCTTGAGAATGTGGGGCCTGGGAGGGGGCGTGGCTGTGCAAAGTAATTTGGGAGATGAGTGGGAATGCTCCCACTTTGTGGAAGTGCAAGCCGCTGGTGCTTTTATAACTGCAGTTTCTTTCGTGTAATTCCTGATTTTAAAATAAGCCGCTCCAGAGTGCAGTCTGCAGTCTGATCACCAGGTGGAGCTGGAAAGAAGGCATACCTGATTGTTTTGTAGGAAATAACCGCCAAGGCTGAAGGGAAGACAATCACTCAAAAGAGTAATGTTTGTGATGACCACTAGTACGCATTGCGATGCATTGTCTGCCAATTGTTGCATGAAGGCAGTCTGTGTGATATCAAACAAGCTATCATGCATGGCAACAAGAAAGAATTTCTGTAGATTAAATTTCCCAAACAAATTTCTACCACTAAGGATATTTTGTTTGTCTGTTGCAGTTTACAACATAAGCAAACAAAATGATAACCTTCCAAAACAGCTTTTTAGGTGGTGCAGATGTCTACCAGGGGTGGGGAGCAAGAACTTTTCTTCTGTGAACTTCCTTAAGTGATCTTAGCTTCTTTCTTAAAGGAACAATGGCTATTTAGGAGAAACTAATGCAGTACATATTACAGTTATTAAAAAGTAGAATATTACTGACATGTTGCTGCTAGCTAACAGATTCTTCCTCCAATCTGTCTAAATTCTAGTACTTAAAAAGGGGTGGGGACAAATTAAGATAATCAAAATTCACTTATGTATCCAAAAGCACAGAGACACTTTAAGGTGCTTCACTGTCTGTGTCTTGTAATGACTCAACAGCCTTGCATCCTATGCTCATTTGCTTGCAGTTGAGGCTACTTGCACCCACACTTCCCCTTGATCTTTCAGTCCTGTCCTATTCTGGTAAACATACTTTGGGAGCAAGACTGAAGCTCAGGGTACTATGTGGAGGAAGTGGCCAGTCACTACTAGCATACAGGCCCTTGGAAAGCTGTCTAGAAGGTGTCCCCCGGCCTGAAAATGACAAACACACACACACCTGTTCTACAACATGTGGAGGTTGGTTGTCAGAATAAAAAAGCTAAGCGTGGGATTCAGCTAAGTTGTGGCATGTATGAAATGAATTCTGCTCCTCCCCATCCTCCCCTGGACCTCCAAACCCACTAAGTGGCCCTCATTTCCCTACTAGGTGCTACTTTGCATTCCACCCATAGAATTCAAAAGTATATATTTCAAAAGATTGACAAACCAATGAGCTCAGTTTCAGTATTTTTCCAAAGATGCAGAGGTGAAGGATTGGGGTTGAAAGATCAAGGAGAAGTTACTTACATTGAAATAATTCATATATATATATATATATATATATATATATATATATATATATATATATATGCAGGTTTTGGTGTCCTCGGGTGTCTTCCCGTGTAAAAGTTGGGGTGTCTAGGTGACGTTTCGACGAGGTCTCACTCGCCTAGACACCCCAACTTTTACACGGGAAGACACCCGAGGACACCAAAACCTGCATTCCTGTACCCGTGAAAATCTACGAAAGCATATATATATATATATATATATATATGTATGTATATGAATTATTTCAATGTAAGTGTATATATATCTATATATCTATATATCTATATATCTATATATATCTATCTATCTATCTATCTATCTATCTATCTATCTATATATATTTGCTTTCGTAGATTTTCACGGGTACAGGAATGCAGGTTTTGGTGTCCTCGGGTGTCTTCCCGTGTAAAAGTTGGGGTGTCTAGGCGACGTTTCGACGAGGTCTCACTTTTACACGGGAAGACACCCGAGGACACCAAAACCTGCATATATATATATATATATACCGTATTTTTTTGCTCTATAAGATGCACCAGACCACAAGACGCACCTAGTTTTTGGAGGAGGAAAACAAGAAAAAATATATTCTGAATCTCAGGAGCCAGAACAGCAAGAGGGATCGCTGAGCAGTGAAAGCCGCAATCCCTCTTGCTGTTCTGGCTTCTGTGATAGCTGCGCAGCCTGCATTCACTCCATAAGACGCACACACATTTCCCCTTACTTTTTAGGAGGGAAAAAGTGAGTCTTATAAAGCAAAAAATACGGTGTGTGTGTGTGTGTGTGTGTGTGTGTGTGTGTGTATACACACACATATATGCATGAGTAACGATATAAGCATCTTTATAATGAGCAGAATTTTCAGACTGCCTAATGTTATAAGGTTAGAAAAGCCAGACACCTTCACTATAGAGCTACTCTTGTGACTCTGTAATATTGTTTCTTTGATCTGTTTCTCAGGGCAGTTGGATGCAACGATATGGACTTCTGCTGCCCAGAAGGAATCATGTTGTGCAATCCTGCAGCATGCATAGGACTGCAGCCTTTATTGATATGCTGATGGGCACAGAAGGTGTCAGGGAATCTTTTGTTGGTTTTGGAGAAGATGGGACAGTTTAATCAAAGAGGAATTATACAAATGAATGTATTGGCTAGAGATAGGCCTAATGTAATATGAGCAAGCAACTGAGTGAAGGCTATTATGGGAATACAAACCTAGAAAAAAAGTTATATGAAATATGTGTAATTTTATCCCTATTCTCTTTTTGTAAATTTATTTCCTTAAAGTTATGCGATGTTGGGTCGCGCTAGGATTCCTTTGTTCATAGGTAGCAGCTTTTGGATCATACAATATACAGCAGCTTTTGGATCATACAATGCCTGGAAACCTGTCAATAATATATTAGTTTGTAATTTTGTGAACAAGTCTAAGTGGGTTTGTAGTGGCTGTGAAAAGATCAAAAGCTATCCATGGTTTGTCCAGGTTTGGATGTAACACTAAACCACAGCTAACAAAAATCAGAAATCAAAGCTTATTTTGATAAACCATAGATTAAATTCAGCACAGTTTAGGGTTCAGACATAAGGGAATCCTATAATCAATATATAGTGTTGGCTATTGCAGTGTAAATCAAGTAGATCTTTGTATCAGATATCTGTGTGTAATACAAGCAGATTTCTATACCTCTGCAATAGCTACAGAATATTGTGAATTATTTCTGAGCAAAATGTTAAGGTGAGTCATAGGAGGGAAAATGTGCCCCCTTTTAATGCTCTTGTCCACTTCATTGTACTTTTTTCAGCTGTTCTATTGAAGGTGCATAAAGGAAATAAATGGCAACACTGAAGAGCGAACCATCAAAAATCTGCACCTTGATCTCCCCAACTGAGAGAAGCTACTAAAAAAATCATTTATAACACTTCTGGCTGTGATTTTAAATGAGGGTGTAGGCTTATTCTTGAGGGCTCAGGGAATAAAATGAAATTATAATTTTGACTGTCAGGAATCACCTCCAAAGCCAACCTTAGACAGGAAAGGAAGGAAGAAAGACTCTGACCAATAATCTCTGCAGGATTTTGATTCTGATGTTAAGGATCAGCGCTCAGGAGGGGCCGCTAAACAGAATTACTATCCTCAGAACAGATGGTAGAAGGGAGGAAGGAAATAAAGAAATAAAAATCTGACTAATGATCTCTGCAGGACTTTGATCACGGCCATCAGGTTAGTGATTCAGAGCTCATAAGAGGCAAAGAACAACCAAACAGAATCATGATTGGGACAAGAACCTTAGAGCAGATGATATGCAATCAGACAAAATCAAAACCAGACCCAAACCGGGCACCAAGATGGTAGAACTATAATCAGGAAGCTAAGCACCGCACCAAGGCAGAGTAAGGATGGGCTAGGCTGCCAAGATTCAGATGTTAACTTTTGTGCCCAGGGCCAGTCCTAGACATTTTGCTGTGTGGTGTGAATACGAAGATAGTGCCCACCACTCATTCCATATGCAGAAGCTGACCAGGCTGGTGACTGAATCTTCACCTCTGGTGATGGAACTGTGTCTTCCACCATTCCTGAGGGCAGCTGGTGATCTTAGAGTGCAAATTTTAAAATAGGTTATTGTTTAGTCGTTTCTGACTCTTTGTGACCCCATGGACCAGAGCATGCCAGGCACTCCTGTCTTCTACTGCCTCCCGCAGTTTGGTCAAACTCATGCTGGTAGCTTCGAGAACACTGTCCAACCATCTCGTCCTCTGTCGCCCCCTTCTCCTTGTGCCCTCCATCTTTCCCAACATCAGGGTCTTTTCCAGGGAGTCTCATTAAAATAGGTAGTAGTCAACTAAGTTATACTTGGAGAAAACCCATTGAAAAGAATGAAGATGACTAAGGCCCATTTAAAAGCTAATATTAGGGAAAGTATAATTAAATTAAATATTAACTGGTGCAGAGTACTCCTCCGCTGGATGAAGTAACTATGATGCTGACCAGAGAAGCCATAACATAATTGCTTTTGCTTCCTGTGAGTAATACTTAGCTCTAATAAGGCTAGTAAGTCACTTTTTGAAGGATTGCTGGGTCAAAGCTACTACCACTGAAAATTTTACATTGCCTTGCTTTTTATTGTTGTTTTATTATAGGAATGCAATGTGATCGTAAGCACATGTGCTCAGGAGCACATTCTAGTCACTGCAGTGGTGTTTCCTATCTAGTGTGTGTGCATAGGACTGCACTCTTAGTAATGGCAAAGTTTTTTCTGTTAGAAAACACACAATAATTAGCCTACACAAATATTTGTGTAGCAAAAACAAGCCAGTCCCACCCTTCTGACTCTCAGATTTAATTATCTGTTTGCTGAAAACAAGCTGAAAGTTCTCTTCTGATTTCCGAAGGCCTTCATTAAACTACCGTAATCCCTTTTTCACAGCAACACAGTAAGAAAAGAGCCACACCCAAAAAGTAACTGGCTGGTCCTTTTGCAAATGAATGTCCTTTCAGTTATTGAATCAGTTTCTGTCTCCTTCCTGCAGAAATTAAAGCAAAGCATTCCAATTTGCATCAATTTGAGCACAACAATTTTAAAAAGACAAGTGGGATTTTCTTTTCCTTGGGTCAAAAAGCATCTAATTTTAGCATATGATTTACCAATGAAATAAGTATATTGTAAGAGCAAAAGTAACATTAACACGGTTGTTTTCAACAAGACCAGCCTTTCTAATCAGCTACATGCATTTGCGTCATCGCTGCTTAAGCTACTCAAGAATTTTAAACAGCAATAGCCATCTACATGCAAAATCCCTTTGTGTTTCAGGGAAGAAACATAAGGTGGAGAGTGCTTGATTTTACAGTTATGTTTAAGTGTGGTGTGGTTTGGCTCGTTTATATGTATAGTCAGTTCCTCTTTCTGTATTTCATAATGTTTCTGAAAATGAAAGGAAGCGTGATAATTCTAATTTTGAAACATCCCTTCAGTAATAGCACCCACAAACGGTTTATAGGGTTTTCACTTCTTACAGGTGGCAGGAGGGGCAGCCACTACTCACATCTAGACTTTTACATAAATTAAAATGCATTTGAGTTTGGAATCCCTTGTACGTGCCTGAGCTTTGCAGTAGGAAGACAGCCTTCTGCAATTAAAACAGTACCCAAAGCACAAGCTAATTGTAATATCTGTCTGTACTGAAACCCTCTCAATTATATAAAATCCACAGGCTATTGTTTCAGGTTTGCCAAATTGATATTGACTCAAGATCAGAATGACAAAGAGACTTGGTCCACATTTAAGGCACCATCATGTCACTTTAAACAGTTATGTATTTCCCCAAAGAATTGTGGGAGCTGTAGTTTGTTAAAGGTGCTGATAGTCATTTGGTGACCCCTATGAGATGGTTGGATAGTGTTCTTGAAGCTACCAGCATGAGTTTGACCAAACTGCGGGGGGCAGTGGAAGACAGGAGTGCCTGGCGTGCTCTGGTCCATGGGGTCACGAAGAGTTGGACACGACTAAACAACAACAATTCCCTTAAGAACTACAATTCCTAGAAGAGGGATTTATTATTAAGCCATTCTGATAATCGTAGCTCTGTGAGGGGCCTCCTAACAAACTTTGGGCAGCCATGACTCTTTAAAGTGGTATCATACTGATTTAAGTGTATGGCATGAATGTTCCATGGACTGATGTGAACTTCTACTTAGAGGTATTTGTGAAAATTCAGTCAAAGGGGAATAGAAAAAAACCCCAGTAATGTCAGATCATGGGGACGTGGGTGGCGCTGTGGGTTAAACCACAGAGCCTAGGACTTGCTGATCAAAAGGTCGGCAGTTCGAATCCCCGCGACGGGGTGAGCTCCCGTTGCTTGGTCCCTGCTCCTGCCAACCTAGCAGTTCGAAAGCACGTCAAAGTGCAAGTAGATAAATAGGTACCACTCTGGCGGGAAGGTAAACGGCGTTTCCGTGCACTGCTCTGGTTCGCCAGAAGCAACTTAGTCATGCTGGCCACATGACCGGGAAGCTATACGCTGGCTCCCTTGGCCAATAAAGCGAGATGAGCGCCGCAACCAGTCAGTCATGACTGGACCTAATGGTCAGGGGTCCCTTTACCTTTACCTTTACCTTTATTGTCAGATCATAGCAGACACATTCAACAGTCCTCGTCCTTTGCTGATTTCCACCATGAGCTGAAATGGTCTATTGCTGAGCTCATCAAAGATGGTCTCAGCAGGAATCATATTGTGTTCTGTGCTCTTGTAGCAAATGATTTAATTTGATCTTTTGCTGAAATTTGTCAGCTGCAAGGTGGCAACAAATGACTAGCATGTGCTTCATTCATAGGAAAGTGTTTCTGTGCTGAAAGATTTGGGAAGGATATAGTAAGGGTGGAGTGCTGGCAGGACAGGAGGGACATCTCCTGCACAACATTGTGCAATTTGTTTTGTTTTGTAAACCACAAGATTTGTCTTGTTTTTCAGATTTATCTTTGCTGTCCTTCTATTCCTGGACTGATGATTCAGCTCTTCCCAACTGAGCTCTTCTTAAGCATTATTTTGCAGAAATCATTAAACAATTCGCATTTAGGGAATGGCCTTTGTCCATCTTTTTTTTTAATAAAATAAAATAAAATAAATAATAAAATAAAATAAAATAAAATATTCCATATGTTGGTTCTTCTTTTTTCACTTTTCAGTTTTGCTCAGTCCAACTTCTGAGTCAGCACAGGATCAATATGTTATTGAAGCTCCTCAAATTAAGCCTGTAGCTTGATAAAGTGGAAAATAAGGCAGTGGTGTAATGGTAAAATTATGTGTGCAGGAGCTCATTATGACACATACCCACCTTTGCTAAGATCAGCATGACTGCAATGCTATGCATAGTCACCTGAGAATAGGTCCCACTTAACACAGTTTCGCTTAACTTCTGATTGCGTAGTTCCAACATAAAATGCATTGAGGTTTCACAAAAGATCTGCAGGCAGCTGAAATGCAACCTTTAGCTTATAACTGGAATTGCAAAGAAACTTGTGGAAAACTGTCACTCGTTACACAGCCAGTGTGAAGAAGGAACCTCGTTAAATAAAAAGGAAATAATTGTACAGCCTCTGCTTGATTGTCATCGCATTGTCTTTTCATTCCCTTGCCAGAGCAAGGAGAGTTAATTAATTCACCTGGTGCTTGGAACAGAGGACATCACTTCTGCTGCGAAAAGAGTCTGAAAGCTGCATTTCTCCACATTCACCCCTTAACTGCATCACTGAACACAGGGCAATGTGTACTGGGGCTGCTGCTGTGATGGATACACAACAACCTATGTGTGGTTTGTTAAGGATACTGGGAATTGTAGCTCTGTGAGGGGTAAATTACATTTCTCAGGATTTTGGGGGGAAGGGTGCTTTAAATTTATGGTGCGTACACAGCTGTAGTGTAGTCTTTGCTTGGGACATACCGGTACCTAACAGTTTTGTTCCCTGCCTAGGATCAACTTTAGGTGTACACTTACCATGCTGGAAGTAGTTTTAATTTGCCTGTCCCTGCTAGGCAGGATGGTGATGCAACTGTATTTTACCACACATTGAAATGCATCAGGCTAGCAATGAGATTGTGCGGACGCTCTAGTCTATACATAGCAAATTAACAAAAAGATGACAATTCTAGATGAAAATGCTAGTGTGGAAGGAGTATGTATCTGCATCCAAGATACATTGCCAGGAGCCCAGAGCCCCATCAACAAAGTTTATTTATATACTGATGAATCTATCATTTGTGCTCCTATGGGCGGGGGGCCCTAGCTTGAACTCCCCCCCAGTAATTAAAAGGTGTGTTGATTACTTTAAGACCATATTTTTTTGCTTGCTTTTATGTTTTCTTTAACTAGGCTCTAATTCAGTAGTTACTTAAGCTGTAGTTCTCTGAAGTGAACAGTAGCTTGTTTATTTTCATTTTCAACTCTAACAGAGTGAAGCTTTTTTGTGGTTGTTTGTTTAGAAGGGTCAAAGCCTGGAGATAAATACGGAAGCCTTTCTTTTTCCTATTACTTTTTGAAACATTGACTCAATGAGTCATGGAACCCAACCACAAGCAAGACATAGATAATAGGGAGACACTTTTGTATTCTTTGTAGCTCTCCAGGTTCATGCTCACAGGTTATGTTGAAAAGGTGGGTCTTTTAGAAGCTGTTAATATGACCATTCTAAACAGCGAATGGCTACATGCACTGAGCAGCTGCTTCAGACACACGACTGTGTGAATTCATATTTTCTAAAAGGTTGAAGCAGGTGGTATTGTACCCAGGCCATGGCTTCACTCCTAAAAAGAGACTCATGGGGTTATATGGAAATAATCCTTCCTGATTTCTTGAACAGTCCACAATCTTGCCTATACAAGAAGAAATCTCCCTTTAAATGTGTGTGGCCTATTTGCAGCTGAGCAGAGCAACTCTAATATGGCAGGTAAGCACCCTGTGTAAGGTTGCAAACCTAGGCATGTCTACTCAGAGTTCAGTGGGGCTTACTCCCAGGAAAGTGGGTTTAAGATCACAGATTTAGCAAAACTGCAGTCCAACTATTCTGTGTGACGGGGCTTGGGCAGGTTCATTTTCTGCCCTTACATTGTGTCTTATGGGGTGAATTTAGTTACATCTACATTTGGAGAGATGTAATACATTGACTTCCATGGGGGAGCATTAGGATGCAGTATATCTTTGTTTATCCTTCTCTCTGCTGCCCACACACCCCATTCCCCATGCATTTCAGCTTATCTTAAACCAGCAGGACTTCCCCTCAGCCACCATCGTTTAGTTACTCTGGTTTAACACCAGCTGGGGTGGGTTGAGAAACCACAACCTCTCACTGTTAAGATTGCACTGTCAGTCTCTGATGCGCGAGGATTTACCCTAGTCCTCGAGTAAGGAAAGAAACGCTTTCCATGCTTGTTCAAGAACACTTTCATTTCACTACCTAGGGGAGCCAGAGCAGTGTATGCTTAGGCCTTAGAGAGTTGGGACTGTGACCTGGGAGATCAGGTTTTGATCTCCTCTCCATGAAGCTCACCTGGTGCCCCTCAACCTAACCTACCTCACAGGGTTGTTGTGAGGATAAAATGGGGAAGGGAGAACCATGTACTGTTGAACCTGGGTCGACCTGGAGGACAAAAGTGGCATACAAATGTCACGAGTAAAGAATAATAAAATATGTTCCAAACCTGAGCACTGAAAGGAGCGAAACTCCATCCTGTAACGGTGAAGCCTGAGCGCCGCGAACCAGGTGCTCCTCACAACGCAGGCAAGACTTTCTATTTCTGGAAGGAGGTGCTTATTGGTCAAGTATCTTTGGGGGGGAGAAGAGCGTTTCTCTGTAACCCAGCAACTGCCTGGGACAGAAATAGGATGAAAACAGGCGAGTTCTTTTGTTTCCTGACGTGCGTGCGTTTTCAGTTTTTATTTTAAACTTCTGTGGTGCAAAGCGCACCAGCCACACACCGGGGCAAGACGGGTGAGGCCGGTGAAGTGGAAAGCGGAGAGCCCCCCCCCCGCCGGAGGCATCTCGCCTGGCCTCCCCTCCGCGCTCCCCTGGCGCAGGCTGCGAGCTGAGGAGAGGAGGGGGCTCGGCCCACCCGGCTGCGTCGACGGCCGCTGGCAGGAGGCGGGAGGGGTCGCTGTGGAGCAGGCTCTGTTCCTTCCCCCCCCCCTAAATAACGGGGCCGGGGAGAAGCGAGGAAGAGAGGAAGCGCGCTGGGGGTGGAGAAAGGAGTTCACTTTGGCGGCTTCCCTCAGGGAAGAGCTGAGCGCGCCAAGGAACAACGAGCTAATCTGTCGCCGCCGCCGCCGCCGCCGCTGCCTGGCCCGAGAGGGCGCCGAGCGCTCAAAGAGGCGAGCCAGGTAAAAGGGACGAGTCCTGGTCGCGAAGGAGCGAATCAGAGAGGGGGAGGGAAAGCAGGAGGCGAGAGCCGCCCTTCAGCCTGCGCCCAACTTCATTCGCGCGCGGCGGCGGCGGCGGCTGCAGGAGAAGGAGGAGACGGAAGGCGCGCCTTCCCGCCCGCCTCAGGTTTGGTGTCCGCCGACTGCCAGAGACTGGGTCCCCGTCGTCGGCTTCTGAAGCTTCAGGCAGCGGCTGCGAGGACGACCGAGGCTGCCTGGAGGGCTGTTGCGGAAGAGGCGAGGAGTGCGCGGCAGGAACAGGCGGCTCCCCCTACTGTGCGTGTGTGTTTGTGGAGCAGCGGCGGCGGCGGCGGCAGGACGGTGAAAGAGCGGATTATTGCTGGCTTGGAGAAGTTTGTGAGCCGGGAGAATGCATTATGAGGAGCCCTCTTCGCCGGCCTTGCAGAGACCGCGCTATGGCTGTAAGTACCCCGGCGCTGACTTGCCTCGCTCGCTGCCAACTCACTTTATTGATTACATTTGGGTTTGCGCCAAAATGGAGCACCGCGCACAGACGTGTATCTCCCCCCCCCCTTTCTGTTTCGCGGGGTTCTGGGGAGAGACTCCCGAAGCGCTCAGGTGTCGAGGCCGCCCTTGCGCCACAGAGGGACACGTGTGCGGGAAGGAGAGGTGTCCTTGGGGGCGCTGTTTGTGGTGGAGGCGACGGGAAACACCTGTCGCTGGCTTGTTACCTGAGCGCTTTGCAGGATGGTTCCTCTCCCTCCCTGCGCGGCTCCAGCAGGAAGGATTTCATAGGTCAAGGTGTCACAAGCTTGTCCGTGTGGCTCCTGTAATCTCTCGACAAGCAAGCAGGCTGAGAGAGAACTTGCTTGCTTGCTTGCTTTCTGAAGACTCTTCTGCTGGCGGAGTTCTTAGATAGAAAGGAATCTGATGTTAAATGCTCTTTTAAGTTGTGGGGGTTTTATTGGGGAGAAATAATTCTTCTGTAGAGTGTACATGCAATGTGTTAAGGCAAGGATTCCAAACACAAGTGAATCACATACTGTATTTGCTTGGAAATAAGCTCCTTGAGATCTCTAGGACTTACTCCCAAGCAAGCGTGCATAGAGGTGCTTAACACTGTAATCCTATACATGTCCACTCAGAGCTAATAAGCTCCATTTAGATAAATGGGACTTACTCTTAGGAATGAGAATATATGGTGGTGATCTTAGACTACAACCCCTATACCATGGTACCTCAGGTTACATATGCTTCAGGTTACAGACTCCGCTAACCCAGAAATAGTACCTCGGGTTAAGAACTTTGCTTCAGGATGAGAACAGAAATTGTGCTCCGGTGACGCGGTGGCAGCAGGAGGCCCCATTAGCTAAAGTGGTGCTTCTATTTAAGAACAGTTTCAGGTTAAGAACGGACCTCCAGAACGAATTAAGTATGTAACCAGAGGTACCACTGTAGATATGCCATGCCGGGAGTAATGACCAATTGATTCCCCCAACAGAGGTTTCTGTGCAACATCTCATTTTGCACGTGCATTGCAAAATATGCATCCCTCCTTATTTAGCATTAAGAAAATAGATGTGTGGTTAAAAATTATGTACAAAGCCGTTCTAATTTGCGTGTGCCCACTTCCCTAATTCCTCCTAGAAATGAAGGAATTTCTGGATTTGTTTTATCTTTAGGAGCTGGAAGTCTGCACCATTAATCAAAAGATCTTTGCTATTAGATCTGAAGGGGATGCAAAGTTAAATTAGAGTAGAATGTGCTTGTATCGTGTTTTATGCCTGAAGAGTTTATGTTGGGAGGGTGCTGAGAACACAGAGTGCCTTGACATTGTCTCCCAGCTATAATTTCCACTGCACCTTGGCAGGGAGGAGTCATGACAGTTAACTGCTGCTCTGGCTGGGCAGCAAAGGTGTGCCTGTTGTTGCAAATGTTTGCCACCCCCACCCCCAGCTGAATGTGCTATTAAACTTGCAATATTGCAACAGGCAACTGCCTTGTTCTCTGACTGTTCCCATTCCTTGAAATGTCCCACATTTGCCTGGTGGAGTTTGAAAGGGCTCTTAAAATTCCAACAGCAGCACCAGCTTCCTCTACTACATACAGCGACGCCCTGTACGGCCCCTGGGTGTCAGCCTCAAATGATAAAGCATATAGAATGCCCCTAACCTTGCCTCCAGGTGCCCCACTCTGATGAAACCTCCAAGGTTTCAGAACAGCACAGTGCAGTTTCATAATAAAGGCACCTTACTTTAGAGGACCTTTGCTTACTGGTGTTGTGTTGATGAACTCACAGTCCTGAAAAGTCAGCTTTCCTTAAAGCTTTTGAACTGGTAAGCTATATATTTTGTTCCCTGGTTGTGGCAAGCTAGCTATCCTAATTCACAAGGCTTCTATGACCTTGATGACTGCTGACACTAACTCGCTTGGGTAACATGTAGGAAAAGCACATAATGATATATTGTTCTTCTTCCTCCTGCTGCCCTGTCCCAACCTGCATTAATACCACCTGCTGCTGCTGAGATCCTCAAGAGGCCATGGTTTTGGCTGAAGTACGTGCTCTTTTCTCTGGCAATAATTGCCTACAAAGCACACCACGAGGCTCCATGGCAGAAGTTCAGAGTTCTCCTTCAGACTGAGCCAGGAAGTGGTTTGAGAAAAGATGTACCTTTCTGAGAGTGATAGCAACATAAAGCTGCAAACAGAGGAAACAGTTGTTCTTCTTTGGCAGAACTGAGCTAAGGGAACAGCTTCCAAGAACAGTTTTTAAGCCTCTGCTAGTTTCAGGTGTATTGAATACTATGCATTGTATTACTCATGGTAGCAAAGTGACATGCAAAACCAGAGTCTCCCAGTCATAGAGTAACTAATAAGTAGCTTACAAAAAAGGTGATCTTGAAAGAAGCTAAGCTCAAAGTGCCATCTTGCCATGGCCATGTCTTCCGGACTTGCACCTCATTTTCCTGTAACCTGATTTTCCCTTCTCTAATGGTGGTGGGAAATATGTGCTGACATACAGGGCAGAGCAAATAAACTGGTCCTGACAGTTTGTAATGCTTGGGTGTTCCCATGTTTGTTTGTTTTTTAAAAAAATATTCATACTTACTCAAATGTTATGTTGTGTTGCATGGCTGTTAACTCTTCCAGTTACCAAAATCACATCTTATTGTGATAAATAACCTGATGGGGTTTTTATTCACAGTCAAGTGGGGTATACCTGAAAAGTTATACCACAACTCTTCTGAAGTAAGCTAGTTGTACTTTATGAGTTTTGCTTTTCATTGACAAGGTACCTTGATGGTAAGAGCCAGTGTGATGCAATGGTTAGAGTGTTGGACTAGGACCTGGGACATATAGGTTCAAATCCCCACTCAGCTGTGAAGCTCACTAGGTGACCTTGGAGGAACAGATGAGATATAAATGTAAGAAATAAATAAGAAATAATATATTCATTCTCACAAAAAGTAGAGGATACTCATCAGATAGGGAACTGAGGCGGGAGGCAACTTCTGGTTTCAACATGGAGCCAAGCACAGTGAGCAGCTCTGGCCAATGCCAACTCACTAACAAGTGTATCTGCCTTATGTTGCATGCACATCTTCTTACATGTACATGTTAAAAACAATGCAGGAAGTAGCCTTCTGACCTGCCCATAGTTGCTCACTGAAATGATCTGAGATTTAAGCCCAAGTCTGCTGAGCTCTTAAACCCTACACTTGGTCACTGGAATAATACCAATACAGTTATTTCTGACATTCAGTTCTGTTTCTGACACATGCTTTACATTATTTGCTAATAAGTTTTTGCTGTCAGCTGCCAATCAAACTTGAGTCAGTCTAGCTAACTTGTTCTATATTTGGAGATCAGTGTTTTGCAAAGAAAATAAGAAAGGCTGTAGGGCTTTTAGGTTCTTCCCCACCCACTCCCGAGTCTTCTTTACTTCATGTGATATTTTATTTTAAAAAACGCTGTTGTGATTATAATGTAGATAAATTAAAATTCCACATGGACTTGTGTGTTGTAGTTTACTACGTTTTTAATATGAACATACTGATATTTTAAGAGTTGTTGTGGCAACTGAGAGCTTTGGTAACTCCAGAGGGGTAGCCATGTTAGCTTCTTGTATCAAAAACAACAAGGAATCTTGTAAGTACCTTGAAGGTTAAAACATTTTATTATTAACTTTTGTGGACTGGGAAAAACAGATACATGAAGCGTTTTCCTCAGTTGCAGGTTTACAGGCATGTTTTATTTCCCTCTGGTCTTTTTGCTTAATTTGGTGTTCATCTTTAAGTTGGCTGGGGTAGAATGTGTCCTTTTTGTGTTACTGCACTTTAGTTAATAATTGTCTGATATATTGTCTAATCTTTCATAAGAGCCTGTTTTATCACATGCTCTTTACTTTTGAAGTGCATTTTTTCTATGTGAACGTATGCCATAAATTAGTTTCTCAAGCGTTACAATATGTTAAGTGGCCATTGTAATGTATTTGATTGCTTGAGATCAGTTGAGTGACTGATGATTCGAGGCACAACAGCTAGTATGGAAGCAACTGATGATTTTTCGGTGACCAATAATTTCTGGAAGATTCTTTTCAAGGGCCTGTCAAGACTCCTATCACTGCTTGCTGAGGTTGGACTGAGATTAGTGTTCTGAAGAGGAAGTGTGTGTGTCAGAGAGAACAGTTCCGCAGATGAACTGTAGCTAGCGAGTTAAGTCAGGGAGGAAGATGTCCTTGTGTTTTGTATGTCTGTTGTGACTAGCTAGAAAAATGATGGGAAAAGGTTGTTTTTTTCAGGCTAATGTTTTTGCAGTGTTGTCTGGTTTTCCATGCTTAACATGTTTGCAAATTCACTGATTATGGCAAGGGGAGGACACTTGCTATAGCAAGTGAATGTGCAAATATTGTAAGCATGGGGAGCTTGACAACACTGCATTGACGCTAGTGTGCAACAGTGTTTGCAAATTCGTTTGCTAATGCTAGGGTAAGTGCCCTCATCCCCTCACCTCTTGCCTCCAGTGGTTGGTGAGGCCCAGACTCATCCTTCTTCCTGATCTTGCAAGAAGCTGCCCCAGTGTCAGTGGTAGTGGGCTTGGGAAGGTATAGTTGGAATGTAATAGCTGATCACCATCAGGGGCAGGGAGCCCTAGATGTTTGGTCCCTGTCTGCTGCCCAAGTCCTCCCGCTCCTATAGAAACTCTGGTAGCTTATCCATTGAGCCTTCAGGTTTGTTGGTGTTGCTAGTGAATGCCAGGTCAATTCATGAAACCATGCTCATCTATGACTTGATTTTGGATGAAAGGACTGACCTGGTGTGTACTACCAGTACCACCTAACTCAGTTTTGTGCATCTGGATACTTGATACAGCTCCAAACCAGACTCTGTGTGTGTGTGTGGGTGTGTGGGTGGGTGGGTGTTGTTGTTGTTGTTGTTGTTGTTTTGTTGCTGCTGCTGTTAATAGAAGCACCATCTCCTTTACCAGAAAACCTATTGATCATGGGATGACCGTAGAGGGTCTGCTCCTGGTGTTGGGCCAGAAAAATGGCCAGGGAATGCTGCTGGCCTATTGAAAACCCAGTGACATCCTGCCTAAGCGAGCTGAGGTACAGGTGTAGTTTTGCGGGACTTAGTCCTAGGTGACTTCATATCCACATGGAGGCTCAAGACTTCATGACAGCTATGGGGCTGCATCAAAGTAGTCATTGATGCAACACATTGGGCAGGGCACGCCATTGACTTGGTCTTTACTGTGAGTGATATGAGGGATGGACCAAAGATGGTGGTGAAATGCACTCCTTGTAATGGTTGCACTCCCTGTTCAGATGGCCCACCTTTGGAGACTGATGGAACCTGAAGGGTTCTTGAGTGCTCTGAGGGATCTTTCAGAGGATAAAGACCACAATCCTTATGCAATAGCACAATGAAATGGGCAGCTCCCGGGCAGCCTCCTCAGTGTTGTAGAGACTGAGCAGTTCCTTGGTATTCTGGGGAGTTCTGAGGTATGAAGCAAGCCAGACGAAGGCTTGTACATGGTGCAAATGTCACTCCAAAGCTGACTGGAGTCTGGCTAACACACATAATTGTGCCTACCATGTGGCAGCGCAGACTTCAAAGAAAACTCACTTCACAGCTTGCATTGCATCCTTTGATAGCCAGCCAGGAGAGTTAATTTGTACAGTCCAGTGGTTACTGACTCCCACTGTGGGGGAGGAATCGCTGGAGGTTTTGAGGATTCAGTGTGACCAACAGGCTACACAAATTGCTTGACTTCATGGAGGACAATGTTGTCAATTGCAATTAGCCACAATGGCTATGTTACACTGCCAGAGACAGTACGCCTCCAAAGACCAGGTGCTGAGAATCGCAGGTAGGCAGAATCTGTTGCACTCATGTCCTGCTTGCAGGCTTTCCACGGTCATCTTGTTGGCCACTGTGAGAACAAGATGTTGGACTAGATGATCCAGCAGGGCTCTTCTTATATACTTACTGCAGTACTTCAGAGTGATCTTGACCCTGCAGTTGCTGCAGTTTCAGATGCAGTATCTAATGCCATAGTCTAAAATACTCTAGTATTTTCTCATTTCTTTTCCCTCCACATCCATAGGGTAGCAACATTCTTGTTTTGTTCTTCTAAAGAACTTCACACACTTTTATGTGTAGAAGTATATTAGGGAACCGCCAAATACTTAATGTAGAAAGCACAATACTGTAGAAGCACAACCTTGTTTTGAGGCAGCCCAGGTTCGCCTCCAAACTCACAGGTGCTTGACCACCTGAGATCAGTGTTAGGAGGTGAATGAAGTGAAATGCAAGATGATGGCCACAATTTCAGTAGCAATGCAACTACATCATCTGTGACCACCTTTCTTTTAAAATAGTACTCATGCTTGACTTCATGCTAAGAAGTGGATAGGCTGAAGTTCTTGATCCACAACTCTTTTTTTAAAAATCAGCAGCTGCACATTTTGGAGTAGATTTGAATTCTCAACAATGCAAAGATGTATCACTTGCTCTTAAGGAGCTGCAGCCATTAACCATAACACTTTATTTGAAGCATTGTTCAGCCAAGTGAAGCACTTAATGAAAGTTCCTTTGATTTCACATTGGGATAATTTAAGCACATGCTTGGCTTTCCCTTTGAGAGCCATGGAACTTGTCTTTAACTTGTGTTTTAGTTGTGTCCACTGCTTGAAAATGTATCGCTATTTAAATACATGGTTCCCTAAGTGGATAAGCGGGTAACTTTCATATAGTAATGGATTTATCAGGTCAGGAGAAACCTGAATGGAACAGCTTTTCTTCTTTAAAATAAAAGAGTGAGCTGTATGTGTACTTTCTAGGTGTACCCAGTGTTTTCCAGTTATTGCGGGTTTCTTCAAACAGTTCTCGGCTAGGTACAAGTATTGATGACTGTAATTTGGCAGCCAGACATGTTTATCTTCACCTTTTTTTATTCATAGTTAATGAGTAACTGCTAAACGAGGATGGCCACATAATGTCTGAATTTTACTGAAGGAAAAGACCTTAAAAGCATTCACACCTAGTATCATGCTCCAGTTTTAAGATCCCTGTCCCGAATGGCTAAATTTCATGGTCTCAAAATCACACAAAAAGTAAAGGAAGTTGTGCTGGTTCATTGGAAAAATCCACAGTTAGTAATCAATGCCTTTGTTAGGCCAACCCTAACATTACAAAATCACAAGGAAGCTTCAGAGCTCTTCAATGGCTTGGATCAGGCATAGGCAAACTCAGCCCTCCAGATGTTTTGGGACTACGACTCCCATCATCCCTAGCTGGACCAGTGTCAGGGATGATGGGAGTTGTAGTCCCAAAACATCTGCAGGGCCAAGTTTGCCTATGCCTGGTCTGGATGGTACATTTCATCATCCTAATGCAAGTTCTGGAGTATTCAAAAGCTTAAGATTTTGGGATTTTTCTTGCAGGCCAAAATGACCTTTACTATTTTTGTGTTGTGGTGGATATTAAATATATCTGCCAAGCAATAGAATCCTAAAACTGGAAGAAATGGACTATCTACCCGGTGACGATGGAAGTTTACTTTTTGAGAGCTACATGCCCTTCAGCAACTAGGCAATGCTACTGTTTGGCTTCTGTTGTCTCTTTTGCATAGTGCACCACCTAAAATTAATTTCCATCTCTGCTAATATAAGAACTGCAAGGTTTATTCTGATAGTGGTCTGTGGCACGTCTTTGAAGAACAGTGGGAGCAGTGTTTGTGAACCCAGTGGCCCAGTCTGCCCATAAGGTAAACCAGACAGACTTGAAGTGATGTTCTTTCTTTTTTGGAGGGGAGGGCGGAAGGAAGCACTTGGAATACAATAAAATCAAATATAAGAAATAAAAAGGCATAAAAATACAATTAAAAATCATACCGCATCCAGCACAGCACATTATAATTGCTACAATAGGCAGAAAGGGCATGAAGTGGTCTTCCAAGGCCCTCAGCAGTTTTCAAGAGGTTGGCTGGTGGTAGCTCAAAACCACTGGAGTAGAACAGGCTATGAAGGGAGTATTGTTGTCACTTCCTGATATGAACTGTGATTGCTTCATAATTAGCACTTGCACATGTGGGAACCAGAAGATAAGAACAAAGACCTGATAACATTCCTTAGTTCTGATATCCATATGTGATAATACGTCAACTCTGCTTTTAATGCTTCTGTCCTATATTGACTAGGCACTTGCATTATTTTGTGACGTTCTTCCCTGGGTGATAACTTTTACCATGCCATTTTCATGAGGTGAGATGTGCTTGTGAAGGCGTCGCCATAGGGCTGCCACCTTTTTGGTTCCAAGGTATCATATGGCTATGATCCAGGTCTGCCACCTTCTTCTTCACAGAGGAGTTGTTTAAATGTGAGCCACAAATGTGGTGCTGACCTTTAAAGCCCTAAATGGCCTTGGCCCAGTATACCTGATGGAGCGTCTCCACCCCCATCGCTCAGCCCAGACACTCAGGTCCAGCATCGAGGGCCTTCTGGCAGTTCCCTCACTGCGAGAAGTGAGGTTACAGGGAACCAAGTACAGGGCCTTCTTGGTAGTGGCACTCGCACTGTGGAATGCCCTCCTATCAGATGTCAAGGAAATAAACAACTATCTGACTTTTAGAAGACATCTGAAGGCAGCCCTGTTTAGGGAGGTTTTTAATTTTTGATGAATTATTGTATTTTAATCTTTTGTTGGAAGCCGCCCAGAGTAGCTGGGGAAACCCAGCCAGATGGGCAGGGTATAAATAAATTATTATTATAATTTATTATAGCTGTGGGTTGTGTGATCTGCTTTTAGCTATTCCCTCTCTTCTAACTTCCTGGCCTTTCATGTGTGGTCATTGTGTCTTTCCTTCAAGATGGGGAAGGGAAAACTTAGATCGGGTTTCCATTTATTTAATCCACTCATCATTTTTAATTACAGAATTAGTAGCCAGTTTGCACAACCACCTCACATGGTATTCTGCAAAACATAATGAATTTACATTTTGGTTTGTTAAGCTGCCACGTGTCTTTAATTTTGTGGTTTATATAGTAACTGAATTGAAATTGAAGCAAGAAACATGTCCAACTGGTTAATTTGAACTGGTGTCTTTACTACATCAACGTGCATTTGTTCAAATATTGGCCATTGTGGAAAATTGCCACTTAGGAGTGGCTGGTACTGTGCGATCAAGGCATTACAGTTTAGTTTTATTCACTCTGAATACTTTTCCTGTATTGGTTCCTCTTTCCCTTCCTGACCCTCAGAGACATGGGGAGCATAGAGTAGGGAACAGAAGCTGCCCAATGTGCCATTTTGACAAGTGGGCAAGGTTGTCCCACATGTCAGTCACCTGGCCTGGTGTCAGTAAAATGGTTTCTTTGTAGGTGTGACTTGATCCCTGCCTTCAGAGGAAGATCCTTTGTACTGCTGGCTTAATTTCAAGATGGTGATGCAAAGGGATATTTGGGCTTACAGCAAGACATTGACTGTATGAGGCTCTCTTTCTCTCTCTCTCTCTCTCTCTCTCTCTCTCTCTCTCTCTCTCTCTCTCTCTCTTTGTGTGTGTGTGTGTGCAGTGGCGTAGCGTGGGGGGTGCAGGGGCGGCCGGCCACACCGGGCGCAACATCTGGGGGTTAGGGTTCGAGGCGCAAATCCACGGCTTAGGGGGCACAAATTACTTGCCTTGCCCCGGGTGCTGACAACCCACGCTACGCCACTGGGTGGGTGGGTGGGTGGAAAGAGAGGAAAGCACTTCCATAATCTATTCTCCCCCGGCTTTTTGAGCAAAATCTAATGTTATGACTATGAGGCCCATCAGAAGTGAGTCCAATGACACAAGGGCAGGTTTTTGTGGGTAGGGGAAAATATTGTCTTAACCAATGCATAGCCATTCTTGGATTTTATGTGCCTGGATCAAAAACTGCTGCTGGCACTGTAAATAGAGCTGTCTGGGTGAAAAAACGAGTGAAAAAATCTGCAGTCAAAGCTGTTGTGTGAAAGGGAAGGCTTGGCAACAGGAGACTTATGTGGATTTTTTTGGGATTTCCCAGATTTTGAAGTGGGGAGTCCTTTGCAAAACCAATTTAGATGACAACCTCACTACAAATTGACAGCTGGCATCGAGCCATCCCTTTCTCATGACTGCTTTAATCTGAGATGGTTAGTGATCCACATGAAGTGATGTTGCTGAATTTTGGGATGGGATTCAGGTTGAAAATAAGGGGTGTTCTTGCTATCTTAGCTTAAAATCCATTTGAACTTTGGTTTTAGGCTTGCCTTGCAAATAAATTTGGGGTACGCATTCCAAGCTGCTCCTATCCTCATTTTCCTATTCAGGAAGTGGGCATGAACGGGAGGGCTGTTCCTTTAACCTTCATTAGGCCTGAAAGCTTTTTTGCAGGAATTGTTAGCTTGCAAAGGATTACAGAGTGTTAAAGACATTAGTGTCTTTATACCTGGGTTCCTGTTAATAGACGTTAAATTAGAAACAATAAATGTCAGGGAAGCACGGAAATATAAGAGAATAGCAGTTTATGTTGTGAACCACCCTTTGATCTTTGATCTTTGGATGAAAGACAGTATACAAATGTAATTAAATGATAGATAGATAAATAAATAAATAAATTGGAGCAAAGCAGTGTGGAATGTCGAAATCTGCTGCCAAGACACAGGGCAGAGTATGGAATAACTGGTATTGGGCTGTTGTGAGAGACATGTGTGCTGGGGATAAATGGCAAGAAATTGCTGTCAATTTCTTGGTGAAAACTTTGGGAGTTTCCTTGGGAGTTGGTCCTTCCTAACCTATTTTGATGCCCTTTTATTGGCCTTCTTGTTACCTTGTATTGGGAGAATTTTCCCAGTTACTATTTGAGAACTTCGAGCCAGAATATTAAGAATCTTGGAATTAGGTGTTCTAAGTAAAGCCAAAATGTTGCATCTGATTATTTGCTGGACCAATTAAAAAAAGTGAGTGATATGTTTTTGTTCAGTGTGGTTCGTTGTTCCATGTGATCTGGCCCCATGCCTTATAGAAAAATGCATATAATCGAGTTTGGGGAATGACAGCCATTCAGGTGAGTCATTCAGAAAATTTCTGGATCAGTGCTGTTAGCCTCTAAACAGCTTCAGGATTGGTGTGGACTATTCTGGAGAAGTTTATTCTATGTGGTTCCCCACTTCAAGTGTTAATGGTGAGAGAAGTGAGACAGAACCATTCATAGGTGGCAGCTGCAGCGCTTGGGTAATACCTAAATTGGCCTTCAGTCAACTGTACGAATTCATTGGGAGCCTTAGAATCTCAAAATGGTTTAAGTTTCTAATTCTGATATTCCTGTTTGTGGGGGAAATGAGTTTTTATATCAATGGATACTTTGTTGGACATTATTGTAACAATTTATTTGTCTAGAAAATGAAATGCAATTTAAACTGGTTTTACTTTTAATATAAGTAGTTCAAAAGTGCAGGCTTTGGAAGCCAAAGTATTGCCTCTAAACTTAAAATCAGATCAAAAGTAATCATGGAGAAAGCTGTTAGGAATTTCCAAGGTGAATTAAATGCTTATATTGAATTGGGAAGACTAAAAACCAATATTCTAGATGGGCAGCAAGTGACCTCTTGTGCTTTAAAAGGATTTGTTCCAGCTGTGTGAGCTGGAAAATCTAAAGCTTTCCCACCAATTAACCTAACTCTGAAACTCAGCAATTTGAAGTAATTCAGATGTATTGCGTCTGTAGAATGGTGCAGAGAACCACACTACTGAACTTTCCCTGGTATGTTTTAGGAATGAGGGTCTTCTCAATGATGAAGGGTTGTGACTCTGGTAGAGCACATGCTTTGCAGTGCAAGAGATCCTAGGTACAGTTCCCAGTTTTCCCAGGTAGAACCAGGAAAGACCTCTGTCTGAAACCCTGAAGAGCCACCATCAGTCAGTTTAGACAATGCTAAGCAAGATGGACCAATAGTCTGACTCGGTTTAATGCAGCTGCTTAGCTTCCTATTTATATACCAGTATTCCCAGGATAAAGTATAAGAAAACAATCCAAACATGTCACTTCAAAAGGTCTATGTGCAGTAATCCAAACAGAAGAAACCTGGAATAGCTGTCATGACAAAGCAAGGGAAAATATATTTGTTTCAAACCCATATATAAGAACATAGGCAGCTGTGCTTGCAGAGTGAATTTGGAGCTGATTTTGTTTTGCATATTTTTCTACAGTATATGGTTTACAATAGTATAGTTCTGGATACAGTAATGATGTTCATTTAATGATTGCACATAAATATAATAGCCAAACAAATACTGAGTTCTATTCAGATGAGATCAGTTTCACCCATGTCACAAGACTAGAATAATGTATAAAGTTTTGGGGAAATACTTGTTGAAAAAAACAAGCTGAAGTTATTCTGGACACAGATTGCATGTAACTGTGTTGATAATTTAACTGGGGTGGGAACCCAAAGTAATAGTAGAGTGGTTTTATTTTTTTCCTTGTTGATCTTCTTCCCACCACCACCCCTTATTAAGATAAACTGAAGTCCCAAACAAGAGGGGTTTTCATGTTCTATCAAAACACTTCATTAGGCTGGATGCTAAGCAAAAAACAAAAGAAAACAAAAAAGCAGTTTGGAGGGAATTGGAGAAGGAAATGTTGTTGGGCAAGATGGGAAAAAGCCTGAATCTGCATTTTGTAATATTCTTAAAATGGAATGGGGGAGTTTGCACAACTTGATTAGGCACAACTTGGTAGGAGGCCGGAGGAAATAATTTTAAAAATCTGAGTTTGCAGTAAAGACTAGGAACAGAGAAGCATGATTGTTTCCCCATTCAAAATATAAATACCAGTAGTTTTTCAGTTCTGTCTTTATCACTAATCTGGTGTGATACTGTCTGAGGCAAAGTAAAGAAAATGTGAGAGTACTTATTGGCAAAGATGGAAATCATTTTAATAATCACTTTATTATTTATACCTCACCCATATGACTGGGTAGTCCCAGCCACTCTGGGCGGCTTCCAACATTTCAGATAGTGCACTGCAAATTTAGTCAATGGAAACCATTGTTTTGCATAGCTATCCTAATATGAGTGACCTGTAAATGTTCTATATCTGTAGGAAAAAGCAGTTGAATGTTAGTACAGGGTATTATAGGGGAAATTGGCCTTGTGTGCCCAGAGTGGCTGGGGAAACCCAGCCAGATGGATGGGGTATAAATGAAACAACACCACCACAACATCCCTCCAAGGATATTGACTGATCCCTGGGATACCTTTAGGGACATTTGAAAGGGTGAATATGACTATTGCTGCTTTTATACTCCATTGGCACTTTTAGACAGGAGTTAAGCAAGGCATAATTTAGAGATGAGTGTATAAAAAAATGGATAACCAATATTGTGCCCTCTAGATAAGGGGTCGGCAACCTAAGGCCCATGGACCACAAGCAGCCCATGGGGGTCGTTTAACCGGCCCACGAGCTGCCTACTTGGCGAGTCCCCCCCCCACGCTGCGCTAAACCGGCACAGCGCGGCACGGGACTTGCTCCCCCGGCGCTGGAAATCATGTCTACACAGATGCCAGAAATTGCAGGTGCACATGCTCACGCACACTCACAGTCTGGCCCACAGACGATCTCCACAGGAGTGAAGCAGCCCAGGTGAGGTAAACCTTGCCGACCCCTGCTCTAGATTGTAAACTACAACTCCCATCAGCCCTGGCCACCATTGTCAGGGATGTTGAATGTTGTATTTGAAAACATTTGGAGGCTACCTCTGGTACAAAGAATAAGGAAGTAATAGAGAAGTTGAAAAGGCAAATCTGAGGGACAGATGCCTGAGAACAGCCTTCAGTTGTTGCATTAAGATTTTATAACCTTTGACTTTTGAAGCTGAGAATATCCGCAGAGTGGAGAAATACAAGCATTCATCAACAAAGAGAGGGAACTTTAAATGGATATGGCATGGAAAAGAAAACCTAGTTGATAGTAGTGGAGAGATGAGTGAAGAAAGGATCAGGAAAAAAGAGTGGCAGAAAACAAAATAAAAAGTGGGGAATGATGAGGGATTGGTGTACTAAAAAGTAAAGCAGTACCACAGTCAAGATGAAACAATACGAAGAAGTCAGAGTTCTCAAATCCATGGTAGAAAGAAGTGAACAAAGTTTTGGGGTGTTAAACTTTTAATGACAAGAGCAAAATGTAAATAATAAACACCCAGACTACTTGGAGAATAAGTGGTTATTTATACAGCCTTTTTTTTTTCTTAGTATATTGTAGCTCCCTGCACTGTATTGTTAATCACTTATGAAATTTTTGAGTTTCACATGCAACTTGTCAAAAAGTTCACTCACCCTCTCGGTGTGGCGGCATTGCAGGAAAGTGGAGGCTCCTCTAAGACTACGATGAGAGAATTCAGGATTGGCATCCTGTCTGGAGCTGGATCCTAGCCTGCACCCAAGATTGGCAGAGTTGACAGTGCAGGAAGGCTTCCCTCTGGTCTGTGCCCTGGCCATTTAAACACCCCGCACCCTGGAGCCCTTACCTGTTTTCCCTCACCGGATTGTCGGGATCATCATTGGAGCTGGTTTTCTTCTTGGATTTGGCACTTTGTCTCTTCATTTGCCACAGCTGTCGCCACACTGCAATCGCTGCTGCCTTTTGCCACCTGAGTGAAATCACTTGAGCTGAAATCACTGGCCATTGCTTGTCAAAAACTGAAGGGTTTTCAGATATTTCACAAAGTTCAGTTATACCTATTTAGATCTAGATTTCTCTGGATCAAAGTTACAGTCTTGCAACTCTAACTGTGGCCATAATCTATCTTTCTTTCTTTCTTTCTTTCTTTCTTTCTTTCTTTCTTTCTTTCTTTCTTTCTTTCTTTCTTTCTTTCTTTCTTTCTTTCCTGTTGTGGTATTTTTTCTCTTTCTAAGTACAAGGCTTAGTTGTATAGAAAACATGTCAGTTGTCTGTGGCTTCCCTTCAACACCATAAGCAAGCAACTTTTCCTCCTCTAACATGCCAAGAATGTTGTGTTCTGTGGTTATTCTGCAAAATGATGATATTTGTCCAAACTGTGTGGTGGTACAAATATCTTCTGGTTTCCAAACTATAGTCTGTTTCCCCCTGTTTTAATAAATGTATGCAAGACACGTGCATGAGTATTTGATGGCATGGAGTTGCACTTTTGCACCACTGAAATGTATAATTATAGTGGCTAATGGAAATAGATAATAGAATATTCGTTGATTCATTTTTGCATTAACTGACATTCTCCAATCCATTGTTCTAAACTTTAATCTGGGTCAATACTTCTAATTCTGTAATAGATGGGGGATATTTTGGGTATGAGGGCGTAATACTGGGGCCTACCATAGCTTCCCTAATGTTGCACCAGACCTGTGTTCCTCTGCTTGCCTCTTGTCTCACGTGACCAGATTGCCTTTCAAAACTTCTTGATTCATAAGCAGGGGGAAATAACTTTCTTTAAAATTGTTCTAACAATGCCATTCTGTTCTGTGAATCAGGTTTAGGATAATTTTTATCATGTTGCTTTTCTGCTAGTGATGACAAGAATCTTGAGCTGCAACGTTTTGTAAACTATCCCTATAAAATTGAGATGCATTTTAACCTGTCTACTTAGCCTTGTCTCTCGACATTTCAGCATCAGCCAACTGTTTTATAAAACTACTATTTGGTTTTTAATAGCTGACTGGCCTCTGTCCAGTAGCGAATTACCTTGGAACTGCATAGGCTCTTAATTCATGTGATCACCAGCTAAATACAAATTGGCTCAAGACAAGAGGTGAAAGTTCATTGGCTTATTTTACCAGTAACATGCTGGTATGGCTTTTGTGTGCAGAACCACATTGAACAACAGCTACTTTAACTCTGCTAGGATAGCTCAATCAGTAGAGCATTCGACTCTTAATCTCAGGATTGTGGGTTTGAGCCCCACATTGGACAAAAGATTCCTGCATTGTAGGGGGTTGGTCTAGATGACAGTCATGATCCCTTCCAACTCTACAATTCTGTGATTCTAACACAGAAGAAAGCAACAGAACACAGCAAATTGGTTTCAGAGTGTATATATGTTCCCCAGCTACAAACTAGAAAGTAGTTTTGTTCAAATAAATGTGGGAAGCCACCTACACTCACACTTCCTACTTCCTCTTAAATCTACCAAACACATTTGCAATACCTGGTGAATTTACATTTTCCCAGTGCTAAGAGAGAGCATATGGTATTGCTTACTGCACTTCAAAAGCATCAGCGTGAAATCTCTGGGTGTTTGCTTAAGTACTCTGAAAGTTTTAAATTTTAAGGCCTAGTTCTCACTGAGGTAGTATTGAATCACAGAATTGTAGAGTTGGAAGAGACCTCTAGGCTCATCTAGTCCTGCCTCAACTAAAGCATCCATGACAGATGGTCATCCAACCACTGCTTAAAAACCTTCAGGGAAGGAGAGCTTACCACCTCCCAAGAGAGTCTGTTCCACTGTCTCTAACAGCTCTTAGTGTCAGAAAGTTCTTCCTGATGTTAAGTCAGAATCTCCTTTCTTGTAACTTGAACCCATCGGTATGGATCCTACCCTCCAGAGCAGGAGAAAACAAGCTTGTTCCCTCCCATACGACAGCCCTTTAGATATTTGAAGATGGCTGTCGTATCTTTTCTCAGTCTCCTCTTTACCGGGCTAAATATGCCAACTCCCTCAACCGTTCCTCATAAGGCTTGGTTTCCAGATCCTTGATCATCAAAGTAAAGCAACCCGTATCTTATTCTATTTCAGATAGCAGGTGGGGGTCCAGGTGAAAATGCTTCTTTGTATGAAGAGATTCCCTAGATGCAGGAAATATGGCAGTGTCATGGGTTATAGCTCTGCCCAGCCAAGTTGCCACTACTCCTTTCAACAACGTGCTAGTTTTGTATGTTCGCTGAATTTCTTTGCTGTCAGAAGTGGTACAGCACAGATACAGATTTATGGCTTAGATTTACCAGTTGCACTAAGATCTCTGTGCTGAAAACTGGGAATAGTGTGTAAGGCAGTTGTTTATTTGTTTGCTTTATTGCCCACCCTTCACTATAAGCTCCCAGGGTGGGTCATAACTATTTAAAAGGCAACATTAAATGCAGTTTAAAACTGCTACACTATGACAATTTGCCAGCGGTATTGCAACAATATGGTTTGGGTATTGCGCTTGTGGCTTACCATTAATGTGCGGGTGACTTTTAATTCATTCTCCCTGGTGTGAGTGGAAGCAACAAACCACTGACTTAGTGCTGCATCCAGAATGAGGAGTCGTGGTTTGTTTTACTCCCTGGCTTCTTGATCATGATTTGTTTAAGCAAAGCCAATCACATACCTTGGTTTGGCATAACTAGTCAGACATCATAAGTTGCTAGTGCGATGGGAGGAGCAAAGCAAATATGATCTATGCATGCAAGGTGAGCTGCTAACTAAGGTTTACTGTGCTATGTGAAGGCAGCCTCTGTGCTTGTTTGCTTGGATAAGAAACTGGAGGGTGGCACACAGTGTGGCTTAATAGGATATGTGTTAGTCTGTACCACGTCTTCAGATGATGTGCTAAACGGTGCCTAGACTAACATGCATCTGGTTCCATGCAGAGATGTGTTTGTAGGCTTATCTTTTGCTGCAGATGGTTATGTAGTGATTCTTCTAAACAAAGCTATCAGCACTGTATGCGTCTTCCTCGCTCCCCCCTCCCCAGAATCTGATTGCATATCAACATTTATCAGTCCAACATCCATCAATAATCCATTAATGCCTTCAGTCTTATGTAATATAAAGATATATCTATTTTGCATAGGTTAAATTTAGCAGAGTAGAATGTATCACATTTTTGGCAAGCTGCCTGTTTCATGAAACTGATTTTTTGCCTTCTTACTTCCTCTCTTCCATTCTTCCCTTATCCCTCCCTTATAAGATGCCTAGATACTGGGGGTGGGCAAATTATGACTTTGCCACATTGATATTTATTTATTTATAAAACATCCATTGCTCACAAAGCTCAACTTTTATGTTCAGTCTACATGCCTGCCGTGCACCCTGGTTGCCATAGCAAAGTGGAAAAGCTCTAGTTTTCCGTGTAATCTGTTTCCTCAAAGAAGCCGAGCTTTTCTCAAATTCTAAAGTAGCTTTTCAAAAATGGCATTGATAAGAGTTGGTAAAACAGTAATACAAAACATTTCTCCTCCAGTGTAATATACTGGAATGTTGTGTGTGTGTGTGTGTGTAAATCCTGCAATTGCTAGGGGCCTGTTTCAGTCAACAATTTAGGATTACTGCTTAATAGTTCTATTATTGCACTTAAAAAGGAAATTTCTTCAACTGGACAGTAGGCCAATGCTATCTTTTCAAAATATCTAGCACATGAGTTATATATAGAGTAGTTAATGAAGACTGAATGTCAATGGCAACCTTATGGCATGGTGGCAAAGTTGTAAACTTGAAGTAGTACAGTATATCTCACAGAGGCCTAGCATGTGCTGGGCTGGGGACCCCTCTCCCCAGGTGCATCTTTTTGAGAGGGCATAACCAGGTGCCCCCATGACAGGCTCCCTTGTTGAGGCCGGAACCGTGGGGAGGGAAGCCGCACCTGGGCTGGGCCTGATGCCACTCATCTGACTGGGTTGCTCTAGCCAGTCTGGGAGGCGTCCATCAAATCAAACACATTGATTTGTATGAAGGAGAAGTTGGCAATTCAGTCCTTGGCATCTCCATTTAAAAACTCTTGAGGCAGCAAAGACATTTGCCTACGACTTTGGAAAACTGTTACCATTTAACAGTAGACAAGATTGGACTTGATGGACTAGTAGCCAGGCTATAAAGCAGTTTTATATGTGCAGGGAAGGGCTGTAGCTCAGAACACAGCATGCAGAAGGTCACAGGTTCAGTCCCCAGCATCTCCAGATAAAGCTTGGGGACCTTGTCTCAAACCCCAGAGAGCTGCTGCTAGTTAGTGTAGTGTAGAGGCAGTACTGAACTAGGAGGGCCAATGGCCTGACTTTGGTATAAGGCAGCTTTCTACATTCCAGCTGGGTTAACAGTGACTTTGAGATTTATGAACATGGACCAGAGCCCAAAGGGCCACTTTAGGTGTGCTCAGAAGTTTTGGACCCCAGCGGGGTTCTTCTGAATGGCAAACCCAAATGCTGTTTTGCAGAGACAAAGTAGTGTACAGGATAGAGTGACTTGGAGGAGCACCAAGATTGCAGTTTCAAAAGTAATTTGGCGTAATGCAAGAGTGGCTTTTGCTAGGAATATTGAATCCTCAGACCTCCCTGAATATGCAGATCTAGTTGCACTCTTCTTTGGATCGAGTTCATCATATATTTGGATCCTGGGAGGAACTGTACTATTTGGGTAAATTGTTTTTGTGGATTATATTTAAGCATTGTTGTTTCTCTCTCTTTCCAATGCCTGCTGCTTGCCCTCATTCCTGTTACTTGTAGATTTCTAGATGCAGAGCCCTTTGTCTAAACATCACAATGGAGAGTATTATATGACTATCATCTCTAGTCTTGTTTATCTTATCTTGCCTGACAACAGGATTTGTCCTTCCCTCCGTCTTGACTACTTATGCTGCATACAGCTTTCATGGTTGTATAATTGAAAAGCTAGTTAAGAAATTAAAGTTATCTTGCCTAACCCATTACTAATCAGTACAGAGAAAGAATCTTGCATACAGTATAAGATAGCACAAACTAATCTATTTTGAAAGCTGTTTTGGTTGTGCACCACTAACAAAGAGATGAGGAATGAAGCCCAGATAAAACAAGCAAATGCTCTAGCAACTAATAATTTACTACAGTGGAATAAACTCTACTTTTATTAACTTGAGTTATTCCCTGTTGACTTAAATTATAAGCTGATTGCAGCCAAAGTGTTTTGTTTTTACCAGAGGTTGTTAATTCAAATGCCAAAATATCACAAACTGTGTGAACAGTGAACCCAAATTCTCCATGTGGAACTACCGTATTTTTCGCTCTATAGGACGCACTTTTTCCCCTCCAAAAATTAAGGGGAAATGTTTGTGCGTCCTATGGAACGAATGCAGGCTCCTTGGCTTCAGCGAAAGCAACGCAAAGCCTCCAAAGCGCAGAGGGAACACTCCCTCCGCGCTCCGGAAGCTATGCGTTGCTTTCACTGAAGCCTGGAGAGCGAGAGGGGTCGGTACCCCTCTTGCTCTCCAGGCTTCAGGGATAGCTGCCTGAAGCCTTTGGAGCGCAGTGGGACTGCACGCTGTGTTCCAAAGGCTTCGGGTTCCTTTTGCTGAAGCCAGGAGAGCAAGACTCTCCCGGCTTCAGCAGAGAGGAAGAGCTGCACAGCGCCCCTTCAGCGAAGCGGGAGGAGAAATGGAAGGGGCTCCGTTTCTCCTGCCGCTTCGCTGAAGGGGCACTGAGCAGAGAGGGGGAATTTTTTTTTTCTTGTTCTCCCCCTCTAAAACAAGGTGCTTCCTATGGTCAGGTGCATCCTATAGAGCGAAAAATACAGTAATAAGCTTTAAATGGCTTATTTTTATTTTTTGTTCTGATTTTCCTTTTTTTAAAATAATTTTTGCTAAGTGCCATGGGTACTTAAGGGCAGTATTCCAAGAAATAAATTGGCAAATAGATCAACAGCACTTCTGTCAATTTTGCCATTATTATCTGATAACTTCTTGTGCGTGCACATTTCTATTTGCACTTGATGCCAGAATTGCCAGCTTTGTTTTTTAATTGACTTTCTTAAATTTGAGGGTTTGTGTAGTTCTACCTATACACACTAACTTGGTACAGTGAGCTGGTTCAGCCAATTATATATTGTTCTTGTCTTGGCTTATTAAATTAAGTATTTCACACAGTTTTGAGTAAACTGCAATTTTAACCTGGAAGTCTCTAATTAACCATAATCTTCCCTTTCCATTCAAATTTGGGGATTATTTTATACTTTGAAATATTGTTTTTGTATTTTGACTTGTTAGCCACCTTGAGTCCTCAAAAAGTAGACTGGTTATATGATTTTAAAATAAATATGTAAATAAGTATAGTTTCCATCTTCAGAAAAAGCCAGGATATTGAAACCACAATTTGAACTTGGTTTAATATCCTGGGCTTCTTGTGAATCTGGTAACCAAGTTTCCTGGTTGAGACAAAACAGGAAACTGGTTAATTGAATACTTCCTGGTTACGCTATGAAGAGATAAGATAAGGGTTTGCATGCATGGACAAAATACTCATTGATATCTTAGCTTATTAAGCCAACATTTCATTGTCCTTGTAGGAGGGGCAAGGTAGTATGAAAAATATAAGATCATGGAAGCACCCCAGCTATGGGGTTAAGAAGCAGTTTGGTGTTTATAGTCACAAGAAACCAGTGGAAAAGCTTTCTTTGGAAGAACTGGACATGGTGGAACGGATTAATTTCTTTCCTGAGCGCAAATCATCCTGTGTATGAGATAAGCCAACAGGTGTAACGTATGCCAAACCAGTTGCTATGGCAACAGCCCAGTGCTATCTATATAAATGATTAAGGTATGTCAATCAGTGAGTCTGTCCATGAGTCAGAGTCTGTGTTACATCTTAGAATTGCTAGAGCAACAGAAATGCTTTCTGCTTGTATATATCAGTATCTGTATGTATCTGCAAAGCCTACAAGCTGTATGTATATATCAACATCTGGAACAGTATTACTGAGATCCTCTCTTCTGCAGCAGTTCCTGTGAAACTGCCAGTCTGAACACATTCCTACCTTCTATAGCGCTTTTCAGTGGCTTGTGGTTATCTCAGCAACAATGCTGACATATTTAGGGTTGAATAGAGGGTTTCATCATATCTAAATACTGAGCTTCAAGGCATAACAGGTGGCCTTGGTGGTGCAGAGTGCCTTCTGTCCACTTTGGCAGGTGGCCCAACTGCACCCCTATCTGGACAGGGATAACCTAACTTCTTTTATCTTTGCTCTGGTAAGCTCTAGGTTAGATTACTGCAACATGTTATGTGTGAAAATTGCTTAGGATCTTGGTGGACCCCTTAATAATTTTTCTGCCTGTTGTAGCAATCGTATTGTTGCATTATTTTTGCATTAAAATGTGAATTCCAATAATTCAGATCGTTATACAATAGAATTCTGTGTCTTTCTGACTCCTAATCCTCTCTCTACCCCTTTCTAGTCACTTCCTCTCTCCCATCACTTCTGGTCCATCTCTGAGCAGCTGCTGCTGCTGTTCACAGTTGCTCTGTGCCTATCCTTCACTGACAGGCCGTGGGCCACCAGAATGAAATTTGCTGACCAATTTCAAAGAAACTGGGGCAAGGTTGAGGTGGTGCACAACTTGTTGGTGGCTACTGATGGCTGCAGAAGTCAACAAGTGGGTGGTTCCTTCTTCCTCTCATTCTCCTCTTCAAAACCAGGAGCCCACTTGAGCCCTGTGAGAAAGGATGTAGACATTGCACAGTGTTGCTGTTTTGATCACCCTATACCAAACACTGCTCCTGGGTTGGGGGGCAGTGTTCTTTACCTGGAGGTCATATTGTAATGTCTGAGGGTTTATTGTGTTTTAAGGAGGAGGAGATGGTTTGGGAATATGGTCTTGCCAGTTATTGATTGTGATGATGCTTTTGTTTTAATTGTAAGCTGATCTGATTGTGATTTCGTTTTATAACATTTCAGAGGTGTTGTACCCTAGAATATACCTGTGGAATTTGGGTTTGGGAACGACTAACACTGAGAGTGGGACCCAGGCTGTTATGACATGCTGCCTTAACCTTGGCCTTGATTGTGGATGGGAGGAAAGAATAGCAGGAAAGTAGGGTTGGGGCTGAAACTTTCATTCCCTACCCTGCCCATCAAACTTAATGGACATTTTGTTTGTATGTTATAAATAGAAGAACCATTGTTTACAATCCTCCAATTCAATCTAACTTTCATATTGAGGCAACCCTACAGTAGTATTAAAAGTGCCTTTAAATTATAGAGGCAAAGCTCGTGAAGCCTCTTTGTCTATGTATAATCTATAATCTGACAGTGTGGAGTCACAAAGATGTTATTTCAGGCAGAGACGAATGGATAACTGCTCAAAACATTTGCGTAGCTTCCTCTCCTCTGTAATCATAAATTAGAAAGCCATATTGTTGTGTGTATTTGTGAAAGATTTTATCAAGTCCCACAAAAGTGAGTATATAATTTCACTTCCCAATTGCTGAATAGAAAAAAGGGATTAAAATAGTTTGAAACCTGTTTTAGATACATTCAGTGTGTATAGGTATATTGATAGCCATCATGACTAGAGATAGTTGGATGATAGATAGATGATTGGGCTATCTATGATTTCCAGTATGCCTCTGAATGCCATTTCCTGGGGAACGCAAGCAAGAGAGTTAGGTTGCACTCATGCCCTGCCTTGGGATTTGCAGAAGCATTTGGTTAGCCACTGTGGGAAAAGGATTCTGGTTTAGGTGGCCTTTGGTCTGATCCAGCAGGGCTTTAAAAAAAATATTCTTAGGGCAGAAGTGATTGCTTCTGGATGCAGAAGTTCCATTTAGCAATGGAACCAAAACTAAATTCATTGGTAAAAATGCTTCCAAAGTTAGTAGCTTCAGATGGCTCCAGGAAATTAGCAGAACCGCATTATGCAGAGGAAAGTCAGAAGGCCACAGGGAATGACAGTGCTTTATACTCCTGTTATGTGGATGATCATTAGGTTTTGATGAGATCCTTCTATTTTTCTCCTAAAAGAAGCAAATTGGAATATGACTGAAAGCTGCATTATTTTACTACACTTGCTTTGAATCTCCAAATCTATCATTTCATGCTGCCCTTAAATATTTTATATTCTACTGTTTTGTAACTGAAGTTCATAATGTCCTCTTAATTGTTAGCCTTTGTTTATCATTCTTTTGAAATGCTAGTGGGGAAATAATATCTCACAGTTCTTCTTACTCAAGATTACTGCCTTTAAAAAGTGAATAAACAGTATCTTTTAATGGGATGAGCATTCTTGAAATGATTAAGTATGTATCAACTATCTGTAGAATGTTGAGAGTACACTTTGCAAGTTTGTAAGCTTGTTTTGAAGCAACTGTTAATTTTGGGTACAAAGTATTCACATTTTCAGGATCGTCCCTTCTTTTCATACTATTTCTTTTTTTAAAATATATATGTTAAAATATACATTTGTTTAACAAATGGTAATTAAATGTATGCATTAAGCTAAAACAATTAATGTCCAATTTATAAAAAGCAATTGCACATATTTAACAAATCATTCCCTCCCTCCCCCAAGATGTAATTGTTACTCTTCATTAAGTGTAATTAGACATGATTTTGTATCTACAGCTATTGTGGATGATGCACGGCTTTCAGCGGAGGAAATGGATGAAAGGCGACGTCAGAATATCGCTTATGAGTACTTATGCCACCTAGAGGAAGCAAAAAGGTAATAATGACATTCCTTAAGTATATTAAAATCAACCTGTTGAGGCTTCTGTCTTAAAAATTTAGCATGAATGACATGTTGGTGTGGTTTACTTATAGCACTAAACCAGCATTTTACTGTCCTGGTCCCAAGCCCCAGATGTGGTTTTGGGCAGCAAGCCCCTTCAGTCCCTGCCAGCACTGCCATGCATAGCGATAGACCCACGTGCTCCACCTTCCTGCTCCTCTGCCCACAGGATACAACCTGAGTTTTATAAATCTCTATATAATGGGTATGATTCATCTAAGGAATCCACCCTGTCAGTGGAAGTCCTGTGCAAAGGTTTCCTGCCTCTCCTCTCTCAGTGCCCCTGAAATTGGCCCTGTGGGGGTTGAGTGAACCCACAGAACAGCATGCAGTGGGCGGGTAGGGGATCATTCCATCTGGCAAGCGTAGCTGCTTGCACAGATGGAATGTTCAATGTAGTGCCATGTTGAATTCCACCCAGAGTCTCCAAATGAGTCCCTAAGGCAGCCCTCATTTCATATTTCCTACTTGTATGGGGCTGATCCATTTCCATTGCATTATTAGTAGCTGAAACTTCTGCATGATAACACTAGTTGGGATGGTTGGAACTTAATATGGCTGTATCATTTTTTTATTATTGGCATTATAACAATTGCAAGATGTTTGTGGTAATGGCCCACTTAGACATCAACATGTGTGTAAAGTTAGTACTGTATTATGTTTGCTTCAGTGTGCATAGTTCCCTACTCAAAATTTAATTTATTTACTTTCCATTCTGTTTTTAAGTTGAAGAGAACCTCTTTCTCTACCGACTTTAAGTAGGGTTGCCATATTTCAAAGAGTGAAATTTTGGACAGAGCTTTTTTTTGGGCAGAGTTGTTGAGCTTTGGGGGGGGGGTTATTGAGCTACTGCTGACATGGGCTGCCATATGTATGGATTTTCCCGAACATTTTACCCATTTCTGCCTGGATACAGCTGATGACTGCAGTGCTTTCTTTTGAATATGAATAAAGGAACTTTGTATACATTTGTATAAGTTTCTCTAGCTCTTAGACCACTTCTGTTCAATAAAACTTATGAACGTGTTAAGTTCATTGTTCAGAAAAAAATCCATCTAAAAGTGTAAACATTGAGATTCCTTTGCTTCTGAAATGTCATAAACTGCTATTTGCATGCTTGGGAAGAATTGTTAAACAGGATTGACAGTTACTGTCCGCAGTAGCCCTATAGCCGCCAATTACATTGTCTTAAGATGTAATAAAGACTTACATTATATTTGAAGCTCCTCTTACTTTTCTGGTCTGCTTCCTATTCCTAGTATGGACTCAATAAGCTGCATTTCTTCAAAAACTCAGTTCCATAGCATGGAGTAATTAGGAGAGTGTTATTGTGGACACTATCCAGTGAATGTCCATGAAACTCTTGCAGCAGCATCTCAATAGGCTAAAGCAGAGCTTCCCAAATTTGGGTCTCCAGCTGTTTTTGGACTACAGTTCTTATCATCCCTGACCACTGGTCCTGTTAGCTAGGGATTGCTGGGTGATAACGCCAAGGCCTGGTGCCTCCCCCGCCAACGTAGCATCGCCTGGGATTCATCACTCTGGTCTCCCGTCACGCTGATGTGGCCCATATCCAGGGACATGACCACACGATTAGCAGAGTTCAAAACAGAAGCTCAGCCTTGAGGAGTAACATCTAAGCCTAATTTATTGCAAAATAAATCAAACGTAACAGAACAAAGAAAACATGGCTTCTCTCTCTGTCTTTCTTCCTTGGAGAGAGAACTGCAAAAGCAAAAGCTATACAGAGCGGAAACAGCGTATCTCAGTTTCCTCTCACAAGACTCCAGTGCTGGAATGTAAACAGACATGTGACATGTAACAATCCCACACATCTGCAGCTCAGGAGGAATGGAATTCTCAACAGGGATGATGCGAGTTGAGTGGGACTTTGAATCCAGGACTGTTCTCTTATAAACAAGTTAAAAGGTAAAGGACCCCTGGATGGTTAAGTTCAGTCAAAGGCGACTATGGGGTGCGGAGCTCATCTCGCTTTTCAGGCTGCGTTTCAGTCCACAGACAGCTTTCTGGGTCATGTGACCAGCAAGACTAAACTGCTACTGGAGCACGGAAGACTGACGAGTGCCAGTGCGCACGGAAATGCCATTGACTTTACTGCTTCAGTGGTCTGCTTTTGAACTGCTAGGTTGGCAGAAGCTGGGACAGAGCAACAGGAGCTCACCCCATACTAGAATCTTAATTGGTAGTGGTTGTCCAGACCTTTGTCCTAAGGCAAGATATTCTGTACCTAAAAGATTGCTTCATAAAAGCGTCTCCAGCTTTCTTCTTAAACTAGTAAGAATATTCCAAAACATCACTAGATGGTTCATTCTAGCACTGAGCTGTTTTTAAATTGGAAAAAATTCTTCCTATTTTCACCTTCTGTGACAGACAATTCTTCTAGGTCTCCTATCAATTCTTTCCAGTGTTTTGACATCCTCCTTGAATTGTGGCTGCTAAACTGAATGCAGTATTCTACCTTTTCAGCAGGGAAGTATTGCTATTGATCGCCATGCTTGCATCCAGAAATTTGACTGTGCATTTCAAAGTGCCTCAGTTAATTAATAAGCCAACGTGGGTGTGTGTTTGTACTTTCAGCTGCTTTGTAAATTCCTGTCAACATTCTTCTTGTATTGTGGATTTAATGAGAGAATTTTTCTGGGCTGAATTTGAAAGGGGAACTGTGGTGTTAATGATGGTGCTCCTGTAAACAGTGCTGTCTGTTACATTTTTACATTTACTAAAGAATAGGAAAGCAGTCTTTAAACATAGCAAGCCGACTGTAACCTTGTGGGGATAAAATTTGATCTTAAAACACAATTTATTCCATTTCATAGAGGCTGGAGCGAAACATCTGCTGAAGGTGTAATTCAAATCAGAAATGGCTCGGTGCTATACTGTTTCCTCATAATTTACTGGTTTTAAAGTCAGTTCTCAAAAAGGTCACTTGAATAATGTAAAGAAACCTTTAAAATTGCAGGGCAGAAAGTAATATTCTCAGGTGTTTTATAAAATGTCGGAAAAACCAACCACAAAACTGCAAAAGCACTATTGGCAGGCAAAAAATAATAATGAAATAAAGTAAAAGTCCAGGTGCTTGAAATGTGATTTATTCTATGCCCAAAGTGTTTCAGAACAGATCCATCCTCAGGGGCATATTTTTAGCAACCATCCTATCCATGTGCATGTGCCACTGTTGAGACATGGGGCATTAGTCTTATCTTATTTCAAGCACCTAGAGTTTCCTTGTCTTTCCTTGTTTATCAAGTGGCTTTTTAGCAAGCAGTTTTTAAAGTTGCCAGGGTAGTTTTGCTTCTTTCCTCTCATTCTTTTTATTAATAGAAGTATGGAATAGAAGGGTATAGCTTTGAGATAAAGTGTTTTAAGTTTTAAATGTGCATATTCTAAGGATCAATGCTACAGCACATTCCCCCCCCCCCCGCAACTCCTTCCCTGAATGCTGTTTATTATGGGTTGGCATAACCTCACTGTATTTAAATCAACAACCATCTGCTCCCGTATTAAAATCTTTCTGCCTGAAGGTCTTCCTATCTGTACCATTGGCCTTGTTTGCACGTCACAGGTTTAAACCATAGGAAAGTTGAACACACAGCAGGCTGATGTATGCTATTGAAATTGAGGGCACTTTGCTCCGCCTCCACTTCTGTTCCTGCCATGCTGCTGGGAGCTACGTCAGGGCCTAGTTTAGTGTTATGTCTTATTTCCTCCAAACAAACTTTGAGCAATAGGCCAAGAACAAATCTTGGTTGCAGTTCAAGGTTTGATGGAGAGAAATAAAATGTGAGGCCGGATTTGGACATAATGCTAAACAAAACCATGGTTCAGTTTAGCTTAAGCAGTGCTTTTTTCGGGGGGGGGCATGGGGGATGCATATCTCTAAACATTTTGTGAATCTCAATTTGGCCTCATTGAGGGCCAGTATTTCAATATGAGCAGGAAAATGAGAGTACCCCTAAACATTTTTTTAGAAAAAAAAGCACTGGCTTTAACTATGGTTTAAAGTGATGTGTGAACTAGCTAAGCCAATGTCTTGTGCTCACTTGCCTGATAACCAAAGAGTTGAGTAGTCTTGGTTGTAGCGCAAGTGAAATCTCATGGACTTGGTGCCCCCTTTGTTGTCAGACCTGAAAATGTTTTTTTTTATTATTATTATTTCAACGGCTTTTAATACTTTAGTTTTTCTGTTTGTTTCTTTTAATGAACTGCTATACATTTATTAATGGTTTGTTTCATAGCTTTTAATTATATTGTGTGTGCTTTCTGTAAGTTGCTATGCCTGCTCTATGAGCAGAAGAATAGGGTACAGATATTAAGCAACATCCTATGCAGATCTTAGCAGAAATAATATTTTTGGAATAAGTGTGGCCTTTGTCTTTTCATGTGTTTGGGTGTTTGTGCAGACAGAGTTGAGTTCCGTCTGCATGAAACATTAGATTTTGGCTCAGTGGTACAGCTTCTCAGTGGTAGACAATACTGAACTAGATGGACTGAGGGTCTGACTTGGTATAAGGCAGCTTCCTTTGTCCTACTAAGGATTTGAAAGACCGTGCTTCTAAACAGAATGCATGCTGTTAGCTGTATTTGGATGCAGGGGCGAACGAAGGCATTGTGACACCCAGGGCGGGGCGTCGTTACATAGTGCGCATGTGTGATGTTGCTACATATGATGCATGCACTGTACATAGCGCCACCGCACATGCGCTGTACATAGCGGTTTGCTGCCAGCGCAGCTCCAGCGCCATACGGACGGTGCTGGGATCCTCTGCTCGTGGCTGCAGCTGCGAACGAAGGATCCTCTACATGCTCGTGGCTACAGTGGCGATGGAGGGATCTCACCGACGTCTGTACGGCAAACTGCTATGTACAGCGCATGTGCAGCGTCATTACATACAATGCATGAGTGTGACGCCTCACATGTGCTGTACATAGTGGTTTGCCGCCAGCGCTGGGATCCCCCACAGCGCTGGGATCCTCCTGCAGCATGATGGCTGTTCACGCCGCCGTGGCAGGGGGCCTTCTTGTCACCCCCGTAGACATGGAACTGGGAGCGCCCCCCCGCCCCCCCATTGTGACGGCACTGTTTGTATGATGAGAGCATTTGCAATGTAAATAAATGTGTGATGTTTGTCTTTCTACAGTGCTCTTCACTGTGTGTGTGTGTGTGTGTGTGTGTGTGTGTAAAAAACCTCTTCAAAACTCATTGTTGAGTGATTATTATTGAACAACTTGCAACAGCAAGTGTTACAACTGATTTTTCTCTCTCCTCACCAATCATTAAAACATGTGAAACATTCTTAAGTACAATCTTATCAGGAGTAAGATTTGACTGTGCCCACTTAAAACTAGTTGAAACTAGGAATGCTGATAAGGTAATTGTAATGTGGCCGTGCAGTTCAACATCTCAAGTTTTATTGCAGTCCTAGCATTGCAAATGCAAACAATTGAAAACATAAGAGGAACTCTGTTGAATCAGACCAAAGGTTCATCTACTCTAGCATCCTGTTTCTCACAGTGCCCAACCAGATGCTTCCAGGAAGCCCACAAGCAGGGCTTGAAAGCAACTACAGTACAGAGGTACCTCGGGTTACATACGCTTCAGGTTACAGACTCCGCTAACCCAGAAATATTACCTCAGGTTAAGAACTTTGCTTCAGGATGAGAACAGAAATTGTTCTCTGGCAGCGCAGCGGCAGCAGGAGGCCCCATTAGCTAAAGTGGTGCTTCAGGTTAAGAACAGTTTCAGGTTAAGATCGGACCTCCGGAACAAATTAAGTACTTAACCCGAGGTACCACTGTACTGTGCCCTCTTCCACTGCTGCTCCCCACTAGCTATTTCTGATTTCTGAACATGGGAGTGTCCCCAGAACCACCACGAAAAATAACCATGGTTTGATCAATTCATCATACAGAGCCAAATGTGGCATATAAAGTACATTTATATCCCAGCTTTTCTCCAAAGGGCTCAAGGTGGAGTGCAAACTTCTCCCTCTCTTCATTTTATCCTCATGACAACTGTGTGAAATAATAGGACTGCAAATTGTATGGATAGGGAAGGTTGCTTTAGTTGCTGTAGAGTGAGGCTATTTTGAATGCTTCTTAGGCCTACTAGTTCACACAAACAGCAGGTGAGGTTGCATAACGGTTCCTTGGTCTTAATACTTTCAGACTGCAGGTGGTGAAATTGCACGGTTGCATACTTCCCCAGGAGGAAAATTTGCTGTCCAGACAAAAATTATATAGCAGTGAGGAGAAGATTAGGCGAGCTTAGGGATGTGCAGAGGTGATTTACAGTACAGCAGCAAGAATTCTGACTACCAATTGTTTAGCAATAATGTCAGAAAGGGGCCTTCCAAATTACGTTAGCCAGCTCCTGCCAACCTAGCAGACATAACTGTGAGATCCATTCTGAAACTGAAAACAAAATTTTGAGCTAGCCATAGAATTCCGTAATTCCAGCCCTGCCATTATTTTGTACCTGGCTCTCGATTACTAAGGTTATAGTAAAGACAGCAGCAGCAAAGTAGATCCTGCAAGCCTGAAATACAGGCAACTCCTGGTCATTGCGCGCTTGAGTAAAATCACATATAATTGGAACACCTGTTGAAAAAGCCTGTGAACACCCTGTTCTGACCCTTTTTATGATGTTGTTGGGTCTGCGTTCCTCGCAATGCGTGGCTACGCACATACCGGACACATCTCAAATGGTCGCTGCCTGTATGCAAGTGCCTGGGCTAATCACAGTGCCAATTTTGCATGCATGAGAGGCAGCAGTCAACCTTTTTTCTAAAGCACACTGTGTTACATGACTGTATATTTGGGGACGCAAGTGGTGCTGTGGTCTAAACCACTGAGCCTCTTAGGCTTGCTGATCGGAAGGTTGGCGGTTTGAATCCCGATGATGGAGTGAGCTCCCGTTGCTCTGTCCCAGCTCTTGCCAACCTAGCAGTTTGAAAGCACGCCAGTGCAAGTAGATAAATAGGTACCACTGTGGCAGGAAGGTAAAGGGCATTTCTGTGCACTCTGGTTTCTATCACGGTGTTCCGTTGTGCCAGAACAACCCGGAATGCTCTTTGTGGACAAATGCAGGCTCCCTCGGCCTGAAAAGCAAGATGAAAGCCGCAACCCCATAGTCGCCTTTGACTGGACTTACCTTTACCTTTTTATAGTTGAAGCTACATGAGGGGGAAATCACAGCTTTGACTAGATTGACTAGGGATTGGACTAGATGACTCTTGGGATCCCTTCCAATTCTATGATTCTATGAGTAGTTTTTGAAATGAAAAGTAACATCCTGAGGATGTGAAGAAGAGCAATAGGGTACTTGGGGATATGAGAATGGTAAGAGCAGGTGTTTTTCCACCAGTTGTATTTTCCACTTGAAATCACTACTCCCAGTCTCTCCCTGGAACAGGGTTCTAGATTCATGTTTGCAAGAGTTCTAAAGTATATAGATTTCTACAAGCGGATAAAACAACCTTGGAGAAGTGACTTTGAGCCTTCACATGGTTCTGCTGATAGCCCTCGTAGCTTTGTAAAGGGAGAATTTCTAAAATTCTAAGGTGTGTTGTGCTCTTTGGTGGTTCTTATGGTCAAGACCATAAGACGTGGGTGGCGCTGTGGGTAAAACCTCAGCGCCTAGGACTTGCCGATTGCATGGTCGGCGGTTCGAATCCCCGCGGCGGGGTGAGCTCCCGTTGTTCGGTCCCAGCTCCTGCCCACCTAGCAGTTCAAAAGCACCCTTAAGTGCAAGTAGATAAATAGGTACCACTGTATAGCGGGAAGGTAAATGGCATTTCCGTGTGCTGCTCTGGTGCCGGTTTGCCGGAGCAGCTTCGTCACACTGGCCACGTGACCCGGAAGTGTCTGCGGACAGCGCTGGCTCCCGGCCTCTAGAGTGAGATGAGCGCACAACCCTAGAGTCGGACCCGACTGGCCTGTACGGGCAGGGGTACCTTTACCTTTATGGTCAAGACCAACCTAGAGCTATTACTGGAATAAAAAGGTGAACCTGAGCACGGCTGCTCTTCCTTCCACTGTGCGAGAAACATGCTATGTTGCTGCTGGCTCCACATTGAACTATGGTATATGTTGCGCTGTGGGGGAGGGAAAACACTTTTTATTTTATGTGTCTGCAAAGAGTCTTGGCTGTACAGAATAAGTTGCTTCATTTTTAGCACTTCTTCCCTATACACCCTCCACCCCATTCTGCTCTGGGTCCTTAGGCAGCAGACTTTGATCTGCTGCCGCTAAATAAATACATTTCTGTGTGTGATCTTTCGGTGACAGAGTCCTAATTTCAACATTTACTCCTGGTTCCTCAAGGTCAAAGTGCCATCACATGATTTATTAGTTACCAAAGGAATTCAGTGGGTAAGAGGTACAAATGGAGGGAAGAAACCACAGGAAGCTTACTGTGTAAAGTTGAATACTGTACTCATTTTACTTTGAATACAAATAAACACATGAACATGACTTAATTTCAAAATGCTTTCAAAATTGTACGTTGGAAATATTGCCATGTAGCTTTTTTGATTTGGATTCAGAATGTGGATTAACTTCTAGTGGTCAGCAGGGAGCAATTTACTCAACTGTATTAACATCTTTCAGCTCATTGAGTAGCTCACTTGTGAGCCTTTTGAATATTTTAATCTCCTTGCAAATTGTCCTGCCATGTTTTCCACAGTTCTTGGCTTGTTGTTGGATGTGCTGTGAATCAACAAATATTTGTATTTTAAACAAGAATCCTGGGTCTGTGCATTTGCTGAAATTCTTGCAAAATTTGTAAGCTTCTGGGGGAGAAAATTGCTTCTGCCTTGTGAGTTGATTAATATGACCCAGAATTCACATCCAGGCAGAACTTGAAGCACTAGGTGTGGGGAGTTGGTGGTACTCCAGAGATGTTCTTGAACAAGATTGGAAGCCCACAAGTTCCCCATCCCTGACTTAGTTAGAAACACACTGTCCTAATCAGAGTGGCATCAGTTTTGAAGTTCTCGCCTACTACTACAGTGCCCTGTTCTTTCTTCTTTCAAAGAGGCATTACCTTCTTTCTCTCAACCCAAACACCTTTATTTTCTCTCTACCTCTTCACTGCCACCCCCCACACCACATGAGCAATGCACAGGTGTGTAGTCTTAAGAATTCAGAGAATCCCAGAATTCAGAGAATCCCAGCATTGTTAACGTAGGAGCCTGGCCCTCTGGGAGAGCTGAAATTTAATGGCAAAAATGCTAAGACTGGAAATGGGAGGCTATTGCAAATGATCCAGAAATTCATTGTTCTTGAACTGTTGTCTCCAAGTCGACACAAGACTTAACAAGGGCTGATTCAAGGTTTTGTCTTTTTTTTTTCATCTAAGGTTAACAATTTAAGAATAAGTATATTGTGAAGTAATTACAGCATGTCCACCAACTTGAGCCTGGCATCCGTAGTGTTCTTGAAATGATATGGGAAGCCTGTTGATTTATGCAGTTTATAATTGTCCAAAGTATGTTAATTGCCGGCGGCTAAAAGAAGCAAACTAGGTCATGAAATTACCAGTGTGGGCATTGGTACTCGCCAAGCTTCCTGCCCTTGTTCTCCCACATTCAGACCATGCAAGAAAATTAAACTCATTGCTAATATAATAAAACTTGCACAGTTTTTGGACAGCTTCTCTGTGAGTTGGTTTCCAGAGGAACACTTTTTCTTTCTTGATCTCTACTAGAGATCATGAAGAAACTATGATAAAGAGTAGGCAGAGTTCAAAGTACATGCCTCTAATGAAGCGAAGCATATTCCTGTGAATATCATGACAACTGAAGAACTTGGCAAGCTTTCCCCAGTTATAAAGCTATGATTCCTGGAGTTAGCCTGTTGTGTTGGTTTTTTTTTAAAATGGTCCTGTCCTGGATTTGACTATGGTGCAGCTCCAGTTCCATGTATTGAATTTTCCCTAACATGTTTTTCAGTTGTTGTGACCTGAAGAAATGGACAGGACACTTGGAGCAGTGAGGCCAACCACATGTCTGCTCAATCTGTTCATCAATGTTTGGGAAATCTAGCAGGAGAGGATTGACTGGGTGGGTCCCTGACATGGTTCAAACATTTTTGAGAAGATTGTGCTCACTGCCTTGAAAGGGGTCGTAGAGAGCCCCCTCGGGAAGTGGACCTCCCTGAATCTAGAGCTTTTTAGAAAACTGCCACCCACTCTCAATATTTCATTCCTGGGCAAGGTGTTCGAGTGGGTGGTGACCAGCCAATTGCATGTGTTCCTGGCGGATATAGATTACCTTTCCCCATTTCAGTCTGGCTTCAAGCCTGCTCTAAGCACTAAAACAGCTTTGGTTGCCCTGACTGATGAGCTTTTTCCATAGAGAGGCTGTTGTGCAACCCTGTTGGTTCCTCTTGATCTCTCAGCACTTTTCGACACCGTTGACCATGATGTCATGGAGAGAATCAAGGATGGGAGTTGGAGGCACTGTATTACAGTAGATTTGCTCCTATCTTGCAAGGTTGCTACCAAAAATTAGCATTAAGAGACTATTGATCCAACCCCATGGTTTTGGAGGTGTGGGATTCTGCAGATGTCTATTCTGTCTCCTATGCTATTCTGTATCCATATGAAACCATTTGGAGCTGTCATCTGGGGATTTGGAGCCTAGTTTTATCACCATTCTGATGACAGGAGGCCTATCTCTCCATTCCATCTGAATTGGGATACACAGTAAAGGTGATGCCTAGTGGCAGAGATGGGCTGGATGGGTGGCCAAAACTGAGGTGAATCCTGGTGAGGTAGAAGTGGCCTTTGTGGTCATAGTTGCCTATATGCAGATTGGGCTGGTCCACCAGTTGCAGTTGTTTCTAGATTGGCCTCAGTCGGTAATTCTCTAGTTCCCTTCCATCTGGACTACTACAGTGTACTCTTTGTGGGGCTACATTTGAAGCTGGTTTCTGGAAGCTGCAGTTAGTGCAGAACACAGCTGCTGGGTTGGTAAATGAGCATTCCAATGGGGACCACGTTTCACCAGTACTGAATGTGCTGCACGGGCTCTCAGTGAGCTACCTGGCCTAATGCAAGAAAATAGTGCTGGTGAGCGAAGCCCAGAAGAACTTGGATCCAAGTACTTAGACGATTGCCTACACCAAATAAAGTATTTTAACCTTGTAATTGGCAGGGGAAGTCCTGTTGGTAGTATCACAGATGTGTTACCTGACTGCATAGTCTAGTGCAGCCCTGATGTAGTTATCTGCCTAAACCATATTTTGTGTGTCTTGCCAGACTATTGACAAAGGTTTAGCCCCTTGGTTCTCAGTGGTAGTGAATGTGGAATAAATCTTCATAGGTCTCATGCAGCAGAAGCAGCACATGGCTTGAGTTTGAACCCAGTGATTTTTTTGCTTTTAGGTTGTCTTCAAAGGTTCAAAGCTCAGCATACTTGAAATGATTATGGTATGGTATCATATGTCAACACCAATGCAGAACACTCATTTACTCTATGCATCAAGGGCCACTCCCTGTTGGGAAAGCTAATCTTGCAGAATTCCTTATTTGCGCAAGTATTTATCTGCAATAGTTCTTGGTCAATACCTATATCCAGTCAGATGACAGACACAGAAGCCTTTCTCACTTTATTGTTATACTAGAACTTGGATGCTGGAATATGCAGGTTAGATGAAAGGAGGCACGTCTGGAATTTGCTTCCACAAGATGTTGCAATGGCCACCATCTTGGATGGTTTTAAAAAGATGTTAGACAAATTTGTGGAAGGTTGGAATATAAAATTACAAAATGCTACTAGCTGTGATTGCTGCGTGCTACATGTAGCACTGATACTGTTGGTAAGGAATCAGATGACTAAATGCTCCTCTGTACAAATAATAATAATCTTCATCTAGAAACCAGTGTGTTGGTCAGAAGGGGGTGTCGTTTTCTTCCTGATAAGTTTATTTTCTATGGAAATATTTTTATGCATGGAGGAGCAATCAACCTATGACTTTACTACCTCAGTGAGAAGTAGGCCTAATTAAGCTTGTTTAGCGCAGTGACATTTTATGAGATAGGGAAGTTCCTGGAGCAAATTTCACATTGGCCATGAACTTACTTGGCTCCTTTATGCCAGTCAAAGTTGTCATGCTTCTTCATAAGCAATATGGAAATAATTGGGATAAGGGATATTTGTGAAGACCTGTTGTTGAACGCTCAGAATGCATTACATATATGCTAACAAATATTACATATTAATCCTAACTCATGATGTTTCTGTAGATCAAGGGTAGGGAATCACTTTTGACCCAGGGCTGCGTTCTCTTCTAAGCTAGTGGTGGGTGAGGCCAGAAGGAAAAGTAGAGAAAGAAACAAATTTAATTTCACCTCTTGGAAGGTATGTTTATTTCAATGCACACTCACACATCCATTGCCATTCAAGCAAGCAAGAATCATTAGTTGTTGTTAATCTCCTTCTGTAGTTATATCTCAAGGCGATGTACAAAATATAATACAGTCATACCTCATGTTATGAATGCTTCAGGTTACGTGTTTTTGGGTTGCAGACCGCGGGAAATCCAGAAGTACCGGAATGGGTTACTTCTGGGTTTCGCCGCTCGTGCATGTGCAGAAGCGCCAAATCGCGCCTGCGCAGACGCGTTGCTTCAGGATGCGAACACTGAGGGTTACGGGCATGCCTCCGTCGTGGATTACATCCGCAACCCGAGGTTCCACTGTAAAAGCAAATAAAACAGGTAAAACACAACACAAAAAATACAAGTTTTTTAAAAAAACAAACAAAATAGACACCAATGGCAGAGACCTATTCATACAACAGGAACAAAAATGTCTTCATTTGGTTCTGGGAAGTTCAGATAGTGGGCACCTGCTGAATCTCAAGGGGAATGTTGTTCCACAGAACTGGGGCAACTGAAAGCCCTGATATAGATGACTAAAGTGTCTCCTGAAGAAAAGTAGAATTGGAGGAAGCATGAAAGGTTCATGCTGTCCTCTTCTCCTTGACTCTGAGTCATGTATGGAGATGGGAGGTAGATGAGCTTCAGTTTTGAGAAAAGAATGTTATATCTTCACAGGGGATGTCCTTCCTCCTACTGCACCCTCAAGTATGACTAGAAAGAGTTGAGAGCACACCTGGCACTTTTGCTTCCTCATTTGCTGCTTCTTCTAAATGTTCAGGCAGGACTTTAATGGCTTTGGGAATGTGGTGGTGAGCAAAATGGTCATAAATATTCTGGCAGTGTATTTGGTGATTAGGTAAGAGACAATTTAATGTAGAAGAAGCAGACAAGGTATAAATTTTGCCAGAATTCCTAAATACAGTTTCTAGAAGATGTCAATGGATTTGCTGGAGGACAGTGTTGTCTGTCTCTTCCTGTTCCCACTTTGATTGTAAATTCTGTCTCTCCTTCATTCAATGGTACTGTCTGTGCTTGGAGTAGAAGCTTATTAGGTATAGTTAACTGAGAAGTGCCATACTCTACTCTCTTTCCTAGTGAAATTTGAAGTTACGTAAGAAAAGCAAATATAAAGACCTTGCTTATGGAGTTGCATGAAATAATATTGTTGAATAATCTAACTTGGTATAGTTTTGTTTTGTTAACTGAACCCAATACAATTTAGCATGGTTCAAGTGATACTTCAGAGGAGTTCATTATCACTTCTGGAATCAGAATTACATGTACAACTTACATGTTTACAGTGGAGCCACCATTAGAAATTTGTTATTTATTTTCCTCCTGCAAAATGTATCATAGTAATATGTGCCTATAAAACACACATAGAAGTTTGTCTAGTCTGTCATTCTCTCTCCAGAGTCTATTTTAATCTACAAAACCTCCCATTAGTCTTTGAAATATTGAAAAAGAAAACATATATTTTGGCTTCCTGAACACAGGTTGAATGTTTGCCTGGCAACTAGAAGAGAAATACCTAATTATAAGCTTGCAGAATTGATGGGGAAATCAAGTGTTCAAATATAGGGTTCATAATACTCTGTTTGCTTTAATTTCATAGTAAGACAGCAATTGAAACATTTATCACTTGCTACAGTTCCTGAAGAATGTGTGTCCTAACACCTACTAATGTAAACATTCAGGCCTGTAAATTGCTCCTACGCTTACAGAAAAATGTAGGAGTTGGAAGTTGGGAACTGAGATTTATTAAGTGGCTAGTATAGAAAGCTGATCAGAAGAGGTTTCAGAGTGTCAGCAAAGTACTGAGGACATTTTAAAGGTTCAGTTAATTTGATTTTACATGCTATATAGACTGTGATTGTGAAATGGACACAGCTTTCTTTGATTTTCTCCTAAGGGAACATCTTTTGATTTCACCCACCCCCAGCCATTTTATCCTTTGTATTTGAATGTACAAACTTATTTTAACAGGCAGTAGCTTAAAAATGCATTGCTGCTTTCCCGCCATCTTGAGATGCTGGTTTACCTTTTCATTAGCCTTGTTCGTGTTAGAGGGGAAATTACACTGGATGTTCAACTACAGCTTTTTGCTTTCAGAAGATCAGGTAGAAAGTGAGGGAGGAATCTTGAATTGTCCACATTGGGTTTTGAACTTTGGTCCATGACATGTTTGTCTGTCAGGACGCGCCTGAGCAATCTACCTGCAGATGCAGCCACCACTCAGTCTTTTCAGAGTGTTGTCCATTTTTCTCTCTTGTCCTCATCCTGTCTAGAATGGAAGGGAGGGGTGACTTTTGAAAGAGACTTAGCCTACATTTACCCAATATTGGGATCTGGTTTTTCTAGATGTCTAGTGCAGAATCACTTGAGGAAAAGGTGTTTTCTTGTTTTGAAAAATGCATGGTGAGAAAAGTGTCTGAGTTCAGTGTGCTTAGTGACATTACTTGGGCACAAGAATGCTATATTTTAAAAAGTGGTTAAATGGTAGAAAGGGACTCAAGAACTTCTGCTCCCTATGGAAAGTAACCCTCCACCCACCGGCTTTATTCTTTTTTGCCTCATTGTGTACCCTTGAAAAAACAATTGTAGGAAACCTGTGTTTCTGGATTTGTTATGAGACACAGCACACCATTAGGCAGGCACAATATTTAGATGGATACAATTGCTATTGTCAGTAAATGCAAATGTTTACTATTTTCTAAACCAACATTTATCCCATTTCCCCAAGCTTCCATCACAGTGTCTTTGAAACACCACGCATCTCTGAGCTTAGATAGTGGGCATTGTACTTTGTGATCTTTTTTGCTAAGTAAAGTAAGCAGTGGATACTTACTTCAGCGTATAAAAGGATTACTTGTTCTGATCACTTCAAAAGACCATTCCACAGATGCTTATATCACTTCTTTTTTCCTTATTGGAAAGCAATAGGGGGTGTAGATCACTCCATGTTTTGTTCTTTAAGAGGAGCCTTTGTAAATGACGCAAATCCTTCTGCTAATCAGCCCACCTGGGGACTGAAATTGGCAAAAGCAACAACTTGCAAATATGGAATGCAAGCTACAGATGTGAGTTCCTTTAGTTAGGGACCCACATTTGTGCTCTCATATACCTGCAAGTCTCTGTTGAACCCTATAACTTAACACCATCAGTTTGGGACTAAATAGAGACTAGGATGATTATTATTATTTATTAAATTTCTATTCTGCTCTTCATCTAGAGATCTCAGGGTGGTTCGCAACATAAAATTACAATATAAAAAACACAAAGTACATAAAAAACAAAAACAAAAATAAACAATAATCCCCCCTCCTCCAACACATTTAAAAGGGCATCAGTCAAAGGCCTGGTTGAAGAGGAACGTTTTTGTCTGGTGCCTAAAGTTGTATAATGAAAGCGCTAGCCAAACCTCCCTGGGGAGAGCATTCCACAGATGGCCTCCCACTGGAGAAAAGGCCCTGCCAGATGGGTGGGGTATAAATAATCAATTATGATTATGTTGATGGAGGAGACCAATGAAGAAGGGCCTCAGATGATGATCTCAGGGTTATGGGTATGTTCATTTGGAGAGAGGTAGTGCTTGAGGTATTGCAGTCCTGATTAGCTGCCACACTTAGAATGTAGGGTTATCACGTTTGAAACCCGCTTTTCTGTGTTCTGAGAAGAAAACCCTTTGTGGCATTATGACTAGTTTTGGGAGAATCTTTCCAGCTGTCCCACCCATGTGGTGGGATGAAGCAGCCACTTTGGGCAGTGGAAACTGAAGTGGCAGTACCCCATCTGCACTGCTGCCTCTGCTGCTGACAAAAAAGCGATGCTGCCAGTGGTGCTGGCTTCTGGTGTGATCTTACTGGAAACCTGTATTGTTGCTGTTGCTTTGCAGCTGTTGCCCCCCAGCACAGATCAGGGAGGCTTTGGCAGGAGCACATATCTGTTCCTGTTGTTAGAGCAAGCTTCTGGCAGTGTGGTAGAACTTGCCTGTTAGCCAATACATCCTATGATATTCAGCAGCACACCGTGGGCAATGTAAGAAACTTTGATCTAGGTAGCAGAGCGAGTTACAGATTACATAAAGCAACATAAAGGTCAAGGTGAATAATTGAAGACTGCCGCAGAGGGGAGGAGGAAGGAGATATGAGAGAGAGGTGATTGGATTGGTTTTTTCTTTTTTCTTTAACCTGTCTTTGTCTTCTTAGAAGCACATCAGGAGGAGGCAGCATACCAGGAAGAGGCAAACATCTGTATGGCACAGTAAATCCAGGTCACATCATGTATTTTACTGGGCTGTGTCACCGGTGTGAGAGTACAAAAGCAGTGGGTTTCTTTTATGCCTGTGTTTCCTACTAAATAGCAGCACTTGCGAGCAAAGCTGTGGCTCCTTCCTGAATAGAACAGTCTCTTACCAAATACCTCTGCATTGTTTTAGTCATACATTTTGATTACATGTGATGAGACCAATAATCCTTGATAGCAGTTTTATTTCCATAATGACACCAGAGAACGATTGCTTGTGCACTCCAGAGGTGAAAGTCAAAATCGACTAGTTTTGTTCAACCAAATTTGGGGTCTATATGCAATTGAATATACTGTGACTACTTTGCCAGAGCAGTGATATTTCCAATACTGGGCAGAAAGACCTAAAATCCATCATTTGTATCTCACTTGATTTCTAACTTGCCTGATCCCTAATAGTTAACCTCCACCTCTTAAACTCAATCATTTGTGGATGTGTTCCACTAAAATAGTGAATGAACATTAATGTTGGCGCTTTTAATCGAAATCTCAATGTGTGCTGTATTTGGTGTTTCACAAGTATGGAAATTACTGTAAACATTTCCCCCTTTTTCAGAAGTATGGTCTGTTATGCTCACAAGAAGGAGAACCATCTTACCCCAACCCAAAACTTTTGAATTACCATATCTTGCAAAATTAATTGGTTGGCATGGTCAGCACTACATCACAACTACAGTCAAATCAGATTGAGAATGTTAGCTCTTGAAATGAAGGGGATAATTTTGCTTTTTTACAGATGTTGCCAGAATTGTGTGGAGCATGTTGCTATGGCACTGGGTTGCTATAAGCAAGAAAATATTGAAATAAACAGCTACAATGCCTGCATATTTTCTTTGCAGTAGACAGATATGTTCTTACTATATGGCACACCAGCCCTAAATGTGTGTTGTTGGCACATCTTACTTTAGCTCAGGAGCAGGGAACCTTCAGCCTGCCCACCAAATTTGGCACTGTGTGGGTCCCAGTTTAGCCCATGCCATGAGGTTGTTTTCTCCAGCCACCTGCCCCACACCTGATGTCATATGTGCAGCCAGGTAGAGATGTGGCTGAATCTAGCACAACATCTATGAAATGGCTGGGGGGTCGTTGGCTACATTTATTTTTGTTGGTCAACAAGCTTTTCAATAAAAAAGTGAAGTGTGCGCGCGTGTGTCTGTGTGTAATATAACAGCAGCTTTTAATAGGAAGGGAGTATTTTCACTTGTTCATGACACACAACAGGATGCAAATCTGAATCTACCTTGTGCGAACAGAGTTCTGCTTATAGCACAGAACTTCCCCTCCCCCTCCTGCCCCCATGGGCTCCAAAAATTTGTTCCAACCCTCTGGAGCAGATTTTGAGGGTGTGCAGGGGAATGAAAAGGGAGGTTTTGTTGCACAAGCAGAAATCGGTTGAAGGAATGCAATGGCAGTGCTGGATATAAACCCTTGTGTCCCTCCCTTCTCATGTTTTCAATCTCTTAATAGGGTGAGAGTTTAACAACCTGGCAGTTCCTAATCCCAAAATGTGTCAAAATGAGAGGACTTTATAAGGGGTTCCCCTGAGTGTGTTGGAAGAAAACAGTCACTAACCCACATGGTTGGCACTTTAGGGATAGTGGAGTGAATAGTCACTACCCCCCCTTTTGTCTAAAAGTCCCACCTATACCAGAGCTGCTTGCAGAAAAACTTGACTCCCCCCCTCCCCCCAATACAGTGTATTTCACATCTTGGTTTTCTGGAATGTGTGAAAGAGCTGACCTAAAATGGCTGGTCCTTCTCCAAGAAATGACCTTGGAATGTCTGAGCCATAGGCATTTCCCCCCACTTTCTCTTTACCAGATTCTTCTCAATAGTTAAAGGTTTAAAGCCAACATTATTCATAATGGGCTAGTATTTCAAGATCAACATCAGTGATTGTTACCTTTATGAAATATGAATTGCTGAGAGTGGACTTCAGATTACTGGAGAAATGAGGCATACTGAGATCAGTGCTTATTTTAATGCTTAGCTGTGATTTCTTACATGGTAACTTGGTAGCAGCCAAATGTGGGATGATCATTAATGATGAACAACATTTTCCAAGCCTTGAAACAATGGGTGTCTTTTTTAATTCACAAATTTGGATGCTGTTGCCACCTGCTTGGTATTCCTGCTTTGCAGTTGAAGCAAGAGCAGTGACTAATGCAGCCAAATTTTCTGTATTAAAATAAGTGTGTGTTTTATGTTTTAATGTTTCAGACATTTTAAAGTGCATCCTGAAACCTTAAAATATTATGTCATTAGTCATGCCACCATGTGATCGTGTTTCCTTGACTAAAGTTGCTATTATATTGCCGGAGATAAGGGAATTGCATTTCACCTCACATATTAATTGGTGGTAAGAAAATAGCAGCACTGGCTATATAGTATCTCCCGTATTAATGAATATGTGTCCATGATTACACCCTGTCCAGGAACTATGATTATAATTCTCTCACCGTGAAACACTTGTTGATAATTTTCTTAAAAAAGCCCTTCTGTTAGTAATTTATTGCAGATGTGGGGAACCTTTGACCCTGCAGCTGTTTCTGAGCTACAACTTCTATAATCGCTGGCACTAGCCAGGCTTTCTGGGGCAAATGGGAGTTGTAGTGGCCACTTATCTCACCCAATCCTTGGACCGCCCACCCACCCAAGGCACAGAAAAAGCATATGCACACATACTTCACTTTTCTAAGGGTTCTGGGTAAAAGCTGGAGAGAGCAGAATTAATCTGAGCCTTGAAAAACACATAGAGCTGAAAGACAAAGTGGGAAATGGTGTCCCTTTTCTAACTTTCTCCTTCAGCTTGATGGTGCTTTCCAAGGGAGGGGAAAAGTAACCACCCTCAGCACCTCATAACCAAGAGGGCAGTAAGGGGGTGGGGCTCAGAGTCTTCATGGGCACCAAGGGAAAACTTCAGGAGCACCCATGGGTGCTACACTGACAACCTCTGTAGTTAAATCTATAGGTTTTTGTCACTGTTACTGCCTTGATACTCTTAGAAACTGATGTCTTTATTCCTATAACCATCTTTACCACAGAGTGTTTAACACAGTTACCACAGATCTTGTGCTGGCAGTAAATCAGATAATAGTTCAGTTTGGAAGTGTGTGTGAATTAAGAAGAATTTCTAAACTAATGTTTAATACAAGCATTACACTCCTTCCCAGCACTACCTCACTTTTAAACAGGTGAAATGGAAGTGTAGCAACATGTAAGCAGTAAGAGCACAGATTCATGCAGCTAAAAAACCAGAGTAAAATTTGTAAGGACAGCTGGTGTTGGAACAGTAAATAGTGGTAAACGCCTTCAGTGGAAGATGTGAAATGCCTTTATAATGTGTTCATGAGATTCATGCACAAACTCATAGGAGAAAACTTTCCAGGACTTGAACAATGGTTTGATCTTTCTGCTATGCCAAACTGTTTTCCTTGCTCAGGCCTCAGAATTTGTTCAGCACATAGCCTTAGTCTTGGAAAAGTACAGAGAAGTACCTTGGAGTAGTAACATGGAAATAAAACCCCGATTATAAGAGCCATCTTGTGGAGGAACTTACTTTGTTACTAATTGTCAACATGTTAGTCATAAATATTTCTCTGGGCCACAAGGGGATCTTCACCCTCTGGTCGTTCTTGCCAAATTGCTAGACTCCACATCCTGTCAAAATGAACCTGCTGTCGTTCTGCTCTTTAGTGTCTAGTCCATTGTCAAGTGTCCTGCGTTTGTGTGTCCTTCTGGAATTGGGAGGTCAGTGGTGGCCATATGCTGTTGTGGGCTCTTGTGTGAAGTACATTTTGGGAGCCCTTCTCAGCTAGTTTTTATTATACATCAGCTTTTAATTACATTCCTTTCGAGATGAAAAAATATTACAAGAAGCAGTTTCATTAAGTATGAAGTACATATATTCAGAGTTTATGTAAATAGTTCATATGACAAATTAGAATATATTAGCAGAAGGTTGGATGGCATAAGTTGTGCACACTGATATCACTATGGCAGTGCATAGCTCAGCTAGTAACAACAATATATTAATTTATTATTTATATACCACCCATCTGACTGGGTTGCCCCAGCCACTCTGAGCGGTTTACAACAAATTATAAAACCACAGTAGAATAGTAAACATTGAAAACTTCCCTATATGGTGCTGCCTTCAGATGCCTTCTAAAAAGTCAGATCCTTGTTTATTTCCTCGACATCTAACGGGAGGGTTTTCTACAGGGTGGTCACAACTACAGAGAAGGCCTTCTGCTTGGTTCCCTGTAATCTCACTACTCTCAATGAGGGAACCACTAGAAGGCCCTCGGAGCTGGATCTCAGTGTCTGGGATGAATGATGGGGGTGGAGATGCTCCTTCAGGTAGACAGGGCCAAGGCTGTTTAGGGCTTTAATGATTAAACTTTGAATTGTGCTTGGAAATGTACTGGGAACCAAAGCAGATCTTTTAGGACCAGTGTTATATGGTCCCGGCGGCTGCTCCCAGTCACCAGTCTGGAAGTCACATTCTGGATTAGTTGTAGTTTCTTAGTCTTCTTCAAAGGTATTCCCATGTAGAGCACATTACTATGGTCCAAGTGGGAGATAACCAGAGCATGCACCACTTAGGCAAGACAGGGCACAGGCAGGTAGGGTCTTGGTAAAATCCCACAACAGGCCGCTCCAGTAGCAGTGGGCAAGCTTCAGACCTCATGCATTGCTGTCAAGAGAAAAAATAAAAAATGAACAAAAATTATTATACTGTATGATGAAATCATATGCAGTTGCTGAGTTTGACTGACCCCATGAAGCATGTAGGCACTCATGCACCAGAGTGCCGACTTGGCCGCCACTGTGTGGTAGGTATACTTCTTTTCAGGTTTTAATTACAGTGGTACCCCGGGTTACATACGCTTCAGGTTACAGACTCCGCTAACCCAGAAATAGTGCTTCAGGTTAAGAACTTTGCTTCAGGATAAGAACAGAAATCGTGCTCCGGCGGCGTGGCGGCAACAGGAGGCCCCATTAGCTAAAGTGGTGCTTCAGGTTAAGAACAGTTTCAGGTTAAGAACGGACCTCCGGAACAAATTAAGTACTTAACCTGAGGTACCACTGTATTGTGGTAGATGCATGGGGGGGGGGTGAGGAGACACACCGTGGTTACATTCCTTTTCTGCTTTCCTCCTGTACCTTTATTACTTCAGAGTTGTTCATTAATGACTTTGAAAGCAAGTGTTGGTTCAGCGTGGTTCATCTGTACATCTGATCTCCCAGCCTAGAAAGTGTCACACATCTGTGCAACACATCTCTTCTCTCTCCCCCTCCCCCTTGTTGGTAATCTGGCCTTTCTCCAAGGAGTTCAGGACAGCATACCTGTGAGGTAAGGTGGGTGGAAAAAGTGACTTGCCTAAAGTAATGGTTAACTTATTGCTGAGAAGGGATTTGAGTTCAGGTTTTTCTGGTCCATGTCCAACTGCCTGTCCATTACACTACTTGAACACTTCCTTGCAGTCTCCCTTGCCCAGCAGTAATTTTAGATTTAAGGATGGTAGATCATTTAATGGTCATTGAAAGGCAGAGTTTCAGGAGTGACTGCTACAGTAGTGAAGACAATATATGACATATGTGTAGCAGCAGTTAAGAACGTTACTCCTAGCAGTAATTCCATGTAGGTAAATAGTTCTGTAATTTTTACATATGCTTACTGCTTGAAGAAGGTGAAGTACTAAAACAGATCCCTCACCTTTGAACTATTCTGCTTTGATCACTGTACCGTAACTTACTCTCAACCCAAAATAAGCCTTTTATTTGGCTTGTGAAATGTGTTATAAAATTGAATCTAATATGTGAACCTTTCTTGTTCTGAGGCTATGCTCTTTTGGATGAGTAAATCTTGTATTACGTAATTTGTGGTGTCCCCAGAGTAGCATATAGCAATTGCCCCACATGCACAAATCAGAGGACAATTGTTAGCTATGCTTTAGGTCACGGAATGGTCTGAAGACATGTGGTACTGTTCTGTTGCTGAAGCTAAGCAAATCTGGCACTGAACGCTGCTTTGATGAAAGACTGTCTGGGAACCACATGCACGTCTCACTGAGGCTAAAAGGAAATAGGAGTGTAAATAACAATCTGCTGCTGCTACTAGTGTAAATTCAATATTCACATCCCTAATATATCTAAAAAGAAAAGCTTGATTTTTCCTCATGCTTCATAGCACATGCAAATCTCACATCTTTGATGTGCATGGTATTAATTTTTTTACACAAGGCAGACTAGTATGAAAATAGTTTTCTTTACCCTGAGAGGTGTTCAGTCTTAAGTAGTTTTTTTTTTTTTAATGCTGTCTTTAGCAAAAGGCTGCCACTGTCCTGTCAGAAGAAATAGTCTATAAGCACATCGGAGAAGAGCAGTGTAGTTAATGTAAGTTAATTCGCCTGCATGAGAGCTGCCAGTAGTGCAATGAATCTGGGCATAGAAGAATCTCCCTTCTTGTAAAATGCATACCTGAGAGCTGTAAATCTCCAAACCCAGGAGCAGTTGCTGCTGCTGTTGTTGTTGCTGTGCTCTGGTGTGATTATTTCCCAGCAGTGGTTAGCCCTCCAGATTGCAAGTGCCCTTTTGGCTGTTCTGAATTAAGTCTGAGGTGGACTGGACAGTTGTCAAGTTGGAAAGGAGCTTTAAAGCCTGCTTTGTTCCTTTCCAGTCCGGCTTTCAGTGAAATTCAATTGGTTTGGGGAATCTGGCCCCTGCATTTTAGGACAGATTAATTCTAACCTGATACCATGTGTGCTTGGGAGACTTTCTCTTTGGAAGGAGTCCAGATGTTGTGTGGCAGGAGGCCAAAGCACTTTAACATGCTGTGCAGTGTCCTGAAATTGAAAGGCCAGAGGAGACCACTTTTGCCTTGTTTCTGCCAAATGACAGAAAGATATAGTGGCATGTAAGCAACATAACATATGAAATCATTGAAAATCCTTAATATGCAACATCTCTTAAATAAACTAGTTGTGTTCAGAACTTGGATTTATTTGTGATGAAATTGCCAAAGCTTAATTCGGAAAGAATTACACAGTATTTGGGCAGGCATGGGGAATATTGAAGAAGAACTGGTTCTACTGCTTTGATAAGACATTGGAGCATTGGTGGTGATGACATGCCTTCAGTGCGAAGCTGGGTAGTACTTATGCTAACAGATCAGAAGCCGGCTTGGTTTTATCAAGAAGTGGGTAGTGCTCTTCTTTCTGCAGTGATTTGCTTTTCTGTGAAGCACAGAGTCTTTCAGGCAAGGGGGTGTTTTCATGTCACCCAGCTTCTCACTAGCTGTTGGAGGAAGCGTATTATGCAGACTTTGTTCCTGCCATGGGACAAACTTCCCGCATGAAAACATGCTATGCTGCATTAACGCTTATCGCTTAACCTGATTGTGAGATTTGTTGTTGTTGTTGTCTACACAGAACTTGGAGATTTTTACTTGTTGCAGTAAATAATGGCAGAACTAGAAATTGTGGCAGAGTTGTAATAGAATATGGTAATGCTGGTGTTTATGATAAATTAATGATGGTGATAAATGTTGAAATAGAATGGATTTGAAATACAACTTTTATGCAACAAAACTTTGCAAGACTGTGATTGTAAAAATACAGCATTGGATAGAATATTAACAGACTTCCTTGACTGTATGCGAAAGTTTTCAGTTGTCACCTGAACAACTATAGTAGAGGGATAACTGAATCGCCATAGGAAAGGCGTTCCACAACTGAGTTGCTACCATTGAGGAAGCGGTGCCGTATTTAGCAGCCCCATGAAGAATCTCCCATACTGATCTCAAAACGTGGGCTGGCTGATCTCAGAACTCAGGCTGGTATATGGAGAAGCTCCTTTAAATACTTGGATCCTGAGCAGTTCAGAATTTTGCTTGTTAATACTAACACCTTGAGTTAAGCCTAGTAGCTCACCAGAGGCCACTTCAGTGCTCTCAGGTTCCAACCTTGTTTCCCCAGATAATGGCTGAGTTGCAGCATGCTGCATCAGACAACCTTCAAGTGAAGCCCCATGTAGAGTGCATCACAGTTGGCAGATCCAGGAGGTTATGGGAGCCTGGCTCACTGTAGCTAGTTATTATCCCTGTCCAGAAATAGCAGTAGCTGGCTATAGTCACTCCTCACAACTGAGACCACTTGCCATCGAGATCTTATCATTGAGACCTTGAGTGACAGCTTCAAATCTAGAAGGCCTCCATGACTCCATAACCTCTTCAGGGAGCGTGCCCCCCCATCAAAAAAAGGCTGTCTACCTAATTCTCGGACCTGGGAGCCACCCGTCCATAGGACCTCTGTCTTACTGGGAGTCAACTTCAGCTTCTTGCTCCCACATCATTGTCTCCTTACACTCATCCAACCCTTACACATTCTCTCCTGGTTCAGCATAGAGAGAATAGGAGGGAGTAGGGAACTTGTGGCCCTTCAAATGCTGTTGGACTCCAGCTACCTTCATTTCCAGCCAGTAAGGCCAGTGGCCAAAGATGATGGGAGTTGTAGTCCAGTAACATCTGGAGGACCAAAGCTTCCCCATCTCTGCTTTTACAGGATGGGTGGTAAATCAAGCAGCATCTGGCTGAAACAGCCTCTGTACCTGTTCTCTCTTCCCCCACCCCAAATATTCTGAACCATTAGGCTTTTAGCTTGCTGTGGACAGGGATGGACTTTCTGTGACTGAACCATTAGCACCTTTGTAACTTGTGGTCTTCTGTACAAAGAACATAAAACTTGAGCTAAAATGGCACACGTTCTCTTGGAACAATAAAAATCTTTGAATCACACATTCCTCAGCGTGATTTTCTCCTTGGTTTTGGAAAATGACTGCCATTGCTGGTTGCCAGAAAACTATGTAGCTTGCACCACTGTGATATTTAAAAGCTCACAGCAAAATTGAGGATATTTATTTATGTATTTTAAAATGTCCTGCTTTTCTATATCTTCTTTTGGGGGTGGGGAGGGAGGGGAACACATCTAAGGCAGCTAATATCACAATTCTTTTTAGGGGGGAAAGTCTAATATTAAAGTAGCAAAACAAAACATTTTTTTTAAAAAGCTTTAAAAAAATGAATACAACTCACAAGCCTGCTGGAACAAATACTTTTTTCAGTTATCCTTAATGCATTTAGATGTAAAGGGTAGGACCAGAAAATCTCCAGGACAGAGATGTTCCAAAACCTGGGCACTATGACAGTATATCTTCCATGTTCCCACTAGCCAGTGGTGGCTGGTGCCAATTGGCATGGTTAGGGCAGAAGAGAGGGAAACTCAACAATAGGTGGATCCAGAGTGAATGACAGGAAGAATGGTTGTAAGAATGCAGGCAGGTAGAGGGCTGGCTGAGGGCAGACTGAGATTGGTGGGGCAGTCCCCATTCGCTCCAAAAGGTCATCCTCCATTGCCACCAGCCATACCTCTATGGTGTTGAGGCATGAAGCCAATATTTTTCTGACAATTTAAGTGAATGGGTAGATTCATATGGGAAGATACTGCCCAGAAAGTATCATAACTCCCTCACAACCCCCATATCTGAGGAATATACTGTTATGAGTTTGTAGGGAGAACAGGGATCCCCCAGATCCCTGGTTGCCAGGTTTCCCCCTCTGGATTCTTGGTTGCTGCGATTTAATCAGAGCTGACAGGCTGAACTTGTTTTTCTGCCAAACAGAGGGAGATGATGGCCCTGCTATTAAGCCATCTACAAGGCAAAATACCCTACAGGAGGTTGCCAGGGCAACATGGGCATGGTGTCACACAGGAATTTTTCACCTTTTAAAAGGGTTGAGGGGAGGAGTTGCTTGGCAAGGGGTTTTCTGGGCAGGAGTAGCAAGCAATTGGGCTGGTGCACAACCTTTGTAACAATAGGAAGCTGCCTTATACAGAGTCAGGCCATTGGTTTATCTAGCTTAGCATTGTCCTGCACTGACAAGCAGTGGCAGTCTGGATTTCGGGGCTTGTGTCTTTCCCAGCTCTACTTGGGAGATGCTGTGAATTGAATTTGGGACCTTCTGCATACAGAGCTTGCGCTAAACCATTTAGGACTTTAAAGGTAATAATTGGCACTTTGAGTTGAGCCTGCAAACAGGCCTGAAGACAGTGAAGCTGGTGATGTTTTTTAAATGTTGCTATAAAAAAAAGGTTGAAATTTACAACTTATGTTGCTCTAACTGAAATTTCCAAACATTTTTCAAAGGCAGCCCCAGGAAATCAATCTCTAATAGGCCAACCATGATGTAACCAAGGCATGTGTGACCTCAGCCAGGTCCATCTTCTCCAGGAACTAACTGTTGTTGCTGGCTTGCCACCTTAAACTGTGTGAAAGCACTGCTGTGCCACAGTTTCATTTTTTTGGGGGGGGGACAGACCTAGAAATGGATAATTTCAGCCCTATTGTTCCCTTGAGAGAGCATACCTGTGTAAAGTTGTCATTTGTGCAAATAAGCTATGGTTTCTCTCCTTTTCGATAGTGCTGAAAGAAATAGGCTGAAGCTTGTTGAAGATATGTGAATGCAGAATAAAAGCTTAGCAGACTGAAGTGCCATTAAACACCAACATCTGCCTTGCTCGAGATAGACAAGTTCATGCATATCAAACTACAGCAAAAACTTAGAAACATGGATGAAAACAAAAGCACTTCTGACTATGAAATGGGATCCTCAGACATGCATTATTGGGTCACAGAGGAACTAAAGTGAAAGCTGGCTCTGACTATCCCATTGGAGAGTGTGCATTTTTTCCTTGAGAAATAGACATTGGAGAATAGGTGTGGTCTGCATTTGTCTCTTACATCTTGGATTAATTGTAGCTTGGATAAACTGGCAATTCACATTCCCCATCAAATTTAGGGCAAACATCCAGTTAAGTTTAGACTAAACTAAAATAAGTAAATGGCTTTAGAATTAAAATACCAAGGAGCTACAGGCTTATTTTGCTGTTGTGTCATGAGTTTGGATTCCTTTGATTACCATGAATGGGTCTAACATTAGTTTTTCCTAAAGTTTTGCCTGATTAGGGGTCAAGGTTGGGTTATAGTTTTGTGATATCCTGGGGTGTGACTCCAGCTTTCAGAAGGCAATAATCTTTAACTTACTTGGGAAGCCGAAAGGAATTCTTTTTGCTCAGTGACAGCACATGTTTTGCTCATAAAAGGTTGCAGACTCTTATTTATTTCGTTAGATTTATATACCTCTTGATTGTAGAACCAAACCTCAAAGCAGACTATTCTTTTGTCCCAACAGATGTCAAGATTGCAGAGTGAGAGGTTATTGATTTGTTTCTGATTTCTGATTATGTATTTTGTGTTCTCATTTTGTATTTTATGTTGTGAACCACACTGTGATCTTCAGATATGTCAGTTCCTCAAGCTCCAATAAATAGGAATCAAAGTTGGGTACCTTGTAGCCTAGCTGATCATGAGATGGAACGTGGCAGCAGTATACCACAGTCAGAGGTAGTATAGCAGTTGCTGGAGGGGAGAGGGGAGCGCTGTTATGCTTGGGTCCTGCTTATAGATTTCCCACAGGCATCTGGGTGGGCCTCTATGATAACAGGGTTCTGGACTAGATAGGCTTGATCCAGAATGCCCTTCTTATTTTTAAGGGGAAGAATCCTGTCTGGAACCTTGGGCAGCTGCAGCCAATCAGTATAAACAACATGAGCAGGATATACTGGCCTGTTTCACAGAACTATGGCTTGCTGAGACTAAGCAAACATGCTAGGTCCTGGAGAGGATCTTGCACAGGCTTTGCTCCTCTGTGATTATTTCACCCCAGCACCTATGCCAATGATTGGATTATCATGTTGTCTGGACTGAGGTTCTCGGTTAAGGTCTCTCCTTCTTAACTATGATCTGGAGCCAAATGATCTGGAGACTATGATTCAGGAGGAGAGACCTGCTAAAAGGACTGAGGAGGGGCAAAGCAACTATGAGCTTCTCTTGGGAAGCCAGAAAGTTTGTACAGTCCTTAGTTGGTTTACCATGGCATACAAACCAGGCCACTTGTCTAAAGCAGCTCCTGATGTTCCAACTTTCAATTTGGACTTACTAAGGCAGAAAGTAAACAGTTGAAACAGGAGTTAGCTGAAACTTGGAGCAAACAAGCAGCAGCTGCCACTGTGACTGTCAGGGATTTTGATTTGCAATCAGAGGTTGTGCTAACTGCTATAAGAATGTCTTTTGCTTCCACCGGACTATGCTTCTGTATTTGTAAATAGGTCACATAGTGCAAACACGAGTCTTCAGTGTGCACTACCATCCAAAGAAAACTCAGTCCTGCAGCACTACCTTTTTAGAACAGCCTTTGCCAACATACTGGACGGGGCTGATGGACTGGACGGGGCTGATGGGAGTTGTAGCCCAAAACATCTGGACACGAGCTTGGGGAAGGCTGCCCTGGAAGTGAGGAGCATATAACAATAGGCTTTCAAAAAATAAATGCTACTTTGTCCAATGTGAGATGGGCTTGTAGGTGGTCCTGGTTCGTACCTAATACTAAGCCAAACACACTGGTTCCCAGAGAGAAGACTACAACTGTAGCACTGCTCTCCCAGTTCTTCTGTTTCCACATTATGCAGACCAAGTCATGGCTTGGTTTAGTATTCCAGGAGAGGAGTACTGTAGCCACGATCTTCACTCTGAGAACTCACGTACCAGGCTATGATCTAGCTTAGTGTTATGTGCAAACCAGGCCATTGTCTGAGAGCCCCTGAAATAAGTAGATGGGTATCACTTTCTATGTGTGAAATAATTCGTCATCATAGGTCTCTCCTTGACTCTTAAAGGAGAGTCTGCATTTCAGAACGTGCCCTCTCTGCAGCATATGGCCTTCTGGCTCATTGCAGGAAGTGAGGTTACAGGGAGCCAGGCAGAGGGCCTTCTCAGTGGTGGCGCCCTGTGGAACACCCTCTCATCAGATGTCAAGGAAATAAACAACTATCTAACTTTTAGAAGACATCTGTTTAGGGACGTTTTTAATGTTTGATGTTTTACTGGATTTTTAATACTTTGTCGGAAGCCACCCAGAGTGGCTGGGGAAACCCAGCCTGATAGGCGGGGTATAAATAATTTATTATTATATTATATTATATAATTTTATTTTATTATTTTTATTTTTATTTTTATTTATTTATTTATTATTTAACTTCATTCTTTCAAAAAACTTGATACTTCAGCCAGGGTTCAAAATTAGCAGGCTGCCAGATGCATTTTGTGCCTAAAGATTCTCTATTTGCAAGCACCTAAAAAAACCTGGGTACCATTTTTTTTGCTCCTGGGTGATACTCAAGGATTAGTGAAATGTATGTGCTTTGAAGCCTCAAAGTATATGTTAAGGATATACAATATGTTAAGGAGTTTAACAATAAAGAGTAGAGTGTTTTGAAAACTGAAGTATGGTACCAATGTTTTTTAATGCAAACACCAAATTAAACATGCATTAACAATTTCAGCTAAAAATGTGATATTAACAATATATCACTTATGTGAATTGCGTATTAGTTCATCCTCATCAAAATAATAAATAGAAAGTGTTAGCGACCCCTCCCCCCCCCCAAATGGCGACTAGGCATTCTGTTTATTCTGTTTTGGCATCCACAACCCAGGGCCCAGAAGCCATCCAGCTCCTAGTTTTTCTCTCCTAGTTTCTAACACTGATTTCAATGAAGTTCGTTATTGTGTTACATAGAAAGGAGAAAAGATTTGTGAAGTTGTGTATTAAATGTTGTTTGTAATCTGCAGTGTGGTGAAAATTTGATTGTTCTTTAAAATTATTTTAACTTGTGAGGCTTTGTTGCTGTGGGACTGGGGAGAGCATGCCAGTGGCCATATTTGGGTCTACCTCTTCAAGAAGAGGACACAGATGGCATTGTGGGTTAAGAGCCTAGGACTTGCCAATCAGAAGATGGCGGTTCGAATCCCCGTGACGAGGTAGGCTCCTGTTGCTCCGTCCCTGCTCCTGCCAACCTAGCAGATAAATAGGTACCGCTCCAGCGGGAAGGTAAACAGCATTTCCGTGCGCTGCTCTGGTTCACCAGAAGCGGTTTAGTCATGCTGGCCACATGGCCCAGAAGCTCCCTTGGCCAATAAAGCGAGATGTGCACCACAACCCCAGAGTCGGTCACGACTGGACCTAATGGTCAGGAGTCCCTTTACCTTTACCTTCAAGAAGAAGATTTTACCCCTTAAAGCCCCTGCCCGCAGCCACAAAACTCTCCATAGCTCTTGCCTTACTGATGTCAAAGGGGAGCTTTGCCTTACTGATGTCAGAGGTAAAGAGCAGCATGCTCTCAGGAATAGATCAGCGGAAGCAGCCTGGAAAGGATGAAAAAAAAAATAGGAAGATGTTCAGAAAATGCCTGGCAGAACATTAGAAAAGGCATCTCATCATCCTTCTGTTTTCCTATGCCAACATGGTATAAGAAAGCTTTGGGAGAAGAGCCCCCTACTAGAGCATTATAGGTCAAAATAAGGGTGTATAATGTTGATTTTTTAGAAAGTGATTCTTCAGACTAGTAGTTTTGGACTTGGGGATTGGAGCAATAGTGACCATGGTTAACTTGCTAAGCACAGCCTACAATTGCAAATGTTAATATTTCTTCATTGCTTCTCTATTTAAACTTGATTTAAAGTAAATGTAAAATACTTTGGTGATTCTTGAGTTCTTGGTATTTAATCCGAGAATAAAGTACTTTCTTACTTCTCAGTGAGAATCTAAAAAGCATGATCTAAACAGAGCTGTTACAGAATAAGGAAGCAACCCATTTTGATTGTCTGTTACATCCTGCTCACGAAAGTCCCTTAGTAAGAGATGGTGGATTTGGCTGCATGACAAAGAAGAAATAGGCAATTGTGCTGCTTCAAAAGTGTACAGTCATTTTTAACCTTTTGGAGTAAGGTAAATATTTGAACAACGCAAGTGATTTGCTAAAACTCTGAGTAACGTTCCTGGCTTGAAATAATTGTGTTGATAGCTCACAGAACACGTTTTTAACAGGCAGAGGGGTTAAATATGCTAGGTGAAGGCTCATTGGATTAGGTTTGGCAAATATCCTGTGTCTGTGGAGTATTGGATATGCACATGAATATCTGGTTTTGGCTGCTCCATAGGCTATTTAGAATAGTTGTAAATGGGGATTGAGATGCAGGGCTCTCCTTTCAATATCACACTTTAGGGTACAGGTGGGGCACTTTCTGCATGAATTATTTTCTGTATGAAAATTCCATAGTGAACTAATGTGGAGAGCACAAACAGTCCAATCTGTGTGAACAGTTATCAATTATGCTACATTCTACTCTCCTTATGGAAGACTTGTTGCTCCTCTTTGCAACCCGCCCCCCAATTCTTTGTAGCTGGGGTACCTTCAGCAGGTTCTGAACCTTCCCGCTCTAAAGCTGCAACTGTCTGCTTATATACTGTAGTTTCAGTAAACTTTCTAACTGTCTAGGAGAATAATGGTGGCAGCAATTTCTCCAACATGCCTCCATATGCTTCCTTACAGAGTTCAGCATCCTGTTTTGGAAGAGCTGGTCTGAACTTTACCTTGGAGTTTGGCAGCAGTCCAGTTCCTCTCTTGGTGAAAGTTCTCTTAATGTATCTAGATGTTTAATTGCTAGTCGTTAATAAATAATTCCAAATGTTGTATATAAAGGCACTGGTGTGTGTGTTTTTTTTAAAAAATAAACATATTCTAGGGGTGATGATTTAATCATTTTTATTTTGTTTTCTAAAACTAAACACATTCTGTGGATATTTTTGCTTGGATATATTTCCCCCCCCACACACAATGAATGTTCATAAACAAAGCATCTGCTAAAACAGACAATTGGACTTGCCTGAAATGGTGAAATTGTGTCCCAGGCAGAACTCTATTTGCAAAGTACAATTGAAGAAAGCAGTATTTAAGTTTAAAATATCCATACCCTGCCTTTCTTTCATATGAGAGACCTGCCCTCCACCACAACAGCTAATATTTAGTTAATTAAGAACATGTCAATAAATTAAAGAACAAATGCAGAACAGCAGATGAAACAGCAGGAGGCAGAGCCTAGCAAGAAAAGAGTATTCCCTTCAGAAATGTCAATGTTTTCCAGTTTGCATTTGAATACCAGTTAAGAGGGGATTTAACAACCTCTGTGGCACCACCACAGATGAGAACCTATCTCTTATATGCCCATCTGCCACACCACTTATGGTGCTGGAACATAGAACATGCCCTCCATTGAGGACCTGAGTGACCAGGTTCAATCATGTGAGAGGTGACAATTTTTTTGATAATCTGGCTCCAATTTTAGTTGGTTTGGTTACTAAACTATGTTAGAGGACATTCGGCACAGAAACATGTGTGTATACCTTTAAGAAGTTTCTGGGATTAATTGGCTGCAGGTGACCGTTGCTATAAAGGAAAAAAGCTGAGTTTTGTTGCCTTGCCTGCAGGAATAACATCCACCAGAGCTTGTGTTTATTTGTTTAGTAATAAAGTCTTCGTTTTTCCGTTTGGTGTTTTTACACCTATGTCTCCTGGAGTCACTCTGTCCTCTGCCACCGGCTGGCATCCCCCTCCAATAGGTTATGGGCCCAGTCCCCAGTCTTGAGTGGGCAGAGACAGAGCGTGAAAAGAACCCAGAGACTGGAAGCAACTCAGCGTTTCTCAAGCAGCTGGCTGTGTGAAGGCATCAGCAGGGAGTGTCTGTTTGGGACCAGGAGCCGAACATTTCTTCAAGCCACGTGTGAGTAAGAACTGAGTGGAAAGCTGAAGGCTGGGTGGTGCCATGGCTGGACTTGGAGCTGGAGCTCAAGGGGGAGCTTCCTATTTTCCAGTAGAGAAACTGGGAGAGTCCAATTATACGTCATGGAGTTTACAGATGCAGGCGTTTTTAAAGAAAGAACAATGTTGGACTGCAATTGTTAACCCTCCTGTAAAAGAGGAGGATGAAGAAGTAGATGAAGCAGACCAAAGGCTGGAGGACAAAGCCTATGCCAATTTAATTCTGAGTTTAGAGAAGTCTCAGTTATCTCATGTGCGAGACCTTGAAACAGCAAGTGAGATTTGGCAAGCACTGAGAGCAATACATATTAGAGACACTGCTGGCAGCAGAATTACTCTAATGAGAGCTCTGTACCGAGCCAGACTAAGTGAGGGTGAATGTGTTTCAACACATCTTCAAAGAATGCGTGATTTATTTTCACAGTTAAATGAACTTGGGGAACATTTTTCTGAACAGAGAGAAGTTTATATTGTGCTGTCTTCACTTCCTGAGTCATGGGACAATTTAGTGATGACTCTGGAAGCAATCCCAGAAAGCCAATTAACAATGCATTTCTTAACTGGCCGTTTGCTTGATGAGGAGGAAAGACGCCATGAGAGGAAGGCCACAACCCCTCACCGTAACTCCAGAAATGGGAGGCAGTCCAGTAAAAGATATGCAACTGATGAGGAGCGGCATCCTAAAGAGGTTGTAGACCACAGAGAGGAAGCAGCGTTCACAGTTAGAAGATGCTATCGTTGTGGGTCAACCAAGCATTTAGTACGACAGTGCACTGTGTCTGTGGGAGAAAATACAAGACAAGGGCGGCCTGCGTTTGCTGGGAAGCGAGGAAACAGGAAGAATCGAATCCAGTATGTTTCTGCAGCAGTTCGAGGCACCAGTCACGACGTTGGACAAGACTGGATTTTAGACTCAGCAGCAACAAACATTTTTGTCAAGTCTGCACAAACCCTTGTAGAAAAGCAGCCTTGTAAATCTGTAAATGTAGTACTAGCTGATGGAACAGCGCATGAGTCAGCTGGAAAGGGTAGTGTGAATATCAACTGTTTAAGTACCAAGTTTACCAATGTTTTATGTGTACCAAGCTTAGAAAATAGTTTGCTTTCAGTTACAAGTCTTGTTAAGCAGGGATTTAAAGTAACCTTTTCTGGTTCAGGCTGTAGAATAGAGAAAGCTGGAAAAGTGGTTACAGCGTCGCTACAAAATGGTTTGTTTGTTTTGAAAGACCAGCTAGTAAGTGAGTCTGGGGCATGTGTTAAAGCCTGTAATAGAGCCTTGCATGATGAGTGCCAGCATCTGTGGCATCGTCGTTTGGGGCATGCCAATTTCCGCAGTATTGCAAAAATGCCAGAATTAAGCAAGGGAATTAAAATGAAAAAATGTTCAGTTTTTCTAGACTGCAATACCTGCAAGGAGTCTAAAAGTAAGCGAGGGTCTTACCCTGAAAGTACTAGAATTAGCAAGAGGCCATTTGCTTTAGTACATTCAGACCTTTGTGGGCCATTTGCAGAGTCTGAAGGAGGAGCAAAGTTTTTTTTGGTTCTTGTGGATGATTATAGCCGGTATACTTGGGTATATTTGTTAAAACACAAAAGTGAAACTGGTCAACTGATTAAGAATTGGATCAACTATATAGAAAGGCAGTTTCCTTACAAAGTTACCCAGTTACAAAGTGACCGTGGAGGCGAGTTCATGTCTGAAGCCCTCCAAGTTTGGTTGAAAAAGCGTGGTATTTGTCACCGTAAATCGTGTCCTTTTTCACCTGAAGAAAATTCAGTTGCAGAACGCAAGATAAGATCTTTACAAACAATGTTAGATTCAATGCTATGTGATTCTGGCCTATCCAGGAAGTATTGGGGAGAAGGAATTCTGTGTGCTAACTACATACAGAACAGATTGTTTCATTCTACCATAAACAACACCCCTCATTTTTTGCTTTATGGAAAAAAACCCTTTTTGGACCATGTTAAAACTTTTGGTTGCTGGGCTTGGGTTCACATCCCAAAAGGACAGAGAAGGAAAGGTGAGCCCAAGGCAAAGAAACTTAGGTTTGTTGGCTATCAAACTTGGTCAAAGGGGTATCGTTTTGCACTAGGGCGTGGCAGAGTTGTAATATCAAGACATGCAGAGTTTTGTGAGCAAGATGGTTGGGTTCGTTTACATGGAAATTCAGAAGTTATGTTATATTCTGATAATACAGATAAATTTGTGAAATCTGAGGAAGATAAGCCACAAATTAAAGAAAGTTCTGAAAGTGACAGTGATGAGGATTCAGGGGATGAGGATCCCAGTACACAATCTCCTAAAGCTGAACCAATTTCTCCTGAGCAGGATGAATCAGAAGGGGAAGATAGTTCAGAGGGGGAGAGTGTTCAAGTTAGAAGGTCACAAAGAAGCAATAAGGGGGTACCTCCAGAAAGGTTTACTATACAAGAAGCTAAAACTGTTGATGTGAAAAAGGAACCTCGTGATTATGAGGAAGTTTTAAAGTTACCACACCAGGAAATAGTAAGGTAGAAAAATGCAATGAAAGCAGAAATGAAATCTTTAGCAGAACACGATGTCTTTACCATTGAGCCATTGCCAGAAGGAAAAAAGGCAGTGGGCTGTAGATGGGTGTATAAAATAAAACACTTGGCAGGTGGTGATGTTAAGTACAAAGCCAGACTGGTAGCACAAGGCTTTACTCAAAGAAAAGGTGAAAGCTTTGATGAAACCTTTTCTCCTACTGCAAGGAGTGAAAGTGTACGCTTATTGTTAGCTCTTGCAGCACAACGTGGGTTTAAGGTAAACCATTTTGATATTGAAACAGCTTATCTTAACGCAAATCTGCAAGAAGAAATTTTTATGAATCAAGTGCCAGGTTTTGAGGCAGGAGAACAGAATTCTGTATATAGGCTGAACAAAGCAATTTATGGGCTCAAACAGTCAGCTAGAAATTGGAACGAATGTCTTGATAATGCTTTAAAAAATCTTGGTTTTAAAAGAAGCTTAGCTGATAACTGCTTATACACTAAAGGAAAGGGTGATAAACAAGAATTGTGTTTGTGTTATGTTGATGATTTGCTTTACTCTACAAAAGGTGACAAGCAAGTGAAAAAATTTGCAGAACAACTAAGAAAGGAATTTAAAGTCAGAGATTTGGGGCCAGTAAAAAATTATCTCGGTTTAGAAATTCAAAGAACAAACGATGGAAGTTTTTTGTTGAGTCAAAAAGACAAAATAGTGGAGTTACTTGAAAGAAACAATATGCAAAACTGCAAGGGAATAAAAACCCCAATGGAAATAGGTTTTTTCAAAAATGAAGAAAAATGCACAGAACCTGTAAATCCTGAAATGTACCATTCAATAATTGGAAGTTTATTATACATTTCATTGTGGAGCAGACCAGATTTGAGTTATGCAATTGGAATACTAAGCAGACTAGTAAGCTGTCCTACAGAAAATGCCTGGAAAGGTTTAAAACGTATTTTCCGGTATCTAAAGCAAACACTTGATTATTGTTTAAAATTACCATCTTCAGGGTCCACAAAATTGCAGTGTTACGTGGACAGCGATTGGGCCAACCTGCCTGATAAAAAATCAATTTCTGGAATGGTATTTCAATTTGGAGATTCTTTAGTAGGATGGAAATCCAAAAAACAAACTATAGTGGCCACATCATCAACTGAAGCCGAATACTGTGCATTGTCGGAATTATGTAATGAAGTAAAATTTTATGTTCAGATCCTCAAGGATATAGACGTAGAGTGTAATTATCCTATTCAAGTTATGGAAGATAATCAAGCCGTAATAACCTTGTCTGGATCTGACCTGTTTAGAAACAAATCAAAGCATTTAGAAATTAAATACCAAAATGTAGCTGAAAATGTAAAACAGAACCAGATAATGCTGAAGTATTGTGAAAGTACACAAAATGTGGCGGATGTATTTACAAAAGCGTTAACCCTTGAAAAACATACACGACTGGTAACAAAGTTGGGAGTTGCAGTGTGTGATATGTAAATATGTTCTTTTCTGTTTAAAATACTATTGTTTCTGTTTGAATGAGAGGGGGTGTTAGAGGACATTCGGCACAGAAACATGTGTGTATACCTTTAAGAAGTTTCTGGGATTAATTGGCTGCAGGTGACCGTTGCTATAAAGGAAAAAAGCTGAGTTTTGTTGCCTTGCCTGCAGGAATAACATCCACCAGAGCTTGTGTTTATTTGTTTAGTAATAAAGTCTTCGTTTTTCCGTTTGGTGTTTTTACACCTATGTCTCCTGGAGTCACTCTGTCCTCTGCCACCGGCTGGCATCCCCCTCCAATAAACTAAAGCCTGAGAGTTGGCCCCATTGAATTCAATAGTATGTACTTGTGAGCAGACATGGTTCTGATTGCATTGTAAATTGGTTTGTGTGAACTATAGGACAGGGGATCATAATATTCACATTATGAGAATGATGTGGTTGCACTTCAGTGGTATTCAGGGCTAGGTTTCCCCATTTTTGCTCGAAGTGGAGAACATGCAGATACTGTTTGGCATGCCTGACTAATTGCAGCCTTGGAGAAGGGAGGGGGGATTTTCTTGGCAGTTGTGCAGTTGGCCCCTGCTCCTGGGGACCAATATTGGAAGAAAGAGTGTAAAAGTGATCTCTGATTATTAAGACTGAGCTGAAAGGGAGTATGTTGGTTATCTTGAATACAATTTGCATATGTGGAATAGCATTAAAGTGTGTGCCAATTCAAAATACATTGCCCTCACTCTGATTAGGCTTCATTTGCCCTAAGTATAGCCCAGGCATAGGCAAACTCAGTCCTCCAGATGTTTTGGGACTACAACTCCCATCATCCCTGACCACTGGTCCTGTTAGCTAGGGATGATGGGAGTTGTAGTTTGCCTATGCCTGGTATAGCCAAATCAAGCTAAATTGCTTTCTGGAAAATCCTATATCTGGCTTGAAATCACTCTACAAAACAATGACAGCAGACAGGGTTTTTTTTGGAGGGGGGGAGGTGTGGAATAATGTTTCCCCTGCAACCACGTCTTCCTAACAGAAAATTGAAATGGGCAAACATTTCATAATTTTTATCTCACTATTTCCCCCCCCCTCCTGTCTGCTCCCTGCAGTAAATTAGGCTGTAATTGACAGTTTATACTGCAATTTATGCCAATTGTAATTGCTCTTGGGGATTAATTTTGGCTTCCTGGTTCCAGAGCGCCACCTTCTACTTTGAGGCTTTAGACAGCTCTAGAGATAATTGGTTCATCTTGGATTCTCATGTGGCTAACTGCTAAATCTCTTCCAAAGCCGATTTCTTGTTTTGGGGTTTAGTTAGATATCGGTGGTTTCAGATTTCCTGCTTCATGACTGTTGCATTTCCTTTGGCACTCAGACTAACTTTCTTGTTTTGCATTGGTGTGGTCACTGGAGAATTTGAATGAGCCAGAGAATTTGGGGCTGACATTTTTAATAGGCCTTCTCTTACTTCCCCTTTAGGATCTGAAGCACAGAGTATTGTGGGTGAAGTGACCCTGAGTAACTTGCAAGCTTCAGTTAAATGCTTAATCACATTAGCTTTCCTTCTGAAAAGGTGTGTACAGCCTTGATAGATGCAGAGTTTAGTTTGGGACAAGGGTGTGAAATGTGGTCTTATACCTCCCATTTAATGATCAAGTTAATTATAACAAAGAGTCATGCGGTACATGGTTAATTATAACAAAGAGTCATGTGGGACATGGATGGCGCTGTGGGTTAAACCACAGAGCCTAGGACTTGCCAATCAGAAGGTTGGCGGTTCGAATCCCTGCGATGGGGTGAGCTCCCGTTGCTCGGTCCCTGCTCCTGCCAACCTAGCAGTTCGAAAGCACGTCAAAGTGCAAGTAGATAAATAGGTACCGCTCTGGCGGGAAGGTAAACGGCGTTTTAGTGCGTTACTCTGGTTCGCTAGAAGCGGCTTAGTCATGCTGGCCACATGACCCAGGAGCTGTACGCCGACTCCCTCGGCCAATAAACAGAGATGAGCGCCGCAACCCCAGAGTCGGTCACGACTGGACCTAATGGTCAGGGGTCCCTTTACCTTTGCCTTTAAGGCCCCATGTAGTACAGTATTCCATGAAAGGTTATGCCATAATCAATTTATTAATCTTTAGGTTACCACAGGATTTTTAGTCTGTTGCAGCAAAACCAACAAATGTGGCTGCAACTCTGGAAAAATAAATTTATGTTCTAACATGTTGAAAAAAATGTCTCAAGAATATTAAAATCTCATATATCAGTTATCATGGCTACAAATATGTCTCACGTTTTGTAAAGTAAAGGTGTCTGTGCAAACATTTTGCTGGGAATAATGGATTACTTGCTTGTTTTCAAGTAGGATCTGGGGCTCCCAACTTCATCTAAATGAATTTATTTATTAAACATATTTAAAGTAGATTGTGGTCTCTGTGTACATGAAGATAATGCTTATTAGGAATTTGAGGACTCCAAAGTTGATCAAGCAGCCACTTGGAAACAGGTCATGTGACGTACAGGAAAACAACACTTGTCATCTGAACCTACTTTTGTAATGGGATTAGCTGCAAAGCTATTACAGACAAACAGAGATAAGGGATCTGTTTAGCATTCTGCAGATATTATGCATATGCTCATGTTGCAGATGCAGTAGTTGTAGAAATGTTGGCGTTTGTGACTTCACTTAGAGGCAAATTATAGAATCAGGCATCTGGCAAGAGTGTATTTCTATCGCTTGGTAATAAATGTGCAATGCATCCATTTTAAACAAATGAGCCATAGTGCCAGCTGAAAAAATTCTGACAATGCTGACTCTTAGAGCAATCTATTCACATGATGGTAGATGCTTTCTGAATACAACTGATGCACATCTTCACTTTAATAACTACATTTAGCTCAAGAGTGCTGCAACCAAATGAACTTAATAAAAACTAGTGAAGAATTTTGCACAACCCCTTAACAAGGTTGTGTGAGACGCTCCCATCTTTAACATGGGACGGGTTCAAGCATTGGGGACAGACTTTCAGGGAACCACAATTTTACAGTGGTTTGCTAGACTTGTCATTTTTAAATTTTGCATCTGTTTATCATTACTCATTTACTATTACTGAAGAGGGCTAAGCAGCTTGATGCCAGCTAAGGTACTAGTCTAGAATGTGGTGGTGGAGTCAGTGGCGTAGCGTGGGTTGTCAGCACCCGGGGCAAGACAAGTAATTTGCGCCCCCTAACCCTAACCCCCAGATGTTGCGCCCGGTGTGGCCGGCCCCCCCTGCACCCCCACGCTACGCCACTGGGTTGAGTGACAGGCACTAGTTTCCCCTACTAAAATTGAAAAAGTAGTGTTCAGTTTCATTTTGTCCTTGTTTGCGTGTGTGCACATAAAGAATTGCATCCCATTTTATTTGGCCTAAATGTGTGTTTGGCTTTTGATAGGGACCAGAAGCATTTAATATACTTGAACCATGCAGTAAATATGAAACAGAAGTGCTGGACAGTTTTGCATCACCTGCAGTCCACCCTACAGCAGTGTGAACCTTATAGGTAAAACTGATGTTTCTAAAGCAACCATTTGTTCTGATAGAGGAACCCATTTCTTTTTTTGCAGCAAAGCAGTGAAAACAATTCTATCTTCCAAAATGGTCTGACTCCCCCAACCTTCTCAGTCCTTCCTAATACTCTAGTTTGTGGCACAAGGCTAAATGTTGACTTAAGAGATGCTGAAGTGTCAGAATAATTAAAAGATACAGTGTTTAGAGTGTTTATTGGAAGGGTGGTCAACCAGCATCCTCCATTATAAATTCTGCCAAATTATGGGTATGATGTCATAAATGAAGAGCTGTGTTGCTGATATTTATAGTAGATATAATTCTGAGAGCTGGTGACAGTCATGTTTGAATGGCTATGATTAAGTTTGCAGCAGACAAAGTCCTGCTCCATCTGCCTTCTTTACAGCTGTGTATAAAAAAAGTAAAACTGTTCCGCAGAAAGAAAATTTCATTTTCACAGGTGTCGGGACATATTTAATCCCTCCCTGTTCCTATTCTGCAAGATAAATTGTCATGTCTATTGTGTGTGTATTTTTCCATATTAATGAAATGTTATGACTTAAACACTCTGGAATATATCCATTCATTAAGCATAAACATTGTGGGCTGAACTGGCAAAGAGTAACCATTGCAATAGCTTTTGTGCTAGCATAATAGACTTTTATATTTGTAGGTGTTGATACATCTCATCCAGCGCTGTTTCTGGCGGAAATTGTCTAAGATGATTAATTGTTTTGTAGCTTCCTGAGGAGTTTTCTGGAGAGTATGTGCCTCCATGAAACAATTTTCATGTACTATGCAGTGTCCAGGAGTGAGTTCAAATGTTTCCCTGCTCCACTATACCCTGCTTTGCATAGAACTTTACTGGAGGAGTTCAGAAGAACTTGAAAATTTACCAAATGTTGCAACTTTTTGGATGGTTCCTTATTGACCAGCTGTGGAATTTGGAGTTTTTTCTTATAGGCCTACATGGCTACGCTAGTGGGTGTTTTTTTTAATAGAATAAGTTTACTTGGTATACATGAGATGCTGATATGATAAACATTTATTTCCCCCTTGTAAGGAACAAACTGTAACTAAAAAGATGCTGCTTACAAAGGATTAAAATAAAATAAATAAAACTCACCCTCAGTTAGTTGCATCTTGGCTAAACATTGGGGTTACGGTACTTGTGGTTTAGTGTTGTGTTGAGTTGCATCGTGAATATAACATATTTACCATATTAAAGCTACTGGTTAAAACTGGAATGTTTTATATTGCACATTTGCAGGTGGATGGAAGTCTGTCTTAATGAAGAGCTGCCACCAACTACTGAACTGGAAGAAGGATTAAGGAATGGTGTTTACCTTGCCAAATTGGCAAAGTTTTTTGCACCTAAGCTAGTTTCTGACAAGAAGATCTATGATGTGGAACAAGCACGTTATAAGGTAAAGGGCATACTTACGATATGCTTACTTCTTATACTAGTTCAGCAGTTGCTTTGTCTGTCATGGTTTCCTCAGAATTATAGTACAGTGGTACCTCTGGTTAAGAACTTAATTCATTCCGGAGGTCCGTTCTTAACCTGAAACTGTTCTTAACCTGAAGCACCACTTTAGCTAATGGGGCCTCCCGCTGCCACCGCACCGCCGTGGCATGATTTCTGTTCTCATCCTGAAGTAAAGTTCTTAACCCGAGGTACTACTTCCGGGTTAGCGGAGTCTATAACCTGAAGCGTTTGTAACCCGAGGTACCACTGTATAACAGCATGACCCCTCAGAACAGCATCAGATCTGAGGGGGCCCTAAGGAAGGTCTCCTCCACCAACACTCTGGTTCCTCCTCCCACCCCCAATGTAGAGGGGGTGAGCTTACCACATGGAGGGGGTGAGCAGCTGCCATTTTCATTTCCCCAGAATGCCTGTGGGCCCTGATTTTCCCCAGGCTTTCTGCAGAAATAGTGGCAGAAGTACCAGGCAAGGCTGCAGCAACTTTTCTTCACTACACTGACCTGAGCACCACCACCGACCCTAAATTGATCTAGGCAAATCTATGTGTTGAAAAAACAACCCAGCATTCTGAACTATTAAATATATTTGTAGAATGTTAGCCTTGTGTGTAGAATGTTAACCTTGTGTACAAATATTGAAAAAGAGAAGAATAGGGGCATGGCAGCCAGAAATAAGCTTTCCATTCTATACTGCTCTTTCAACAAATAATGCAGAGTCAGAAATTCTGTTTTGATTAATGCTACAACCCTCAAACAATTTTGAACAATGCTCTTGACTTCGTGTTCAACAGCATTACTCTAGAGTAAGTAGATTAAATATTTGTAGCTCACGCTGTCCTATAACAACTGTCTATAGATTGTCTTTTCACTGATTTTGACAGTGTTTCAAATTTCATGTGCAGGGAAGACTTGGACTAGATGTCATGTAATAGAAATAACAGATTAATCCTTTCTCTTCTCTTTCCCTTCTCATTAGAAATCAGGTCTTCATTTCCGACACACAGATAATACTGTGCAATGGTTAAGGGCAATGGAGTCCATCGGCCTGCCTAAAGTAAGCATTTGAACCTTGACTGTATGTTATGCCCAGATTTTAAGGTGTTTGCTAAAATGAAGACATATTCCAGGAGCATATCAATTAAAGTAGAGTGAAATTAAAGTTGGCACTTTGGGAATTATTAACTTGTAGAAAAACTGGGGGTGGGGGACATCTAAGTGAAGGAGGTGGAATTCTTGTGCTCCCCCTCTTTTGCCAAGGCAGCTGGTATCATGCAGAACATGAACAGGCTCGCTTACATTCCAGCTGGCTTCAGTAGGTGCTGTTGGGTCAAACAGCTCATATGAGCTTAGGAGACCTGGCATTAGGGATGGGAACAATGGATAAAGCCAGAGTCTCTAAAGAGGGAATTAACAGCACTTCACAGTTCAAGTTTTTCAACACAAGCTTAGCAAGCAAGCTCTGAGGACTTGTGATTTCATAATTTGTGTTTATAGCACATCTACAAAGATTCTCCACTTCCTTTCAAATCCATTGTCTCCCCCCACACACACTTTTTTTGGACTCCGTAAAGTATTTTTTCAGATCTCAGAGGCTCCTGACTTAGGCAACTGAATGTACAGTACTGTCAACAGCTCGCATTATTGCTTCATATCTCTGCCCCACCCCTGTGTGGCCCACGCAGGATACTTTGTTTGATGCATTAAGAAACATACTGATATAAGGTGTGCTTTTTCTTCTGATGTTTCTGCAGCAGTAGTGCTCATTTAGCTTGCATCTGGGGGCAAATTGAGAGCCTGTGATGAAATGAATATTACACAAGTCTTACACCAGCCTTAGAATATCAGAACTGGTAGGTCATATAGCAAAGCACCTAGTGTGATGCATGAATAGCTAACAGGTGCTTTTCATTCAGGCTGCTTTTTCATAATTTCAAATAAATAATCCTTAAGGAGCCTGACCCATTTCTGCACTACTTATTTTTGAATTTTTATTATTGATGCTGACCTGGACTTTAGTAGATTCAGGCTTGTCAGAGCTAGAGTTAGATGCAAGAACCAGAATCAATGAAGTTAACTCTTTATTCAAGGCAATACAAGTCAGAAACAATTCCCAGTAGGTCTTGCCCCTATAGAGCAGCTGCGAGGACTGAAGATCCCTGCCATCCACGCCTTCTAAGGCTCTTTTTCCGGATGTTTCCCAAGCAGTCTCAAACTGTGTCTGCCCATCTCTGTTCTGCTGTCTTCGTTTACCCTGTGCGTTCTTAGAGACCAGGGGAAGGGGAACTTGTCACAGCAGGAGAGGGAGATCCACTGGATTCTTCAGCAGCTTCTTGACCTCCCTGCTCTGCTTCAGCCTCAGTGTCTGAACAGCTCCCTGTCACAGGTTCCTCCTGCTCACTAAACCCTGTTGTCCCTTCAGTATTCAGCACCTCCTCCCAATCTTCCCCCTCTGACCTCTCCTCAGTGTCTTACCACTGATCCCTAGACTCCAAGCCTTCAACTTCTGGGATTTCCTATGGGGGTTCCCCGGCTAGTGCTTCTCACTACTCCTCATCATTCATCTGTGTCAGGGACTGGCTGGATGTAAAATATGTTGTTATTGAAATAACTCTTAATGTTTTGGGGTGGGTGGGTCTTTTTTTCTCTTTAGATCTTCTATCCAGAAACCACAGATGTCTATGATAGGAAGAACATACCTCGAATGATATATTGCATCCATGCACTAAGGTAAGCCAGATTTATGCTAACAATTTGTCTTAAGTTCTACATTTTTAAAATGCTTGCTATCTTTTTAGAAGTTTGCAGTGAAACCTTACTGGGTTTACAATGTTGAGAGTTTTACAGGTTTTGAAGGCAACGTAGACATGGAAAAGTGAAGGCATATTCCATAAGAGAATTAAAACTTGTAAGAATCTCTGAAATGTATGTACACAACCTTCTGTGAATACACTTTCATTAAAGAATGTGTGAAAAACAATTTTGAATTAGAAAAATAGAAATAGCATTTGAAAAGATAAAAGGATTACTACTCTGAGCTATGTCTAACCTTTTTCTATTAAAAAACAAAACAAATAAGAGAGACTCTTCACCTTGGACACTGTTTGCAGTCTTTTCTACTTATACTTCATTGTCCTGTTTTAATGTTTACTGTCATTTCAATATGGCTCTAAAGTCCACATACAACTAGTTACCTCAGACATTCAGGATACAGAAGCAGAAAAATGCCTCATTCCTGTTTCTATAGAAGAGAGCTTTGCAAGTACCACGTGCAGTAGTTCTATTTAGGTTGGGGGACATGTTCACTGCAGCATTAATGTTTGAGTAACAAGCTCTGGGCGACAAACTTAACTGTTCTACATCACATTGTGTTTTCTGAATGTGGAAATAGATTGGTAGGTCTGTAGAGCAATGGATCCTGTAATGCATCCGTGAGGAAACTCCTGCCCACAGGCCTAACTAGCTGCCCCCATTTGGTCTGCAAGGCTGTCTTGGCCAAGTCACTCCCACCTATCTCATAGGATGTCAAGTGTAGGAAAGGTAAAGAGACAGCAGAGCTAAAAAGCTTTATACCTCTTCAAGTTCATCTGATTATCTGTGTTTCCAAAGCACTATGTCTTTGCCCATGTGGTTTGATTTCAAAGGCAAATTGGTCACCTGACATCACTGTCATGTCAGGTGACAGGTGAGGAGCCCCATCCACCTACCTGCCTATGGGGGGACAGAGGAGTTAAGATTCTGGCCTGCTAACCAGATCCATTTCTCCATCCCTGATCTGAGAGGCTGTATTGTCTTTAGGCATAATACCTAATCTGTGCGGTTAACATTCCGCAGAATAGGGTTGTTCAGTCAGGGTGTCTCAACAGAAAATCACTTTGCTGCTTTTATAAGGCTATTAATGGCTATGAGCCATGACGGCTATGGTCTGTCTCCATGGTCAGAGGCAGTAATGCTTCTGAATACCAGTTGCTGGAAACTGCAAGAGGGACGAGTGTACTCTTGTCCTGCTTTCAGCTTTCCCACAGGCCACTGGGAGGGCACTGTGAGAACAGAATGCTTGACTAGATGGGCCATTGGCCTGATCCTTCAGTGCTCTTATGTTCGTGTGTTAGGAAGTATCTTTGTGTGATAATTATTTACAGGCCACAAATATTGGAAAGCAAGTGGTGTCCAGCCTTTAGAAACTCAAATACCTAATTGTAACTTTTTCTAATTTTCTCCAGTAATGCCTCTAGCGTCCCATTCTCAAGCAGAATGTTAATCTTCATATTTTCACTCTTGGCTCGCTATTATGGAAGCCTCCGCATTTTTTTACAATTTCAGAATTATAAAGGTGGCTTGGGGGTACATTATTTTAATGGCCTGATTTAAAAGAGAAAAGTAAATAGTGAACCTGTTTTCTTGAAAAGCACTGGAAATTCAATTTTGGATGAACTCTAAATGTTTTCTAGTTTTTGTTCATTGTCTTGCTTACTCATGTAAGCCATGGTGCTCCACACAATAAACAAATAAGTATTTTTAAATGTTTCTTAAATGAAGGACCTTTTTACAATGCCAAGCGAGTATTATATATATACAAGCTGTGAGGGTGATACTATTCTAAAGTGATGTTGTTAGTGTGTTTAGATTCGAGTTTGAAACTGTTTCCTGAAGTGGTCACACTTGGGACTCTTAATGTTAAGTAGCTTATGAAGGAATGGTTTGCTGAGTTCCATTCCAATGATGTCACAATTGTTCAGATGTTCTGCTGAATACTGAACAGAGCAAAGCTTTCAGATGTTTATATCTGCTGGAGTACTGAAGATGGCTTAATCAATGGTTTGACTGCCATAATAAACATCTGCACAGAGCCTTTCGCATTCAGCAGTGCATATCCCATATATTATATATATATTAACTCTGTTGTGCAGTATTATGGCCTTTCGGGTTTTTACTTCGCCCAATTAGTTGTGCCTTGTTTAGGATGCAATCTGAGCCATCAAGTGCAACAGAAAATGTGATTTAGCTTTATGATACTACCCTAATACTTGAAAGAAAGAAGTTTAAATATCAAAGGCACCCAGTCCCAGGTACATGTGCTTAGGTTCAGTTTGTTTAACGTGCAGTTTATGCAGTTGTGTAGGTAGCTGAATGTCAGTTGAATGAATGGACTTTCTCCTCAGGAAGATGATTGCATTTTGAAATCATGTGAAAACTCTTCAGTGTTGTCTGTTGTTGCTTGTTGCACATGTGAGGCGTCATTTGCTGTTACACTTACAAGGAGATGAATACGCAAGGCCCCAGTTTCTTCCAGATCTGGTTTCCTTGCCAACAGCAGAAATACTGGGCAATATCTTAATGCTATTCAAGCAGACTTCCACTTGTACAACAGGACTTCTCACTGCGGTTGTCTGCATTCCCCTCCCCCAACCTCTGGAGCAGATGGGGAGGGTATATGGTGAACTGCAGGCCCATTCCACTTGTGAGAAGTCCATCCCACTCTCAGACACGCAGCACTGGATATTCCCCATTGTATTATTGCTAATAATAATAATAGTAATAATAATAAAAAACTTTTGTTTATATCCCGCCCTCCGCGGCTGAAGTCGGGCTCAGGGCAGCTAACATCAGATATGTAAACATTAGTATAAAATCAAACAATAATTAGATTACCTCCTAAAGACAGGTCAAAATCAAATTAAAGTCTAATTAGATGGCTTTCCGCAGGGTTAGAACAGTAGCTCATCGCTTCATATGTGAATTCCTGTAGCATTATGCTACTGTCCCACAGTCAATAAGAGAGCGACTTGCATTCAGATTTGAACATCTGATGCTACTATTTAATTATAATGTCATATAATGTGGAACTTAACAGGAAGCTACTATCTTGACTGCCATAATGCTCTGGTCTCAGAGTCTGATTTGGGGCTTTAAAATTTCAGCACCATTTTGTGCGACGCCAAGATTTGTCCCTCCACCTCTCACCTTCCGTTGTTTGGCGTTGTTGCAGTGGCCCCTGTGGCTCCCTCTCAGCTCAGTAACCAGTACAGGTGAACTGGTTGCACTTCCCTGAATCTGCCTCTTGCTGGTCAATGAAAATCTTTAGAAGAAGATGTCATATTTAACTTTTCTGGCTTCTGTTGATAGCTTGTTTGTCTGTGGATTTTAAGTACTTCTTCGTCATATATAATGTAGAACACCTTTCATAATCAGAATTGAGTTGTTTGCTGAAAGCATACCGTATTTACTAGAATCTAATATGCACCTTTTGGATGCGCATTACATTCGATGGCACATTAGACTCAAGTAAATACGATATTTTAGTCTTCCTTTCACATGTATACCCTGTGCACTGTACACTGAAATATATTTTCCCTTAAAATCCAAATGCCTTCTAATAGTTCTTTGTTCCATGTTCTTGGCCTGTAATTAGATTTAATTTAATTCTTATTTCTATGGATTCACAGTTAATATTTGTTTTTTAAGCAGTGTGATTTTGCCCATACCAATTTTGGGTGTGTTCTTAAAATTCTCAGCTCAGGTACAGGTGTTTTAAAATGTTTGTTAGCACAACATCAAATACAGCAATCCATGTTAATAACGCCTCATATTATACACTGAGGAAAGGAGCATGTTAAATAAAGTTTCTTGGTGTAGTCATTATAACTTCAAAGCATTTGTAGGTGAACATGTTCCTTGTAAACTTAAAAACAAAATTCTATTGCCATCTAGTGGTAAATAGTATTCTCACAAATGATCTCTGGGCAGTGGGGAATATGCCACTCCAGGGAAATTGTAGTTGTCATTTAAAGGTATCATTGGTGTATTAGTAGCTAGTTGTGTCAATGAAACATTGCATTAGTGCCAACTTGAAAACAGTTTGTAGGCTTCTTCTTAATCCTAGGAAGTTTAAATGGAGTTGTTACAGAAATCTTGGAACAGCATCTAATAAAGGGAAATAGTTACTGAAGGCCTAATGCTGCTTTTAAAAAAATCTAAACCAAGTAGGGTAAGATGGGGATTTGTTGTCAGAAGAAGGCAGTGAAACTTAGGAAACCTGCCTATGCCACTAGCTGCTAATTCTTTAGGTCTGATATCAGTTCTGGGAACTCTCACCCTTGGGAAAAACTTTATTATTATAACAAATTTTCAAACCATTTGTTAAAATGTCAACTTTTACAAACTTCTAGCATTTCCCTGTTGCCTTTCTGACATCTAGCACCTAAAGTCTAAATCAAGTTCAGTGTGTGAGACTGTATTAGCTCACAGTCTTTTAATTCTTGCCTTTTCTTTGCTGAATCATGCTAGCCCAAGTTTTGAAACATTAAGTTTCCCCAAGTGGGATCTCACCATTCTTTTTAGATCTAAAAAGTGCCCAGACCACTGATTATGCTGTCTAAATAGGTTTGAGCTGCTTTGACTATGACTTCTAAAAACAACTTTGATTAGTCCCTTGTGTAATCTTAATAAATTCCCCAAATCCTTAACAGTTGTTAATTTCACATGGCAGGAAGACATGAATAAAGATGTGAATTTGTTCAGCTGTTGTCCAGATGGTTTCACTATACACATTTTGGAATGGTATTAATACAGACATTTCAAACAACTCTGAAACAAAATTAGGGGTTCTAGGATTGTCTTTGTGTATTTTTTTTTACTTCCTTTCAGATACTTAAGAACATTTGAGTATTTAATGAAAAGTAAGTTGATTTTAAAAGTGGAAATATTTAAGGACCCTTTCTTATTTAAAAAACAAAACATATATTTAAGTTTTGGGGGGAAACCAAAATGTGTTTCTTTGATTACTAACCTAGTGTTTTATTCAGTATTTGCTTGATGATGGGAATCCCAAAGTTGGCAAAAGTGTTACCTAAAATACTGTTTTCAGAGGAAAACAGGTTACATTTATTACAAAGGAGAATACCGTAGTCATGTCTGTCGTAACAGAAGCAACAGAGAGTCCTGTGGCATGAACTTTTAGTAGACTGAATGTACTTCATCAGATCCTAATAGTAATAATAATGCTCATAATAAAATTGAACCGCTTTGAGTTCTTTTCTTACAACCAATCAGTATATAAATTTTATGAAATAAATTAGGGTCGCCATATTTCAAGAAGTAAAAATCCAGAGCTTTGTTGTTGAGGTTTTTTTTTGGGGGGGGGGGAAATCAACCTCAAAGTTGTGATACTCAAACACACACTTTCTGGTTCTGTTGTCAAAAACCTGGACATTTTGCCGATTTTTTTCAAAATTCTGTCCCGGATGCTAATTTAGGCGTTTGAATCCCGGACATGTCCAGGAAATTCCAGACATGTGTCAACCCTAAATAAATAAATAAAAAGTCTTGTGATATAACACATAATTTTCCTTTTTCTTTTGCAGCCTTTACCTGTTTAAACTAGGAGTTGCTCCGCAGATCCAAGATTTGCTGGGGAAAGTAGACTTTACAGGTACTTTAATCTTTGAAAATATTTTATTGTATTCAAACCCCATGCTCTACTCCCCCAGCATTCTCCATGTTTTTATGCTGAAGTGGGTGTAGAGTAGCTATGTGAAAAATGTGCTTCTGCTTTATTAAAAGATGCTGGTTAACAAAATCCTTGTATTTATTTTCTCCCAGCCTGTGATTTTTCTCAGGCGGGAGGAAAAGGCTAAGCAGAATTGGAAGCATAATGATGTTAAAAGCCACAGCCCCCACCCTACCCCAAGCATTATTATTGTGTATGTTTTATCATCTAAGAAAGCCTAATTAGGTTTGTTGATGCCTTCTCCCATTTTTCTCCCTTTGCAATTAGAGGAAGAAATCAATAACATGCGGAAGGAATTGGAGAAATATGGTATACAGATGCCGTCATTTAGTAAAATTGGAGGCATCCTGGCCAGTGAGCTTTCGGTGGATGAAGCTGCGTGTAAGTGAGCCCTAATCAAAGCGTTATGTAAGAACATGCTGACATATAATCTCAGAACTTTAAAACATGTTTTAAAGTTGCTTTAACTTCAGATATCATTTGGAAACTAATTAGTAAAGAAATCTTTTTTTCAAAAAAATTCTATGGTGTAAGGTATTTTAAAATCAATTCCTCTGCCTTGAACTTTAAAGAAAAAAAAATACAGTATTGAGTACACAGACATCTTTTCATGTAGTGAAGGCGTTGTCTAGTTTGTTCCTGTTGTTAGCAGGGGATGGACAGGTTTTTAACCTTGAGCTTCTCTGTCCTGATCCAAATCAAGGTGGGGTGGTGAATGGTCCCCCCCCCCCCACAAATTAAGGCTCTCTGATTTGGATCAAGAGAATTGCAGGAGGTAAGGGGGAGAGAGAGGGGGGGAGGGAGGGAGGTTAGGAGCATAATCCAGTTCATTGGGCCCCACACTGTCGGTTTGTGATTAAAATCAAACAAACTATCCATGTAAGAGTTTAGATACATAGCAAATACATATGGCCCCTTCTGCAAGTCCAAGGGCCAGCTAAAAACCCTTCTAGGAGTCAATATTTGTAAACACGAGGCATTTATGGACAGCTCGTCTGAATTGGTGATTGGCCTGCTACAGCTTCAAATGGCCAACTTGACTTCATAATGCTGAAAATAACTTTTATGCCCTCTAAAATAAGTTAGCACTACGTTTTTATTTTACAAGTTTGTTGTCCTTATATTTTATTTTTAAAATCTATGATAGTCTCTAAGTGTGGGGTGGGGAACCAGTAGCCCACTAGATGTTGGACCTACCTTCCATCAGTCCAAACCAGCATGGCCCAGTGACCAAAGGTCATGGCAGTTGTAGGTCAACTTCATCTGAAGGGCTACAAGTTCCCATCCCTGCACTAAACAGACATGTATGAATCTGTTCTGGTGTTGGATTGGTGTGTATTTCCACTAACATAATCTTCAGCTGCAGTCAGGTGGCTGACTGTGGCTACAGATGTTGCTGGCATACAACTCTCATCATCCCTGACCAGTTGCTGCCTAAACCTTATCGAAGCTGAAAAACAACATCTGGAGAACTGTGCCTTTGCTTTGACTATTTAGTAGATTCTTGTACACTGAGACAGCAGTCCTATATATAATTAGATATACTCCGGAGTAGATAAGTGTAGGATTGTATTTTGGCCAGAATCCAAAGTAGACTTAAGCTATGTGTACATGTTATCATTCAGTGTGGTGTTTGAAGCTGTGTGGGGATGACGTTAGCCATAACCCATATCTGTCCTGGAGTATCTTGAGAAATACTGCTGTTTTATTTGTTTTCCCTCAAACCAGCTTCCAGCTGTTTTGAAAACTTCACATTTAAAGTGAGGTGTGTACATTGCGACAGCCTTTGTGTGTGCATTTGCAGATGACAGCTTCATGAATGGGAGTTGGGGAGGCGGTTTCAGGTATGGGGAAACCAAGCAGCTAATGTGCAGGGGTGAAAACATCCCCCTGCACTCTTTCTAGTGTGAGCAGCAACATGCAGATGCAAGTTCACAACTTCACTGTGTTTTAAGCCACTAATGTGTACCTAGCCTTAGTTGAAGGTATGCTAAATTGAAATTAAGGATGTTGCCAACAAAAGAGCACTGGTTTTTACAGTGCTTTACTTTCTGCTCAGTGGCTCTCCTGTAGAAAGCTGTACCATGTATATTTATAGTTGTACGTAGGTGTGTAAAAAATGTGATAATGACAATGCTTTTAATTTTTTTTAAAATGATGATTCATTCTAATTGTCTGGGGTCACCGATGTGACTCCCTTGGATGCCACAGTGCTCCGTGACTCCATGCCCCTAATAATCTTTATTTATTTATTTCTAAGTGAGGCTATTTGGCAGAAGCTATCTGGTTTGCTAGCTCTTTTCGGGGGGTGTTGTACCTATAGGTGTTTTGCCTGCAAGGGGTCTTCTTAGCATCACCAGTTTTCCTCTGCTGAAATGGATATTTTGTGATGCTATGTCAATTTCTTAGATTTCCAGATGTGCCCTTGGCTTAAAAGCATTGGGAATTCCTGAAGATTAGGCAAACTCAGATTTAATTTTAATTCTGGCAATCATTTCCTATTTTTAAATGCTGGACTCTTACTTTTTTCAGTGCATGCTGCAGTAATTGCAATTAATGAAGCTATTGAGAAAGGAGTAGCAGATCAAACTATCAAAACACTGAAAAATCCCAATGCTATGTTAGTTAATGTGGACGATAATCTTGCCCATGCGTATCAGAAGGAACTATCAGAAGCTAAAAAGAGAAAAGAAGAGAATGCAAGACTGAAGGTACTCTAATGGAATATTCTAATACTCTTTTAAAACTGGATATCAATTCAATTTCAGTTAGTTTTATTTACATAAAATAGCATGGTGCATGATTAAGCACCAATACTCCATAAATCAAACCAAATAGCACACAATGGCAGATACCTTGAAGGTACTCGTGGCCATGTAATAATGAGTTGTGTATGTTCCATCTGCTCATAATAACCTAGGAAATACTATATTTATTTGGACCCTCTGTGACTGACAGAACATCATTTCAGAATATGTGTCAAAATGTTCTGGTTCTAAAAACCAATATATAAGCCACTTAGAATGCAGAGTTTTATTATACTTGTTTCAGTGGAATGTGAGTTACTACTGAACAGTTAAAATACCCTTATGCATTTATATGACAGTACTAAAACTCCAGGCTTGTAAAACCTTGCAGTGACAAATTGGCTTGTTACTAGCAAAGCATTTGTTCATGCAGTGCTCCTCTTCAATTCATGTCATCTTGTGACAATAATGCCATTGAAATTCCTAACAAATGAAGGTTAATAAACATTGAGAATGCAAGAGGGGGAATAGTTGAGTGACCTTTTGAGGTCATATCCAGGTCATTAGGAAGTAATTAGACATGGATGACTTTGGAATACAATTCCTGGTTCTGGCAAGGGAGCTGGACTGTGACTCATGTTTCTCCCTCTCCTTCAGTTTATTTAAGCACATAGAGCCTGGAATTTAAAAAAGAAACAGTTGTGCCAAGTTTGGGGTGATGCATTCTTCCTCCTTAGGTCTTTGTTCAACCCACATACAATTCCTACTCGCATTCTGAGTGACTACTGTTTATAAACAATTGGTGGGTAAGCATACTAAAGCTTGTAAATTCTTAGAAAGTAAAGGCATACAGCACTCATTTTTCTCATGCTGGTGATATTGCTATATTTTAAAGAGGGATTTCTAATTTAGCTGCTGTTGCACAGTTTCATTTTGTATCAATAATGGCCCTTACAAGTCCCCCAACCCACAGTGAAATTTACTTTCCATAGTGAAATTTCTGTGTGTTTACACCTTGAAATCAGGAGTGGACATTGTCCTTTGTTCAGTAACAGTATTGTTGCTTTCAGAATGGCTCAATTTTGGAGGAGGAAAGAGATGTGTATGAAGAGCTGCTAACACAAGCTGAGATACAGGGAAACATCAATAAGGTCAACAGTGAGTAATCTTCCCAGAGTCCCAAAACTTTAAGAGTTGTGTATTTGGCTTTAATTCCAGTGGGAAATATCAGAATATTTAATTTTATTTCACAGTTCTTTTCATTTTTAAATCTTACATATATTAGTGCATCTTCAGTAACATGCAATTCTCTGGAACGTGGCTTGCTATTGTATTACAAACTTGAGTGAGGATACGCTTCCTTGGCCTTTGCATTCTTAATAACAGCAGACTTGATGATTGATGCATAACTACTTTTATCTGCTTTTCTCTCTCTTCTGCTAGCTGCAAAATACTGTAAATTTTGACCCCCTCTTACAAGCTGCATTGTAGCCCCGGGTCCTTAGAATTAAGAAAGTTTTAGTTCTGAGGTGTCCGGCACACTTTGATGTGTGTTTCATTGGGAAATGGTGTGAGAGAGGGCTTTGAGAATGAAACTCGTTCAAAATATTCTGCTGTCTGTAAGCATTGTTTTCCTTTCAGTTCACGTGGCTTTAACCCAAGTGAACAAGGCTATTGACAGGCAAGATGAAGGGGCACTGATGGCAGGCTTGACGAACTCTGCACTGAGCCTGCTTGAAGTTCTGCCGCAAAATTCCTCATGGTATCTAGCACAGTTAATTGACTCTAAAGAGCAGAGGATGCAGGTAACTGAATGTAACACCTAAGTGTGACACCTAAGTTTGCCTTAACCTCTTTAATTTTAAAATACGGCCTTGGTCCAGTATACCTGAAGGAGCGTCTCCACCTCCATCGTTCTGCCCGGACACTGAGGTCCAGCTCCAAGGGCCTTCTGGCAGTTCCCTTTCTGCGAGAAGCCAAGTTACAGGGAACCAGGCAGAGGGCCTTCTCGGTAGTGGCACCTGCCCTGTGGAACGTCCTCCCACCAAATGTCAAAGAGAAAAATAACTACCAAACTTTTAGAAGACATCTAAAGGCAGCCCTGTTTAGGGAAGCTTTTAATGTTTAATAGGTTATTGTATTTTAGTGTTTTGTTGGAAGCTGCCCAGAGTGGCTGGGGAAACCCAGCCAGATGGGCGGGGTATAAATAATAAATTATTATTATTATACAATTTTAACATTACCTGTGGCTCTCTTATGAATAGCAGAGAGAAGCTTTCAAATGCACACACACTCACACAAACACACAATGGCAACGCACCATGTGCTTTTTCAGCTATAACAGAAAAAAAAATATTCAATCCTAATTTGAAAAAAACAAAAAGTCTGTGGAAGCCCACAGAGCTGACTTTTCGAAGAAATATTTGTGAAATTTTGCTTAATGAAAGCACTTGGAGGAGATAAAACTTCCCATTCCATAGAAAACTAACACACCAGTTCAGAATGAGTCGTTGTACAGATTACTCGTTTTTCTTTTGATTTAGAAATATATAATGAAAATCTTTTTTCCCCTAATACGTTAGATAGCGGGGGTTCCAATTATGTTCGACAAAAGTGAGATACAGAACGAAGTTAGTGTTGCCAATGAGGAAGCAGACTCTCGTAAATTTAGTGAGTAAATTGTTCTTAATTGTCTCTTGTATCTTCATCACATGGTTAACCTTAAGGCTGGACAACTACGGCAATTACTACAATCATGGTTTCTTCAAGTTTTATTTTGTCACTTTTTTGGAGGTGTCATCATTACTGAGTCATTAATATTCTCTTCTAAGATGGCATTCTTACTCTTGTCACAGTTATTCAGTCAATGTATTAAGTACACTGTCTGGTCTTTCAAATGGAATTTGCTTATGCCTGGCTCACATATTTTGTGTGCACGAACAAGAATTTTAAAACCTCACACATTCACAATTGGTTCTTAAGTTAAGGGGGTTCTAAATTTGCAGGTGCATTTCTATCTGTTGCTTTTCTTGTATTCCTGAAGTTTTAGAATTCTCCTTCATCTTTGGGAGTATTAAGCTTGAAATTCATTTTCATCTCATGCTTTCTGTGGCTTAAGTCTTCTTTTCGCTCTGTATCATTTCATTTTAATTCAACAGACTAATCGTCCTTTGCTTGCTATGCATTCACAGAAAATGGGACAGTGCATTTTTTATTTCAGTTGGGATATGTATAGGGATCTCTGTTTGGGGTTTCTTCCAACTTGGGCAATTTTAAAAAAGTGTATTGCTTCACTATGTGGAGTACTTGCATTCTTCATAAAGTGTTTATTCAAAAGAAAATTATTCTGTTAATTGAATACAGGGGTTAATTCCATATAATCTAGCTGGGCAGATGATGTCTTCTTGTGTCTTGTTGTCCATTTTGATAAGGGAGTAAACTCATAAAGTCTTGACTTCTGTCATCCACCAATGTTAACTATTGGACCTGGTCTGAGCCTTGTAAAATCAAAAAGAGATTGTGTAAGTGAGCAGAGTCTTTATACCACTTCAGGTTAGTTATCACTATATCCCCTTCTTTCTTGAGGTAGCCAATGCCTCTTGTTTGCATGAATACAGTTTAGTAGATTATTAACATGAAAGAGATGGGTATGCTTTGTATAAGTAAAACTCTGAATAAGTAAAGAAGGCACAGTAATATCACAGTAATACTTGTTATAGAAACTCTACCCAACTTTAAGAAATGTTAGTTTTGACCAATTCTTGAGCTTACTTGTTAAATCTGTTATCAAGGTAGTAAAGTTCAATTATTCTAGTTTAGATACATCCTTGGGTATATTCACTTCAGGTATTTACAACAGGCATTACAGAATTCCAGTCCAGTCATTTTGTGCCAGTGCAGCTGCAGGTTCGGCAAGGCAACAGCTCAGATAACAGCGAACCCAGATATTCTTGCCCCAAATAATTCAAAACCTTTTACACAACCCTTGAAAAATGCCTGAGAAAATAAAAAATGCTGTAACCTGGTGCTGAAAAGCATGTCCTGTTGGCATCAATTGTACCTTCTTGGGAAGATATTCAAGAGTTGGGAACGCACCACTGAAAAGGCCCTGAAAAGTTATGCATATGTCATATACTTCATTGCAGTATTAGACTTACTGCTGCCCATTAGACTTAAGGGCAGGTGCCCTGTTCCAGCCCATCCTTGTGTGCATGGGAAAGCCTGTAAACAGGTAGAACCTCAGCCTCTAAATTGCTTTCCATTTTCTTTCAACAACAGGCCTGTGTACATAGGTGCATCTGAACAGTTTTGTAGTATCAGGGATTTCTAGTCTGGCCTTAATACCTGGCAAAATCATAATAAGATTTTCTTTTCTTTCATTTGAAAGAAAGGTGGAAAGAAATATGTCTCGGTTCAGTGTGGGCACATCTCCCCTTCCTTTATAATCATATCTGCCAATTCACTCAAAGTGCTGTGCTTTTACCAGTCACTGGAATCTTTTTAAAATTAACACCCCCCCCCAAAAAAAGTCATTCAAACAAGGCATGTAAATTAAATATCAAGCATAAATTAAACATTTGCACTATTCTGAGCACACTTTCTTTGCAGGTTTTTTCTCCTCAGTAAGTTGACATTTCTACTCGTGGTCTGGAGTGAAGTTCCCCTTGAGTTGCAAAACTGGTCTGAGCAGGCTTTCTTGGGCAGTGGTATCACTAGGAATATAAGGTACACAGTATTAAACAAAGCAGATGTGTGGGGACTTCTGATGTCGTTTTCCCTCTTGCCCCTAGAACTTATAGCAGTTGACAGCATCAACGCTGCAATTCGTAACTGTGACCCCAGTAAGACAATTGCTGCTCTAATGAAACCCGAGGCTCAGTTGTGTGATGTTTACCCATCTGCTGCTAATGTCTATCAGACTGAACTCTTCAATCTTCAGCAACAGAATGCTGCGGTAAGACGGAATCAGTTGATTGCGTACTTTAATATCTTAATAGGAAAAGGGAAGTAGAAGAGGGGGAAGAATGGAAGGAGAGAATGGCAAAAGCAAAGAAGAAAAAGAGAGCAGTAGTGTAGTGCATGGAATATGGCTGACAAAGCATTGGTTTTCCTTAGTGTCTTATTGATGTAGATCAATAAAATTCTCCCATGACTTAATGTGACTGAGTTGCAATGAGGTCATGTGCTAGTTAATAATCCTTCCCTCAACAGTTACTTAAGAGTAGACTTTTCTAACCATTCAAAAATCTTAAAAAACTGAATTTAAGCTATAGTTCCTTTTTAACTTGTTGCTAGCTGCTTTATTTCTTGGCTGATCAGAATATATTCTTTTCAGAAATACTTGGCTCATGATGAACTTTCTATTGCTGTTGAAATGCTATCAGCGGTGGTGCTGCTAAACCAGGCTTTGGAAAGCAAGGATGTAGCAGCGGCAAAGACTCATCTCAGCAACCCATGTGTTGGCTTTAATAACCTGGAAGACGAGAACTTGCAGCGGTAAAAGCTTCCATTCTAGACAGGGCTGCTTTCATATTACTGAATGCTTACTGTGTAGGAAATTACAGGAATGCTAGCTGATTGCAAACTGCTGCATGTATTTGTGAGGAGAGGTGCATGTTCTGTTTGCTTCCACCCATTGATAGGTGTGTAAAACTATGCATTCAGCTAGTCTTTTAACTATAGTAAAGTGTATACATTAGGCCAGAACAACTCTTAAATGCATAAGATTTTAATTGCATATTGTGATAAGATTCTAATTCTCTTTTTTACAGTTATGTTGATACCTTGATGTCTATTAAATTAGAAGCGTCATCTCAAGGACAAGAATATTTAAGCTGGAATGATATTCAGAATGCAATTGATATGGTTAATTCACAAATTCAAGAAGAAAATGACAGTAAGTGATTTGTTGTTCCCTCTAGGTTTGGCCTACAAATTTAATCCAGTCCAGTGCAGTTTAGTAGTGGTTATCTATAAATCATCTCTTTCTTGAATGACATTCATTCATTCATTCATTCATTCATTCATTCATTCCACCATTTCAAAACAATTCTGAGTTGCTGAGAGATGCCTAACTTTCAGCATGGTTGATCAACAAAGAGTTGCCCACTAAAGATTTTTCGGTTTAAGGCTTTTGGAGTAACCCACATTGACCACTGAAATCAGAAACATCTATCTTCAGCCCTCCTCCCAAGCCTCTTTGGATAACTGCAGTTCAAGGAACAGACAGATTGCATGAGATTAGAGAGCAAGCATGTCTTCCATATACCCAAAAAGAAATCGTACCAGACTAGGAGCACTTCCAATGGGATTTAATGGGTCTCTTTCTCTTAATCAACAACAGCCTATACTATGCCTTTACAAAGGCCTTGAACATCTATGCTGACCAGTGGCTATATGAACTACAGTGATATCCACCGCCTCTGTGCAGCCTCAGTGTGCCTTGTCTGTTACCAAGGCCATTACCAAGGTGCAGAAGTCAGATGGTTAATAGAATGCTCTGTGAACGTATGGAGAAGCAGGGGGCTCTAACTGGCCTTCCTCAAAGTAGGCTACCCACCTCTACTCCTATATTACTAATAAGTTGCATAGGAAAAGCTGCTTCAGCATGCTCAGCTAGTTGCCAGTTGCTTTATTCAACAGGTTGTTCTGAAACATAAGGGTTTTCAGGAAATCATGTTAAAAGCCAAATCCTTTTGTATGATCTTAGTTGTTGCAATTTTTTATGCACACTCTGTACACTTTTCATTTGTTCTTGTGTAGGGATTGTAGCAATTGGACACATCAATGAAGCCATTGATCAGGGAGATCCTACGAAAACAGTAGAAGCACTGCTACTCCCTACAGCAAAACTTCATGGTGTGAAAGAAGCAAATGCACACCATTACCAGGATGTTCTGAAGAATGCAAAAACCCTCAAATGCCAGGTAGTTTTTACTCCAAAGTCTTTCATATTTTGCGAATGTCAAAGCTTCCTGTAATTCCTGGCAGAGAGAGCTCAAGGAGTACCCAAACTGTCAATGTGTTCATTCAGAGGGTGTGGAACCCTGTTCAAAATAAGGCACCAACTAATGACACCTCCATTTTGGATGGATTGAGCCTCAGTTTGTTGGTCTTCATCCACTTATTTTGCATTACCTGAATAAGCTGAAAATAGAAATTAAGTTTTGGGCCTCAGTAACTGAAACTCATCCATCAATGCTGAATCAGTTGTGTCTGTGGGCCACCTTCATAAAGTGCCCTCCAATTGTTGCAACCATAACAGTGAATTTTAGACGCTTTTGTGTGCCTTCAGATCTCCCTTCACATCCCCAGGCGGGCTAGCTTGTGACAGGCAGGCCCTAAACAACTTGCCAGGCACTACTTCAAGATGCAATGAAGGTGGAAAATAGTTCATTCTTCATGGTCCTCACTTGCAGAGATTAGCTTAATAACATGGTCTTATTCATGTTCTGTCTGACTGACAGTGAGTCTCCTGCTACTTGCATGCTGGCCACCGCCCTTCTTGCTTCATTGTCCACAGCTCACCAGACAGTCATAGGGAGAGGGCCTTTGGAAGTGATTGCGTCACAAGCACAAGTCATCTCCATATTTCACAGCAAACTAGACTAATCTAACACAGTTCACCCTTCATTGCAAGACTGAAGTACAGGATAACTGCATATAGTTTTTTCAGAATTGCATAACACTCTCTTACACACACACACACACACACACACACACACACACACACAAAATGTCTTTGGTTGCCATGTAGCAGAATACCTAAAATGATATTAAGTATGTGTAGCCTTAATTTAAACAGAGTTTTGTTCTGTTTACAAAGGTTATTATTTAGCCAGAAGTTGAATTTCCTAAAGAAACCGTCTCTGCAGTGTTGAGCAAGAAACAGTGTTGCTAGTTGCATAATGTTCTGAAGCCACTTTACAATGTAGGAAAAAGAGGGCAGATCTGTTATCTGTTGTCATGTTTACAAGCTTTTTTAAGTTGCTTTTAAAATAATAATATTGGTATTTCAAAAAAGGATGCATTTGTGAGTTGTTAGCCTTAAAAAACTAACGGAACCAATATCAAATGCCAATGAATAAAAACTAAAATTTAATCAAAATTTAAGTTGTACCGAGTGCAGTGGGACTTGTTTTATATAAACATACTATTCTAGGCAATAAATTTAATGTTCACTGCAATGCAGTGCAGGAAATGACCACAGGGGAGTAGCAACGACACAACTAAAATGTAGCATGTAAATTAAGGCATATTTTGAGATTAAGGAAAAGTAATGCGTTTGTGTTCTGTTGCTAGCCTTTTCTGTTTTAGAAAGAGAAACACTGGGATGATCAACAAGTTGAATAATTTTGTTTGATTAATCTGCGCACCAGCAGATTAACGTTTAATTAGCTAAATTGGAATAAGATGACATAATACCAGAACCTCCATATAGGTGTCTCTTTGAGATGGTGAATGAACTATAAAGTAATTTACATTTAAATTAGCGCTCATTGCTAGAGGGAAAGCCCATAGATATATTTTTCATTCCCAATTATGGTAATGTAATAGAACCAAAATAGGTTTAAAAAGTAAACAGATGTGTGTCTTTAATGTATATCCCCAACAGTTAAATTTTGTCCTCAGCGATATCAGTTAAACCTTGCAACCCTAAAATAGTTTGAATTTATTCAGTTTTGCCATTATAAAAATAGATATCTTAAATAGTAAATTTATGAACAAATGATGTATATACAACTTCATCAAGTATCACAGCAGAAGTGTGTCACGTCTTTTCATCCCGGGGTATTTTGACCATGGTGAGAGAAACGCTGGTGTTATCTTTGGTTTTGGACATCATGAAGTAAAGGAATGGATCAAGGCAGCTGTTCAGGCTGCTTAGGCACAGAGCAATAAGGTAAAAGAAATACAAATTGTCTGCAGAATTACGATGGTAATTCACATGATGAACGATCAGTATGACATTGCTGGGTGTGTAGCAGACAGCGAAAATGCTGAGGATGAGAAGGCTGATTTTGATGTACCACAGCCACTTCTGGTCATAAGATTTGAGTGTTCTGATAATTGAAACATAACAAAAAATGACAATACAGAACGGAATCACAAATCCAAATACTGCCAGCGAGATGAAGTAATAGTATTGGAAGGAGGATGGAGTTTCGCAGGTATTGCTGACATCATGGCAGGTAAAGATATTTAGTTGATCCAGATTGTAGCTTTGCTTTGCTATGATCAGAGGCAGCATGTATAAGAAAACGACCGTCCATACTGCTCCACATGCCAGTGTTGCTAAGGGCTGCTTGGGCAGACTCCTGTAAGTAAATGGATAAACAATGGCCACATAACGACTGATACTGATGCAGGTGAGGAGGAGTGTGGAACAATACATATTGCCATAGAAGATGGCAGTCATGATTCGACACATTGGTTCTCCAAATATCCAGTTGTTGCCCCTGAGGTGATACGAAATTTTGAACGGCAGCATGATGCAGAAGAGAAAATCCGAAATGGCTAAGTTTGTGTAGAATATAGCAATCCGGGCCGACCTGAGCCTGAAAAACAGTGTCCATAGTACAAAGGCATTTGCAGGCACTCCTATTAAAACAACAGCTATGTATAGAGCTGGAATCAGCTTTACACTCAGAGGGCTGGTAAGGTACTCCAACGTGGTGTTGCGTACTTTCAGTACTGAAACGTGGGACCTCTTCACAGAACAGTTGTTTTCTTGGTTGTGATTGGTCCTTGTTGCGCCTTCCATGGCAGAATGAGGTATCTTTTCATAAGCACCTTGCGGAGCGCCATGGAAAGTCCTGATGGGGTGCAGTTTGTTACCTTGACATTCCAGGCTGCTGTTGTTACATTCTCTGTCTAAAAGTTAAAAAGAAAAATGGGTAGTTGCAGTAATTTATACTCAAATATTGTGTGTGTGTGTGTGGAATGAACAGTGTTTCCCTGAATATGATATACCGTATTTTTCGCTCTATAAGACGCACCAGACCACAAGACGCACCTAGTTTTTGGAGGAGGAAAACAAGGAAAAAAAATATTCTGCATCTCAGAAGCCAGAACAGCAAGAGGGATCGCTGCGCAGTGAAAGCAGCAATCCCTCTTGTTGTTCTGGCTTCTGTGATAGCTGCGCAGCCTGCATTTGCTCCATTAGATGCACACACATTTCTCCTTACTTTTTAGGAGGGAAAAAGTGAGTTTTATAGAGCAAAAAATACGGTATACAATGGGTGTCAGACTAGGACCTGGGAGTCCAGGGCTCAAATTGCCAGTTACCCAGCAAGCATGGCCTTGTGCCAGTCATTGCCTCTCAGCCCTAACCTACCTCACAGGGTTGTTGTGGGGATTAAATGAAGGGGGGGGAACCATTGCATCAACTTAAGCTCCCTGGAGAAAAAGGTGGTATATAAATGCAATACATGATACAAATATGTTGCTAATTTTAGGGAAAGAAAAGGGCTCTCAGAAATCAGCTTGGGAAGCAAAAAACCTTTTCTTTGCCATCTAAGGATTGGTATCACACACACACACACACACACACACACACACACAAAAACTTCACCTACAAAATTAGCTTTCATGGGCTGCTTGTTACTTTAACTTCTGTGCTTGGGGGTGAGCTCTGTATCCCACAGTTAAATTACTATCCCAGAGGTAAGTTATTCCCCCTTGTAAATAAAATTTGGGATTGCAACCTTAAACTGCTTGAGTGCCAATTAATGTGAGGCCGGCAAGTTTCACTATCTTTCCTGCAGTAACTGTGAAACCATGTCCCATCTTTCTTTGTATTAGGTGAGAAGAACTTTGCCTGTCAAGGCTAGAAAAGCCCAACACTGCAGTGTATGTTTAAAGTTGGAGAAATTACAATAAAGCAGGTCTTTAAAGACTTAGACAACACAGGAAATGCTGCAGGGCTGTTTTCTGGATTCTCATAACTGAGTAAACAAATTATCCTAGTTCCCAATAAAACATTTACTGTGCAAGCAGCCTTCATTTATCATCCTGTCAAAAGAGAAATTATTCACATATGAAGGCAGGACTGAGAAGAGACTTGAAACAGACAAAATAAAGTAGTAATCAAGTATTTTGTTTGTTCTTAATCCCCGTTATGTTATGCTAAACTTGTTTTCCACTGTATATATACAGAACTTCATTGTTTATAGAAGTTATGTTAATACTCAGACAACTTTTGTTTGTGTATTTATTTGAAAATGCATTAATATATTTTCAAATAACCAAAGAACATATAATGAAAAGTTAAGTTTCCACAATGGATTGCCATTGCCTATGTATAATAGGGAACATTACCAAAGGCAGTGATACATTACAGCCAAGTACTACTAATGAAAATTAAGCATTAAATAGGTTGTTTTCTCCCATGAAGATACTTGAGCATTAAATACTTCTTTTTACCCATGAAGATACCATCTCTGAAATAGAAATCTGCCTCATTTGAGATTTTAATACTCCATTAAAAGATAGATACAGATATGACTTTGACTTGGTCAGTTTCTGTCGAAAGAACAAGACCCAACGCAAATGTGAACTTCTTACCTTTCTGGGATGAGCAGGAGGATATGAAGAGCAGTCCGCTTATTAATAAGAGTATAGATGTCATTGTAGCAGTAATCAAAACTCAGTTTTTAAAAATATGCATTTTAGCTTCTCCGTTGCTGCTTAATCCTCCTTATAGGGAAAGAAATGCTTAGAGCGTCAGATCTGTGAACTGAACTCATCCTGTATGTACTAGCGATTTTGAGGAAACTTGCTGTTTTGTTCTTTGGAGAAGGGTGTGACACACCAGAATGTGGAAACAGACGAAGCTGCTTAAGCTTTGAGCTGACACAGAGATTAGCTTCATTTAACAAGAGTGAAGTTAACTCTTGAACTACCATAAGTAGAGAGAAGAATGGGGAATGGGGTGTTCGGTCTCTAGGACTTCCGAAACAATTATTTAAGAGGATGAAAACTTGGTGTTAACTTGCTGGCCTAATCTGGGCTTGAATTTGCATTTTAGCAACCCAGTAAGCCTGGGAATAAAGCATAACCAGTTATAAAAGACCACAGACTCAAGACTTTAGCTGAAACAAATAATTTGGTTTATTAATAAACTATGGCCTGGTTTACATATCAGATTAAGCCATCATAATAATAATTAAAATCACCATGAGTACTACCAGTTCCATTGTGCATAAGCCTCTGAAGTCCCAACTAGACTTGATGGTGACAGACCTGTATGTCAGTTGTGAGTTTTTACCAAATTCCTGAAGCCGAAGTTTGGTGAAATGAGCTTTGTTTTATGTAAAGGCAAAAAGTTATCTAGCTTTAAAAAATGTGTTAACCTCATTTTCCAAATGCAATAGGAATCTGATTGTATTTTAAAGCCTAAGCTGATTTATTTTTGTGTGTGTGTGTTATAAAGTTCATAGTGGTATAGTTGGATGATGTGGCTTTTTACTTGTTTGCACGCACACATCCTTCATATTGCAAAGATCTTGAGATTGCAAGCCAGCGTTCTTTCATGGGCACTGAGTCATCTTCCTGTGCAAGTCTAATACATTCAATGTTTTTCTCTGGGAATAAACTTTAAACCCACATCTCTGTTAATGAACATTATTAACATACCAAACAACCCAGAGTTTGTGAAGTTTCCAGTCTAGCAATAGAATTAGAAAATGTGAAGCTGATCTTCCATTCCCAGTTTCAAGAACCAAGTACTGTATTTAACACTGCAAACTCCCCTATACCACCTGATATTATCCTGACTACAATGTATCACAAGCAAAGAGCACACATACTGTGCTGCTGTCTCTGCAGAGTAAATGGGATAATGATGTTCAAAATAAGATATATTAAGTGTGTGTACACCCAGGGAAACAAAACAGAACATTTCATTTTTCATGGCATTTCATCCCATCTGGCATCATAGCTTTCAGAACTCACAAACTCATACCTTGTCGCAGTATTTCAGAAAGGTTTAGTAAACATGGTTTTTCACTGGACAAATTAAGATCCAAGAAACTGTATTAATTTTAGTGCCCTTTTCTCCCTTCTCCAGGAATCTCATGATGATTCTTCAGTCCTTTGGCTGGATGAGATACAGAAAGGAATTGATGATGCCAACATGAACATAGAAGATGCATCAAAATGTAAGCACCCACCTAAATCCGTTCTATGAACTGTTAATCATCATTTTGCAATAGCAGTAAAAGGCTCACTTTCTATTTCAACAAGGCCATTTAAATTCCATTTCACACGACCAATTTACCTTGGGAATTCATACTTGCATGATTGTGTGCAATGGCTTTCAAGGATAGAACTTCGTTAGTGTAGGGATGCAATTGATAGCGGGAGATGTAAGCTTACCAAAAAATTTCACAACTTCCCTTGAATAATCTTGTGAATTTCAACTAAGTGACCAAGATATTGACTCATTTCCTACCTTGGTAATATAGAATGATAAATCTCACAGAATCGTATATCTCATCTATGGATAGGCCTTTGTTCAGTGGTAGAGTATCTGTTTTGCATGCAGAAGCTCCTAGGTTCAATCCTTGGCATTGCCAAGTAGTCTAGGAGAGACCCCTGACTGAAAGAGCTGCTGTCTGTCATTGTAAACAACAATGGGACAGATGGACCAATGGTTTGGCTCATTGTAAGGCAATTTCCTATTTTTTCTACCTCTGTCATAACTTTACTCCTAGACCCACAATTTCCCATCCATTAAATCACATATGATTGTTGTGAAGGTGAATGCAGCAAAGCTTATAAAGTACTTGACAAGTTAAAAGTGCCATTATTGATTTTGGCACTTAAAAAAAAAAAGAAGATAATGGAGCCAAGCTGCTGTTGGTATGGAATAACCAGCTAGAATAAAGCCATGTTGACTTGTGGATGGTAGAGGTTGTTAGAGCTTAGTATTTCACTATGTTGAACACTACTTTTGTTGTCAAAAGTACTTGCTGTTCCTGAAAAGGTAGACATGAACTTTGAAACCAAGTATTGACACCTGTTTACCTGGAACTTTGTCCCCCCCTCCCCAAGTCAAATACACACCTAGCAAGTCACATTCTGAAATATACAATCTATATGGACCCAAGTCTGTTTACTTTTAACTCTCAGCTATTTTATGTAAAGAAAATGATACCATTTAACTTAAGCCTGTTTTTGCTTGAATTGTTTGCTGATTGTCCAAGGATGAAACTCCCCCTCCCTCAAAAAAGACCAAAGATTTAGTAAACACTAAAAATGACAAGCTGTTGAATTTTGGATATTGTTGCTGATTTACTAGATTCATTGGTTTGCCTTCTTTGATTTGAAGTGAGGGTTATAATCCTTCTATTAACTGTACCATTTCAGCCTGAAAGTGGATATTGTATGTTTGCTCAACAAATTAGGAATAAACCTGCATTCCTTTGCTTAGAAAACCAGCACATATCAGAGAAAGTTAGCCTAAAGTAGAGCCCTCCTCCCTGGCTAGCTAGGCTTACATTTTAGAACCCTCCCCCCATTTTAATACCAGAGGAGAAAGAGTAATTATGCCATTTTCCACCTGAGTGCTAAAGTTATTTGTAAAGCAGACAAGTATAGGAGAGAAGATGTGACCCAAAATGAGCTGCAAACTTGTTTGGGCTTTTCTTCTTTTTAAACATTGGTACATTGCTTCATCCCACACTCAAGGTGGCTAATACAATCTAAAACCCACATAAGATTCATTCAAAACTATTCCTTATTTCCTTGTTTACAATATGAATGTTTTCATGCCGTTTATGTGCTCTGAACCTTATAAGCAAGTTTTATAGGGTTAATATCTTTACTAAAATTTGCTAAACCTATTTGACCAGAGGGGAAGAATGGAACAAAAGAAAAGTGAGAAAATTGTGGGAAGCAGTGTTCAATTCTTTCTTTCTTTCTTTCTTTCTTTCTTTCTTTCTTTCTTTCTTTCTTTCTTTTGTTATTCTTGTTTTATTTTAAAATTTATATCCCACCCTTCCTCCCAACTGAACCCAGGGCAGCAAATGCACAAAAAATAGAAAACTTAAAACATCTGAAAATAATACCAAAGCAGATGCAGACTTGGAAAGATCACTACTTAAAAGGGCTTTCCTTCTCTGAGCTCAAGATGGCATATGTGGGTCTTTATTTCTCCAACTGAGTGAGGATTTGTTCCCATGTCTTCCCAGTCCTAGTCTGGAACTCTAGCTGCTATGCCACTTTTGCTTAAAACTTGCCGTGCCCAGCCTTGAGCAGTTCTGCATCTGCACTGGCACTAAGTTCTTCTGTGAATTAAGAGACTCTGAAGTTCAAGCTTAACTGTTAAAGGCGGTATGGAAGAGGAGGGGCAGTTGGGGGGATTAAAAGAATAAAAAGCATACATATGATACTTTCAGAAGTGTTATTCATTTATAAGAACATTAAATATATATCTTAAGGCTTGTATGATGTTGTGTCCCTGCTCTGATCACATTCCAGGCTGGCTATGGGGAAAAGCACTCTGGATGTGTTCAGATACTTAGTTATTTGTAACATATTCCGAGGCTTAAACCTGACACCAAGCACAGCTTCTGGGGGATAAGTCTCCAAACTCACTGAAGCCTCTGAACCCAAAGCAAGTTTACCACTGATATCTATATCTGTTTCTATATCTATACGCTGATGGAGTTCAAATAAGCCACTTCTCAGAACATGGTAGCTTAACTCTGCTTAGTTTCTTGAAGGCTTTCCTCCCCCAGTGGCAGTGTAACACATAAGCCCATCTCCCGCTTAACAAAAAAATCATTCCTCTCAAAAAAAATCACTCTCTCAAAAATTAAGCAATACATGACTAGCATAACCAATTGCATTCTTTGGATTTCCCAGCCACTTTGAAATATGTCAAAATCTTATATCTCTTTTAAGGACATTTCATTGTAGCACGCGACTTCCTCTCTAAGCATTCGTATTGCATTAAATTTCAGCAATCTTTAATTAACCCTTGAATGGCTGTGAAAATGCTTAATAAAGTCAGAGTCATCAATATCTCCCACATTCATATTATTGTTGGATTATTCAGATTATTTTCCCCACAATAATCTGATGTAAAGCATATGTCCTGTGCATGAGATGAATCCCCAATCCATGAGTTCCCTTTGTCAGTTACCATGAACTGGACTAGAAAACGGTGGTTTCACCCTATGCCACAAATCTGCTTAAGGGCCCATAATGTGTGGATTGCTGGAAATGCATAATTGATAACCTTTAACATTATTCTGTCCTTTAGTGGCCATTGGGACAACAATGATAAACCAGTGTTTAGAAAATGGTGATTCTGCACAGATAGTCACCATTCTGCAGCCTCCTAACTTCAATTTAAGAGCTGTCCCAGAGTGTGCGGAAACATACTACAACAGTCTGTTGGAAGCCAAGAATCTAAAAACCAAAGGTAATACCCTAACCCGTCACATGCAGCACAACAAATTGGACCTAATTAAATATGAAGTTTTTATAAATGTTTTGCATTTTTCACAAGCTGCTTGTCTAATCCTATTGTTAAAAGCATTGCTAGTCTTAACATATGCCAGTTAAGAACCATTTTAGATATGTCTTGTTCTTGCTTGCCCTTGAAAGAAATGATTTGATTAGCAGTACTTGAAATATTCTGACAAAGGTCTTCTTAGATGTTTTAGTTGGGGGAATGTCAATTGCTAATTAAACACAGAAGGAGCTGAGCTTGAAGCAGTTGTGCTTTCACAATTCTGATCTCTGTTGCAAACAAGAGCAGTCCTCCACAGAACTTCCTGCTGCCTCAGAAGTTGCTGCTGAGTTTCTTCTGACAAGCTGCCTCTGGAGAAGGCTTGGCATTCCAGAATTCCTGCATTTTGTAGTTCTATAACTGTGTGTTCCTGCCCAGATTCAACCGAATAGCATTGCTTATGACTGTGGCTTTGTGCATGTGCACCATATGAAGACTATAAAAACATGAAGACCCTCTGCAACAGAGGCATAGATCTGATTGTTTAAACCATAGGAACTATATTATTGGGTCAAACCAATGACTCATTCACTGCAGCATCCTGTTTCTCTCAATGACTAACTATTGCTTCCTATGACGAACATCTGGTACAAGGCTCCTGCCACTAATTAACTTCTGTTTTCTACCAGCCTTTACTTCCAATCTGTTTCTCTCAAAGTGTGCATGAGGTGTGACATCCAATAAAGATGTAAGCAGCAGCTGTGAGACAAAAGTTTCATTTTGTTTTGCACCAGGGTAGAGAGACCTGCCTCTTCTTTCCTCATTATTCAAATCACAAAGTGTTGGCTACTTCATGCCTATTCCCTTCTGGTACTGAATGATTAAAGCTTAATAAAAAAAAGTATCCTACATATTGCAGTGTTATTATCCCTCTCCCCCCCACCACCACGAAGAAAATGTTTTGTAGGCCTCTGATGGTATTATGGGTAAATGTGGTCCTGCTAGCTACCTCTTCTAATGATGCACCTTACAAGATTCTGGATAGTTCTCTGTTTAAAGGAGACTTAGGAGGTTGTGAATCAAAGCTTGAAGTGGCTCTGTTGCCTCTGATAAGTCTTCTAGTTCCCTAGTGAATGTATAGTCTCAAACACTTGTCACTGCAGCATTGTTGAAGCTGAGCTGGTATTGGTCTGTTCAGTAATCTGGGTGGAGTAATCTGGGTGGGAAGCTACTGAGAGTCCTCTGAATCAACATGATATATTGTTTTTAGTAGTAGTACTAGTAGTAATAGTAGTAATCTTAATTTGTCACCTGCCTTTCACTCTAAAGTCCCAGGGCAGGTACAAGACTTTAAAATGCAGTTTAAAACAGTTAAGGAACTTACAATTTAAAAAATGTAGTAACAAAAAGTAGGGTTGGTCCTGAAGAAATACATCTCCATTATCAAAGGCCAGGCTAAAGAGGTGAATCTTTGGCATTCACCAAAAACTGTATACAGTAATGAAGTTGTCAGATGTATCTCTGCGTAGAGGGAGTTTCACAACTTAGAGTGGCTGCCATAAAGAATGACCTCTCCTAGGTCAAGAGCACCCAGGCCGGATTTTAGCACCTGAGAGGGTCTGTAGGGAAGGAGGTGTTCTTTCAGGTATTTGGGGCATGAGTCGTTTTGGGTTCAATGCCCTAAGTGGCTTTGGAGCCTTTGTGAATTCAGTGTAGATTTACAGTAGCTGCAGAGGCAGAAGTCTCCTCTACTTGGCCAATCAATGTGGTTGCAGAGCTTGCATTGCGGAGGCTGCAGTAGGGATGGTTTTAAGCAGCCTTCACGTTGTGTTTGTTCATGTGCAATTTAACCCTAAACTGTTGTAGAGTAAGCTGACCTAATTAAGATCTAGGGAGGAGGTGCCAGGGAAGAAACTAGTCTTCTAGTTGAACCCCCTGCAATGCAGCAATCTCAACTAAAGCATCCATGACAGATGACCATCCAAACTCTGCTTAAAAACCTCAAATGAAGGAGAGTCCACCACCTTCTGAGGAAGTCAGTTTCCCTAGACCAGTGATTCCCAATTAGCTAAGTACTGCAGACCCTGTTTTTCAAAAGCAAATCCATGGACCCCCCCCCTACTTTTGAAAATTTTGGTATCTCTGTGGTAGTTTTTGTTATGTGAATGGTCCAGTGGACCCCCTGGGGTCTGCGGACTAGGAACCACTGCTCTAGATCATTCAAATATTTATAATTGAAGTGAGGTTGTGGTGTTCTAAAAGCCCCAAGAGTAGAGTGAAGGTTACATGAAGGTTGAATCCTGGTCTCAGCACCATGTCCTTTTTCTCCTTGCAACCACAAGTCTGCATTTGTATTGGTGCTGAAGGATTAGAAATGGGAGGGTGGAAGCACATTTATGTTATTTTGGCAATGTCTAAACAATAAAATTATTGTCTTTAAATTCTTTCAGATCCTGATGAAGGCCCATGGATCAAATTCTTAATGCAAGGCATCTATGATTATTACTATAATGTGGAAACTGGAAAGGGAACTTGTGTACCACCTGAAGGAATTGTACCCAAAACATCTTGGCTGACTGGTGAAGAGATTCAGGTAGAACAAAATAATTGCTGTGATTCGTTTCTGTGTTAGTTTGGGATTTTTTTGAGGAGAGTGTAAAATGAAGCTGCTTTGAGCATGGCTTTAACTATCAATAGGCAGTGTGCACATAAAATGATAAAGTATGATGAGGAAGACGCTGCTGGGCATCAAGAATATAGTTAAGATGGCAATGGAGCAAGGCATGAAACTCAGTGGCAAAGAAGATAACCTTTCATTTTAAATGGAAAGGTTGCAGTGCTATTTCTCAGACCTGAACCACTCTGGAAAATCTGTTTCTTTATATTTAGCCTTAATTATGCATGTTCAGAGTTGCAAATAATTTTCAAGGTAGTAATGTCTTCTGCATATTTAGCATTCCACATTTAATTTTCTTAAATATTTATTTTAAAACCTATTACAGATGGGGAGTTCAAAGATGCAATATAAATTCATTTTGTCGTGGTTCAGATCACAAAACCAATGCATCAGATATTTCCAAGGCTCATCGTTTAGTGCTTATCTCTTCTCCCCCTGCCCCCAGCAGCCCAAATTTGACAGGTGGGCAGGACCAGCCACCTGCAAATTGCATGATGTCAGAATGATGTCAGGTGGTTGACACCTGTCAGAGTCATTTGATAACAGCTGATTGGTTACAGAAAGCTTCTCTGAAGTCTCTGCAGGGTGAAAGATGCATCTAAAAATGAAGCATTCTTTTTTCTGCAGAGGAAGCAGTTCGTATTCTCAGTGCTTCCTCTGGTGCTTCAAATGAAAATTGCTTCCTTTTGAAAGAAAAGATATAAAAGACGCTGTGTTCGAAAATGAGCACTTTTCTCTTTCCTTAGAAAGCTGTTTGTTCTTAAAGTGCTCAGATATGAGCCACTTCTTGCAGCAGCCCATGGCAGCATTAGGAAGTTCCGGAAGCATAATTGATTTCAGTAGAATGCTGATGCCAGAGGATTGTCTGGGCTTCAGCTTTGCAAGACTCTCTTTCAGCACAAACAAACAAGCTGATCCTTGCTGCTTGCAGAAAATTCTGCACTGCACTTTAAAGCCCCAACAACCAGCTGTTACACAGGGCTTCAAAGCACCTTGCAAAAGCTTTTTAAAAGGCGCCATCAATCAACTGACCCCCTTTTTGCCCTAGCTATGACTTTATCTACCTCACACCTGATGTCACATATGGGCTTTTTTCCTGCAAAATATATTATTATGGTATGTTTCATTATGCCCTGAAAGGGTTAATATCTTCTGAACTAAGCAAAGATTGCCCTGAAAACCACAGACTGTAAGTCTGGTCTCAGCTAGGCATTTTTTTAAATGTTATCCCGGCCAAATGTTCTGAACTACAAAGAAGAAAATTATGAAAGAGACATTTTGCACACTGGAGATGCAGGGAGTTGCACAGTGAATTGCTAATCAATCTGGCAGCATTTTAAAGATAAGAACATCCTAGTATAATAACCCTTGTGGAATTCACTTGATGGATGCAGTTTTTATGAAGCCCTTGTAACAGTTCACAGTGTAGCAACATGAATTATAGAACAAATATTAAAACTCAATGGGAGGAAAACAGTGTAAGGGTGGTCATTGGGCTCAAATGGAAATTGGAATTTCAATTAGCTGCACAAACTGTTTGGCTTTTGCTTGGCTTCTTAAGTTATGCCTGATATCTGGCATCTTTTTCTTTCCTTAGAATATTGTTGCCCAAATTACATCTGATTACAACAGAGAACAGCTGTGGTTTGCAAATGAGGACTTGATCATTCAGCTACAAGCTAAAGCAAGGGGATTCCTTGTCAGGAAAAAATATAAGGAAAGAAAGGCGTATCTCCAAAACCAGGAGCCATCAGTGATAAAGTTACAGGTATGATCATCTAGTGAAGCTCCATGGCTGCTTCTGGCTGTTAACTGAACAACCCAATAGTGAGATTAGACAAATCTTGCACTAGTATAGCCTAGGATGATAATATAGTTCTCTGTTTATGGCTGGCTAGCTGCTGGTTGTAGTGCCCCTATCCCAGTCAGCCTAACAGTCATCTGCCTGGACCCAGATAGACCTGACATTTTTTAATCCTACGTCTTGTGCAACAAATTAATAATGGTTATTACTGTACAGGTGATATATAGTGCTATCTTTTGCAAACATTTTCAACAGACCACTTTCAAATGATGGGATTTGGAACCACAAGTAAAATTAGTTACGTCATAGCCACAGTTTGCATAAACAGATCACTTTTTGTTGAAAAAGGCAATTTCCACTCATCTCCTCTATGTTTTCATTTCAAAACCTTGAAGTTACAGTAGAATAGTTTTTGTCTATTCTGAATTTGAGCATGAGCCACAGAATAGGAAGCCTTAAACAAGGGCTGAGATGTCTATTGAGAAGTTTGTTGACTAATCAAAGAGGAATGAACTAAAAAAAATGGTGGTGTTTCTTTAAAAATGTCATCGTTCTTTTCTTCTAGAAAATGCTCCAAAGGATTTTCAAGATAAAATAATATCTAGAATTGTTCTTAGTCCTAATAATCTGTTCCTTTATTGTTGTTTTTAATCCAAATAAATAGGCATCCTGGAAAGGTTATAAGCAAAGGAAAACCTACTCTGAAAGACTTCAAATGTTGCAAAGAAATGTTGCTTCTATTATCAAGGTAAGTAGTCCTATATTAATTGATATTGTTATAATTGGGTTGTTATTGGGTAAAATTGGAAAACTACTAAAAATTATTCAAAAAAATTGTATTCCTCTATTTGGAGACCACCAGTGCTAACTTCATATACTATGTGTCTTGATTTTTATTATCTTCCTGGTTTAGGCACAATTATTTTTCTCTGAAAGGTGCTGCTTTTGTGGACAAGTAGCTATTTTATGGTATTTGGTCATTGACCTGATTCCCACATAATGATAAGCTAAACCATGGCTTAGCATGAACAAATATATGTGTGGATTCCTAGAGCAAAAATTAAGACCAGAGCACTCCTTCCCCAGTCCGGTTACACAGCACAGAACTATAGTTAATACTTTACATTACATCCAGATCGAGGTTTGTGGTTTGTCTTGCTCCAGATAAACAATCAGGAGTTGCCAAGGTTTGCTCCTGGTTGATCACTTACAATTTGTCTGGGGGAGACAAACCACAAACCCAGGTTTTGACAGAAAGTCAAACCACATCTTAGCCCCCGGCAGAACCAGGGGAGCTGCATTATCAGTATAATGTTCGTACACATTTGCTCGTTCACACTAAGCCATAGTTTAGCTTAGTGTTATACGCAAACTATGTCTGTTTCTGAAAGCTGGTGCTCAGCATGTGCACCTTAATCAAGCACGTGAACCTTGAGTAGCTCAGTGAAATGGCAAAGGTTAGGTGTAACAGAAAAATCCATGATTTATGGTGTCTGCAGACCTAGTTCTTGAGAGCTAAGTAATAGCAGTTATCTGATTGCTTCTTGTTGTAGAGATATTTAGGAATGTGCATAATTGTATAGTCAAGAAGAACCCTGAAATTATCACTTGAAAGAGCCAGTGTCTGTCCATGTCACTCTGGGATTGTAGGCTGATGAACTGAAACAGAGGAATTTGCCCCATCTTAATATGGATAACTTTCAGTGGATAAGTGTTATGTTTAGTTTTTAACTTCAGGTGTGATATGTACTGTATGAGCTCCAATCTATATGCATTATACAAAAGACCAGAATGCCATCGTGTAGTTTGTGAATAAATTGTTTTTAAACATAGACGTTTTCAAAAACAGAATTTTTAAAAAGTTGTTCATTGTTTTATTGCAACTGCAATTGATTTTTTAAAAATGTTTTTAATGGTTACTGCTTTTTTAATGTTTTTCTTAAAATCAGTGTTATTATTGCTGTGTTTGCTGCCATGTGCTCCTTCAGGAGGAAGGGTGGAATATGAATTGAATAAATAAAAACTAAATAAATATTTTACCTATTGGTTCATTCTTCTTTGACTTTCAGATTCAATCTTGGGTCAAAATGTGGTTAGCAAGAAGAACATACAGGAAACGGATGCAATATTTCAAAGATCATGTAAGGTTCCCCAACTTCCCCCATATTCTGTACTGGGTAGATCCTCTGGGTCCTGCTGCCCTCAGTTTGACTGGACAAAAACAAATTTATAATAGATCAGACATTTGCCCCCAACCATGGGATGGCATGGCTTCGGTGCCAGAGGAAAAGAGATAAAAAGCATGCTTGAGTTTGCATTATATACAATTATTACAGCCTGACTGTTTCCTGTGTGATGATGTCCATAAATGCATAATCTGTGTCTCTTTCAGAATGAAGAAATTGTGAAAATCCAAGCCTTCCTTAAAGCAAACAAAGCTAGGGAAGACTACAGGACACTGAGTAAGTGCTGGATAATATTTTTTGGCCATAAATTGAGTGGGCAGATAAATGCCTAACAAACACCAGCACACATGTTGCAACTGGTTTGAGGTATTTTGATTAGAATGAAATGTCTAAAGTTCCTGAGCTTAAATTATGGTTTGTTTACTTAACTTGCAGCTGGTTCTGAAAATCCTCCTTTGAATGTCCTTCGCAAATTTGCTTATCTCATGGATCAGAGTGATTTAGACTTCCAAGAAGAGCTAGAAGTAACAAGGTTAAGAGAGGAGGTGGTCACAAATATCCGATCTAGTCAACAGCTGGAGAAAGATCTGAACCTGATGGATATCAAGATAGGATTGCTGGTTAAAAACAGAATAACTCTGCAGGTTGGTTAAACGGGTGACAGTGGTTGTGAGTTCCCAGCCAAGGGGTCTTTTGGAGAGCCCTATCCCATTTACTTACTTTAGTAGCTCAGCTGCTTGATAACTGAAAGAGTACCAAAATAAATTTATCTAAGATCTTTGTGTTTTCTTAAATGAATAATTGCAGCTTTCCTATACACACACACACTTGTTGGGAGGCAATGCTCACACAACATTAGTCACAATCCCTATCTACCCTGTCATTTCTGATGAAATACTAAATTTCCCCTTGAACCAGCTTCAATCTGAACTGAGAAAAAGAATGACCTTAGATGCATTTTAAGCCAGTAAAGTTTACATAGCCTAAAGTTTTTATCTTCTAAATCAAGCCACACTTTTTAATCTAGCTCCTTAAAGTACCTTCCATTACAATTACAATAGTTTAAGGGATTATTGCCACCAGTCAAGCAGTGTTGTCTCCTGCTACATGGAACTAATAAGTGGTTGAATCTGTGTGACAACTGTCTAGCTGGGCTTCATCCATTGACCCTCTGCCTGTTGCTTAGATTTCATTTTTTGACATTCAAAACTATGGTGTGCACCTTTTTCTTGCTAACTTAATATTTAGCCTTTTTACATTTGTTTTATTTGGTTGCAACAGACTGCAGTTGCCCACGTTCTACTTCTAATGTTGGTATTCTTTCTAGGTTACTTACAGAACTGCAGCTTTACTTTGCCTTAACAATTGAGTTCTGCATTTGTTTGTTTTTCCAGGATGTTGTATCGCACAGCAAGAAGCTGAACAAAAAAAGCAAAAATCAGGCAGAAGAGATGGTGTCTGGAGATAAGCAGGGCATCAAAGGCTTGAGCAAAGAGAGGCGGAAAAAGCTGGAGGCCTATCAACACTTGTTTTACCTTCTACAGGTGAGCTGTGTGGTGGTTGAAGATTCATGTTAAGTAGTTTCATAATACATGTCTGCTTGAATAATGAATTCCCACTTTCATCATGGGGGCGGGGAGAACCTTTGGTACATATCACATTCTGACTTCAAGCATATACATGTAGGTCCCCCTATCTACCCACTCATTATGCAAAAATTCATTTATCCAAACCTTTCTATGCACACCACAGATCCTGATATCCATACATCCAGAGTTTGCCCACTTCCTTACTTTCTTGCTTGTTTGTGCTTTGATGGTCAGCAGCAGCCATTTTAGGGCAGAGACCATGCAGAGGAGAGGAGAAGGGAGGCGAGATCAGACAAATTAGAAAGCAGGAGAGATTGAACAAATTTCCTGCGTTCCTGTTCACTTGTAACATATATTGTTGCAATGTAGATTATTCAGAAGCTGTTGGTTATTGGCTCTTCAGTAGAAAGACAAAAGTAGGGTGGCAAATAGGATTCCTAAATGAGTTTATCCATACAGTTATATTGCTTAGCTTTAATAAAGTGTTTCACTTTATATAGAGGCCTGCGTCAACAACCTTACCTTATCTCTTCCTTCCTGGTGCCCTGAAGGCTATTCACTCATTCACTTCACAGCCATTGTTGAAACCGCAATGAGAAACTTTATTTATAGGCATGCTATCTTTTAAAAAGGCTGTCAGATGGCTGGCCTGTGTAGATAACCAGAGGGTTTGAGCTGTGCCATAGTTTTCAAGAGTAATAAACTTGATACTAGGAAGTGGTGTAGTACTTACCATTTTCTACCATGGCGCTTTCAGTCATTGGCAAGCTTGGATTAGTGTTGATACAAATGAAAGAGAACTGAGGACTCGGTGCTAATAAAGCAGGCAATGGAAAACTTCACCATTTTGATTAATATGTTTTTTCAGTCATTCTAATATTTCTTCCATAGACTAATCCAACTTACCTGGCAAAGCTGATCTTCCAGATGCCCCAGAATAAATCCACCAAGTTTATGGATACAGTTATCTTTACTTTGTACAACTATGCTTCTAATCAGCGAGAAGAATACTTGCTTCTGAAGCTGTTTAAAACTGCTCTAGAAGAAGAAATAAAGTGCGTATATTAAAGGACACAGTGGCCCTACATTTTATCTCCATTTTTTAATCATAAGACATCTATGTCTTGCCTGTTTAAACAAAATTGTAAACTGTTAAATTCCCTTCTGTTGTCTCTTGTTCATATAGTGGGTTTTTCATCGCAGGCAGAATTGCCAAACATAGGGTGTTTGCATCATATTAACTGAAGCAGAATTTAAGGGATCAAACCGTAAATCATATCAGTAGTGGTTTATATGCAAGCCATATTCTGTACTTCTGTATCAAAACCATCCTTCATTTTAGTTATCTTTACATTGAACAGAATTGTTTGTTGCCAAATTCTGTGAGCATGTTTGTTCTTGAATTAGTGAATGGACAAAATGGAATGAGCCATTGTGCTTCACTGTGCCCATTCAAAAATCACAGACATAGGTTTTAAATCTTAAACTGTAATGTAAGTGCTGGTTGTTTTTACTGCAGTTCCAAAGTAGACCAGATTCAAGACATTGTCACGGGAAATCCTACAGTCATCAAAATGGTTGTTAGCTTTAATCGAGGTGCTCGAGGGCAGAATACTCTACGTCAGTTGTTGGCACCAGTGGTGAAAGACATCATGGATGATAAATCTCTAGTCATCAACACAAGTCCCGTGGAGGTCTACAAAGCATGGGTGAACCAATTAGAAATGCAAACTGGAGAGGCCAGGTAAGTGTGCAGCATGAATAAACTGTATTTATTTATGAAGAATGTCCAATGCTTTTTAACCATAGAACTCCTTTAGGACAATGAAATGATTAATCAGTAGACATTAAAATGAATATGAAGTGTTAAAACAAATCGTATGATCTTCAAATGAAAGCTGTAAGTAAAGTTATATAAGTAACTCAAATACTTATTCAATAGCAATCATGTAACATATTGATTTACTGTTTCCCAGTCTTAGCTATTTGTGCTGTATTAATGTTGCTCTAGGGGATTTTTTTCACTTTGGAGCCTAATTCAGAAATTACTTTGATCACATGGAAGATGTTCTCCCTATGTGTGAGAGACAGAGAGAGAGAGAGGGGGGAACATGAGTGGGGCTAATAATAATAATAATAATAATAATAAATTTATTATTTCGACCCCGCCCATCTGGCTGGGCTTCCCCAGTCACTCTGGGTGGCTTTCAACAGAACATTAAAAACAGAATAAAACATCAAACATTAAAAACTTCCCTAAACAGGGCTGCCTTCAGATGTCTTCTAAAAGTCAGGTAGTTGTTTATTTCCTTTACGGGAGGGCGCTCCACAGGGTAGGCGCCACTACCGAGAAGGCCCTAATAATATGATTTCCTTCCCACCTTGAATTATTTGTTACGGGTTTATAATTCACTGCTTGACCAAAGTTCTCAACTGAGCAAGTAATTAAAACTAGCTGAACAAATTCAATAATTAGACATATAAAATTATTTTATTGTAACTTTTTCGGGGGGTGTACTATTCAAAACACGATTCTCTTGCTGTGTATAGCATCTCCTCTCTATTTCCCCAGCAAATTACCTTATGATGTAACAACAGAACAAGCATTGGCGCACCCGGAAGTAGTGAATCGACTGGAGTCCTCAATTCAGAGCCTCAGAGCAGTAACTGATAACGTCCTTGCTTCCATATTCTCCTCTCTGAACTTAATGCCGTAAGTGAAAAGCCACAAGCAAGTTGTATTTAAAAGCCATCTCTCATTTTTGCTAAATACTAGTTTAAATATATGCTTTGATTCATAAGGACACTTCACCAGCAGAGGGGAGTATTCTCTCTCCATCATCAAACTGGCATACTTTATATCTAATAAGCACTCATGATGTAAATTTTCTTTTGTGTCACCTTGTTTAGTTGGTTCTAAAGCAAAATGTATTGTTTTGTTTTTTTGTTAACTTGAATTAGTTATTTTTCATCCTAAGTACCTTTCCATTATTTTCCTTTTTCATCTGTTTTTTTGCATGTAGTTATGGAATGAGATATATAGCCAAAGTTCTGAAGAACTCGCTCCATGAGAAATTTCCAGAGGCCACAGAAGATGAGCTATTGAAGGTAGATTTGTGAGGGTGGTTTGTCAGCATCTTTGTGCTTTCTGATTATGCCAACAGGCAAATTTCTTTCCACTTGGGGAAGCAGCATAACTCAGAGGGGTAGGGAGAAGGAGTCTAAAAGATTCTCATCAGTGCTGTTGGACTTTACTGCTTATATAGACTCGGTTCTACACAAGCTGTTGAATCTCTAAGGCTGCAAGGTTTTCTATTTTAATTGTCACTTCCTAGCTTTTCACATTTTTGCTTTTGTGCATCCATCTCCCATATCTCCAAAGAGGCACATCTCTGCCCTGCTCAATATCAAATGGCTCCTGAGTAGCAGGTTGTATGGGATCATTAACAGCTGTTTTCATACTTAGTGGTAGTGTGTGGAAAGCAGCAGTGACATTGATAAGCAATTGTTTTAACTGTTTTTATATATGTATCTGTTTTGTATCTGTTTTCATTATGCTAAATAGTTTCAGGATGCCTCTTGGGAAGCAATTCATAATTAACTAATTATTGTTATTCTAGGACACTAATGCTTAATTCTATAAGCTGCTGCCATTGCATAGCAGCTTTTAGATCTGGATTATTCATAAGTGCTTTGGGGTGAGCCTATTTCCCCTAAAATAATGAATACTTACACTTACAAAAAAAGAAAAAAAACTTCAGTTGTGACTTCAGTTATCATAACATTAGGACAAATAAATTTTCCTGCGACCTTAGAGTAAAGGGTTGGCAATACAAGGTAATAATTTTCCACTGTACTTGTTCTGAAGAAGTTTGTAGAACGTGTTGGAATGTGGCATTTATCCAAGCTGAAGCTTTTGACTGACATAAAATACACTTAGGAGACCTGGCAGAAAGTGTACTTCCATAAACTGGGCATAGCTGCTCTTCTTTAGGTGTAGTCACAAAGACTGAATGATCCAAGGATGGTTAAACCTGCCTTAACTCAAAAATATTTGCATTAGGGTAAAGATGGCCCGTATTGATCTTTTTAATGCAGTGAATATAGTTTTTTTAAATTATTAAGACCTGTTTTCTAAAACTTCAAGACAACAGTGGCCTCAATCCAATCCAGAAACGTCTCTACAATTATAGTAGGAATATCCTTGTCACATCCAACAAATGGCTAGAAGTATTGACTTGACTCATAATTCAGTTTAGAGGGGAGTGAAGTAGACAGGAACACCTCGTTCCCCTTCCCCAAAGTAGGTGATGAACTGCTTCACAGCCAACCATCTTGCTTAGTGTGCTGGTGCAGAAAGGCTTGAAGATTGCACCCCCAGAGTGCTGAAATCTACATTGTGCAGCAGCCATTTCTGTGACTGATAGGAATATCTGGACTGGTAAGGGGAGGTCTAAAAAGATCCCCATTTCAGGATTTGGGGGAGAGATTGCACTAGTTGAAGGTAGGTGAAACTGTTTCCATAAATTGCAGTAAGCAAAACATCTATTATCTTGGGTATACTTACAAAAAAAAAGTATGTTATAGTACTTCATCATAGTGTATCATAATTTTCCCCATAATCATCTCATAAATTGAACTTTGCCTCTCAGGATGACAGCCCTTACTTGGCCAGCTTGCAGTGGGGGGAAGACCATAGCTCAGTGGTAGAGCTAGCATACAGAAGGGGACAGGCTCAATGCTTGGTGTCTCCTGGTAGGGCAGACAATTCCTGTAACTTTTTATAGGCTGAATTCCTATAACTTTTTATACCTCAAATGTTCCAGTTGACTTTTGCCCCACTTTTGTTATGCTATTGCTCATTTGGACAGCAGGGACGCGGGTGGTGCTGTGGGTTAAACCACAGAGCCTAGGACTTGCGATCAGAAGGTTGGTGGTTCGAATCCCCGTGACGGGGTGAGCTCCCGTTGCTCGGTCCCTGCTCCTGCCAACCTAGCAGTTCGAAAGCACAAAGTGTAAGTAGATAAATAGGTACCGTTCCAGCAGGAAGGTAAACAGCGTTTCCGTGCACTGCTCTGGTTTGCAAGAAGCGTCTTAGTCATGCTGGCCACATGACCCGGAAGCTGTCTGCGGACAAACACCGGCTCCCTCAGCCTATAGAGCGAGATGAGTGCTGCAACCCCAGAGTCGGTCATGACTGGGCCTAATGGTCAGGGGTCCCTTTGCCTTTAATGTAACATTGGGGAAGCATCTCGGATCAAACTAAAGCAGAATAAAATCAACCTCTAATGCTTGCAGTATTATTGTGTCATATACGTGTTGCAAAATACAACCACAGTAAAAGGAACAGTCTGGAGAGTCCCTCAAACAATGTTACAAATTGTAGGATAAAACAAACATCGTTTGCAACAATGAACCAGAAGAAGAACAATGTTAATTGTACACTATACCATTACATTTTCTGGGTGAATGGAAGGAGCTGGGGAGAGTTTAGCATTCCTCAATACATATCACTAAAGAAGTCCCTCCAGAATGACTTTTGAGTGTATGATGGACCAATATCTCCTGCTGATGAAGGATATGAAAGGAAACCAAGTTACTCCAACCTCTTAACCTGTCTTGGCTTTATCTTTCAAAGCCCTGGTATTATGAGTTAGTCTTTCAGGAAGGGCAATCTGCCAGATCCAATTGTACCAGGAAGCAAGAGAAAAGTATGTTGAAGGTTTCCAACTACTAACCACTGTCATTCTAGCAGTGGCTAAGAGAGAGGCTAAAAGGTCTTTGAGCAACAGTCTATAAACCAGCCTGTGTGCAGAGTATTATTATTATTAGTTAGTCATATTTTTGCCACAGCAACTCAAAACAACTTGCAGTTCTTAAAGCAAAAAACCAAACCCATACATACACTAAAACCAGCATTTTAAAAAAATCTAAAAGAAAATTCTATTTTTCAAAACATTCCACCCCACACAACAAGGTCATAGATAATTAAAAGCACAAAAGCCTGGTGAAAAAGGAATCTTTTTGCCTGGTGCCTAAGGATAGGTAATGATGGTGCCAGCAGTGCCAGTAAAGAAGTTTTGAGATGGTGTTTAAAAGCTCCCATCAGCAGCCAGGGAAAACCGATTTTGAAACCTGAACTGCTGGAGCCAGATGTATAACTTTTGGAATGGAATTCCAAAGGGAAAGAGCCACCACTGGGAAGTATCCTCCAGCCTAACAGATCTTAAATGTGTAGGAGTAGGAGATCAGAAGCTGATCTGAAAATGTGGGCAAGTTCATATGGGTGAATAAGACCCTAAAGTATAAATACTGCTCTCAAACAAGATATGAAGCAAAAAGACCCAGTAGGGTTTTTACTGTGTTAAACATTTTCCCCAACCGCCCACCCACCCAAACGTTTGACTTGTGTTCATAACAAATAAAAAGTTTTTAAAAGAAAATTTGTGTTAAGAAATAAACATATTAAGGTCTGCATAAACATGCTAAGGAGAAGCCCTATCTGAAAATGCTTTCCTCCCATAGATCATTGGAAATCTCCTGTACTATCGATTTATGAATCCAGCCATTGTTGCACCTGATGGTTTTGACATCATAGACATGACAGCTGGAGGCCAGATCCATTCTGATCAGAGGAGAAATTTGGGTTGTGTGGCCAAAGTCCTTCAACATGCTGCCTCAAACAACCTCTTTGAAGGGGAAAATGCACATCTCTCATCGATGAACAGTTACCTCTCTCAGACATACGAGAAGTTCAGGTCTGTGCAAAGTAGGGGTGTGAACAGTAAACTTTGTTGTGAGATTTACCTCTTTTAGATGTCAGTAGCCAGTTGTTTTAGGCTTCTCATAGACTTTGGTATTCTGTAGATAACCTAAATACTTTTCTTGGTGTTTTGAAAATAGACTTCTTACTATTTCAGCTTGTCATGCGAATTCATGCGCACTGACGTTTTAATGCAAACTTTCTAGCTTAATTGGTAATTGTCATTACATTGCACAAGTTATACTTTCCTTCGACATAATTACCACACTATATTTTAATAAGGGAAAAAAATTTCCAGCCAAGAAGAGCAGTGTGTTTGTTATTTTGTAAGACAATGGTAGGAAATAGTGCTTGGATTTCATGCTAAAACGTTGGGAAAGCTGTGCTCTTTGGTCCAAGTAATGCTAGTGTCTAAGTGATGCCATCATTGCATGGGAATTATTTTGAGTTTAAATAAACTGTACAGAAATAACATTTTAGCTGGAATATTAAAATAGTTGTCAGCCGCACTGTTTATCGCTTTTATATTTACAAAGGCCTCCTATTTAGATGGCTTAAAAGAAGATTAGACAGATTCATGGAGGACAAGGCTATCCATAACTACTAACCACGGTTGTGTTTTACCTCCAATGTCAGAGGCATTGTGCCTCGTGAGTACCAGATGCTGGGAATCACAAGTGGACAGAGTGGTTTTGTGCCCATGTCTAGCTTGCAGGCTTGCCACAGGCATCTGGTTGGCCACTGTGGGAACAGGATGCTGGTCCTAGATGGGACATTGGCCTGATCCAATAGGCTTTTTCTTTGGTTGTTATTTCAGTGCATGTGGCGATCTTGCTTGAAACCTTAAGTCAAGCTTCCTCAAATTCAGCCCTATAGATGTTTTTGGCCTACAACTCCCATGATCCCTAGCTAGCAGGACTCAGTGGTCAGGGATGATGGGAATTGTAGTCTCAAAACATCTGGAGGGCTGACTTTGAGGAAGCCTGCCTTCAGTGGTGAGGGATTTTGTTTAAATTTAAAACAAATTCTGTCCTTTGGCTGTATGGCCTCAAGGTGGTTTTAGTATCGATCAGGGGTAGGCAGAATGTACTGATTTATCTGTGGGTGACTTGAAGTAGATCAGCAAGGGTTTCCGGCTGCCAATTGTTTAACAATGGCAACAACAACCATTTTTCCTGCCCTAAATTCTCTTGTTAAAATGAATAAAGCTTGGGACCAGGGGCAAGAGTAGATTTGTGTGTGGAAAGACTTAGCTCCAATCTTGTTTAGTGAAATTACAATTTCCTTTCCTCCTTAGGAATTTTTTTCAAGCAGCATGTGGCGTTCCTGAACCTGAAGAAAAATTCAATATTGATGAATACTCTGATATGGTGACACTAAGCAAGCCAGTAATATACATTTCCATTGAAGAAATTATCAACACACATTCAGTAAGTGTGTGCCAAGGAGAATTAGAAAGCACTGAAATAGTACCTATTAAATTTGGGTTGTGGAGTTTTTGGAATATGGGAATAAAATTTGCAAAATGAGATAATTTGAGTATAGTTTTGCAAACAGATTGCACATGTAAGTGGAAGTAAACACCTCCTAAAACCTATGGGGTTTGCATAAATATGTGTTAGTGTTGGTGAAGTTTTGTTATTATTATTACTTCTTAAATTTGTAGCTTCTAATCTGCTAGCTGTTTTTAGGAGTACTGACTAGCCCAACAACAAAAAAAGGGACTTCTATCAAAATAGATATATGAGTTAATAATAGCATACAATAACATGCCAGATTTTCCAAAAGTTTCAACAAGGGCAATTTTCTTTGCAGCTTTTGCTAGAGCATCAGGATGCCATTGCTCCTGACAAAAACGATGTCCTAAATGAGCTCCTGGAAGGGCTGGGGGAAGTTCCTGATGTGGAGACATTCCTTGGTAAGCTAACAAAACAAATATATACTTGAAAGATAGGCCTAACTTCTATATGGATGTAAAATAAAAGTAGGCCTTGACTAGATGATGGTTCGGTTTGTGCACATCTTCTAGAAATACCTGTTCTATTTCTAGAAATTAGCTATCAAATAACTATAAGGGTAATCAATTTTTTATTTATAGCTTTTAAAGGTAAAGGAACCCCTGACCATTAGGTCCAGTCGTGACCGACTCTGGGGTTGCAGCACTCATCTTGCTTTACTGGCTGAGGGAGCCGGCGTACAGCTTCCGGGTCATGTGGCCAGCATGACTAAGCCGCTTCTGGCGAACCAGAGCAGCGCACGGAAACGCCGTTTACCTTCCCGCCGGAGCGGTACCTATTTATCTACTTGCACTGGCGTGCTTTCGAACTGCTAGGTTGGCAGGAGCAGGGACTGAGCAACGGGAGCTCACTCCGTTGCGGGGATTCAAACCGCCAACCTTCTGATCAGCAAGTCCTAGGTTCTGTGGTTTAACCCACAGCTCCACCCATGTCCCTATGCTGATAAATAATGTAGTGCTATTATAATAGCATATCTATGTGGGAAGTATCAAATAGCCTTGCTCTTCCCAATAAGGGATGGAAGGATCTGTCAACTTTGAATACATATTATTAACTGTACATAAAAGATTCTGAACATTGCTTGCTTTGGGGTAGAATTACTATTACTATTATTATTAATTATATGTGTAGGTTACACAAGCCCATGTTTATATCTGTTTTTAGTTTGTTCCAACTTTAATCTCTCTTTACAATCCTCAGTTACACTTTTTTTCTCCCCTCTACAGGGGAAGGTGCTGTAGATCCCAATGACCCAAACAAGGAAAACACTTTAGGTCAACTTGTGAAGACAGAAATCTCTCTTTCACTGACCAGGAAGTATGACTTACGGGAAGGTGAAGAACAAGATATTAAGGGCCTGATGATGAAGTATGTTTTTTTAATAATGCTTTTGCTGAATTTTACTACTGTAATTTGCTACTAATTGTACAATTTATTGCCTTGTGCCAAAGAAAACCTTCCATTCTATGTGAGCCTTAAATAGACGTGCAGATGTTTAAGGACAATATATATAATTTATGCTAAGGAAGATTTAGTATTTGAAGCCATGAAAGCAGTTGTATGATAAAGTGTCATTCTTTAAATTATTTTTAAATCCTTGGTTCAAGACCTAATCACAGTGGCACACACTGAAATCAGCAGAGCTCCCATGAAAAGTGTGCTCAGCAAAAGAGATTCAATAGATAGATGGCAAGCGAATAAGGAAATAATTGAGCGTTGTCCCAAGCCCTGTTACGTATTCTGAAGCAAAGTCTGCACCTTTTAATCAAACAGAATTACGCTGTATATGGACATCTCAAAATGTAAATGTTGGATTTGTATGTTGGTATTCGGAGGCAACTTTACAATGGGATACTCTTGGAAAGCCTATAGAAAGAACACACAGGAACTGTTCCCTAATAAGGTTTTGTGAAAAAGAGGATGTTTGAAGAACAGGATACAGATAAGAATTCACAGAGAACCAAAGGAAACAGCTGTCTTGAATTTGTCACTGTTAGAAGGAAAGATACACTGGAAGAACTTCTTTAAATAAAAAGGCACATATATTCAGAGTACAAATGTGGTCAAAATTAACTTGTACTTTTACCCTCTGCTGCCATTTTACGTCATAAGGCTGATGCAGAGAGAGTAAAATGGCACAGCTTTTCCCCAGTTTCAGACATCTAGAGCCCTCCCCTCCACCCCACCCCACCGGATTTATATTTTTAACTATTTATGCACATGTTTTCCTGTGACATTCAGCAAAAATATTGATGTAAAATCAGAAATAAACAAAATGCCAAACTGATCAAAAACATACATCCATTCTATTCTTGCCTGGTTTTAGAATTTTAATAATTCTGACACTTCCATCCTTAAAATATTCCATTTACGGTGAATATTGCCAAGAAGAAGGATGTTGTAAGTTTTGGTATTTGTATTAAACTGTTAGATAATGTCCAGTGTTGTACAAGCAGACTTGTCCTTCCCCTGCTGTCTTCTCTGAGGGGTTGAGGGAACCTTGGGATTTGTGGCGATGCAGAAAGGTAGAGGGTGAGAAAAAGACTCTGCATGCAAGTGGAAATCAGTTGTGCAGTTGGGTGGACATCATTAGATGATGTTGTTTGATACTGAAATGCCTTTCTGTAAAAAAATCGTAATAATTCAGAATTTTCCAACTTTTCCCCTCATTAAGGACAAAAAGGCTTATTATTGATGTGATACGAACTCAGCCAGGAGAGACACTTGTAAAAATCCTGGAAACACCAGCAACTGAAATTCAGGTAACTAATCCTTCTTTTTCCCCCTTCTTGTTTTTGACTGCATCAGACCAACATGGCTACCTACCTGAATCTGATCCTCCTTCTATCTGAGTAGAGTAACTTTGGTTGTACTGTTGGCAACCAGGCCTTAAAACAAAATGTACTCTTCTGTTTTGGCATCTTTGCAAAATGTTTGGAATCTGAAGACATATAGGGTAGATTCAACTAGTGAAAGAGGCCTCCCCACCCCTCTTCTCCCCCTGAACATCCTCTTCCCAATTGACTGTGGGAGGTCTGGAGAAACCCCAGAACAGCATATGGTGGAAAGAAGAGAAGAGATCATTTCATCAGATATGACTGAGGCACTGTTAGTGGACAGTTCCTTAGACCAGATAGATGGGAAGTTGCCTGCTCTTGATGGGATTACACTCTCTCTGAAGGAGCGGGTACATAGCTTGAGGGTACTTCGAGTTCCATAGCTGTCACTTGAGGCTCATGTGGCCTCAGTGGTGCAGTGCTTTCCATCAGCTTTGGTTAGTGCCCCTATCTGGACAGGGATTGCCTAACTTCTGTTGTTTATGCTCAGGTAACCTCTGTTATATTACTGCAATGTGTTATATTGAGGGCTGCCTCTGAAGACAGTTCAGAAACTTCAGCCAGTGCAGAATTCAGCAGCCAGGTTGCTCACCAGAAAAACACAGTTTGAGCATATTACACCTATCCTGGCCTGACTGCACTGACTTCCCATTAGTTTCCAGACCCAATTCAAAGTGCTGGTTTTGCCTATAAAGTCTTAAAAGGCTCAGGACCTCAATATCTCAAGGACCGCCTCTCCCCATATGAATCAGCCTTCAGCGTGCAATTATCATTTGAGGCCCTTATTTGTGTGCCGCCTCCATGAGAGGTCCAGAAGGTGACAACACGAGAACAGGCCTTTTCTGCAGTGGTTCCCCATTTGTGGAATGCTCTCCCCAGGGAGGCTTGCCTGGCGCCTTCATTACATATCTTTAGGCACCAGGCAAAAATGTTTTCCCAAGTAGGTGTTTCGTTGATCAACATTCTATTGCTTTTCAAATGTGTTTGTGGAAGAGGGGGTTATGCATTTGTTTTTGTTTGATTATCTATTTTGTATTCTCATTTTGTATTTTTCTGCTGTGAACTACCCTGAGATCTTTGGATGGAGGGTGGTATACAAATTAAACAAACAAATAATATTTTCCCCCTGCCCCATCTCTAAGAGACTTTTGGCAATGTATATGTCCCTTATCCCCCGCTCCCCTGCTGTTTTATCCTCTCAACAACCCACTAAGGTTACTTATGCCTGGGTAAAACAGCGAACCTGGGTTTTGTGATCCAGATCTTACTATCTAGCCATTGCATGCTGGCTCTTGATTAAAGCTTTGATACATTATTTCTAAATAGGTCAGTAATAATTGCATATAGCATTTTAAAATATACTGTTATCCCAGCATTTTCTCATTGTAGAATACTCTTGTATTATGGTGATTTCTGTAGGAATTCCTTCTAAATGCACATTTGAGTTTACAGCTCAAACTTACTCAGCATAAAACTTTATGGGATCTACAGCACAGTTACCTGCTTAAAATGTTCTGTTGATGCTTCACTAGTTTTCCAGGAAGAAGAAAAATATGGGCTTTGTATATGAAATGAAGTAGTTTGAACTTGAGTTTATTTGGCTTCCCACATGAACATAAACTTTATGGGGAAGCTAGGAAATTTCATGGGAACACTTGTGTTTAAAACCTCTACAAACCTTATGTAATGTTATTCTTCAGAATCTTCAGATACCACTGTAAGAAACTAAATATACAATTTGTCTAATTGTGATATATTTTTGAAATGTCATACAAGCTGTAAAGAATTATTAGGGGTAGGAAAATACATCTAGAAGAGTAGCCATTACAGGAAAGGTTGAAGGGACTGGGGGTCCAATTCTGTCTGGAAAGCTGGACTAATCCAAAAGCTAACTAATCCATGTGGGAAACTTATAACACCCATGAGGTTAATGCATGCATAGTTAATAGGCTTCATTGTTTGTATAAAGGTGTAAACTGCTCTTTTTCTTAGGAAGCTGAGCACTTAAAAATAATTGAAAAACGTGCAATCTTGGATTCTAAGACTCCAGAAAAAATGAAACACAGTCAATCTATTCTTGAAGAAGGGCAGCTACCACTGGAACAAAAGAAAAGGAAAATCCAGAGGAACCTCCGGACACTGGAACAAGCTGGATTGGTTTCATCCGAAAATAAGTACCAGGAAATAATCAATGAAATAGCAAAGGTACTTTGAATATTGTTAAATTTATCCAACTATGTTCGCCCATTGATACTAAAAAGAAAATAATTCAACCGTACTGCAATAGACACACACACATACAATCAATTTCCTTGTAAGCATGGTGCTAGTTCTCCCCCACTAAATTTTGGGCAATTCCATCCTTTCACTGCAGCCTGTAATGTTTAGTAGCCACCCTCACTGTCTGTAAAGTGTTCTTGGGGAGGGGGAGGAAGGGAAGAGTAGACATGGTTTCACAAGCTGCTTTCCACTTTCACAACATTGAATACAAATCTGTATGACTCCTATAGCCATCAGATTCTCCATAATAGTTAGCTGGAATCATTCATTACTCAATGGAAGTACTCAAGAACAGGTAGTTTGCTTATAAAAGCATTCCCCATCAATTAAATGAGAAGCCTGACACCTCTGTAGAAGTAAAGAAAATAATGCATGTTTGCCATGTAAAAGAAATCAACTAATATGTGAAAACTTTCTTTAGGATATCAGAAATCAACGAAGATACAGACAGCATCGAAAAGCAGAACTGGTGAAACTCCAGCAGACACTAAATGCACTCAATTCCAAGAAAGCTTTTTATGAAGATCAAATAAATTATTACAACACTTATATCAAAACCTGTTTAGATAACTTGACAAGAAAGTAAGTGAAATACTTTTTTTTTTAAAGAAAATTCAGCACTTTAGCATCATAAGTAGAAAGCTTCAATATTATCAAGTTACAGGATGGAATTAAATGTAGCACTAAAGATGTTCCATCAACAGAAGCATTTCTGCTTGCTCCACGTAATGATCTTTATTCTGTTCTCCCTGCATCCGTTTTGGGAGTTCACCCAACCCTCCAGAACAGATCAGGGGAGGGAGGAGAGGGTGGTGGAAGCCTTCAGCCCTCCAGATGTTTTGGACTACAATTCCCATCATCCCTGACCACTGGTCCTGTTAGCTAGGGATCATGGGAGTTGTTGGCTAAAACTTCTGGAGGGCCACAGGTTGGGGATGCCTGTGCTAGCAGGAGTCTTTGCTCTGGCTTCTGCTGACGGGCCTGGGTAGTTCAATCACCAGAAATCCCTTGAAATTTACTAAAACAAACACTGACCCATTCCTTAACATAAGACTTTGGGTCAGTATTCAAAACTGCCATTGTTCTAGGTGCATTTTGTGACAGGAAATTTCATTAGGGTGAGCCGTTTCTGAGCTCTGGGCACAGTTTTTTTTGCATCCCCACTTCCAGCTACTCTCTGAAGACTCAAGAAGACTTAAGAATATTAGAGGGATGGGCAGGGGAAGGAGTGGACCATGTGAAAAATGAACATAATATTTTAGCTGCAGTTCATTCATTTTCAGCTTTGTATTCTTGTTATAAAAAAGTGTGCCTGGACATACTGTTCTTTTTAACAGTGTCTGTGTCTGTGGAGGGATGAAATAAAATTGATAAATTCCCTCACCATGTTAGCTCTTCCATCCATCTCACCAACCAAAACAGAATTAAGATTTGAGAGTGCTAACTGTCTGCATAGTAGTGCAGCCATGGTTGCTTGATCCCTCCTGGGGTAATGTTTCAGTGCTGAGTGGGAACAGAGGCAAAAGAGGGTGGGACAATGTGTGCATGTTCTGAGAGCCAATTAGAGAGGTATGGAGGACCACATTCCCTATCTCTTACTTAAGCGGTGGCAGCTGGACATTCTGTATCACCTGACTCTTCCCGGCGGCAGAGGTGAGTGATGAAAAGTAATGGGCTGGAAACAATTGATTCCCCAGCCCTAAAATATTACTGCTTTTACTCATGAACATAATGTTCCAAAGCATGTTCCAACAAACCCTTATCATGTGGCAAGTTATGGTTGCCTTTGCTCTAAAAACAGATAGCAGGTAGGAAGAATATTAACTTGATTAATTGGTCTAAAAACATCTGCCTTTATTAGGGAAGGGGGTAATGTTGTATGGGACGCGGGTGGCGCAAGGGACGCGGGTGGCGCTGTGGGTAAAAGCCTCAGCGCCTAGGACTTGCCGATCAAAAGGTTGGCGGTTCAAATCCCCACGGCGGGGTGCGTTCTCGTCGCTCGGTCCCAGCGCCTGCCAACCTAGCAGTTCGAAAGCACCCCCGGGTGCAAGTAGATAAATAGGGACCGCTTACTAGTGGGAAGCTAAACAGCATTCCGTGTGCTGCGCTGGCTTGCCAGATGCAGCTTATCACGCTGGCCACGTGTCCCGGAAGTGTCTGCAGACAGCGCTAGCTCCGGGCATATAGAGTGAGATGAGCGCACAACCCTAGAGTCTGTCAAGACTGGCCCGTTCGGGCAGGGGTAGCTTTACCTTTACCTTTAATGTTGTATGGGGGCTAACACCTACTTACATCTTTCACACTTTACAGAAATTCGCGGCGATCAATCAAATTAAATGGGAAGCAAGAGGAGAAAGGAAACAAACTCAAGAACATTTCGCTGAAGTATACAGCAGCTCGCTTGCATGAAAAGGGGGTTATACTAGGCATTGATGAACTTCAGCCTAACCAGTAGGTTTTGCACCCAGTATTTTCAGAACATTTGCTCTGCTCTTTGACTATTAAACATTTAATTGACTATCTTATAACTTTATTTACATTTTTGAATTTCCCTCCCTCTTCTAAGGTTTAAGAATGTGATGTTTGAAATTACACCTGGTGAAGAGGTGGGTGACTTTGATATCAAAGCTAAATTCTTGGGTGTGGAGATGGAAAAGGTACAGCTCCATTTTCAGGTAAATCTTGCTTTTAATTATCTAAATGCACGTGCGTCTCTCTCTCTCTCTCTCTCTCTCTCTCTCTCTCCCTATTAAAGTGGAATGTTCCTCACTTTACATGATTACACTTATGTGAATGGGGGCCTGGAACGTAACCCCCACGTAAGTGAGGGGATCACTGTACATGCACAAGATCGAATGGCCTTGAGTTTATGGTTGATGTGAGGTTTTAACTGGGGACTTCAGCTCAAACTCTCACTGCTATACTGCATCACTTATTGCTTAATTTTCAGTCATTTTAGTGGACTGTGCCTGTTGTCATCTTTATGTTTTAAAGTGTTTGTTTGTTTGTTTTACTTTTGAGACAAACCTGAAACAGTCCAGCTGATACTCTTGGACTACTAAAAAGTGTCCTCCTCCCAATATATATATATGCAAAAGTCTGTATTGTTATCAGACACAAACTGGTTGAGTTAGCTCCATCTTTATATCACTGGCCTTACAAGACAGAGGCCTGAAAAATGCTTATCCTATGCATTCCTTATTTAAGCACTTGTCTGTCTGTTCTTGCTGTACAAAGATTTATGGTATTGAGGCTTTTTTGTTTGCTAGATGGCAAATTATGAGTTATGCTTGAGAAGAGGGTTACTAGAGATTTTGCCTGTGCATTTTTATTTTTAGTATGTGATATGCATTTGAATGCAACATTGAAATAAAATTTATGGTTTTAAAATCAGTTTTTATTTATTGCAGGATTTGCTTCAAATGCAGTATGAAGGTGTCTCTGTAATGAAAATGTTCGATAAAGCTAAAGTAAATGTAAACCTCCTCATATTCCTGCTGAACAAGAAATTCTATGGAAAATGAAGCCTAATCTTATTGGACTCTGCTTCAAATAATCTGCAGTTATGGGTCTTTGTGTTTTAACTATTTGCTATTATACAGCAGGTGTTTCTTCAAGAAAGTCCAGAAGAATGTACTTATGTGCCTTTTTCATCCTTTGATAAAACAGTAGTAGCATACAAAAATATGAATCAACTGAAACACTTCCAGATTTCTGTGGTGTAGGTACTCAATTAAAATGGATATGATTTAGTGGCATTGAAACACTGTGTCTCTGATCTCTTTAAATATGCAGGACATATATTTGGACAGCATATATAGAATTACTTTCCCACTAAAAATTATATACCCCAATTACCAAATACAATTCTATTTTAGACAATTATTCATAGGGGAAATAAATGCTAATTTGTGTCTCTACAGAATACTTTTGGCAAATGTTTCTTTAAAGCCTATGGCTCTTTTCCAGAGATCTGTCAATTGTAAAGTGAATTATTGTGCAATTCAAAGTTTTTATAGGTAATTATAAATTTAACATTTACTGTATAAAATATATATTTTGCAATTCATTCCTACTAAAATGCACTACTGCCTCATTGAAATCTTATATACACATCCTTTTAATTTATGTGTAAAGGGGCAATTTAAATAGTGATCAATTTTTTGCAATGTACTTGAGGTATTTTAAAGAAATAAATTGTGCCTGTCTTTTTTGTAAGAAAAGGAAAAAAATCCACAAATAAAATGCAATAAATCAGCACGTAGTTGGTCTTATAAATGCTCTCTTTCAGTATTGTTGTATTGTTTTTATAACTTGTGTGTATGTTTGTGTGTGGTTAGTAACTGTTGTAGTACTACTGTGTTTGCCTTTGCAAGTGTGGAAACCTCAGAAGTTGTCTAAAGAAACGATTCCATTTCTAAAGATGAGTGACGTTCTCTAAATTTGAAATGGTTCGGAGGGGGAAAGGGTTTGACTACAAAACCAAGGCAGTGTCCTTATCCTCTACCTCTCTTGTGTTCTACTTCCATTCTACTAGCTCAGTACAGCCTGAGCTTGGTTTAAGTTAGCCAGTGTGGTGTAGTGGTTAAGAGCGGTAGACTCGTAATCTGGTGAACCGGGTTCGTGTCCCCGCTCCTCCACATGCAGCTGCTGGGTGACCTTGGGCTAGTCACACTTCTCTGAAGTCTCTCAGCCCCACTCACCTCACAGAGTGTTTGTTGTGGGGGGGGGGAGGGAAAGGAGAATGTTAGCCGCTTTGAGACTCCTTTGGGTAGTGATAAAACGGAATATCAAATCCAAACTCTTCTTCAACCTGCTCCCCTTTAAATAATCAGGGATGCCCACAAAAGTGCTTTTCTTGCTTCTTTAGGGAACAGTTGCACAGAGTTTTTCTAAGACATGCCCAAGCCCCAGCTTCCCATATGAAGGATAATATTCCTCAGCAGTAAGAAATACAAATATAACTTTTCTTACAGTGAATCATTGTCCCTGGAGGTGATTAATGCCTCCTTATGAGAGGAGACAGTGGTAAAACCACTCCTTTAAAAAACCCTCCCTGGATTCAGAAAATCTAAGTAATTACCAGTCAGTTGCCAGTCTCCCCTTCTTGGACAAGGTTCTTGAGCAGGTGGTTGTGGACCAGATCTAGGTGCTCTTGGAGGAAACTTGACTTTCTATCTAGATCCATTTCAGTTGAGTTTTAGGCCCAATTTTGGCACAGAAACTGCTTTGGTTGCCCTGTTGGGAGAAGTAAAAGGTAAAGGTACCCCTGCCCGTACAGGCCAGTCTTGACAGACTCTAGGGTTGTACGCTCATCTCACTCTAGAGGCCGGGAGCCAGCGCTGTCCGCAGACACTTCCGAGTCACGTGGCCAGCATGACAAAGCTGCTCTGGCGAACCGGCACCAAAGCAGCACACGGAAACGCCGTTTACCTTCCCGCTATAAAGCGGTACCTATTTATCTACTTGCACTTAAGGGTACTTTCGAACTGCTAGGTGGGCAGGAGCTGGAACCGAACGACAGGAGCTCACCCCGCCGCGGGGATTCGAACCGCCAACCATGCGATCGGCAAGTCCTAGGCGCTGAGGTTTTACCCACAGCGCCACCCTGTTGGGAGAAGTGTGTCCCTGTTAATTCTCCTCAACCTCTCAGCAGCTTTCGATACTATTGACCATGGTATCCTTCTGGAGCAGCTGTCTGAGTTAGCAGTGTGTGGCACTTCTTTGCAATAGTTCTGGTCCTATTTGAATGGTTGTTTCCAGGATGTGATGCTTGAGGAGGGCTCTTTGGAGCCTTCAATGGAGGGTTTTTCAGGGTCTGACTTTATCCTCCATGCTTCAAAATTTACATGAAACCACTGAATGGGGTTATCTGGAGTTTTGGAGTATGTACCTTCCATCAGCTTTGGCCTGTGGCTCAGCTGTGGCCCTATCTGAACAGGGATGGTGTAACTTCTGTCATGTATGCTCTGTAAAGTGTCAGCTCATTTCAAAGTGCTGGTTTTGGCCTACAAAGCCTTAAATTGCTCAGGACTGCAATACCTCAAGGTCCGCCTCTCTCCATATGAACTGACCTGGACACTGGAGTCATCATCTGAGGCCCTTCTTTGTGTGGCTCCTCCACAAGCAGTTCAGAGGCAGGCCTTTTCTGTGGTGACTCCACATTTGCCGAGTGCTCTCCCCCGGGATGCTTGCCTGGCGCCTTTCCTTTCATGCTCTACTTGTGGACTTTCTAGAAGAATCTGTTTGGCCACTATGAGAAGGAGGATGCTGAATTACTGATACAGCAGGAACCTTCCTATCTCACATGCCCATCTAGAATACTATGCTACAGGGATAGTAGCATAGTAACAGTCATTGTGCAAAGGATTATGGAGAATGCATGAATAACTTCAAGCCCTTTGTATTAATATAGCATTCATCTAGCGGTAGTATATGTAATCCCAACGATCCTCCAAGTAGCTACCACTAGAACAAAAGAAAAGGAAAATATTGAGGAACCTCCGGACACTGGAACAGGCTGGACTGGTTTCATCCAAAAATAAGTACCAAGAAATAATGAAATAGCAAAGGTACTTTGAATATTGTTAAATTCTCCAACTATGTTTCCCCATTGATGCAAAACACACACCCCCAAAACCCCAAACCCAATTCAACTGCACTGCAGTACACACACACACAATTTTAACATTTCTGAGACTTCCATCCTTAAAGTACAGTGGTACCTCGGGTTAAGAACTTAATTCGTTCTGGAGGTCCGTTCTTAGTCTGAAACTGTTCTTAACCTGAGGTACTATTTCTGGGTTAGCGGAGTCTGTAACCTGAAGCATCTGTAACCAGAGGTACCACTGTATTCCATTTTATACAGAGTGGATATTGCCATGAATAAAAATGCTTGGGCTTTTGTATTTGTATTAAACTGTTAGATAATATCCAATGTTGTACAAGCAGATTTTTCCTTCCCCTGCCATCTAAGGGAATTCAGGTAGCCTTATATGTATGTTTTTCCTGGCCCCCCCCCTGCTATTTTACCCTCACGTTAACCCTGTAAGGTACCTTAGGCTCAAAGTTTACTGGCCCAAGGCCACTCAGCAGACTTTTATGGGTAGGTGAAGAGAACCTGGATTTCTGTGATCCAAATCTTCCTATCTAGCCATTACAGCCTGTTTCTTGAGAAAAGCTTTGATATATATTTCTTCTAAGAAGGTCAGTAATTATTGCAAATAGCATTTCAAAATACATTTTGGCCCACAACATTTTCCTATTGTAGAATAGTAGCTCTTATATTTTGTTGAATTTTATAGGGAGTTCTTCCAAATACACATTTAAATCACAGCTATAAGATCAATTAGAGACAAAACAGCACACTTACCTGCAAATGCTTGGTTTAGCATGGTTAAAATCCCCTGTTGATGTTTTTTCTAATGTTTCAGCGAAACATTTTGATGGTCATTGTACTTGAAATAGTTTGAACTTGAGTTCATTTGATTCCGTCACATAAACATGTGAAAATGGGGAATGCATGGGAATATTTGTGTTTAAAATCTTTCACATGCTTTATGTTGAGCTCGTCTTCGAAATCTTCAGAGATCACTGTAAGAAACTAAATATACAACGTGGATTGCTTGTGATATGTTTTTGAAATGTTGTGCAAAATGAAAACAGTTTACAGTGGGAGGAAAATACAAATATAGAAGACCAATCATTACAGGGAGGTTTGAAGGAAATGGGGAGCCCATTTTGTCTTTAAAGCTGAGTAAAAGCACTTTAAAAAATGAGGTGAACATTTTAACTCCCCCCCCCCCATGCACCGTTCTGGCGGTTCTTCTTAATCTCCAGAGCAGATTGTGGATCCCAGAGGAGAGAAAATGGGGTATTCCTTGCACTGGCTTCTGCTAGTGGGTCTGGATAGTTGAATCCAAACCAACTAAAATCAAAACTGACCCATTCTGATCAGGATATGTACTGGACATGACACATCAGAAAATTACTGAATGTCTGAATAATCCAACAAAAAATCCTTCCATGGAAGACTTTTGATACTGTTTTTTTCAATTTTTTTAAAAAAACAGCAACCCTCAAACATAAAACAATGAATCTGTTTTGACAGTGCTAATCTATTAGAACAGGATGCCTGGAGGGGAATATGGTCATCTCACAATCAAGAAGGCTGTACAACTCAGAGCTCCTGCGCTCAGGTACGTAATTTCTCTTCAAAACAACTCATTAACTGGGAATATTTGAAAGCTTTTACCCCCACTCGGAAGGGGAATGTCAGCAGATACGCTGAGATCAAAACAAGGTAGTATAACAAACTTTCTCTAGCCGCCGCAACATTGGGGAGAAGCCAGGGCAATGAGCCAGCACAGAGATAAGATGGCATCTAGTCCAATTAAGACTGCAGAAGGTACAGCGGAAATAGATACAAATGCAGTGCTCAATGTATTCTCATTAAAGAGAGGATAACAGAAACATGGAAGGGAATGATGACTCTAATAAATAAAGTGAATGCAACGCCAGAAAAAATAGTTGGAACTATATTAGGTATTTCAGTCCTGTCCTTGTAACCAATCAAATGGTAAATGAAAAATTTAAGACATCATGGGTGAGGGGTAATAAAGAAAAATAATATACAGTAGTTCCTCGGGTTAAATATTTAATTTGTTCCAAAGGTCCGTTCTTAACCTGAAACTGTTCTTAACCTGAAGTACCACTTTAGCTAAAGGGGCCTCCTGCTGTCGCCACACCACCGGAGCACGATTTCTGTTCTCATCCTGAAGCAAAATTCTTAACCTGAAGCACTATTTCTGGGTTAGCGGAGTCTGTAACCTGAAGCGTATGTAACCCAAGGTACCACTGTAGAAGGAATAAATTCAAGATTGCTGTGGGAAACAATGAAGGAAGTGTTTAGAAGCATATGTATTTTAAAAAAGATTAATACCACACACGACAACAAGTTCAAAACAAATTTGCAAACAGCTGCAAATTAAGCAAAAAGAACTTGAAGCAATAGAAATAGATAAAATGATGAATAGAAATAGAGGAAACGATGGAACAATTACTATATTTAAAACAAAAATATTCTTAATATGGGCATAAGGGATCCAAACTATTAGCTGCCAGGTTGCAAAAAAAGAGAAACAAAGCAACAATTACAGATATAAAAATGAAGACAAGAGAAAAGCTTTCTAGCAGAAAATTCATATGTGGTGGGAAGTCTCAGAGGCATGCTCAGAGTTCAAGGATAAATTCCATCCAGGGAAAAACACTGGGTTGTGAAGCAAGGGAGTGCCCATGGGGAGGGTTCTGAGAGCCAGATAGAGAGGGAAGAGGAGGAGGATTGAGCTCTAAGATTCCCCTCCTCTGTCCTAAGGGGTGGAATATCTCACCCAGGCAGCTGGAGATTCAACTTCCTGCCAGCAGTGGTGACTGATGAAAAGTTATTGCATGGAGTGGGGAGGAAAGGGAAACAGTTGATTCCTCAATCCTAAAATATTACTGCTTTTGCTCATGAATATAATGTTCCAAAATGTGATCCAACAAAGCTGTATCATGTGGCATGTTATGGCTGCCTTTGTTCTAAAAACAGATAGAATGTAGGAGGAATATTAGCTTGGTTAATTGTTCTAAAAACATCTGCCTTTATTCGGCAAAGGGGAAAATGTGTGTGGGTTAATGTCCGCTTACATATTTTACATTTTACATAAATTCACAGAGATTAATAAAGTTAAAAGGAAAACAAACTTAAGAGCATTTCACTGAAGTATATGGCAGTGAAAAAAGTCTAATACTAGGAATTGATGGAGTTTAGCCAAACCAATAGGTTTTGCACCCAGTATTATCAGAGCATTGGCTCTGCTCTTTTCCTATTAAATATTTAATCTAACTATTTTATAACACCTTATTTAGGTTTTGTCTCTTATTAAACATTTGTCAGCTTTTGGGATTTCATTTGTGTTTGTAGTTTTTAATTCAATAATTCTTTACCAAAATACGTACTCTCATATACGTGTTTTTCTCTTGTAAGTTTTAAGAATGTGATGTTTGAAATTACGCCTGGTAAAGAGATAGGTGACTTTGATATCAAAGCTAAATTCTTAGGTGTGGATATGGAAAAGTCACAGCTCCATTTTCAGGTAAAATACCTTGTAAGAAATAAATCTTTGTTCAGATTGGATTTTGAGATGAGAGTAGAAAAATAGACAGGAATTCAAAGAACCTTGCAACTTTTGTTTGTTGCTTTAGTATTGAGACAAAACTGAAACAGTCCAACTGATGCTCTTGAACAAACAAAATGCAAAAGAAGTCTGCATCATTATCAGCCACAAACTCATGGAGTTTCTTCCATCATTGCATCATTTACTCTACTAGACAGAGGCCTGTAAAAGACATGTCAAGTCTCGAATGAAAAAAATGCTTGTACTCTATGCATTCCTTAATTAATTACTTAGCTGTTTGTTCTTGCTGTACAAAGATGCATGGTTTTGAGGCTCTTTTTTTCTCTAGAGGGCTGGTACTATTTTCTGTGCTGTGGATCACAAATGAATTAGGCTTGAGAAGAGGGCAGCTAGATGCTTTGTCTACATATATGTTTTACTTTTTGGTATTTGATCATATGCAATACCATAGATCTTCCTAACAGGAGGAAAGACCATTCACGTTCCACTGTGAAATCTAGGAAATAAGTGATCATCTGCCGGGTTGTTGCTGGCATTTATATTTCAAGAACGGATATACTTTCAGTTGGGGAAAGTGTACTGGGGTAAGTACAGTAATCCCACAACTTACACACATTTAACTTGTATGCATTCAGCTTTATATGTGTGGCCAATAATAATAATTTAAAAGGGTTCTGTAAAAATGGTGTTGCCAATCCCTCCCACTATTGAGCCCAATGGGTTTTGACCATACACGATTTTTGCTTTAGGCATGATCCCCACGTAAGTTTCAGGCTTCCTGTGCATTTTTCCTGTGTTTCTGTGAATATGGGGTGAATATATCTTATTTATTTCAGTACTGAACAAGGGTACAAATGGATCTGATGTGATCGTTAAAGAATGATACAGTAAGGTTTTGGCCTTCATGACTTAGGACCAGGGTAGCTTGTCTCTATATAGGCACATTAAAATGTTGAGAGACTCCTGTAGTACCACATTGGCCTGAATATAAACCTCACTTTTTTCCAAATTCCAACTGTGAAAAGTTAAAGTGCAGCTTAAATTCACGACCTTGCAAAAATTGGCTTTTACTATATCGCTGCTGAAACAGACATACAGTAAAATGGAATGGATGTGCCTGCAGAATTTTGATGGAGTGGCTTATATTTGGGATTGTGTTTTTTTGTTTTTCCCCCTTGAATTTTAAAGGTGTGGCTTATATTCAGATGCAGCTTATATTCGGGCCAATATGGTACCTCTGTCTTTTGAGATGCTAGTAATGGCCACAGAGGACATTTTCAGTGGTGACACTCCAGTTATGGAATATTATACCCAGAGATGCTCTTTTGGCACATATCTTATTGTTCATGACCCCATGGACCAGAGCACGCCAGGCACTCCTGTCTTCCACTGCCTCCCGCAGTTTGGTCAAACCCATGCTGATAGCTTCGAGAACACTGTCCAACCATCTCGTCCTCTGTCGTCCCCTTCTCCTTGTGCCCTCCATCTTTCCCAACATCAGGGTCTTTTCCAGGGAGTCTTCTCATCTCATGAGGTGGCCAAAGTATTGGAGCCTCAGCTTCAGGATCTGTCCTTCCAGTGAGCACTCAGGGCTGATTTCCTTAAGAATGGATAGGTTTGATCTTGCAGTCCATGGGACTCTCAAGAGTCTCCTCCAGCACCGTAATTCAAGAGCATCAATTCTTTGGCGATCAGCCTTCTTTATGGTCCAGCTCTCACTCCCACACATCACTACTGCAAAAACCATGGCTTAAACTACTGTATAGGGACCTTTGTTGGCAAGGCGATGTCTCTGCTTTTGACACAACTATGTATTCTAATGATAATTCACAAAACAGCTCTTGGTGAGACACAAATATTAGCTCTGGGTTAGTATTGGCTTCTATTATTTTTGTGGCTTTTTAGCTTATTGTGGCTTTTGCATTTTAATTATCTCCTCAAAAACCACCAGAAGTAAAGGCGGTGAGCTGGCGCTCGACTCTGGAGGGCGGATTCCCTTCAGAGCTTCCCGCCCACTCCTCCGCCTTTGGGGCGGCGACTCTCCCCTCAGGCCGCCTCCGCCACACTCAGCGCGCTTCCTCGCCTGTCCGCCTGCGGTGCCTGCGGTCCCTCAAAGCAGCCCGGGGAGACCTCGGAGGCGGCGGCGGCGGGAGCTGACCCTTCGCGCCCGCGAGCTCGGTGCTTTTGCCCCCTGAGGCGGCCATGGGGCAGCCGCCGGTCTCGCTGTTGCTGCTGGGCTGCAGCGCCGTGCTGGTGTGCCCCCTGCTCTGCCTTCCCTCGGCGGGAAATGGTAGGTGGCGACGACGGGGCTGTCTCCCGCCAGAGGGGAGCCAAGTTTTGGGTGGTCGCTCGCTGGGAGGAGGAGGAGGAGGAGGAAGGCGGGGAGGCAGCTCAGCCATGTTTCGGAGGACACCATCCCGGGGCTGCTGAGGGGGCGAGAGGGACGCTTCCAGGAAGTCGCGTCCGATTGAATTACAAGTAATCCATACTCGAGTTCCATTGGTGTGAATGGCACACAGCCAATGAAAAGTGGGGGTAAACACTCGGGAAGGGGCTGCTGGACTAGGTGGGCCATTGGCCTGATCCTGCCGGGCTCTTCTTAGGGGTCCTTTTCCCGGGGAGCCAAAGGCAGCCCCTCGCTCTGCTGGCGGAGGCGCGCGTGCAACATGTAAAAGTAAATCCTTCTGACAGAACAAAGCTGGCTGCAGGAATGCCTTTGATACTTCGATTCGCCTTCTTCTTTCCTGGCTCGTGTTACAGGGCGCCTGGGTTGTTGACGCCACTGCCGCCAAGTTGCCGGAGATGCGCCCCTTTGGATGTGGGTGGGGAGGGGGCTCTTCCTCAAAAGCAGGGGTGGGATCTTTACCGTCGCCTTTTCTCTCTCTCTCTCCTCGTCCTGTTTATGGTGTTTATTCAGCGCAATCCTGTGGATGCCGTTGAGTTCAATAGGGTTTCTTTTACAGGCAAGAATGCGTAGCGTTTGAACACTTGACTGAGTAATAAATGGGGATATGCAACTCTCACAGAACATAAAGTTTTGTTGGGTGTTGGGGAGCACCTCCATAGTTGCGTGGCTACAAAGGAAGGCGCTTAAGTTTTTAGGGTTTCTCTTAGATTCCTTAAATATCATTAAGGTCAGTGGGAGATGAGCAACCCGTTTTTAGTACATCAGTCCATTGCACCTGTACAGTAAAAAAATAATATGAAAGAACCCGGACCCTGTACTCATCATCTGAGTCCTTTCTCCGCATGCTTCCTCCATGAGAGGTCTGGTGGGCAGAAACAGGAGAAGTGGCCTTTTCTGCAGTGGCCCCTGTTTGTGGAATGCTCTCCCCAAGGAGGTTGGCCTGCGCCTTCAATACATATCTTTAGGTGCCAAGCAAAAAGCATTTGCCTTCTCCCAAGCATCTGGCTAATTAAACAGTCTATGGCCCTTTAAACTTTTGTTTGTTACTATGCTACGTATTTTTTTGTCTTTATATTGTAAACCATCCTGGGATGTCATATATGAAGGGTGGTATGGAAATTTAATGAATAAAATAAATAAAAAGATATGGAATGTGAAAGTTACAGAACCTGAGAGTCATTGTTTGCTTTCTTTCTATGAGTAACTTCTTTCTGAATTGTTATGGCTTATAAACCATGCATGATGTACAGTACCGTATTTTAATCAGTAAAAGAGATAATTCTTGGCTTAGGAAGTGGTTGTTTATATTTCTGCACATAAGCAAATGGTTGCCTTAACAGATCAAATGTTTGCCATTTGTCTTATGTTTTGACAACTTGAAAACATTGTAAGTTCATGGGGGAGTTTTTACTGCCTGGAATTATTGCAAAGGAACTTTGTGATCCATTCTCTTTCTTTGTTCTCATAAAGTACAGCAGTGTAGGGAAGAGGGAATCTCGCTGGTTGTTTATTTTCCTCCATTGTTGCTATACTTTTTACATTGCTGACAGATAGACAGTATGTTGACCTAAAACGCTGAGTGAGTCATTTGCTTATCACCATGAACAGAACAGGGAAAATGTGGATCAAATTGAACATTACCATCAACGTTTTATTATCTATCTAGATGGTTGCTATTTTTTACTTCAAGGTTAGTTTTTTGTTAAACTAATGAGAAAGACAAACTTCGTATGTTAAATTTAAAGTTGCCCCTTTTGGATATCAACTGTGGTTAGTACAAAATAAAAAGAGCTTGGTTTATGAACCACTTGGATTAAGAACGCTGCAAATCCCGAAGTATGTGTTTTGGTTTGTGAACTTTGCCTTGGAATAAGAACATATTTCGCTTCCTGTTGAGTGTGTTCCATTTGTAAATTGAGTCCCCTGCTGCTATGGGAAAGCACGCCTTGGTTTAAGAACGCTTTGGTTTAAGAACAGACTTCCGGAATGGATTAAGTTTGTAAACCCGAGGTATCACTGTAACTTCCTATTGTTTCCCCACCACCAATCTGCTTGTGCTTCCCATGACAAAAAAATACATGTTGGGTGAATACTTTAAAACTATAAGCTCCAGTCTGTGGCTCTTGTTAACAAGACATTAGTAAGTTTGGGTGTATGTGCAGAAATTAACAGAAAGACTTGATGGGTATATAATTGTAATTGAATAAAGATCAGCTACCTGAAAATAGACTTTGCAGCTTGAGGATTAGTGTGTTTTCCAAGTTAACTCTGGCTTTGATCTCACATTTGACTTAATTTCAATTGCCCAGTTTGAATACTGTGTTCATGCATTGGACTGGATCATGTTTGGCATAATCATGTCTAGAGCAGACCAATTGAAATCAGTGGGACTTAATATGTGGACCGATTTGTGTACATGTGTGTGTGTTTCTGTTATATATATTCACAAACAACATATATCTCTTTTTTATTTTTTAGTAAGTAATAACATTAAATAATAAATTACTCCCACAAAAATGCAACGGTAATTTTAAAAGCAGTACAAAAGAGGTAGGAAATGTTACAGATGTGGCAACTGAGAGAGGCACTTTGTCACCAAGGTGTTGTGTTGTGTTGTGTTGTGTTTTGTGTGTGTGTGTGTGTGTGTGTGTGAGAGAGAGAGAGAGAGAGAGAGAGAGAGAGAGAGACTGGATGGCACTTCCAACAAAGTAGGTGAAAATTAACCCTGGGTTAAGAACTTAATTCGTTCTGGAGGTCTGTTCTTAACCTGAAGCACCACTTTAGCTAATGGGGCCTCACGCTGCTGCTGCGAAATTTCTGTTCTCATCCTGAAGCAAAGTTCTTAACCCGAGGTTAAGAGGGTTAGTGGAGTCTGTAACCTGAAGCGTCTGTAACCCGAGGTACCACTTGTACTTAATTTGTTTGATAGAAGATGTCCCTCAGTGGCTGGATGTGGTGGATGACTCAATCTTTCTTCTCTTATGCCTCAACCACAAAAGCTTTGTGCTATAAGCACCACAACTCCGTTCACCTGACCAGCATCTGCAGACTTTGACATTTTATGAAAGATGCTTCTGCACCAAATGCAGTCATGGCCTTGGGTCTGTCTTCTAACAGCTGTATTTTTGTTAAAGCTGTTGGAACTGTTTACTCACGAGAAGTATTCAATGACTGTTGGTGTTCTTTAAAGATATCTTTCTTGAGAGATACATCTCGAAGGTTTAATATTGGGAGTAATTGAAAGCAAATGCATTTTAAGTTACAAAATCTGCTTAGGGATGTGTCAATTTCTAATCTTCATTTGGCTCTCCATACTTGGCATAGACTGTTGTTTATGTTGAGCACAAATAATTAATCATGGTTTTGGAGTAACCTAGTCTGGACTGGGATCGTGTGTCGAATTTGGGCATAAAGTGAAAGGGTGTGTCAAAATAAGTCACAATAGTGCTTTATTTAAAATCAATTTAAGAGATATCTGTGTTGAGGATTAAACTTCAGTAGCAACTTTATTTTTTAAGAACTAGATCATGAAAGGTCAGTGTGCCATCTTGCTTGTTGCACAAACAATAGATATGTGCCACTCTCTATTACGTATCTTTATCCTAACAACACTCACTTTAGTAAGCCTCATAAAACCAGTATGTTTAGGAGCATTTGGAACAACTAATGTTTTAGGATATGAAAGCCCTATATGGAGAAAAACCCCACTGAAGTTGATGTTTCCAGCTCTTCTGTTCTTCCTTATTTGTGAATAATGCTGAATGACCAAAGTACAGTCTACAGAATTCTGAGTTTGTTTAGCCCTGCAAAAACACTTTGAGGCTGATGAGAAGTCACATGATCTTTGATCCATTCTTTTGTACTGTGAATGCCATTCCAGTAGTCTAAATGATCCTTCCTGTCATGCCTTTTCAGTAGTTTGACAGGCACTGGGTTAGTAGACAGCCTAAAGTATACAACCCCTGGGGAACAAACTTCATCATCAGTTACTTTCCATGTGCTATTGACATTTTATAGTTTTTCACAAATGACATCTTGGATCATCTATCACAGTAGTTCTTTTCTGAAGTCATAAATGATTGGATCCATATTAGTGATGGAGCTGTGGTCACAGTGGAGGAAAGGAGTGAAGTGATGTCTCCTCCCCCCTGTAGCTCCAGGTCCCCTGAAAACTGCTCTAGGGGGCCCCCTCGGACAGTGTGCAGGTGAGGGCTGTGTCCTGCGAAGGCTGTGCAGTTGGGGTCAGAATATATCTGAAATGATTTTTAAAGGACTAATTTCTTGTATAATATACACTTTGCTGTTATTCTTGTTATTACTAATTATTTCTTTATGCATGAAGCTGGACACCAAAAACTTTAAAAGAGTTGTCTTGTCTAAGATATAGGCTGGAATTAAAAGATAAGTCATTGTGGGTGACACAATTAGTACCAGGTTTTCTCCAACCCGTCTGAAGAAAACCTACAGGCTCAAAGTGTTGTATACCGGAACAACGATGGCCAGTTTTAATGGGGATATAGAAACAAAATTGTTCTGGGTTCTCTTATCATAGCACTCCAGTTCTTTGATGTGATACTGAGCAAGCCTTTCAGAATATAGCCCAATACAACATGGGCTATCAGGTAGATGTTAACCCAGAATGAACATTTCATGTACTGTAACAAGAATTGTGTCTTATCTAAAGGAGGTTTGAAAATCCAATAGGCTATTGTAATGGTTCTAGGGGTTGCTTATGCGTAAATCGACGCCACACCTTGCTGGGTTACCTGGGTGAACCCTTTCTGTTCGGACAGCCACTCACCCGTGGCTGTCTCAATCGCTGGCAGAATCCGTCAGTGGGCGTCTCTTGAACTTCTTCCGGCAAAGAAGCTCTTTGACGCCTAGTTGCCGCCTACTCTCCCTGCTCGGAAGCCTTCTGCGCAGGGAGGGTGTGGGCAGCGGAGGACCCGTGCTCTCCCCGCTGGTCTCCGGCGAGGAGTCATGGAGCCACCTCGCCGATTCCCCCATCTGCCCCCCTTCTCCACTGGTGCTACGCTGAATTCCTTCCCCAGTAGATGGGTTGCTTCTCTCCCTCCCAGGACGCTCTCCGGAACCCCTCTGGAGCCTTCCCTCTCCCTCTGGCTCCAATGGCAGTTTCCTGACATCCATCTTTAGCTTACTGAGGCAAGGGAAAGTCCATGATTTTCGGCAAAGTTTCACTCGATAATAAAGATAAATACTTTTGGAATTTGAATGTTTCTTGCATTGAAACATATATTTAAATAGTCTGAAAAAGTATCTGATGAATATTCAGTGAATAAGAAGGTTTGTAACTGCTGTTGTTAAAATTTCAGAGGTGATGAATAGGAATCCCTGTTTTCTATGTTAATGTCATCTTAATAGGTGCAGACAAGATCTATTGTAAATAACAGAATGTAAATTACTTTAAAGCAGCTATCATAAACACGGGGTGTGTGTGTGTGAAAAGGTAGTATAAAGGAAGTAACATGCTAATTGTACAAGATATTTGGAAAATGGAAAAGGCAGTGAATATGCCTTTTTCTAGTCCACAAAAGAATTTTACTTCAGAAAAGTATTTTCTGCTAAATGTGTGAGTTACCTAATATGTTTAATAACCATAAACTTCATTTTCTAGAATCTTTCGCTCAGATTGGACCAAAAACCTTTCCCTATTCAACAGAAGAAGAATATGAAAAAATCCCATTGGGAGACGATGACATTGAAAACGATTCCGAAATTGGATCGGGTTCTATCAATGAAAGTATTTTCCTTCGAGAAACACGAATGCTGCCACCTAAACGGAACTCTGGAGATGTCAAGGAGTACCTGACTAGTGGATGGCTGACCATTTTTGTTCCATCAGTTTATACCCTAGTTGTTGCGCTGAGTCTTCCTCTGAACATCATGGCAATTCTTGTGTTCCTGATTAAAATGAAGGTGAAAAAGCCAGCTGCAGTGTACATGCTCAGCCTGGCTTCTGCTGATGTTCTCTTTGTGAGTGTTCTTCCTTTTAAGATTGTCTACCATTTTTCTGGGAACAATTGGGCATTTGGACCTGAAATGTGTCGTTTTGTCACTGCTACCTTCTACTGCAACATGTACTGCTCTATCCTGCTGATGATGGTGATAAGCGTGGACCGTTTCTTAGCAGTGGTGTACCCAATGCAGTCCCTGTCATGGCGCACACGAAGACGTGCCTTTGTGGTCTGTCTTGCCATCTGGCTTGTAGCAATAGCTGGAGTGATACCTCTGCTAATCAATGAGCAAACCCAAAGAATTCCTCAGTTAAACATTACAACGTGCCATGATGTGTTGAACAAAGATGATCTTAAAGGCTATTACCTTATTTTTTTCACCATTTTCTCTTCTCTTTTCTTTTTTGTGCCATTAATTGTTTCTGCTGTTTGCTATGTGTGTATCATCTGGAGTCTTAGCTCTTCGAATGTTGCCGCAAAGCAAAGCAAGAAAACACGGGCGTTATTATTGTCTGTAGCTGTTTTCTCCATTTTTATTATGTGCTTTGGTCCAACCAATGTCCTTTTGTTAATTCACTACATCAGTTTTTCTTACAAAAACTACTTGGGGAATATCTACTTTGCCTATCTCATCTGTGTCTGTACCAGCAGTATAAGTTGCTGTATTGATCCTTTGATCTATTATTACACCTCTTCTGAATGCCAGCGACACCTTATCAGTCTTTTTTGCTGTAAAAAGACCTCTGAATCTTGCAGTACCAGTACCAGTGGCCAGTTAATGACTAGGACCAGTAGAAGGGGTACTTGCACCAGTACACTTGGTAACAGTGTCTACAGGAAGCTATTAACATAGGGTTGCAATCAGCTAAGTTTTGTTCAAAGTAGACTTACTGAAATTAATGGACCCAAGTAGTTACGTCCATGAATTTCAGTCAGTCTGTTCTTACTATGGGAAACATTTGCTACAACTCATATTGTTTTGTGGACAAAAGTACATTTTGTGCACTTATTATTTATATAGCTATATATTTAAGCTGTTATACTGAAGAATAGCCATATCACATTTTTCACATGATTAACATGTTTGTTAACAGATAACCTGTCATTAAAAAAGATATAGGGTATGGGGAGGTGTTGATAGGGAGACTCAAGGAGGTGTTGAAACAGTGTTTTCCTGTGAAAACTTTACCCAGATATGTACTGCATCCCTGTGAGTGTGTGTGTGTGTGTGTGTGTGTGATAGAGAGAGAGAGAGAGAGAGAGAGAGAGAGAGAGAGAGAGAGAGAGAGAGAGAGAGAGAGGGGTATTAATCTGATTCTACTGACAATGTTATAAATAGGTCACTTATGGCTGAAAACCTCCAACAACTAAAATCTACAAACTGTTAAACAGACTTCAAATTTTTATGCATTGTTTACCACATTACAGTAGCCCTCTGAACGAAATCACTGTTTCCATTTACAAATTGGCTTTGGATGCTAAGAGACACTTATTTCATTCAAAGCTGCCTAATGACCTTATGACTAAAGAGATATTTGAGTTTATATATCCCTTTTCTTATTGGTACTCTAATTTCAAGTATTATTTGTATTACAACATTTGATAATTCCTGAAATTAAATGAATCAGTGGTCTTTTTTATCACTGTTTTTCTAATTTGTAGTATATGATTGAGCCTTCTGAAATGCATTCTTCATATTTCATGATTTTGCCCTACATATTTTGGCTGCCTTAGAAGCTAAAAACTGAAAGATTTCCTTAAAAGACAAATGAGTCAATATTTGCAATTTGGTGTTGTCACACAAAGTTCAAGTCATGGTAAGCCTTTTTATTGTTCTGTTGAATATAAACAATGGACTTTTGACTCATGATTGAGACCTGAATATTGATTTTACAGAAAAGATTGGCTTGCATCCTGACCTTTTGCTCCTTTACAAAGAGACACAGTACTTTATAAAATGGCTGTTTCCATGAGCAGAGTTATCCTTCCATGAATAGAAGCAAAAAGTTATAACTAGCCAGAACTGGTTGCTAGTTGGTGTTACTGTGTACCCATCACAACTATGCACTGAATAGCCTAAGGTAAAGGTAAAGGTACCCCTGCCCGTACGGGCCAGTCTTGCCAGACTCTGGGGTTGTGCGCCCATCTCACTTAAGAGGCCAGGGGCCAGCGCTGTCCGGAGACACTTCCGGGTCACGTGGCCAGCGTGACATCGCTGCTCTGGCGAGCCAGAGCTGCACACGGAAACGCCGTTTACCTTCCCGCTGGTAAGTGGTCCCTATTTATCTACTTGCACCCGGAGGTGCTTTCGAACTGCTAGGTTGGCAGGCGCTGGGACCGAGCAGCGGGAGCGCACCCTGCAGCAGGGATTCGAACCGCCGACCTTTCGATCGGCAAGTCCTAGGCGCTGAGGCTTTAACCCACAGCGCCACCTGTGTCCCGATCTGAATAGCCTAGTTACATTCTATTAATGTGGTTTAACATGGACTAGATCACACTGTCAACCAAGTAGTTTGGAGTTGCCCAAATATTTGAAGAATCAGAGAAAAGGTATGCTGGCATATTTATTTCAAACTGGTTCTGCTTTAAGTCTTATGCTAAACATGTGTTTCTACTTTTAAAATAGAGTGAAACTCCAATGTGTCCTGTTCAGAATGTATTTTCTACAGGTATTTGCTTTTAGTGGGCACCTCTCCGCAGATGATTTAGTTATTCTGTACCTTAGTTTTTTCCTAAAATGTCTCGTACCTTGATCATTTTAAGAACAGACTGAGGCACTGCAACATTATAAAAATCTAATTAACTCGCACTCAGTGATGGAAAATTGCAAGTGCGCCCTGGGACATAAAAATAAATTAAATATTACTTGTCTTTATGTAAATTACTTTTACTTTCATTAGCAGTTGAATTTAGGTTTTTAGCTGATGCATTTCTTTAGCACAGAAACTGTAAGTTTCTACTCTGGAATCCCACAGGGTTTCTAATGTAACAAAAAAGTAAAGTGTTGCATCTAGTGAGTGCAAAAGCATTTGATCCAACAGAGGCATCCATTAATGCAAGAGGCAAGGGGACACTTCTTGCCCATTCTCCCTCCCTTCTGTTTTCATAATTATGAAAAACCTACTCTGGATGCTCTCCCAAACCTTCAGAACAGATTTTTGGGTGGTGCCGGAGGCTATGAAAATCAGCAAAATTTGCATCCCTTCCTCTTCCGTCAACAGTTGCCTCTGCTGGAGCAACATCTAAACATTCTAAACATACATTTTGTTTAAGTGTCGATAATATAATTACCAAATGGGAGAAGTAAAACTACTACTTATCTACTCAAAAGTAAGTCCTATTGATTTCAATTGCCGTTGCTCTTAAACAAGCAGATATAGGCTTGTATCCTGAAACTCGGAATCTGAAGCAGCATTTTAAAACTGAGAAGAAGTGTCTGCTAATCTGTCAGCAGGTATTTTCAGCATTCTAACAATTTTATTTGGGATGTACTGCATTACTATATTGTTTTCCATTTTTGTGTGCGAAAAGATATAAAAGGGTATTTAGCTGGGTTTAATATAGGAGGAAATACCTGTTATAGGAAGAATATTAATGGTTGTGACCAACTAGGTTATACTCCGAGTGTACACATTGAAAATAGTGGACCTAAGTTCTTCATGTCCATTATTTTCAATGGGTCTACTCTGAGCTGGACTGACATTGGATATGACCCAGTATTGACTTCTATTTTCTTCCTGGGTCAAATCCCTATCAAAATACATTTAATGTAAAGTAATTTAACCATACATTTTTAATTTTATTGATGTACAAACATAAGTAAAATGTGTAAATATTTCATAATTTTTGGAAGTTATATTATTATATATTCATATTAACCAAATAAATTATGGTATTTGCTTTCTTAAAACTATAATGTTGATAGACAGATGTTTATTATTATGTTTGAAAATTGAGTTAACCTGCTGCAATAATAAACTTTTTATCTGCTTCATTTGTTGTGTGTTCATACCTATGCCATGATACAAGTTTGTCATACATGATATCCAGTCTGATATATTTTCACTTAAAAATTGCTGGTCTGAAACATGTAAACCTTGAATATTCCAAAAGCTTCAGTCAGGTTGCTTAAAACTAATCTTCTATTCGTATCCCACAGCAACAAAGATAATATTTTAAAATGTTAGAAACAAGTAACTGTGGTAGTTTGTAGGAATCAGCCATTTTGGTCTTGCATTATTGTTCAGTGACAATAAGGCTAAACTACAATGAAGGGGCAATCTATGGTCTTTGTGGTGTCTATGGTACAGGAAGTGAAAAAGTAGTTTGGCAGCATGTCAGGCCAGTCAAGGTTCTTCAGGCCCCCAGGCAAAAGCTGCACTGGACTAAGGCATGACATGGTTCATTCCTTTAAATTGGAGGTGAATTGCCTTGGCCTGCCCTAGCTGATACTGTTTAGGAAATAGTGGTAACACCACCATGAATCTCCCCCTGTGGTAGGACTGCTCTGCTCCAAAATGCTGAATCCATAGACAACAGAAAGGTTATTCAATACTGCTACTATATGTGTCCTTTTTAAAAATCTCACTTCCATTGCACGCCTACTTCATAGGCTAGAGCATCTGCTTTGTATGCAGAAGTTCCCAGGTGGTCCAGTCCCCGGGATCTCCAGGTAGGGCTGGAAATCTTCCCCGACTGAAACCCAGAAGAGCCATTCAGTTTAGGATCACAAACCAAGGCAGTTTCACATAGCTAGCGAGGGATAAGCCAAGCCTTTAACCATGATGAACGGTGCTGCATTGCTGTGGGGAAGAAGCCCCTCTTGAGATGACTATGCTGTAAGATCTGGGCTCCTTCCATCTGAATTTAGGTGTAAATATGTGAACAGGTCATATTTCTTAAAGGTACGACAGCCTCCGCCACATCTTGATTTGCAAAGGAACCCAGACCGTGAGTGAGCGCCTGGGTCTCCCCAGAATCTTTCTACAGCTCAGCAGAGATGGCACCCAACCTCTGTAACACTATGTTTCTCTGCATGTGTTTGTGTCTAGTACCTATTTTGTGTCTAGTACCATTGTGCCTCCATGAGTTGGGCAAGATAGTGGGTCAGGATCATGAACTGACCTTTGAGCTTCTTTATAACCATCCCAGATAAAACTTTCTTCTAATCTTTCAGAGGTTTTACTTAATTGCAGCCTTTGTTGAATCCTGTAAGTATTTGCAGTTATTTTATACCTGGACTGCAAAAAGTTCCAGAATGTGTATGTGTGGCAGTGTTGGGACATATAAGCATCTCATTATATGAGTATCAATGTGGACCAAGAGAACTGCTTTATGAAACAGCCCTAACTTTTCCAAGTTGATATATCCCATTTGACTCATAATCTGTGTCCATATCAGCTTTGTTAAAAAGGAAGCTCTGTTTCCCATGATTCATTGTTATAGAGATGTGAAAATGGCTAAACCCCGCCCTCATTTTTACTGATGTGGATGAAATTTACGGGAAGAGGAGTTTCTCCAGAGTGGATTAAGCCTGCCAAATTGCAGGCAGATATCTCCCAATGCAGGAACCCTTAAGTTGTACAAATATTGTTTCAGTTACAGGAAGTCATACTTTTTCTCTTTTCCATTATTGTTTGTACAGTGTTTATAAAGAAGTCTGTTTGCCTCAGTAATTTTTTTCTTTTTTACTGTGAGTTTTGACTTAGCTGTATGACATATCTATCATCTATCTATCTATCATCTATATCTATTTATCTCTTTGACTGCCAGGAGATGAAACCTGCTAGATTTAAAACTGATAGTCATAGTGATTCTTCCACAAGGGCAAAAGTGAACATTTCTGGATGAATAAAATGTTTGTTAATCCTTCCTGTCTATTGTTTTTTATACAGTTGGTCTGAAAATTTGTAGACATCTAAGAAGAGGAAAAGGGGATAACACTGCAAAAATACACAGTATCAAATAGAAATAAAGGATACTAACAGGAATGAAAAGGAACTCTCACTCACCAGCCGTTCAACTAAAGGGGGAAGGCAGAAGGGGGATAACTTTTGAACACAAAAATGTGGCACAAACAAACTCAAAACATAAAAATACAATAAATAAAAGTGGCAAGGTTATTGTCTATAAAGTTACAACAGAAAGTGATTGGAAAGGGTCAAATTAGTAGGCAATGCACTACCTAAAAACAACAAAGTAGGCTTGCTATAGATCAGGAAAATTGGTGTTGGGGGAATTTTGCTGAATTTGCAAAATGACAAGGGGCAACCCAGATGCATGGCAACCAGGTGGAAAAAGCAGTGGTTCGGTTTTCCCCAAAAAGCTTAACAATTTTGGTGGGTTTCTTTGAAAAAAGCTCAGGAATTTTACTTTTTGAAACACTGCAACCCTATTTCAGATTAATCCCACAGGACAGTATTATTATGAGGCCGATTACCCTACAGAATCCTTCCCAAAGTGGACTGTTGATGGTAGATGACCAAGGGAGCTGGGTTGGCGTTACTATGGCAAAATCATGTCCTAACATGGTCACATTATTTTGACTTGCACCTTTTACCATTTTCATAAACACCTGAAAGCATGGGGAGGGATGCCAGTGTCCTTCAAGCAAGAAGTGCCACCAGCCAAGTGAAAAAGCAAGCATCAATTCCATTATTCTATCTATTCCCCTGGAGGTGCCACCTTCACAATGGCCAAACCTGATCAGAAGTTGTTTTACTTGTCTTAAATAGGGAAAAGCAATAGTACTGTTCAAACGTTTATCTGAGCACATGGACAGGATAACAACACCATCCCTATAGAATCGGTACTGAAGGGACTCTGCACATACAGACTTGTGTACAGAGACCAAAATGAATCAGAGGTTTCCCAAACAATTTGGACAGAGCCAACACGTGAAGATACCAGTGGCTCCAAGCAGACACACTCCTGCTCCCTTTCTGCATCTTGCTGCCACCAATATTAGCAAGAGTGCTGTATTTGTAGATCCATGGAGACCTCAACCCTGGCCAGGCACCTAGCTTTGACTGCAATTGTGCTCTTTGACCACCAGAGGCTCCCCTAGCTTCAGTAGATCTGAGCTCTGCTCTCTGAATGGCAACTGTTGTGGAACAACAGTGCAGGAGGACTTGTCCTCAATGATGTGCTGTTTCTAAGCTTCTCAGGCACTAGCTGACCAAATGGGGAACAAGAGTCTAGACTAGATGTGCTTTTCTCCAGATCCAGCTGGGTAATGTTGTAATTCCCAACTTCAGCTCAAATCATGGGACTATCTCCAAACACTTCTAAACACATCTGGCCTTACCTTTTGATTGTTCTCACAGTGACAATGGACTCCAGAATGGTGTAATAGCATCAAAAGTGAAATGGAGTGGATTTTCAAACGGATGCTCAGCCATGAATTATCCTGGAAGTCACAATGCCATCACAAGAGTTATTGTGATGAGAAAAGAGACTAATAGTAAAGCACTTCATGCACTTACAGGTACTCAAGATAGGGAAAAGGGATACATTCTGTTCATTAATGAGGTTTAATTGTCCGTCCCACCCTGAAAATGGAAACGTTCAAAACCAACCAAACGCATCAGTATCCATTACATGGGTCATAATGTGATTTTCAGAAATATTTTGTTTTTCAGAAAGCATCTTTTGAGAACAAACATGAAAGATGCCAAACCATGTAGATAATTCCTCCTATTAATATGATGACTCTTGTTACTCTCGTGAAAGCAGTCTTTTATGAAGCTTTGAAATACAGCTAGGAGGGAGAAATAAAAAGCCCATTCCTCCCTCTTCCTTAGTCCTGTCTCTTTGAAGGTTGCTTTTCTGACAGTAGGGGGTTAGCTCTGGGTCTCCAATTGCTTTAAGATAATATTCAAGCCCAAATTGGATGAAAAGATGAAGAGTGGAATTTGATCTCAGAGAACTTAATGGGTCAGGAGAACATGCCTTTCAGATAAATCCTTGCAGCCCTTTTTTAGAAACCTGGCAGCAAAAGCTGAAGTGTGCCTCTGGAGGAATAATGGGCCGAACTCTGAAGATACTTTCTCTGCTTAATATACTCTGCACCTTACATAGCACAGTAAGAGCAAACAGTAAGTACCCTTACCGTGGTTTGTGAATGCTTTAACATGCTTTAATTTGCACAAGGCAAGCAGAAGGGTGGGGGGCGGTCTACTTATTTATGACACTCTTCTCTACTTGGCTGGCATTCCATCTTGCCTTAAGCATTGTGTGATGGCCAATTTTGTGTGACAGGAAGAGTAAGGCCCCTTCCATGAGTGGAAGTCCATTCTGCCGGCATGCAGACACCATTACCGTTGAAAAGGGCAATCCAAATGATCCAGGGAATGGAGCAAATCCCCTATGAAGAAAGAATGGAGCATTTTCGGACCATTCAGTTTGAAAAGGCACATAAGAGGTGACATGATAGAATATTATTAAAAAATTATGCCCGGCACGGAGAAAGTGAATAGAGAAAAGTCTTTCACCATCTTTACTCTAGAACTCATGGGCATCCAATGAAGTTGCACGCTGGAAGATTCAGGACAGGCAAAAGAAAATACTTCTTTCCACAGTGCATGGTTAAACTAGGGAACTCAGTTCCACAGGAGGCAGTAATGGCCACCAACCTAGGGGGCTTTAAAAGAAGATTGGACAAATTCATGGAGGAGAGCGGTAGTCTAAACCACTGAGCCTCTTGAGGTTGCCAATCAGAAGGTCGGCAGTTCGAATCCGCGCGACAGGGTGAGCTCCCGTTGCTCTGTCCCAGCTTCTGCCAACCTAGCAGTCCTAAAGCATACCAGTGCAAGTAGATAAATAGGTACCGCTGCGGCGGGAAGGTAAACGGTGTTTTCATGCACTCTGGCTTCCATCATGGTTTTCCATTGCGCCAGAAGTGATTTAGTCATGCTGGCCACATGAGCCGGAAAGATGTCTATGGACAAACACCAGCTACCTCGGCCTGAAAGCAAGATGAGCACCACAACCCCATAGTCGCCTTTGACTGGACTTAACTGTCCAGGGGTCCTTTACCTTTACTATTTTTTTATTAGTCATGTATCACTCAAAGGTGTTCCAGCAGCTTACATTAAAGCAAAACATGTACATGTCCACACTACCACAGGGTGTGGAAAGAAGGGGGAATCATATAATACAGTAATCTTTCATATAATCTACAAGTGATAGAATAACAACACACTAGCCCGATAAACAGCAGCAAACAACATTAGCAGTACTCAAACAATAAGCAAAGTGATACTCCCATCCACTAATGAGCAGATAAATCAAACCTCAACCCCCCCTCCCTAGTCCAAAAACCATTCACATCAAACCAGCAGATCCCCACTCAATCTCCCCCACCGCACCTAGAAGTCTGCCATCAGGCCAGCTGCTGCGAATCTGCAGCGGGTGGGTCCAACATCATCCGGTGGGGGGTGTCCATCATTTCTCCCTTCTCTTCAGGGCGGGGGGGGGATGGGGGAATAGCAGCAAAGCAAAGCAGGGAGATGGTGGCAAAAGTTTTACCTGCTTTGCCATTGTCCCAGCTTCTACTGCTCCTCTCTTGCTGCTGTTAATGCTGTTGCCAGCCATGATGGCTATTCTCTGCCTCCACAGCTGGGGACAGAAATGCTTCTAAACCCAGTTGCTGGAACAATAGGAGGGGAGAGTGCTTTGTTCTTGAATCTTGCTTATGAGTTTCCAACACGCTTCTGGGGGGCCACTGTGAGATCAGGGTGCTAGGCTAGATGGCCATTCCTGATTTAGCAGACCATTCTTATATTCTTATTGGATGGTAGTGCTATTTTTCTAGAAAAAGAGGTGTCGGGACTCCCCACGAACACTCCCTTGTTCTCTTATAATGGCAATGGCATCCACCTGAGAGGTGTCGGAACTGATGTCCGGTGAGTTCCAGCTGGGGGGGGGGAGCCCTGAATAGCACCAATTGTGCTTAAAGAGAATATTCTTCTATCAGGAAGACAAGCTTTGGGGATTATTTTTTTTTTCAAATATATGTGCATTACATTAGATATTTAGGTTTTGATTTAAAAGGAATTCCATCCCCAAATCAGTTAGAGTGCATCTAAATCGTTTTTAGGTTTTGCGTGTCCCATCTCTGAAATTTGTGTGATTTCTGTTGTGCAGTGAAATTTGTATTGTTTTATCATTTTTATGCTCATTTGACATTCTTTAAACCACTAATGCAAAATGTACCTCCTTAAAGAGGCAGAAGCTTTCTAGCAACTCCTTGGGAGCGCTTTCGACTGACCTGTGCTCTGTGGACTCTTGATAGCTTTTAACATATGGGACACAGTATTTGCAGGATACTCTCTACTCTCTACTCCTATAGAATAGGAGCAGAAAAGGGGACATATTGAGAAGGAAATAACTGATTTGTAGTAGAGAGACCTCCAAAGTAATAAAGTGTTTCAGCATAAAATAAAAAAGGAAGGAAGGGGTTTCAACAGTATTTGTATTAGCACAGACCCCTCCGACGACCTTACAGTGAAAGCGAAGGGATCACAAATCAAAATTAACAACAACAATCCTAATAATCCAGATCGGACAATACAAATCTGTAATTTAGTAGTCTGAATTTATATTCTGATGAAGAGAGTAATACTGAATGTTATGCTGGTGTTGACATAATTGATTTTATATTGCCTCTCCTTTCAGATTCATCCTTAGAGACGGATAGGAGCCTCTTGCCAATTTTAGTTAGCCCTTCTACACATGAGAATGAGTTGGACATCCACAGTCAAAACACAGAGTCCATTCACCTCTCAGAGGACATTGAAACAATCATAACTAGTCCATGGGTAACTTGGTTTGTTCCTTCAGTCCACATTATTGTTGTCATGTTCAGTCTTCCTTTGAACATTATGGCAATCCTTGTGTTTGTGGTCAAAATAAGGCTTAAGAAGCCAGCTACAGTGTACATGCTCAACCTGGCTTTTGCCGACGTCCTCTTTGTGTGTGTGCTTCCTTTTAAGATCATCTACCACTTTTCTGGAAACAATTGGACATTTGGACCGGAAATGTGTCGTTTCATCATGTCTGCCTTTCACTGCAACATGTACTGCTCTATCCTGCTGATGGTGACGATAAGCGTTGACCGTTTCATGGCAGTGGTGTACCCAATGCAGTCTCTGTCATGGCGCACACCAAGACGGGCCGCTTTGATCTGCTTTGCCATCTGGATTGTAGCCATAGCTGGAGTGATTCCTCTGCTTCTCAGGGAGCAAACAGAAAGATTCCCTCGCTTAAACATTACCACCTGTCTTGACTCACTAGCTGTCTCTACAGTTAAGACATTTTATCGTTACTTTTCTGTAGTGTCTATTATGTTCTTTTATATACCATTACTAATTTCTGGTACCTGTTATGTGTGCATTATAAGGAAACTTTCTTCGTCCAATGTTGCTACAAAGCCAGGTAAAAAGAGACGTGCCATTCTCCTGTCTGTAGCTGTCTTGTCCTCTTTTATTATTTGTTTTGGGCCAACAAATGTCACGTTTATGCTGCAAATCTTCAGCCTTTTGCCTGAAAAGCAGGTTGCAAATCTCTTGTTTGCATGCACGCTTGCCACTTGTATCACTTCCATAAGCTGTTGCATTGACCCCTTGATTTATTATTATGCCTCTTCAGAGTGTCAAAGGCAGGTCTGGCGTCTCCTTTGCTATAGAAAGCATTCTGATCTGGAAAGGAGCATTCAGTTTTCAAGCAGTAATATGGAAACCTCATGAATATAGCTTTTAATCATTTGCCCAGAGCAGGGGTCGGCAAACTACGGCCCGGGAGCTGGATGCGGCCCCCCAGGCTCACAAATCCAGCTTACGGACCCTGCCACCACTCAGTCAGTCCCTGCACACTGCGGATGCCTCACCGTACAAGGACTGACTTCCTTGGTGCTGCCACGGCTTCTGGGTGGGCGACGATGCTGGTGCGGCTTCGAATTGGCCGCAGGAAGCTCCTGCAGCCAATTCGAAGCTGTGACGTTTGGATTTCTGTGCACGGGAAGCGACAGCACGGAGCAGAGCAGAGGCGGTGCTGCTGCCCCCAGCACCTGAGTGGGGCTTTCCCCATGGCGACGGTGCACACTTGGCAAGGGCCCCTGGCTTCCTGTCGGCCTCCTCCGACACCCCTTCCTCCTCCTCTGCCATTGCCGCTCCTGCTGCTGCTTCTCCTCCTCCCGACACTGCTGCATGGCCCCTTTCCGGGCGTGAGGGATACAGTGGTACCTCAGGTTAAGTACTTAATGCATTCCAGAGGTCTGTTCTTAACCTGAAACTGTTCTTAACCTGAAGCACCACTTTAGCTCATGGGGCCTCCTGCTGCTGCCGGAGCACAATTTCTGTTCTCATCCTGAAGCAAAGTTCTTAACCCGAGGTACTATTTCTGGGTTAGTGGAGTCTGTAACCTGAAGCGTATTTAACCTGAAGCGTATGTAACCTGAGGTACCACTGTATGAGGAAGAAAGAGGCGCCACTGCCGTTGCAGGTAACCAGGCTTGGGCTATTCTCCACCTCCCCACAGCGAAGCAGAGCATGCAAACAAGAGGGGATGATCATTGCAAGATTTGTGCATGCACACAGAGACCTTGCCACAATATTGTTGTGACCGTTCCATGGTGCGCACTTACCCAGGAGTTGTTACGTTCTGGTGGGATGTGATGGCAACTTAACTTTTACACAGAGGGCAGGCCTGCTGGAATGAATGGACCTGGGTTAGGCATGGCCACTCATGTCAACAGGTCTACCCTTGGGTAAAAAATAGAGGAGACTGCCGCGTAAATATGCTTTTTTAAAAAGCTGTAGTCCAGCCCCCAACAGTGTTTGAGGGACAGTGAACCGGCTCCCTGTTTAAAAAGTTTGAGGACCCCTGGTCCAGAGCATAGCATTTTATCTTATTAGTTTATTAATTGCCTTTTGTATAAATCTCAAGGTGGTTTGCAACAACACAGTTATATCTGATGCAATGTACTCATTCATAAAATTGGGTTTTGCATGTCACAGAGGTGGATACTGGTTCACAGCCTTTGATGTCTATGTATTTATTTCTATAGGATAGTCTCTAGAGCATTTAAATATGTCTAAATCGGATGCCAGAGACTAGTCTGACTCTGAGGGTGAAGGAATGCAGGCACAAACAGAGCAGCCTCTGACAAAGGAGCAAGGGGAGGATTTGCCCCCCCCTACACATTCCCAGAATCAGAGAGACAAGCAGATTCAGAAGCTGCTCAGTCGGGGGAAGAGCTGCACAGTTTTGAGATAATAGCTAGGCAACCAGGAGGGAGGGAGCCTTTAGGACATTCTTCAATAGAAAGTGGCGGGGAAGTCCCTCCCTCCCCTAGAACTCGGAGGACTGAAAGGGTCCAGTAACAACGGAAGCACAGGGGAGGGACAGGTGGCCTGTGGAGTGCTTCTTGCTGCAGAAGGGGAGGGTGAAGGGGGACGGGCTTGATGCTGCTCTCAGTATGTTGTTGTAAATAAAATGGACTATAAACCTGCCAAAGGCTCGTTATTTCTTATTGGAAGCTACCAGAGAGAAGGGGAAGCTCCCTTGCTTGCCAACGTACCTGACAAAATACTTCGCATTGAATCACTGCCTATGGCATTGAATAACTGCTCTTATGAAATGGGGGCAAGACATTATGCCTCTCTGAAAATGACATATTGAGAGAAACGGGAGTATTATTAGTAAGGCACCTGGTTTGAACAGTAGAAGACCCAATGGCAAGCTTACCGAGGGTATTGGAGAAGATTTATGAATTTGGTCAAGTAGCAGAATTTAAGCTGAATAAGAGTAAAATGAAAATGCTGGTGAAAAATATGACAGAGCAACATCTAAAAAGGTCTACAAAATATTACAGAGTTGACAATAGATAAAAAGTTAAGTATTTAGGAGTTTGGTTGATAGCAAAGAATATTAATGTTTATAAAGATAATTATTTATCTACTAGGAAAGAAGTAAAGAGAAAGCTGGAGGTTTGGGAAGGATGAATATATCATTTTGGGTGAGGATATCTATGGTAAAAATGAATGTATTGCCCAGAATGTTGCTTTCATTTCAATCAGTAGCCATGATCAGCAGGGCAGCACACTTCAAGGAATGGCAAAAAGATATTTCAAAATTTATCTGGCAGGGGAAGAAGCCAATAATAAAGCATAAATTATTAATAGATTCTAAAGATAGAGACAACTTTTCCCTGACAGATTATAGGTTATATTATGAGGCGTCCTGTCTTTGCTAGCTCCGAGAATGGATAACATTACAAAATACAGATATTTTAGATTTCGAGGGTCACGATGACAGATTTGGTTGGCATGTGTATCTATGGTATGAAAAAGTTAAAGTACACAGAAGATTCCTGAACCATCTAGTGAGAAAGTCACTATATGTAGTATGGGAGAAATACAAAAAATTATTAGAGCAGAAAGCACCATGGTGGTTCTCCCCATTAGAAGCTATTTTTGTGGGGGGAAATTGAATATGAGAAAGGGCTGGGCAACATATAAGGAAATTATTATTATTATTATTATTATTATTATTATTATTATTATTATTTATACCCTGCTCATCTGGCTGGGTTTCCCCAGCCACCCTGGGCAGCTTCCAACAAAATATTAAAATATAATAATTCATCAAATATTAAAAGTTTCCCTAAACAGGGCTGTCTTCAGATGTCTTCTAAAAGTCAGATAGTTTTTTATTTCTTTGACATCTGATGGGAAGGCATTCCACAGGGCGGGGGCCAGTACTGAGAAGGCCCTCTGCCTAGTTCCCTGTAACTTGGCTTCTCACAGTGAGGGAACCGCCAGAAGGCCCTCGGCGCTGGACCTCAGTGTCTGGGTAGAACTATGGGGGTGGAAAAGCTCCTTCAGGTATACTGGACCGAGGCTGCTCTGATGGGAAGGGAGGCATTGCATTGCCCGAGCCTTGCCACTGCCGCTTTTGGCCCGCCTTCTCTACCTTCCATGCCTGACCCACCACACACCACTTCTCCTCCACCACCGCTACCGAAGAACCAACAACTCAGAGGCTGCCCAGGCTCATGCTGCAGCATCAACGTCCCGAATGTGATTTATTTGTTTGTTTGTTTATTTATTGCGTCCCCGAATTCATTGAAAAAAAATCGGGTAACCTTATTTTAAATATCTCATTTAGTCCACATACATCGCTTTCCTGTTTCTACTCTTCTCTCAATGAATAGACCACACCATTTAGTAAGTTTAGATGCTCTACTTACAAAACTCCAAAGGTCAGATTCATGTGTTATTCCATGCAACAGCAAGAAAAACACAGGTAGAAATCTTGGGATACAAAATATAGTGAAATAGCTCTAATGTCAGGATCTGCCAGCTTGAGAAACAGCACGCAAGAAGTAAATTAACAAAAGAATTATTACTTACAAGCAATTAGCCTCCGACTGCTCTCTCCGAGCAACCATACATCACAATCAAATTGACCCTTCTGAAAAATCTTTCCGGTTCCTGCAGAATATCCTGAACCTCTGACCCTAACGTTTCAGGGGTCGTCTTCTGTCTTGGACTTTCCCCATTCGTCTATCCCTGGGAATGATGGGGTCAGCTACCTCCCCTTCCGGCAAGGAACTGCACTCCCTCCCTTGTGCCGTGAGTGACTGTGATTCCTGAGAAAGCTGGCTTCCCTCCAGCCTGCCTCTCCTGAGCTGATAAGCGGCATTCCTGCCAGCTTCAGAGGGGGGAGTTGTCAGCCCACTGGTTCCAGCTGTCTGAGAATAATAATAATAATAATAATAATAATAATAATAATAATAATAATAATAATTTATTATTTATACCCTGTCCATCTGGCTGGGCCTCCCCAGACACTCTGGGCAGCTTCCAACAAAATATTAAAATATAATAATTCATCAAATATTAAAAGTTTCCCTAAACAGGGCTGCCTTCAGATGTCTTCTAAAAGTCTAGTAGTTGTTTTTCTCTTTGACATCTGGTGGGAGGGCATTCCACAGGGTGGGGGCTGTTATTCTAAAGTAGCAATGCGGCAGCAAGCAAAGGCTATAGCAGCCAAGACTGCTGCTTGTGGCTGGAAAGCCAAACAGGAAGTTTGTGACTGTTGCCATGGGAACAAAGGGGCAGTCCATTCTGTACTGAGCACCGGATGTTAGCTCAGTGGGTTAGTCATATGACCTGTGCAGGATGTACATGGGTGGAGGTAGAGTTTATTCTAACTGCTGATGAGTGCAGACATGTTTTCTCTGTACTGAAGTAAAAGACAGGAATAAAAGATGTAAATAGATTTCTGTCTGCTTCTTTCCCCTCCCTGGGGACACCAAAGGGGAGAGAGGAGCAGTTGGTGTGTTTTCCTCACAGCCTGAGGAAAATCGCCGGAACGGACCTCGAGTATGTAGTTTTATCCTGCCGGGAGTCGCCGGAGGGAGGTCTAAGGAATTCAGCCGGTGCCTGAACAGATAGGCACATACCTCAAGCTGGGCCAGAATTCCAACAGTGGTAGCAGACGCCGGTTGCTGTTTTCATCGACCTCTGCATCAAGGAGTGGCCTCCATGGACGCCTGAGGTGAGAAGGCTGATTCTCTGCAGCCAGACGCTGACCAGAAGAATCTGAAAGCCAAGCAACGGAGCCCAGGTATGAGATTTTCGGGCTTAGAAGTGTGAATGCAGATTGATTTATTCTCTGCTTCGAGGGAGAAACGTTTGATAAAAACAGCTCCAGTCAAAAGAGAAACCGCATTCCAAACATTCCTGTGGTTTCCTGTTCAAGGAAAAGGAATGCTGTTGCTTAGCAACGAAGGCCATGCCTCAGAGAGGAGAAGTGAAAGTTAAAATGGAATGTTTTGACTACACAGTCTGAAGAGCTCTTGGAAAATTCCAACGCAGCTAGCGTTGAGAGCTGCCAGGTGCACAGAGTGTAAACAAGCCAGCTATTGGATTTTAGAGGCTTGTATTTGAGAGTCAATGCAAGGACTCAAGATGGATGCCAAGAAGGGGGGAGGCCTGCCTACTCCAGACCTTTTGACCAGTGACAATTATGCATCTTGGTCTATTAAGATGAAGGCCTTGCTGCAGAATCAGAGACTGTTTGGGGTGATTGAAAACCCCATTCCAGCAGCACCAACGCGTGCTTGGGAGTCACAGGATGTGAAGGCCAGAACTGCTATAATTCTGTGCGTGTCAGATTCGCAGTTGATCCACATACAAGATTTAGACCACGCGAGAGTTGTTTGGGACACGCTGAGAAGGACACATCAGAGAGATGCAGGTTCTTCAGCGTTGCTGTATTTTGAGAAGCTGACCAACCTAAGGCTTGCGCCTGATGGAGATGTTCAAGCGCACCTGACGGAAATGAAATTTCTGCGTCAACAGATGGTGGAACGTAACTTCCGTCTGCAGGAGGAAGTGTTTTGCTTCATGGTGATCAACAGCCTGAATCGGACTTACAAAACAGTTGCCAGTCAGCTGGGGTCTCTCCCAGCAGCTGATCTCACTTCGGAGAGGGTCTTTGCCGTGGTTCTGAATGAACATGACAGACTTTCCGCCCTGGAAGTGAAGGACAGGGGGAGACAAGAACGGAGTTCTAACGCCCCTACTGCTGTTGCTACTGGAGGAAACACCGTAGCTTTGAACGTTGTCCGATGCCACAACTGTGACCAGACCGGGCATCTTCAGCGGTACTGCAAGAAGCCACGTAAGAACAGAGGAGCTAAGGCGAGCTCCACAAAGTCTGAGGCGTCAGACAAAAGTCACACCAAGCCAAAGGCAAAGACTGCAAAAGCTTTGATGTCGCTAAAAGCCACACCAGAGGTGGGAAACTTCTTTGTCCTAGACACGGGCGCGACGGTTCACATGACAGGACACAGAGGACTATTTTCTACGTTTGAGAAGCAAAGCTTCGCTGTACAACTAGCCAACGGTCAAAAGCTGGAAGCCACCGGAATTGGAACTGTGTATCTTAAAAGTCTGAACTTGACTATAGACAATGTTTATTTGGTTCCAGAGTTGAAGTACAATCTGCTCAGCGTTTCGCAGATTGCCAAGAAGGGACTAAAACTGTCCTATGATGATCAGAACTGCGAGATCTACAAAGATGGAGAGTTGTATCTTTCTGCCAAAGAGAAAGATGGACTGTATTTGTTGACTTTTGATCAAAGTGATTACATGGAATGTAATTCCTGTGATTCTAACATGATCTCTTTTACAGGTGTAGCCAAGAAGAACACCAAGCAGGTGACCTCGAGGGTCGACAAGGCATTTCAGCGGGTGTATGCTGATGTGATTGGTCCTTTAGCACCATCTAGAGGCAATGCAAAGTATTACCTAATATGTGTTGATTCTTTTACAGGTTTTGTCTGGATTTATCTTTTGGAGAGACCGAAAGAAGCCTTAGAAAGGTTTAAAGAGTTTTGTGACAAGGTTAAAAATATGCATGATGCTGACATAGATTGTCTTTGCACAGATGAGAAGCCAATTTTTCTTTTACAGGAGTTCCAGAGGTTCCTGAAGAAGAAAGGGATTAGACACAAAACTGCAAGTTCTAAAGAAGCTTGGAACAAATGTGTTTGTGTTAGGGTGAACAAAGAATTGCAAAAGGGAATGCATGCGCAATTGCTAAGTTCACATCTGCCACATGAGTACTGGGCTGAGTCGCTAATGTCATTTTGTTACACGTGGTTGAGAAAGTTTTCAAAAGAGTTGGGAAGTTCTCCTTTTGAGAAACTGTTCCACAGAAAACCTTCTGTTGCCCATTTCAAGGTTTTTGGGTCTCATGTGAGGACAGAAGCTCCAGGTGGAGTAAAGAATGCCAGAGGCATTTTTGTGGGTTATGAAAAGGGTCTCTACAGAGTAATTTTGTCTGAATCTGGAAAGGTTATTCTCACAAAATTTCTAGAGAGTGCTCCTGAACAGGAGAGAGTGATTGTTCCAACATTTCCCACTGGTGATGATTCTGATGATGATGATGATGAGTTTGATCTTATTGAGTTCAGTAGTACTGATGATGACAGCGATAGCTCAGACAGCTCAGTTGTCACAGTCATTGAGAGGAAATCTCAGATAATGACTAGATCCTCAGAAGAGGAGGATGAACCACTGATTAAGCTTAGTACTGGTTCTCCAGAGAGTTCAAAGGCTGAACCAGAAATCAAAGAAGAGCAGCACCTCTTACGTAGGTCTGAGAGAGCAACGAAGGGTGTACCACCCGAGAGGTATTCGCAAGAGTTTGCTAACTTATGTGTTGCTGTTGTAAACGACCAAGGTCAAATTGAAGCTGTGTCTGAGTCAGAGACAAAGGCACAACAGAGAGTTGTTAACCAAGGTAATGCAGAAGCACTCATTCCTTGGAAGTCACACAACCAGAGAGGTACATTGGTAAAACCAGTGGCGGGTAGTTCCAAGGGTGGAACTGAAACAACAGGGGAATGTTATAAGTATAACAACTGTTTGTTTTCTTCTCTGGATGACGCTTTGCTCGCAGCACGCATTGATACTTTAGGGGGAGTATGTTATTCTAAAGTAGCAATGCGGCAGCAAGCAAAGGCTATAGCAGCCAAGACTGCTGCTTGTGGCTGGAAAGCCAAACAGGAAGTTTGTGACTGTTGCCATGGGAACAAAGGGGCAGTCCATTCTGTACTGAGCACCGGATGTTAGCTCAGTGGGTTAGTCATATGACCTGTGCAGGATGTACATGGGTGGAGGTAGAGTTTATTCTAACTGCTGATGAGTGCAGACATGTTTTCTCTGTACTGAAGTAAAAGACAGGAATAAAAGATGTAAATAGATTTCTGTCTGCTTCTTTCCCCTCCCTGGGGACACCAAAGGGGAGAGAGGAGCAGTTGGTGTGTTTTCCTCACAGCCTGAGGAAAATCGCCGGAACGGACCTCGAGTATGTAGTTTTATCCTGCCGGGAGTCGCCGGAGGGAGGTCTAAGGAATTCAGCCGGTGCCTGAACAGATAGGCACATACCTCAAGCTGGGCCAGAATTCCAACAGGGGCCACTACCAAGATGGTCCTCTGCCTGGTTCCCTGTAACTTGGCTTCTCGCAGCGGGGGAACTGCCAGAAGGCCCTGGGCACTGGACCTCAGCGTCCGGGCAGAGCGAAGTCTGCAAGTCTCTCTGTTCTTCTGCCTGCCTCCCTGCCTGCCTGCCTTCTATCTCAGGCTGTACTTCTTGGCTTTGGGCTGGTGTGTTCATGACATCTAAGCATATGGTCTGAGCTTGTAGCAAGCAAGTTCAAGCACATCCTATTGCAGGGAGTTCACATGATGAAAGAGAACAAATAAGAAGGAAACTTAACTTCCTCCCAGGTGAGGGGCATAACCTGAGTCTAGGAATGCATTTCTGTAGTCTTAACCCCTTCATGCATTAATGAACTCCATGCTTGCTAGTTATATTTGACTGCAATTCGACACAAATGTCACCTCCAAATGTCACTTCCCCACAAATGTGAAGAAGTGGACTATGTCTACTTTTCTCTTTCTGAATGAATATCACCTACTGCAGCCCATTTTGTAGCCTCTGGCCCCATCCACCACTACACCAGAAAAAAAGAGTGACCTGTCGCTTGAAAAGGGTCCCCTATCCCTGATTTCAGCTAACATCATGGGCATAGCCAGAGGGAGGACAGCTCAAGTAAATAAATAAAGATACTTAACTAACCGACCCATCATGTCACAGATAGCATGGTTCTAACAAACATCCTTTCCCCCCAACAGCAAAAATCCTGGCTACGCCCACGGCTAACATTCATTCAGGTCTAAAGTGGATTAATAGTCAAGCACTTTATCCACTGAGAAAATATATAAGAAAATGAAAAAGGAGCCCTAAATCTTCTTTCTTTGCTGAAAATGGATAAATGGAAAACCACAACAATTGCTTCTATATCAATTACTTGCCTCATAATGCGATTCCCAGAAATTATTTGTTTTTAGGAAGCATCTTTGAGAAAAGTAAAGTGAACAGAAGAGTTGCCTGAGAGTTTTCACAGAGCACTTTGGGAATTGGGCAGAAGAGAGAGATTAAAAACCCCCTCTGCTGCTTCTAGGATGATGCAAAGTGATGGCAGTTGGGGTTGACTCTGCCCCTTCTGTTGATGTATGGCAACATTCAAGCCCAAACTGGACAAGGAGATGACAGCTGGATTTAGATCTCAGTGAGGGGTCTGTATTCTGAGGCAAAAGAAGCTGATTTTCAGGGAAATCCTTGCAATTTCTTCTAGGCAGAACCAAAGATGAGGTGCACCTCTGAGGCAGAAACAGGCGCTTCCCTCAAGATCCTCTTTTCTCTGCTCAGTGTAGTCTCCACCATATTTAGCACGGCAAGTGCAAACAGTAAGTACAACCCAACATCCTTTCTCCACAATTTAATATTTAAAACAATGTGTTTGTATTGTGCAATTGTTTCAGGGAACATTCACTTTCTCTAACTTTTCCAAATGATTGTGATATGGAGACCAAGTTGAAGGGTTTTAAAAGAGGAGGGAGAATATCCTTGTAAGATGGGGAGAAATCTGCTTTGCAGTGGTTATATCCAAACATTTCTAATATTCAGTTTGTCAGTTTGTCCACACCAGTGATTTTTAAAATACAGTGGAATCTTTGGTTACAAACTTATTTCTTTCTGGAGGTCCGTTCTTAACCTGAAACCATTCTTAACCTGAGGTTCCACTTTAGCTAATGGGGCATCCCGCTGCCGCCACACAATTTCTGTTCTCATCCTGAGGCAAAGTTTTTAACCCAAGATACTACTTCTGGGTTAGCGCAGTCTGTAACCCAAAGTGTTTGTAACCTGAGATACCACTGTACCCTATTAATTATAGCCAAATCTATAACTTCATTTGAATTAATATTCTCATAAGTAAACCAGAGTTGGTGTATTGACTTCTGTAACATTGTTAACCTGGCCATTTATATATTTGATTTACATATTGCAGATTCCACATCTCCCGTTCTTCGTTTTGCTTTCCCTGTATATTATAATCATGATGTAAACAACTCCAATCAATCTATCACAAAACAAGCTGAAAAATACTTGACTGGTCCATGGCTGACTCGCTTTGTTCCTTCACTCCACACTGCTGTGGTTATTTTCAGCCTTCCTTTAAACATTATGGCAGTTCTCATGTTTGTGGTCAAATTAAGGCTTAAGAAGCCAGCTGTGGTGTACATGCTCAACTTGGCTTCTGCAGATGTCCTCTTTGTGAGTCTGCTTCCTTTTAAGATTGTCTACAACTTTTCTGGAAACAACTGGATCTTTGGGCCTGTGATGTGTCGATTTGTCGCTGCCGCCTTCTACTGCAACATGTACTGCTCCATCCTGCTGATGATGGTGATAAGCGTGGACCGTTTCCTGGCCGTGGTGTACCCAATGCAGTCCCTGTCCTGGCGCACAGCAAGACGGGCCTCGCTGGTCTGCTTTCTCATCTGGCTTCTGGCTATAGCTGGGGTGATACCTCTGCTTGTCAGTGAGCAAACACAGAGATTATCCCGGTTAAATATTACAACCTGCCACGATATATTAGATATCTCTGTTATTATGGATATATTTCGGCATTACTTTTCTGCATTATCTATTTTGTTCTTTTTTATACCGTTATTAATCTCTGTCACCTGTTATGTGTGCATTATAAGGAAACTTTCTTCGTCCAATGTTGCTACAAAGACTGCTAAAAAGAGACGTGCCATTCTCCTGTCTGTAGCTGTCTTGTCTTCTTTTATTATTTGTTTTGGTCCTTCAAATGTCCTATTACTAATGTACAGCTTGTGCATCTCACCTGATGAACCCCTTGAAAGCCTGTATTTTGCCTACATCTTAGCAGTCTGCACTGGGTCCATAAACTGCTGCATTGATCCCTTAATTTATTATTATGCTTCTTCAAAGTGTCAAAAGCAGGTGTGGGATCTCCTGTGCTATAAAAAGCAGTCTGATCTTGAACAAAGCAGTCAGACAACAAGCAGCAATGCCACTAACCTTTTAAGCGGCCTGAATAATTTGTCTCAAGCATAGCATCTTACATTAAATATGTTTGCAGTACAGTAATACTCATTCGGAAACCTAGTTGTTGCATGCCACCTATTTTACAGCCCCTGCCTTTAACGTCCATGCATTCTTTCTCTAGAATGTTAATGCTTTTTCTTATATTCCAAAAATAAGGTATCAGACCATGGTTTTTCTGCAGCTGCTATTAAAATAATGTCTGTCTAGAGATGTGATTTGCTCCAATGGTGACTGTATAGAAATAAATATTATATATTGTTGTCTAGTTATTTTCTCATTTCAATTTTCATTAACAAATAATAAGTGAATTGTTGTCATTTTACATCTATATGAAGTAATTATGAGTTTGTGGGCAAGGGGGCATCAATATGTTGATGACACGAAGGTCCCTTTTTCCATAACATCTGTGTTGGGGGAGGCTGGGCAGTCTCTGGACCCGTGCTTGGATGTAGTGGCGAGACGGATAAGGAAGAACCAGTCTAAGTTGGATAGAATTGTTGTTGTTGTTTACTCGTTTAGTCGTGTCTGACTCTTCGTGACTCCATGGACCAGAGCACGCCAGGCCCTCCTGTCTTCCACTGCCTCCCGCAGTTTGGTCAAACTCATGCTGGTAGCTTCGAGAACACTGTCCAACCATCTCGTCCTCTGTCATCCCCTTCTCCTTGTGCCCTCCATCTTTCCTGACATCAGGGTCTTTTCCAGGGAGTCTTCTCTTCTCATGAGGTGGCCAAATTATTGGAGTCTCAGCTTGGATAGAATTAGGCTACAGTTTTACTGATTACAGAGCAACAAATTTGATGAAGGTATCAGGCATGAATCCATGTGATCACATAGCCCTTTTGCTGTTTGATAAGCTTATCTTTTGACCATGGGTAGGCAAACTAAGGCCCGGGGGCCGGATCCGGCCCAATCGCCTTCTAAATCCAGCCCGCAGACAGTCTGGGAATCAGCGTGTTTTTACATGAATCTCTGGGTTATTTGTGGGGCCTGGCTGGTGTTTTTACATTAGTAGAATGTGTGCTTTTATTTAAAATGCATCTCTGGGCTATTTGTGGGGCATAGGAATTTGTTCATTTTTTTTCAAAATATAGTCCAGCCCCCACAAGGTCTGGGGGACAGTGGACCGGCCCCCTGATGAAAAAGTTAGCTGACCCCTGCTTTTGACCATCACGGTTACTCACCCTGGCAGTGGCAATTAACTTCCCCTGGCAGGAAGTGCCATGGCCTGTCAGTCCACAAGCTGGACTTCTTGACCGAAATTGCTGCCTCCAAGATCCCTCAAGGGGATCCCCTACGAGCTGCAACAAGGTGCCCCCTCCTCTATGCCTCCCTTTTAAGGAACTAGCTCAATGCCTCTTACCCAGGGCATTTTCTTTTGGCAGGAATTCACTGGAACTCAGTTCTGGCACCTCTCAGGTAGGCTCCATTGCTATTATAAGAGAACACGGGAGGTGTTCATGGTGAGTTCTGGCACCTCTTTTTCTAGAAAAACAGCACTGCTCTTACATAACAACAGTTGTGACAATTTAAAAGTGTAGTGGAAACAAATCAACAGAAATTATTAAAAATGTGCCTGGGTGGGGAGATCGGCTCTGGACTGTAATAAGGGGGTCCCTTTAAATACTTCCAGAGAGGACCAGACTCCCAGAACCTTCCATCTAGTCTGCTCTGGAAGTTCCTCCCCTCACCCACAGCTCCCAGCCACTCACCGCAGCTCCAAGTCTCACCCAGCTCCAAAGAGCCTGACCCGACACAGAATATTCCTGATGCTTCCACTTCCTCCTTGCAACTGCCCCAGGCTGCAACAACTGCCCCCAATAAGCCAGGAATGAGAGTATTCTGGCAAGAACCTTTTGAAACAGGAATGTGATTTCATTCTGTTTGCAAAGAACGTTTTGGTACATTCAGAGCGGGGGTCAGCAATCTTTTTCAGCTGTGGGTCGGTCTACCGTCCCTCAGACCATGTGGTGGGCCAGACTATATTGAGGTGGGGGTGAACGAATTCCTATGCCCCACAAATAACCCAGAGACGCATTTTAAATAAAAGGACACATTCTACTCATGTAAAAACACGCTGATTCCCGGGCCGTCTGTGGGCTGGATTTAGAAGGTGATTGGGCCGCATCCGGCACCCAGGCCATTGGTTCCCTATCCCTGATTCAGAAGGACCAAACTAGATGAGATGGCAGTGATGGTAGTGTAGCACCCTGCTTGTGGTTAACGCTTAGCTGGAATGAAATATTCAACGCAGCAATAGAGAAATTAAAATAATAATTTATTTGTCAGACAAAAAATGATAGGCACAGTGGTATATGGTTACCAAAGCTCTGCCTGCCCTCCAGCCCTGATGGCCAGCACTTATATTTCCTCAACCCAGCCCCCTTGCTCCTCCTTTGGCTGCCTCTGTCTAATCAGCCTGGTTGAAATTCCTATTGGCTGTTTGCTAGAACCAATAATAAAAGATACACCCATTTCCTATTACCTTTTATGGGAGGCGAAGAGCTATATTTCCCTCTATCCATAAATGGCAGACTAGTAGCCATATATCTTACATTTGCCTCGACAAGTCACCTTAATTACCAGATCACCTTTTGCCCCTGCATTCCAAAACAAATGGCTAAAACAGATGGCTCGTGGTATTAAGTTCTATCTAAACAGAGATCTTACTATTTACCAACTCTTAATTAGTGTTTTTGCAGCTTGATTGTATTTTGTAATATGTAGGGTCAGTGTAACCTTTGCTCCCAGCCTGTATTTCCCTTTTACAACCTTGAGAAACCTGTCTCCTGCTACTACTATAAATCAGGGGGGCCCTTGTCCAGAAGGATAAACAACTGCCAAAGTCCTTAGCCAGCTGGTTTTCTGCCTGGCATGAAACATTTGCAAATCTTTAAGCTCATTTTAAAATACAGGCCTTGATCAGATGCCTCAGTATCTTTTGCAATAGAGAAGACAGAGCTTTGGTGTATTGCATTGCTTTTTGTCAGTCTCTATGATTAAATGTAACTAAACAAACTAGCAGTAATAAACATTCAGAGTTGCCTAATGTAAGCAGACCGCTGAATCCAGTTTTTGTTGTCTAAGAATCTGAATTACGCTTGGCTACATGTTTTTGTGTGTGTGTGTGTGCACGTGCAAACTATAGGTTTTAGGCAACAAAATTCTACTCAGCGCAGATCCACTGAAATTAATGGACCCAAGTTAGACTTGTCCATTAATTTCAGTGGGTCTACTCTGCGTAGGATGAACCTTGGGGGAGCAGATCTACAGAGGACTAAGCAGGGAGGAGCTGCTTTGCACTACCTTGGCCCGGTCTCTTCCCCCAGCCATCAAGAGTGTTTTTGTCTGCCTGCATCAGTTCATTGGGAGACGCAATATCATACACCTGCACAATTGCAATAATACCAGTTGTTCAAAGTTAATGCATGATGACATCACATAGTCACAACACACACGTATAGTTGTATTTATTAATTTGGGGTTTTCTTTTCCCCACAGGCCTCTCTAAATGCAATACATAAATACAAACATTTCAGTGCTTAAAATACTGCAGATTTGCGTGTTTCTTTTCATAAATTTTGTACTTCACCAGTAGGAAATGCTCAAGCAGTGATACTGATGTGGTGTCAGGGACTGGGCATCGGAGGAGGAATGGTGAACCTTCCCAAGAAGAGGAGGACAGTATAGATTTACAACAGTGGTTTGCAGAGGGTCACAGATCAGAGTTAGAAGAGGGGGAAAGCTGGAAAATAATGGGAGAAGGAGAGCAGGAACTGCTGGCTGACACATTATCACTAGAGAGCATTCCCGACCCCCCTTCTCCCTAGACCCAGCGAGCAATGGAAGTAGGAGAGCAGAAAGCTAAGAGGCAATTGACCCTAAGCAGCCACCGTAAGGAGGGGGGTGCTGTTGACGATTGAAAAGGCGGGGGGGGAGGAGATTACTCAGAGCAATACCATTAACCCAAGAGGCAACGGTTCTGAGTCTCTGTGTTGAACACTGACTAAAATACATTGGTAAGAACTTATTGTTTATCTATTGCTGGCAGTCTGCCATGAGAGGGAGGGATGAGATTCCCTGACATGTGGAATAGAATGTCCCTATATTCATCTGAGGAATGGTGGAGGGTATGCTAAAGGTGTGCCACAGAGGAATGTGTGAGTGTGTGTTGAAAATAGCCTACTTTCAGAGCCCGGCAGGAACTCCTGCCATGCTCAGAAGGCTTGTGGATAGCTGCCTGTTCTGGGGGCTGAGGTCGGGGGAAGCTCGGGCTGGGGGAAGACCCAGGATCTGTCAAAGCCGCGCGCAGCCTATCCCGGCTGGAGAGGTTGCGCGCGGCTAAACAGGAAGCCAAGACAGCCAGCGGGATGGATCCCGCTAACTGTCTTAGCTTCTTTGCTCTTTGGGGCTGGGGGGGGAAATAATTTTTTTTCTTAATTTCCCCCCCTAAAAACTAGGTGCGCCCTATGGAGCGAAATATACGGTATTTATTGCGTCCCCGGATTCCTTGAAAAAAATCTGGTAACCTTATTTTAAATACCCCATTTGGTTTGCAAACATCGCTTTTTGTTTCTACTCTTCTCTCAATGAATAGACCACACCATTTAGTAAGTTTAAATGCTTTACTTACAAAACACCAAAGGTCAGATTCATGTGTTATTCCATGCAACAGCAAGAAAAACACAGGTAGAAATCTTGGGATACAAAATATAGTGAAATAGCACAAATGTCAGGATCTGCCTGGTTGCCGGCTTGAGAAACAGCACGCAAGAAGTAATTTAACAAAAGATTTATTGCTTACAAGCAATTATCCTCCAACCGCTCTCTCCAAGAGAGAGAGATGTATGGTTATACATCACAATCAAATTGACCCTTCCGAAGAATCCTACTGGATCCCGCAGTATATCCTGAACCTCTTACCCTTATATTTCAGGAGTCATCTTCTGTCTTGCACTTTCCCCATTCGTCTATCCCTAGGACTGATGGGGTCAGCTACCTCCCCTTCCGGTGAAAAACTGCTCTCCCTCCCTTGTACCGTGAGTGACTGTGATTCCTGAGAAAGCTAGCTTCCCTCCAGCTCACCTCCCCTGAGTGATAAGCTGCATTCCTGCCAGCTTCAGAGGGTGGAGTTGTCAGCCCACTGGTTCCAGTTGTCCATCTGGCTGGGCCTCCCCAGCCACTCTGGGTGGCTTCCAACAGAATATTAAAATACAATAACCTATTAAACATTAAAAGCCTCCCGAAACAGGGCTGCCTTCAGATGTTTTCTAAAAGTCTGGTAGTTGTTTTTCTCTTTGACATCTAGTGGGAGGGCGTTCCACAGGGCGGGTGCCACTACCGAGAAGGCCCTCTGCCTGGTTCCCTGTAACTTGGCTTCTCGCAGCGGGGGAACTGCCAGAAGGCCCTTGGAGCTGGACCTCAGTGTCCGGGCAGAATGAAGTCTGCAGGTCTCTCTGTTCTTCTTCTGCCTGTCTGCCTGCCTTCTATCTCAGGCTGTACGTCTTGGCTTTGAGCTGGTGTGTTCATGACATCTAAGCATATGGTCTGAGCTTGTAGCAAGCGAGTTCAAGCACATCCTATTGCAGGGAGTTCACATGATGAAAGAGAACAAATAAGGAGGAAGCTTAACTTCCTCCCAGGTGAGGGGCATAACCTGAGTCTAGGAATGCATTTCTGTAGTCTTAACCCCTTCATGCATTCATGAACTCCATGCTTGCTAGTTATATTTGACTTAACTAACTGACCCATCATGTAACAAATAACATGGTTCTAACAAACATCCTTTCCCCCCACCAGCAAAAGCCCATGGCTAACATTCATTCAGGTCTAAAGTGGATTAATAGTGAAGCACTTTATCCACTGAGAAAATATATAAGAAAATGAAAAATTATCTGTTAATGTTATTTAGGAGTCCTTAATCTTCTTTTTTTGCTGAAAATGGATAAAGGGAAAACCACAACAATTGCTTCTATATCAATTACTTGCCTCATAATGCGATTCCTAGAAATTATTTGCTTTTAGGAAGCATCTTTTAGAAACGTAAGGAGAACAGAAGAGTTGAATGAGAGTTTTCACAGAGCACTTTGGGAATTGGGCAGAAGAGAGAGATTAAAAACCCCCTCTGCTGCCTCTAGGATGATGCAATGTGATGACAGTTGGGGTTGACTCTGCCCCTTCTGTTGATGTATGGCAACATTCAAGCCCAAACTGGACAAGGAGATGACAGCTGGATTTAGATCTCAGTGAGGGATCTGTATTCTGAGGCAAAAGAAGCTGATTTTCAGGGAAATCCTTGCAATTTCTTCTAGGCAGAACCAAAGATGAGGTGCACCTCTGAGGCAGAAACAGGCGCTTCCCTCAAGATCCTCTTTTCTCTGCTCAGTGTAGTCTCCACCATATTTAGCACGGCAAGTGCAAACAGTAAGTACAACCCAACATCCTTTCTCCACAATTTAATATTTAAAGCAATGTGTTTATATTGTGCAATTGTTTCAGGGAACATTCACTTTCTATTACTTTTCCAAATGATTGTGATATGGAGGAAGAACCAAGTTGAAGGGGTTTAAAAGAGGAGGGAGAATATCCTTGTAAGATGGGGAGAAATCTGCTTTGCAGTGGTTATATCCAAATATTTTTAATATTCAGTTTATCAGACACATAAAAAGTCTCCAAGTGACTTGCATCATTAAAAAAAAAACAAAAACTAATAGAATATAATGATTGGTTTCACTGAGCTGAATTCCAGTTCATACCTCAGCTTAATCGGGGCTTCTGTTTTCAATTTGAATGGAATCTAGTCTGAGGGAATGCACACGGAATGAGAATATTTCTCATGAAGCAATGGGATACAGATGGATTGTAACATCCTGTGTACCTGGCTTCAAACACTGATGGTGAAAGCACACTGGAGCAGGAATAAACAGTAATGTGTACACAGCCTAAAAGCAGGAAAAGCCTAGTCAGAAGTCTAAGGCAGGGAATGCATGGCCTTCCATATGCTATTCGGCTATAAAGCATGAAAGGGGGATCCCCTATCCTCCAGATTACAGCAGTATCTGGATGGCCAAAGGTTCCTCAGCCTTTGTTTAAAGGTTATTATCGCACATTTTCATGTAAAACCATACACTGAAGTTTCTCATTTGGAATAGGGATAGCAATGTAAATCCTGTCCACACCAGTAACTTTTAAAATACAGTGGTACCTCTGGTTATGAACTTAATTCTTTCTGGAGGTCCGTACTTAACCTGAAACCATTCTTAACTTGAGGTACCACTTTAGCTAATGGGGCCTCCCACTGCAACCGCATGATTTCTGTTCTCATCCTGGGGCAAAGTTCTTAACCCAAGGTACTATTTCTGGGTTAGCGGAGTCTGTAACCCAAAGTGTTTGTAACCCAAGGTGTTTGTAACCCGAGGTACCACTGTACCCTATTAAGTATAGACAAACCTATAACTTCATTGGAATTATTATTCTCATAAGTAAACCAGAGTTGTTGTATTGACTTCTGTAACATTGTTAATATGGCCATTTATATATCTGATTTACATATTGCAGATTCCACATTTCCCCTTCCTGCTTCTGGTTCACCTGTATATAAAAATCATGTAAACAACTCCAATCAATCCACAGAAGATGGTGAAAAATACTTGACTGGTCCATGGCTGACTCGCTTTGTTCCTTCACTCCAGACTGCTGTGGTTATTTTCAGCCTTCCTTTAAACATTATGGCTGTTCTCATGTTTGTGGTCAAATTAAGGCTTAAGAAGCCAGCTGTGGTGTACATGCTCAACTTGGCTTCTGCAGATGTCCTCTTTGTGAGTGTGCTTCCTTTTAAGATTGTCTACAACTTTTCTGGAAACAACTGGATCTTTGGGCCTGTGATGTGTCGATTTGTCGCTGCCGCCTTCTACTGCAACATGTACTGCTCCATCCTGCTGATGATGGTGATAAGCGTGGACCGTTTCCTGGCCGTGGTGTACCCAATGCAGTCCCTGTCCTGGCGCACAGCAAGACGGGCCTCGCTGGTCTGCTTTCTCATCTGGCTTCTGGCTATAGCTGGGGTGATACCTCTGCTTGTCAGTGAGCAAACACAGAGATTATCCCGGTTAAATATTACAACCTGTCACGATACATTAGATATATTTGCTATTATGAAGATATTTCGGCATTACTATTTTGCATTATTTATTTTGTTCTTTTTTATACCGTTATTAATCTCTGTTACCTCTTATGTGTGCATTATAAGGAAACTTTCTTCGTCCAATGTTGCTGCAGAGCCTAGTAAAAGGAGACGTGCCATTCTCCTGTCTGTAGCTGTCTTGTCTTCTTTTATTATTTGTTTTGGTCCTACAAATGTCCTTTTACTAATGCACAGCTTGCGCATCTCACCTGATCAACCCCTTGAAAGCCTGTATTTTGCCTACATCTTAGCAGTCTGCACTGGGTCCATAAACTGCTGCACTGATCCCTTAATTTATTATTATGGTTCTTCAAAGTGTCAAAAGCAGGTGTGGGATCTCCTGTGCTATAAGAAGCATTCGGTTTTTGCACAAAGCAGTCACACAACAAGCAGCAATGCCACTAAGCTATTAAGCGGCCTGAATAATTTGTCTCAAGCATAGCATCTTACATTAAATATGTTTGCAGTACAGTAATACTCGTTCGCAAACCTAGTTGTTGCATGCCACATATTTTACAGCCTCTGCCTTTAACGTCCATGCATTCTTTCTCTAGAATATTTATGTTTTTTCTTATATTCCAAGAATAAGGTATCAGACCATTTTTCTGTGGCTGCTGTTAAAATAATGTCTGCCTAGAGATGTGATTTGCTCCAATGGTGACTGTATAGAAATAAATATTATATATTGTTGTCTAGTTATTTTCTCATTATAATTTCCATAACATTAACAAATAATAAGTGAACTGTTGCCATTTTACATCTATATGAAGTAATTATGAGTTTGTGGGCAAGGGGGCATCAATATGTTGATGACACTAAGGTCTCTTTTTCCATAACATCTGTGTTGGGGGAGGCTGGGCAGTCTCTGGACCCGTGCTTGGATGTAGTGGCGAGACGGATAAGGAAGAACCAGTCTAAGTTGGATAGAATTAGGCTACATTTTTACAGATTACAGAGCAACAGGTTTGATGAAGGCATCAAGCATGAATCCATGTGATCACATAGCCCATTTGCTGCTTGGTAAGCTTATCTTTTGACTATGGGTAGGCAAACTAAGGCCCGGGGGCCGGATCCAGCCCAATCGCCTTCTAAATCCGGCCTGCAGACAGTCTGGGAATCAGCGTGTTTTTACATGCATCTCTGGGTTATGTGTGGGGCATAGGAATTTGTTCTTTTTTTCCAAAATATAGTCCAGCCCCCCACAAGGTCTGGGGGACAGTGGACCAGCCCCCTGCTGAAAAAGTTGGCTGATCCCTGCTTTTGACCATCACGGTTACTCACCCTGGCATGAACCACTATCCAATGAACTTCCCCTGGCCACCGGCAGGGAGTGCCGTGGCCTGTCAGTCCACAAGCTGGACTTCTGGACAGAAATTGATGCCTCCAAGATCCCTCAAGGGGATTCCCTAGGAACTGTGACAAGGTGCCCCCTCTTCTACCCCTCCCTTTTCAGGAACTAGCTCAATGCCTCTTACCCAGGGCATTTTCTTTTAGCAGGAATTCACTGGAACTCAGTTCTGGCACATCTCAGGTAGGCACCATTGCTATTATAAGAGAACACGGGAGGTGTTCATGGTGAGTTCTGGCACCTCTTTTTCTAGAAAAACAGCACTGCTCTTACACAACAACAGTTGTGACAATTAAAAAGTGTAGTGGAAACAAAACGAGAAATGGGTGGGGAAATTGGCTCTGAACTGCAGTGAGGAGCAGCAGTGGGGGAGGGGATCCTTTTAATACTTCCAGAAAGGACCAGGCTCCCAGAACCTTCCATCTAGTCTGCTCTGGAAGTTCCTCCCCTCACCCACAGCTCCCAGCCCCTCACCGCAGCTCCAAGTCTCACCCAGCTCCAAAGAGCCTGACCCGACACAGAATATTCCTGATGCTTCCACTTCCTCCTTGCAACTCCCCAGGCTGCAACAACTGCCCCCAATAAGCCAGGAATGGGTGGATTCTGGCAAGAACCTTTTGAAACAGGAATCTGATTTCATTCTGTTTGCCAAGAACGTGTTGGTACATTCAGAGCATGGGTCAGCAACCTTTTTCAACCGTGGGTCGGTCCACCGTCCCTCAGACCATGTGGTCGGCCAGACTATACTGGGTGGGAGATGAATAAATTCCTATGCCCCACAAATAACCCAGAGATGCATTTTAAATAAAAGGACACATTCTACTCATGTAAAAAACACATCGATTCCTGGGCTGTCCGTGGGCCAGATTGAGAAGGTGATTGGGCTTATGTCCCCTACCCCTGATTCAGAGGGACCAAACTAGATGAGATGGCAGTGATGGTAGCTTTTCCAATAGAGAAGATGGAACTTTGTTGTATTGCATAGCTTTTTGTCAGTCTCCATGACTAAATGTAGCCAAACAACTTAGCAGTAATAAACATTCAGAGTTGCCTAATGTAAGCAGACCACTGAATCCAGTTTTTGTTGTCTAAGAATCTGAATTACGCTTGGCTACATGTTTGTGTGTGTGTGTGTGTGTGTGTGCGCGCGCGCGCACGTGCAGACTATAGGTTATAGCCAACAAAATTCTACTCAGCACAGATCCACTGAAATTAATGGACCCAAGTTAGACTTGTCCATTAATTTCAATGGGTCTACTCTGCGTAGGATGAACCTTGAGGGAGCAGATCTACAGAGGACTAAACAGGGAGGAGCTGCTTTACACTATTTGTTCCCCCAGCCATCAAGAGTATGTGTGTTTTTGTCTGCCTGCATCAGTTCATTGGGAGACGCAATATCACACACCTGCACAATTGCAATAATACCAGTTGTTCAAAGTTATCATGCTTCCAAAATGCTCATAAATGCATGATGACATCACATAGTCACAACACACACATATAGTCGTATTTATTGATTTGGGGTTTTCTTTTCCCCACAGGCCTCCCTAAACGCAATACATAAATTTAAAGATTTCTGTGTTTAAAATAAAGCAGATTTGTGTGTTTCTTTTCATAAATTTTGTACTTCACCAGTAGGAAATGCTCAAGCAGTGATACTGATGTGGTGTCAGGGACTGGACATCGGAGGAGTGGTGAACCTTCCCAAGAAGAGGAGGACAGTATAGATTTACAACAGTGGTTTGCAGAGGGTCACAGATCAGAGATAGAAGAGGGGGAAAGCTGGAAAACAATGGGAGAAGCAGAGCAGGAACTGCTGGCTGACACATTATCACTAGAGAGCATTCCAGACCCCCCTTCTCCCTAGACCCAGCGAGCAATGGAAGTAGGAGAGCAGAAAGCTAAGAGGCAATTGACCCTAAGCAGCCACCGTAAGGAGGGGGGTGCTGTTGACGATTGAAAAGGCGGGGGGGGGGGAGGAGATTACTCAGAGCAATACCATTAACCCAAGAGCCAACGGTTCTGAGTCTCTCTGTTGAACATTGACAAAAATACATCGGTAAGAACTTATTGTCTATCTATTGCTGGCAGTCTGCCGTGAGAGGGAGGGATGAGATTCCCTGACATGTGGAATAGAATGTCCCTATATTCATCTGAGGAATGCTGGAGGTTATTCTAAAGGTGTGCTACATTAAAGGTACTCTTATGATTTCCCCCTGAGCAGGGCAATATTTGCCACAGAGGAATGTGTGAGTGTGTGTTGAAAATAGCCTACAGCACAAAGGTAACATTTACCATTGTTGATCCACCTACTTTTTAACCTCTCCCCCTCTGGCCATGTGGCCCTCCGAAAAAGGGAGGAAAGCCCTTGGATGGAAAAAAAGGTTCCCCAACCCGGATTTCATCTAACATTCGTTCGAGCCTAATGTTGATTAATGGTAAAGCACTTTATCCACTGAGAATGTATTAAGGATGGTGAAAAAATATGAATTTTGCTTTTTAATGTAAAAAGGTAAAGGGACCCCTGACCATTAGGTCCAGTCGTGACCGGCTCTGGGGTTGTGTGCTCATCTCGCTCTATAGGCCAAGGGAGCCGGCATTTCTCCGCAGACAGCTTCTGGGTCATGCGGCCAGCATGATTAAGCTGCTTCTGGTGAACCAGAGCAGCACATGGAAACGCCGTTTACCTTCCTGCTGGAGCAGTCCCTATTTATCTACTTGCATTTTGACGTGCTTTTGAACTGCTAGGTTGGCAGGTGCAGGGACTGAGCAATGAGAGCTCCCTCCATCACGGGGATTCGAACCACCAACCTTCTGATCGGCAAGTCCTAGGCTCTGTGGTTTAACCCACAGTGTCACCCGCGTCCCTAATTGCTTTTTAATGTATTCTAACCCTTATTTCTTGCTGAAAACAGATGGACTGAAAACCACAAAAAATGTTTTTTTATCTATTAATGTGACATAATGGGCTTTCCAGGAATGCTTTTAGGAAGAGTCTTTTAGAAAAGTAAAGAAAACAGAAGACTTGTCTGAGAGTTTTCTTTGGTGCTTTGGGGAAAAGCCAGAAAGAAGAAATCAAGGACCCTCTGCTCCATATAAGATGAAGTGGTGTTATGACAGAGTGGGTTGGCTCAGCTTCTTCTACAGATAAACTAACATTAAAGCCCAAAATAGGCAAGGAGATGACAAGTGGATTTAGATCTCATCGAGGAAATAAAGGAAGCTTCTTTTTAGGCGGATCCCTTCAGTTTCTTCTTAGAGACCTAGTGGAACCATAAGATGAGGTTCGCCACTGGAGGAGAAATGGACCCCTCTCTGAAGATCCTGTTTCCTCTGTTTAGTATGGTCTTCACCTTATTAAGCACAGCAAGAGCAAAAAGTAAGTACAACCCAACACAATTTCTCCACGTTTCAATATTCATAGTTAAAGCAAGGCATATACAATGTGCAATTGTTTCAGGGAAATTTCTCTGTCTCTGATCTTTCCAAATGATTGTGCTACGGAAGAAAAACCATGCTGAAGCAGCAAGAGTAAAGGAGGACGGAGAATATCCTTGTACTAGGAAAAAATGTACTTCTCAGTGGTAATATTCAGTTTATCAGTCACTTGCACACAAAAAAATCTCTAAGTGACTGCAACATTTTAAGAGCGTAAGCCATAACATAAGATCGGAAGAACAATGAATAAAGCATTTTGTGGGGGGTTTTGCTCTAAAATTCCTATCCTAAAGAATTAAGGGTGTCTCTCCTTGCGCAATCTGCCTCTGATATTTCAGCAAGGAGGTGATGTACTTCACAGAAAATCAAGGATTTCTTTACTGCATAAGACCTTTTATTTCGCTAAAAATAAACTTGTCTCTATTAGACTGGGCAAAAAAAAGCTGGCCATAGTTCTCCCCTCACAGAGATAGAGATCCAAGCACCCTTAACATGCTACAGTTCCTAGGATTCTTCGATGAAAGCTTTTGCTTTAAATGTATGGTGTGTACACAGGCAATGTCAGAATATGACTATGTATACATTAGCAGCATGAAACACAGCGACTTGTCCCTGTCTCCCTTAGTTTCAAGTCACATTCTTAGAGGGCTGTACACACCAGTGAAGGGGCAGGGATGTCTTCACCTGGTGTCTATTACCAGATTTGTTTCAACGCACTGAGCTCCAGTTCATTGAAGCTGTCGGCTGCATGTGTGCTGTCATCTGTACATGCACAGTGGCTGTCACCCCAACTTAACACTTGTTTCCATTTTCAAGCTGATGGAAGCTGGCTTGAGGGAAAGCACATCAAAGAGGAGTACTTCTTGAGAAGCTGCAAGATGCAGATGGATTGTGGCTAATGTCATGTGTATTTGGTTTCAAATACCAGCAAGTATTGCTGGTAGACCCCATGGTCTAAAGGTTACTTCGCACAGTTTCAGGATCGGCAGAATAGCTGAAGTTTCTCACTAGCAATAGGAAATATGTAAATTTCGTCTACACCAATAATTTTTAAAGCACCAATTGTGTAATTCAATAATTTAATCTGAATTCATATTCACATGAGTAAACTAGCGTGGTTGCATTGATGTTTGTAACATTAGCTATATATGTATTCATAGATTTGATTTACATATTGCTTCATCTTTCAGATTCATCCTTCGACATCCAGGGTCTTTCTTTTGCTAGTTTCCCTGATAGGAAAATAAATGCTAATGATAAAGAAATAATTACTATTGATACATTGAACAACTACAATCAATCCATAAATCAAGTGGCTACCACAAAACAAGCTGGAAAATACTTGTCTGGTCCATGGATGACTCGCTTTGTTCCTTCAGTCCACACTGCTGTGGTTATTTTGAGCCTTCCTTTAAACATTATGGCAATCCTTATGTTTGTGGTCAAAATAGGGTTTAAGAAGCCAGCTGTGGTGTACATGCTCAACTTGGCTTCTGCAGATGTCCTCTTCGTGAGTGTGCTTCCCTTTAAAATCGCCTACAACTTTTCTGGAAACAACTGGATCTTTGGGCCTGTGATGTGTCATTTTGTCACTGCTGCCTTCTACTGCAACATGTACTGCTCCATCCTGCTGATGATGGTGATAAGCGTGGACCGTTTCCTGGCCGTGGTGTACCCAATGCAGTCCCTGTCCTGGCGCACAGCAAGACGGGCCTCGCTGGTCTGCTTTCTCATCTGGCTTCTGGCTATAGCTGGGGTGATACCTCTGCTTGTCAATGAGCAAACACAGAGGTTATCCCGGTTAAATATTACAACCTGTCATGATACATTAGATATCTCTGTTATTATGAAGATATTTCGGCATTACTTTTCTGCTTTATCTATTTTGTTCTTTTTTATACCGTTATTAATCTCTGTTACCTCTTATGTGTGTATTATAAGGAAACTTTCTTCGTCCAGTGTTGCTACAAAGACTGCTAAAAAGAGACGTGCCATTCTCCTGTCCGTAGCTGTCTTGTCTTCTTTTATTATTTGTTTTGGCCCTACAAATGTCCTATTATTAGTGCACAACTTGCGCATCTCACCTGATCAACCCCTTGAAATTCTGTATTTTGCCTATAGCTTAGTGGTCTGCATTGGTACCATAAACTGCTGCATTGATCCCTTAATTTATTATTATGCCTCTTCAGAGTGTCAAAAGCAGGTGTGGGATCTCCTGTGCTATAAAAAGCAGTCTGATCTTGAACAAAGCAGTCAGACAACAAGCAGTAATGCCACCAATCTTTTTAGTGGCCTGAAAAATTTGTCTCAAGCATAGAATTTTACAGTGTGTGGTACAGTATTCGTAAATATAGGTGTTGCATGACAAAGATGTGAATATTTGTTTACAGTTCACATCTTTAATGTCCATGCCATTCTTTCTCTAAAATATTTATGCTGTTTCTTATATTAAAGGCTATATAAAATCAAAGAATCAGAGAATTTTAGAGTTCCCTTAATCAGGACACTATACTTCTGTTGATGCAGCCTAGAATAGCACTTTGCTGCTGCATCATGCAAAATATTTCAAACTGGATTTTATTATTATTATTATTATGGCCGCTGTTAACATTAAAACTAATGTTTTTCCAGAGATCTGGTTTGTTCCAGTGAGGATGTGTATATATATATAGAGAGAGAGAGAGAGAGAGAGTAGTTATTACATATTATTGTCCCAATTATTTTATTAGTATATAATAATGTTAATAAATATTTCTTGAGGCAGATATTAGCTTATTTGTTGTCATTAATTTGGGGTTTTTTCTGACAAGAGCCTTCTGAAACAGGAATGTGATTTAACCCTTTTCAACAAGAATGCATTGGTACATTCACTCAAACCAAATGAGATTGTAGCTTTTCCAATAGAGAAGACACAGGAGGCAGAGCTTAGATGTACTTTATAAGTGGTCAGACTCCATGATTCAGTGTAACCAAACAAATTAGAAGTGATAAACGTTCAGAGTTGCCTAATGTAAACAGACTATTGAGTCCAATAGGTTTTTTGTGGGGGTGGGGGAGTTGGCTCAGACTTTTAATTACGCTTGGCTGCAGATTGTGTATGTGTGTGCATGCAGACTGTGGGTTACAGCCTTTGCTTTTTTCTGGGAGGACTCAGGGGTATGCATACCCCCTAAACATTTTGTGAATCTAAGTTTGGCCTCATTGAAGGGCAGCATTTCAATATGAGTAGGAAAATGAGACTTTTTTTTAAAAAAAGCATTGGTTACAGCCAACCAGATTCTACACAGAGTAGACCCATTGAAATTAACGAAGCTAAGGTAAACATGTACTTTAACAACACTGTGTCTACTCTGAGTAGAACTAACACTGGATGCAGCCTTAGACATGCGAACATCATACTAGACAAGGGAGTCGGGCAGACTGTGTCAGGGCTGGGCCTGTGCTAAGTACAAAGTGCAGTATTGGAGGTTTGATGAAAACAACAAGAGGTGGCAAGTGTTATGTACTGAAGTTCTCACCCTGGGCCAGCAGGGAGATACTGTAGATAGTTATGCAAATAAGGGATCGAAAGTGATGTTCAGTGATTGGATAGTTACAGAAAATGGTTACTGTTGCGTTCTAGTGGAGCTCTATATAAGCAGGCTGACTGAACCCTTCAGTTCAGTTCTGTTCTAGCCTATGAATAAACAAGAGCTGTTTGAAAAATCACTGTGTCGTCTGATATGTTCACCCACAACTTAACAGCAAGGGTGCTCATCCTGATGCACACGCAGACCTCTTCCTGCTGCCCTCTCTCCAAAAAAATCTTTCTGATAGCTCCGTGCGGCTGGGCTTCTTCCAACTGCAGGAACCTCCTGGAGTAGTTGGAAAAAACAGTAGGAAAAGGCTGAGGGACTGACTTGTTCCTCCTCTCCCCTTTCAGCAACATGGTCAGATCTCCAGGTGCTTTATGTGGAAGCTGAATGTCAGTGGGAGAAGGCTGGGAGTGGGGGAAACCATGTATGCCATCACCTTGAGCAACTTGGAAGAAAGGGGGGAACAGAAATAAAATAGTAAACAATAATGGATAGACAAAGTTCCTGTTCATTCATTTGTGGATGATGTCATTCCTACGGATCTGAAGAACACATTATTACCATCATGATGGGCTGCAGTTCCATGGCAGAGCACATGTGTTTTGTTGCAGGAGTCCTCGGGTTCAGTTTCCAGCATCTCCAGGTTTTGTTGGGAAAGGCTGTGTCCTGAAACCTGGACAGCCACTGCTAGTCAACGTACACATCACTAATCTAGATGGATCACTGGTCTGATCCATCAGAGTTTTCCTTATGCTTTTGTTTTCATGAGCCTGCTACTTGCCTAAGCTCCTTTTCCACCCCACTAATCTATTATGATAGGGTAATAGATTGCTGCTGGTCACTGCAGTCTTATCAGGATTTTCAATTTCTCTAAAACTGGAATTACAGCCACAAGCCCAAAAGGAAGGTGTATAGGTCTGAAGTTCTCAGACTGAGGCCAAACAAACTTCCCTAAAGAAGATCAGCTGGCAGCAATCATTCATCACTGGAAGGACATAAGAAGCTGCCTTATACCAAGTCAGGCTAGTTCACCACAACGGCTAGCAAGATACCTCCAGGAAACCCAGGAAATTGGCATCAAGACCTTTTCCTGTTGTTGGTCCTCACCAATTGGTATTCAGCTGCATATCTTCTCTGAACATGAATGGTCTGGAAAGCCATTGTGCCTAGTAGCCATTGGCAGAGGTCATAGAATCATAGAGTTGGAAGAGACCACAAGGGCCATCGAGTCCAACCCCCTGCCAAGCAGGAAACACCATCAGAGCACCATCAGAGGTCCCATGTGGGGTTTAGGCAGATGAATGGGCATGAGACAGAATCTGTATTTCTTGGGGGTTTTTGATCCAGTGCTCCTATGTGATATGCTGCAGCTCTTTTTCATGGGAAAATACTTATTATATATTATTTCTTTCTTACATTTTTATACTGCCAAAGATCACAGGGCAGTTTACAACATAAAAGCATGAAATACATAATAGCAAAATAATAAATAAATACACATCTCTAACACATTTAAAAGTCCAAAATTGTTTAATCAACTAAAGAGCTGGCTGAAGAGCATTTTTACCTGATGCCTGAAGTCCCTGGGGAAAACATTCCACAAATGGGGAGCCACCAAAGAAAAGGCTTGTTCTCATGTTGCCCACCCTGCTTGCACATTTAGAATTCAGCTTGTTTCACACAGCTGTAGAAGCATTTCACATACAAGTCTTAAATATGAGCTCATTTCTCTTATCCTTCATTTAATGTGAGAACTTTTGTCTTCCGGACAAAGCATGAAAAGAACTTCCCCCCTAAAAACAAGTTTGAGAGATGTAAAGAAGGTGGCGATCACAGAAAGAATTCTTCACTCCGAATTGGGTTGCAAAGTAAGAGTTGGCTATTATAGGCGTACAGATTATAAATCATGAATTGGGATATGGATACAATACTGCCTAACTAAGCTGAATTAATTTATACCTGTCAAAAGACCAAAAGGTGTGTTTCCCATTCTCAGGAAAATGGACGGTGCTGTCTGTGGCCAAGCCTTGTGCCCAAAGCACATGAACCAAATAAATGGTCTTCCATATGCAGTTAAGTCTGGAGTTCATTCATTGCACTACCAATTCAAGTTTAAAGTGCAGCCAAGGAGTGAAAATGTTTTGTGTATAATAAGGATGCTTTAAAAATCAAACAGAATACTAAGTGTAAAAGAAGCACTACTTTTAAATACCCAGATGTTGTCTCCAAAATAATTCATTCGGAACACAAAATTGCTAGTGTGATTCACCTGAAGGGACAATTTATTTCTGAGTGTATTTCAGCTCCTGGATCCATAAAGGTTGTACTTGATTTAATTGCTAAACTGCTGACATACCATGAGTGTTAACTCCTGCAAACATTCTTTATAGGACTACTAAACATCAGAGCAGTTATTTGTAGAAGTAATAAAAGTGTTCAAGATTGCTTTTCATGTTTATTTTGTTACATTTATATCTTACCCTTCCTCCAGGTTCGTTAAAATCAGCAACAACCCTATGAGGTAGCTTAAGGTTCCTCCAAATGACCTGCTTATTGAGCATACATCCTGGTTTTCTTGCACAAAGCTTATACTGCAATCGGATTATATCCAGTTTCATTCTGATATGTTTGCAGAGTACCGTAGTTCTATGACAACGAGCATTCTTCCTGCATTCATTCTGATTTGCTTGTGGGGTGTTTGCCAACCTTCCACCTTTAATGCATTCTGCCATCACTTTCCAAACTGCGAAATGTCTTTTTTTAAAAGTGGTTTTGTTGCGCTTTAATCCACGTCAGCTGTGAAAGCCTGAAGTTCCAGTTTGCGCTTGAAATCACATAGCTCTGGGTGATTTGTAGTAAATCAGCAATATATGTTTTTTTTACTTTCAACTGTTTTAACAAAAGTAGCAACAAAACTAATTTCATCCCCCTCTGAGCCCTAATTTATACTGCTAATATGAAGAGAGATTGAGGTAATGAGGAATGGATTGTTTCATGAAAGGCCTACGAGCTCCATTCAGTTCTGACATGCACAACAAATTCCTAGGCTCTGAATTCTTCAATTCTATACATATGTCTTTTGCACCAATCTCCAGTTTGTAGGTCTCAGGGTTGTAGTTAAAAAACAACAACTGCATCATGCAAATCTGTCCACCTCTGAAATAAGCTATACAATTTTTTTATGCTTTTACATCATTCTCCCAAATTCCATGTGATGCCAGGAAATTGCTGACTAATACATCTGTATCTGGAGAGGGAAATTCTGCAAGAGAAATCACTCCAAGCTGATATCACTCCTTAGATCTGGTTCTTGTTGACAGCCATTGAATGTTCTCTTTGCATCCATCAAGGCCACCATCCTAGAAATAAACAAAGAATTCTGGGAAAAGTTTCCTTCTGGCAATGTTTTCTCTTACTCAGTGCTTGGACACATACCAGTTACGAGATAGAACATTCTTTCACATCTTTAAGATAATATGACATTTGCTGAGTTTAAAAGAATGCTCTTGGTGGGTGGATTCCAGATAGACTGGTTAGTTTAGCTGAGACAAAATGGGGAAAGTGTGGTCTTTAAATATCCATGTTGCCATTTGCAAAATATACACTGCAGTTGCATCTGGGGGCTTTTTTCCCTTATCATACAACAACCATTATTATTTTTTGGGGGGAAGGGGTTAATAAGCATACAAATCTGTTTTTAACACAAAGGAAGTAGTGTGGGGCTTCAAAGAATTAGCTGTAAACTCATAACTGTTCCTCTCCACAGAAATATTTAGTAAAAGGCGAAAGATTTATACGATCTGAAGAGAAACCAGACTGTAGCTATTATCATTAGTTCAGTTTTGTCTGAAGTTATTCCATACTTTCCCATGGGTCCTTCAGCCTTGTTATTATCTAGTTTTCTTTGGCAGTCTCCTGCCATTTCACCCTAGTTACCAGCTAACTGGAACTGTTGTTGTTAAGTTGTGGTTGAACATATCAGACAACACAGCGATTCTTCAAACAGCTCTTGTTTATTCTCAGGCCAAGACAGAACTGAACTGAAGGGTTCAGTCAGCCTGCTTATATAGAGCTCCAGTACAATGCAACTGTAAAAATTTTCTAAAACTATCCAATCACTGAACGTCACTTTTGATCCCTTATTTGCATAACTATCTACAGTATCCCCCTGCTGGCCCAGGGTGAGAACGTCAGTACATAACAGTTGTCTTTTCATCTCATATGTCTGGTTCATAGTTTGTGATAAACTCTTAACCATTTAGGCCCAGTTCACATGTAAGGCTAGGCCAAACCATGGCTTAGCGTGAACTAGCAAATGTGTGGGTTCGCAGACTGAGGTTCACAGCCACAGAGTTGCTCCTGGGGTCCTGCTGCAGCCGTGATCTTCAGTCTGCGAACCCACTCATTCATGCTAAACCATTAAGCTTCAGGCTTGTCAGACGCTCCACCTTGAGCCAACACATTTTTATCATATATTTGTAGGGCTGTTGTGCTGCTCTGGTGTCCCATTTTAAGTCAAGCCCAGCAGCGGGTCCATACTCAGCAGCTGAAAACCAATGCACTAAACCAGTGGGTTTTAAAAAATAAATAAATCAGTATACCATTGTGGAGGATGTACCATCTAGGCCTGGTGGAATGTTTTTATATGTGCTGGGAGCTGCTCAGAGTGGCTGGGGCAACCCAGTCAGATGGGTGGAGTACAAATAATAAAAGTACAGTGGTACCTCGGGTTACATACGCTTCAGGTTACATACGCTTCAGGTTACAGACTCCGCTAATCCAGAAATAGTGCTTCAGATTAAGAACTTTGCTTCAGGATGAGAACAGAAATTGTGCTCCGGCGGCACGGCAGCAGCAGGAGGCCCCATTAGCTAAAGTGGTGCTTCAGGTTAAGAACAGTTTCAGGCTAAGTACGGACCTCCAGAACGAATTAAGTACTTAATCTGAGGTACCAATGTAGTAGTAGTAGAAAGGTTTTTGTCAGGTGTTTAAAAGTCAGTGCAGAAGGCACCTGCTGAATCTCTATTGGCAAAGTGTTCCACAGGACTGGGCCAATGACACTAAAGACTCCATTTTCATGTTGTTGTCAAACAAGCCTGGCTAATGGCTAAAATGTAACCCAGCCAGCTTCAAATCCTTCTTCAGAATGAGGCCTTCTCCTTGGCCTGTGGCAAATTGCAGTCCTCTCACCCCTCTACCTGCTGTATTCAGTTTCTTCCACAGATATGCTGCCCACTGGGCTGAGCAAGCCGCCATCTCTCAGCCTAACCTACCTCGCTGAATTGCCGTGAGGAAAATGAGAGAAAATAATATACTGTAAATGCCCATTGAGAGTCCTTTCCCGGCCTTTACATGCAATTCTAACTACCAACTGTTATTGCTAAGGATAAGGGAAAGAAGTAGCACTCTCTCTGTGTTTTAACTGTTTTTAAATGTTTCGGTTATTATGCTTTTTTAATTTCTTGTTTTATTGTGTATTTTAATTAAGGATGTTTTAATGTCCCAGTGGATTTGTTGTGCATTATAACTGCTTACTTATTTTATGGCTGTAAACTGCTTAGAAGCCATTTTGACAAACAGTATACAAATTAATAAACAACAGCAATGTGTGATCTATTTGAGATTTCTGCACTGCAGGGGGCTGGACTAGATGACCCTCGGAGCCCCTTCCAACTCTACAATTCTATGATCCTAACAATAATATGAAGCTGAATTATGCTGCTATATATGAGAAGCTAAATATCTTCTGTAAGCCACTCCTGGAGGACTTTAGCACTGAAAGGTGGTGTAGAAATAGTTCAAACAAACAATAAACCTGCTACAGACCTTCTGCAGTAATGAGGGGAAGAAAAAAAATATATTTAAATAGATTATATTGCATATATTGCTACTATATTCTGTTCCTCACCTGTCCTTCATTTCAGGGAAGAATGCAGGCCCTAATGAATGTTTTGCCTTGTAAAGTCTCCCCAGGAGGGTGAAGTTTGGTAGGAGGCAAGTGGGAAGAAGGGGAACCCTTCTCCTGCCATTTGTTTACCCCCTGGATCATCACACCTATGTGTTCCTTTTATCCCCTGTGGCACTACTCCACCTTGGTGAGTAAGCATGGAGTATTGCCAGAGACAAAACCCAGTTGGGGTATGGCAGGAAGTTTCAGGGGAGGTATTGAGTTCCCCTTTCCCTCCCATCCTTCTTAATGTTTCCTGAAGGCACTTTGCAATTGAAAAGGAGCCTGAAGTATAAAGGAGGCTGAAGTATGAAGTACAGCTTGCTCCTAGGAAAGCCCATCTAAGTGAATATACTTAGATGAGTTAATAAGCCAGGAATGCAGTTTTATTGCCAAGGGTAATCATTTACCCTTTAGTGTAAACAACAGGCTTTAATTGTGCAAAAAATAAAAAATAAAGGATCAGGTGGGAAAGTAGTCAAACCTGAGCAGTTTAAGAAAGCTCTTTTATGTTTTCAGCACAATAGAGTAGCTTAAGGAATAAAATATAGAAAATGGGAAAGTATATTATTGTGTAACTTTTAGATTATGACCATTCAAACAAAGCAAGGAATGTTGTGTTAATTCATTGTAAACAGACAAGATGAATCATCCAGACAGTTTTTGCCTATTAAGGATCTGAATAGATAGGATGTTGATATTAGTCATTCTGAACCTTGATTAAGGAGATAAGTTGTAATTAAATACAGATGTGAACTTCAGAGGAAATTATTTCCCTGAATTTATGGCCTGTCTTTTCTGCTAAGTATCTAAACAGCCATTAAAAAGTCAGATCTTGTATCTGTGTTTGGTTATTTGAGTTAGCAGGAGGTCACCAGCTTCAGACTGTCTAAACTAGAAATGATATATGTTAAATCCATGATGAGAGACTCCCATGTAGTTGAGCAATCCTAAGAAGGGGAAGAGTGATTGAAGTGGGGACAATCTGCTACTTCCAAAGTCAGGGGAGATAAGAGTTTCCCCTTCTTTCCCCCAGCATTTGTTGCAAAAAAAGTATTGTGGTATGACATGCTCCTGTTCAGGTTTCCCACAATGCCCTTTTTCCAGGATATTCCATTCCCTCAGTTTCTTATTCCATTCAAGAGTCAGTAATCAGTATTCTATGCCCATGGAGCGCACTCAGAATGCATATACAGCAGACATTTAAAGCACTTTCTCCTTCAAGAACCCTGGAAAATGTAGTTTACTACGTACAGAACTACAATTTGCAGTGCCCTTAACAAGCTACAGTTCCCAGCATTAGAGAGGCTGTGCTTTAATGTAAGGTGTGCTTGCAACCTCAATCTTTATTGATTTTAGGAACAGACCCTGAACAAGACATTTTCCCCTGAAGAGTTATGTGTGAATGCCTCCACAATCCTTGCTGTTTCCTCAAGCCTGCTGATAAATCCGTTTCATACACACATTGTGCCATTTTGGCCACATAAGTATCTGCACCTGAAGAATGAGTTCTGGACAGTAATGTATTCTTTCAGCATACTCCATTCCATTCCCCACCAATCCTGGTGGTTGTTTTCCATTTCCCACCTTTTGACCAGTCAGTCACCATTCAATGACCCCTAAGCACCCTCAGTAATCAATGAATTGCAAGGGCTCTTCTTCATGTAAGGGTTGGGATTTCTTTGGTACTTCTGCAAGCTTTGGAGTCACTCTGAGCTGCCTGGTAGTTCTCTCTTGCAGATGGATTATGTTATTTTGATTACATAAGTCTCCAGTCAGAGAATGAGGTCAGTATTTACATAGGGGGAATTATACATTAGAGTTCTGCTCCATAAAGCGAAGAAGAAAAGCAAACATGGGTGTGGTTGTGATGAATGCAGGCTTGCTGTCCAGCTGAATTAGATCTATTGGATCTTCGGAGCTCCTTAACTCCACATTTTTCATGGCATATCTATGATACCACTGATTCCCTTTGGGGATCAGTTAACTCTGGGCCAGAATCGTTTTATGTGCCAATACCCAAAACATGCAATAAGAGTACCTGGTTTGTTGTTTCGTTTCTCTCTTTTGGAATCAGCTTCTTTTCTTTCAGCCTGTGTTTTCCTTCGGGCTAAATTAATCATCACATTGCTAGTGTGAGTCTACTCTTTTGAAGTGTTGATTTGGGCCAGTGTTGAAATGTTACAAAACTTCCATTCTTATAAAACACTTGTAACATTTGACAACATTTGCACTGAGTCTAGGATAAGATCCTGAAATGGGTGGCTCTCAAGATGCAGCTGGCAGAGCGGTAGCTATGGGGGGACTAGCCGACTAGGCATGTTTTTTTGCCCCTGATGAAGCCTCCAGAGGGGTGTTGTTAAAGCTGCCAGCCTCTGTGTACAGTGGTACCTCGGGTTAAGTACTTAATTCGTTCCGGAGGTCCATACTTAACCTGAAACTGTTCTTAACCTGAAGCACCACTTTAGCTAATGGGGCCTCCTGCTGCTGCCGCACCGCCAGAGCACGATTTCTGTTCTCATCCTGAAGCAAAGTTCTTAATCTGAAGCACTATTTCTGGGTTAGCGGAGTGTGTAACCTGAAGCGTATGTAACCCGAGGTACCACTGTATGTATGTGTGTGTATGCAAAAGAGTGGGGGGTGTATGCCAAACTAGGTCTTTAGGCTTTATTTCACCTGGCTCAGTTTCGCCCCACAAGTTCCCTTCCTTTCTTCAACCCTTACTAGGACATTTTAAGTATCTGGGAGGGGGGAGGGGGAGAAAGGTGGGCGGATGGATGGGCAGGACATGCAGCACACAAAGCTTTGGTGATGAAGAATAGGGGCTTTCCTAGCTTGACAGTTTAGAGGGGAGTTGAGCGTGCAGCTTCCTGTTCTCACCTCCAGCAAATCTGGCTACTGGCCAAGAGAAGAAAAGGCTCAAGGGAAAGGATGATTCAGTTACTTTGAGACAGCACCAGATTCCGCCCCCCTTCCGTCCTGGAAATAGAGCTGAGAATTTCTGGCATAATAGTCTCCAAACATTCTCCACCATTAGGTCAGGGCATTGTGGAGGGTGTAAAATGGTGGCCAGTCTGACAATACAATTGCTGCTGCTAACACTTATGGTGATGGCAACAACAAACCTCAGGGGGAAACATAAAAATAAATGTGCTAATGATGAGCACTACCCCCCAAGAAACTGCTGGGGGATTTCTCCTCTGCACTGAGAAGTTTGGTGACATTTTTCTGCTTACAAGAAAATTACCTGAAATCCTTAGAAAAAGAAATACAAGCAAGCCAGGCATCAGCAGATGTATCCACTATTGCTTTTAGCAGTTCACCTGAAGCCCAGGCAGCTGCTGCTGCTTCCTTTCTGTCCTTGATTATTTGCAGTCTTGAGATGAAGGGAGCCTATGCTACCCAAGAACTATGCCAAATGCTGGAAGCGAGTAGAAATAATCCCAATTTTGTTGCAGTGTGTTATTATATTTATATTTATTATTAAGCATAGAGCACCTTATGGATTGAAAGGAAGGTTAGAAATTGCATGCAATAATGTGAACACCAGTTTAATGCACAGTGTTGACACTAGCAGTCATATGGCATAAAAGGAACGAGTCTCTACTCAGATAAAGGAACTTCTAACGCTCCATCAATACTGAGAATTGTAGTTAAAACTTCCAGGATTTAAAATGCCAAGCGGCATTTGAGTAGGTGAGAGTTACTTTACACACCATACATTTAAAGCACGTCCCCTCCCCTCCCTGGAATTGTAGTTAATTTTGTATTTTGATTTATTTTAATCCACATCAGGAGGGATCTTTACCCCACCCCAAAAACGTGTGTTTGAAATCCATTAAAAGAAATCATAATAATAGTAAATAGCACCAGGGGCAGACTTTGGTCATATGGCATCCTGAGTGAGGACAAAAATTTATGCTCCCTGCCCCCAGCTTTGTGTAGGTACCCATATAAATATATGTATTATTGTTGTTGTTGTTGTTATTTGCCCCCTGGGCTCTGCACTCTGTGGGGGGGGGACCACCCATACTGCCCTAAATCCGATGCTAATAGCACAGTGGTTCTGTTTTTAGGAAGACCCTCTGACTTGTCTTGCACTTAGACCAGATAAATATTTCCACATCCTGTCTAGTTGTTTGTTTGTTGTGTTTGTTTGTTTGTTTGTTTGTGTTTGTTTGTTTGTTTCAAAGCAATTGTGCCTAATGACTTACTTATTCAGTGGCATTTATAGTTGTTCCACTATCCTGTGGATTCTCTAAACCGGTTCTACAAATTCTTTAATAGTTCAGTGGCAACATGCTTGAACCACCTCAGTCGGTGACATGCAGTTAATCAGGTGCACTTAGTACAGACTAGCAGCTATATAAGACTGCTTGCCATATTTAAAAACAGGGATGGGAAACCTAGTCTTGTAGATGTTGGGTGGGTGGAGGTTTTGAAAAGGAAGGCTAGAGCTGTACCCTTGAAATCATGATCTCCCGAGATGGCTCTTCGTTCACTAACTGGCTAAGGATGCAATCCTAACCCATTTACCTGGGGGTATGGCCCCCTAACCTCAGTGGGACTTCCTTCTGAGTCAGGGGTGCCAACTTCAATAAAACAAAGGCGGTGGGTAAGCCCTTGCATAATGGATCACAAGACATGGTGCATGCACACCATTTGAATGGCATTGGCATGGCCCATCAACTTTGGGGAACCCGAAGGGACCTCAGCCCTTAGGAGTTGGCTCCCATGTGTAGACATGGATTGTGATGGACTAGTTTACTGAATCCATTACTTTTACTGAAGTATCCTTTACAGAATTCCGTAGGACTTGCTGGCAGCTAAGTGGGATTAGAAGCGTAGCCTTAGGCTGCCTACATTTAAAGCCCATTAACAACACCCCCAAGCATCCTGGGAACTGTAGTTTGTTAAGGGTGCTGGGCCTTGTCTGGGTGAGGGTCAACTACAATTTCCAGGATTCCTGTGGGGGCGTGCTTTAAATGTGTGTCACATAAAGCCTTTTGGTGCCTGCGATTCCTAGGAACAGGGCCAGATTTAGATTTGATGAGGCCTTAAGCTGCTGAAGGTAATGGGGCCCTTTATATGTCCAGCTGTCCTTTGTCACTATTTTTTGTGTTCAATATATGGTAATTTGAGGGATGTGAGTGGAGCTGTGATCTAAACCACAGAGCCTAGGGCTTGCTGATCGGAAGGTTGGGAGTTCGAATCCCTGCGACAGGGTGAGCTCCTGTTGTTCGGTCCCAGCTCCTGCCCACCTAGCAGTTCGAAAGCATGTCAAAGGAGAAGTAGATACATAGGCGCCGACTCCATGGGGCTTGAGGGGGCCCGAGCCCCCTCAAAAATTCGTTTGGGGGGGCTCTGCCCCCCCAATAATCTCCGGCGCCCCTCCAGCAGAGCGCCATCGCCGCCCCTCCCCCAGCCCAAAATGCACAGGGAGGGGCGGGCTGCATGCCTCCTGCCCTCCCTCCCGAGCAAAAGCTCCACCCAATTTCCTTTGGAGCTGATTAATAGGCGCAGCACGCTCTCCCCTATTCGCTCACGAGGCGGCGCCGCCACTTTATTTGCATATTCATGAGCTTATTTATTATTCATGAGCTTTCCCGGGCCCCCCCCCCCGATATTTTTTATAAGTCCGCGTCCCTGAGTAGATAAATAGGTACCACTCCGGAGGGAAGGTAAACGGTGTTTCCGTGTGCTGCTCTGGTTCGCCAGAAGCGGCTTAGTCATGCTGGCCACATGACCCGGAAGCTGTCTTTGGACAAATGCCAGGTCCCTTGGCCTATAGAGCGAGATGAGTGCGCAACCCCAGAGTTGTCCGCGACTGGACCTTATGGTATAATTACCTTTACCTTTACATAGTAATTTATGGACCTAACAGGTTGTTGTTGTTATTGTTGTTGTTGTTTAGTCGTGTCCAACTCTTCGTGACCCCATGGACCAGAACACGCCAGGCATTCCTGTCTTCCACTGCCTTCCGCAGTTTGGTCAAACTCATGTTGGTAACTTCGAGAACACTGTCCAACCATCTCGTCCTCTGCCGTCCCCTTCTCCTTGTGCCCTCCATCTTTCCCAGCATCAGGGTCTTAGATACCTAACAGGTATCTAAAGCCATTTGCACATAACAAAATATGTATGTTATCAAAGTAATTGTTGAACTGAAATACAATTAAGAAGTATATTAATAGTGAAATACAATTAAGTATATTAATAGTGCTTTTATCTTATATTTTGGAAATGTACATCCAGTGGTTTTTTTCCCTTTAATTTTTTTTGGGGGGGGCCTAAGCTACAGCTTGTTTAGCTTATACGTAAATCCGGCACTACCTGGGAACATGTCTGGCTCTGCTCGTAGGCGCTCCGCGAGCTCGATGGCGGCGCGCAAAGCGCCTCCGCCTCCGCGCCACGTTCCAGAGCCCTGAGCTCACCTCGCCCCTCTCCCGAGGGCAGCCAAGAGCGCCTACCTACAGCCAGGCGCGGGGGGAGGGGGAGGGCAGGACTGGAGCGGTGACGTCACGGAGGTGCTGCTGAGGCGCCGCCCCCTCCCGGGCCCTCCACCTCTCCCTTTTTAGGTATCAGTGAAACTGCCCAGTCGCCGTCGACGCTCGAGGAGGAAGTTGTTGGTGGCGCCTTTGCAGAGAGGCGCGTGCCGCGGAAATGGGGCGCCTCGGCCGGGCTTGGCTGGGGTTCGTGGTGCTGCTTGGAGCTCTGATGCTCGCTTCTGCCACAGGTAAGGCACGGAGAGCCCCGTGCTCGCCGAGGGGAAGAAGGTAGCGGGGTCCTTTTCTCTGCCTGCCCTCCAACCTTTCTCCTTCTAGAGATTTCGTGGGTCTCTGGCTCAGGTAGACTTGGTTTGCCTCTTCTTAGTCCGAGCAGCAGGATCGGATCCTTGTTTAGGCAGAGTGGAAGTTAAGTGCAGTGGGACTCCCAAACGAATGTGCAGAGAGACTTGCACCTTAGGGGATGTTAATCATTCCCACCCCTCTTTCAATTATTATTTATCCGTGTAAGGTAAACAAGGCTTAATGTCCTGCTTTGAGTGCATGGCTGCAAATCGTATAAGCTGTCCCAAGCATATACTGAATGCTTCCCCACCCCTCTTTTTTCACTTCTGGGTCGCCATAAGTCGTGTTTACCTGGAGTAAAGATCTTCAGCAGTGGCTTTCAGACTGCTCAACTTTATAGAGTCTTCTCCACACTGATTTATTTGCCTTTAGAAAGTGCGAACACCACTGACTTACACTTCCTCCTTGCAGCTTTTGGCTTTCACTTCAAAGCTACCAAGTGACTAATTTCAATGCCTAAAACATTTCTTTTTTTGGTGCAGGGCTGGGGGGGGGACGACTTAGAACATTGTGTTAATGTCTGATTTACTTTGAAGTCTACAAGAATTATCTGTGTTCTTGTGAATGGGTACTAGGTGTTATACTTCACTTTGATCTCTTCAGTAAGGCATCCAGTAAATCTTGTAAATAACAACAATAAAAAAATGTCTCTAAGACAGAAGGTTCTTACATAAACCTGATATCTTGACAATGCTTTCCTTTGAACCATGGCTTATATTTAAAATATGTATGTAAAATAGCTTGACACAGACTGACTTTTTTACCACATTAAAAAACCTAGTCTGAAAAAGAAAACTTAATGAGTCTTTAATTAAGCTCTCAGACATTAGTGCTAAGGATCTGATCTCCTGAAAAAATCAAATTATAATCTTCCTAACTGTAGCAAAACAGTTCTATCATGCATTAAGATGGGATTTTTGGGAGCAATGGATAACACTTTAGGCCAGCGGTTTTCAGCAGGGGGCTGGTCTACTGTCCATCAGACCTTATGGGGGGCTAGACTATATTTTGAAAAAAATAACAACAAATTCCTATGCCCCACAAATAACCCAGAGATGCATTTTAAATAAAAGGACACATTCTACTCATGTTAAAACATGCTGATTCCCGGACCATCCACGGGACGGATTTAGAAGGTGATTGGGCCAGATCCGGCCCCTGGGCCTTAGTTTGCCTACCCATGCTTTAGGCTGTGAGATTCAAAATAATTTTATTAGGCTTTGGTATTAGCTTGTAGTAAATGAATAGAATGCATAATCTAAAAGGTTAGGAAAGTGTTGATAACTTGGGGCTCTTTTCATGCCTCCTGGGTATGCCTTGCAGTGCAAACATTCTCAGGACTTCATTTTACATAAATGCAACTTGTACAATTGTAAAATGGCCTTATACCAGTTCACTGAAGGCTCTTCTTTGATCACTAAATGGACATCCTCTTTTGCTTACTACTTTTTGGAGGAATTGACTGGGCAGTCCAAGTTTCCAAGATACTAAGATTGGATAAAGAAAGTGTTTACTTTGTGTCTAAACTGCTCGATGTCAAGGAGTATTTATATATTTAAAGAGAGATAATGTAACTTTTCTGCTTTGCAAAGGTTTCTCTGCAGCTTTTAATTTTGTGATGGTGTTATTGGTTGTTTCTGCATCTGTTAAGCTGCTGTTTGAATCCAAATGTCTTTTATGGTTCCTGCAACTTCTGCCTGTGGAGCACAGTTAATTAAGAACAATCCAATACTTCTTTTCTATGGCATCTGTGCATTTAGACTCTGGTTTTGTTGCTCTGTTATATCAGCTTGAGAAATTTTCTAGAAAAAACACTCTCATTTTTAAAAAGGGTTCAATATCTACAAAAGATTTTGTAATATATATATATTTGCAGGAGTATGGCACCCGCCCCTAACATCTCTTTCAGCAGAAGCCAATGAAGTGGACTAAAAAGTCTGGCAAACTAGCTACACACACAATCACTCATTTATACCACGCCATTGGTGCACATGAAGCTTTCTGGCGTAAAACCAAAAAGGCAGTTCCTGTCATTCAAAGAACCTACATTCTGAAGTTGGAAAGTGGGGGGGGGGACAGAAGTATGTTGGAGACACGTACATATACTTTGTTGTGGTTGGAGATAAGCTGTACTTCCTGGAGTGATAATCATACAGAAGGTCCCAGATTCAAACCCCAGCATTTCCACGTAGGGCTAGGAAACACTGGAGAGCTGCTGCCAGTCAGTGTAAGACAGTATTGAGCTAGATGGACTAGTGGTCCGACTCAGGAACGTACCAAGAGAGTGGGTGGTTTTCCTAGCCAGGTCTGCCTTGGCCCTTGGGAGTGTGTTTTGCCTTCTCATACTGATCTGTACTGAAAGGGTACTGAAAGGGTAGCTACCACTTGTGCACTGCCTGTTCACACATAATGTCACTGTATCTAAACCATCCACTGCAGCTCCTGCAATGTGCCTTGGCACCCTTTTCAAATTTGACAGTGGAGATTGTGATTTACCGTACATCTTCCTACTGCAGGAGGAATGGTGGAGCAACATTCCTAGGGCTAAGGGACTATATTTGACTCTGTGAGAAATCAATGGGTGTAGTTGTCTTGCAAGACCTAGCTGCAGACGCCAACCTTGCTCCTGAGGATTTCACAATATGTTGTAAAAAACAGAGAGAGGAAGAGAAGAGAAGAGAAGAGAAGAGAAGAGAAGAGAAGGCATTTTGTAAAATTCCATATGGCTGGCCCTACCATTGGGTAGACAGAGTTGGCTGCCATAGTCTGCAGATGCTGTAAGGTGTGGAACGATGACAAGATGTTGGGTGATGGAGCTCTGGGCTGCATGGCCTCTCCTGCACCCCCTAAGCTAGCCACCACCTCCAGGGCACAAATGAGGTTGCTATCCTATAATGGCTATTTGATTAAGATCCAACTGTCAAACTGGTTGGTTCCTGTACATAGACCAATGGGGTTTGATCCTTTCCTTTAAGTCAGGCAGCAAAATATATTGGGTTGGCTCTGCAGAGTGAGTTTAAAAGTGAAATTAGTGTAGACTTCCCATTGTGACCTTTCTGTGGTAGGACATGGGTAATAGTTCCAGGGGCTAAGAGAACACTGGAGGTAGGCGTAGGAGGCATGTTTCTTGCTATCTCTTCTTTCCCATACCTCCTGCTCATTATTTGTGTACACTAAAAACACTTGCTAACAAAGTGAAAACATAAAAGTTTCAATACTGGTTTTTCAGGTGCTTTTGAGTGTGTGCTATACAAAGCACAATCTATTCCAGTTTTCTCCTGCTCATAGCGCTAATGAATGAGTGAGCCTTTTAGTCAGTGGCTTCAGTTAGCATCCAGTGTTAATATCTAACTACATAATGGCATGAGTTGCAGCTGTGTAACAACTTTGCTATTAGTCAGGGCCAAACCCTCTTGCAACCAAGTGTGCTGACCATGTTAGGTAGTTGGGAGCAGGCGTTGAAGAGCACTTTGGCTTAATACTCCACCTACTATTGCATTAGTTAGGCAGAACTATGTGCTATGAATGAAACATATTGTTCCCAGTCCTGTGCTTACTTTATATCACTGATGTAGAAGAAAGGTAAAGGTAAAAGGACCCCTGACCATTAGGTCCAGTCGCAGACGACTCTGGGGTTGCAGAACTCATCTCACTTTATTGGCCGAGGCAGCCAGCATACAGCTTCCGGGTCATGTGGCCAGCATGACTAAGCCGCTTCTGGTGAACCAGAGCAGCGCACGGAAACGCCATTTACCTTCACGCCAGAGCGGTACCTATTTATCTACTTGCACTTCATGCTTTCAAACTGCTAGGCTGGCAGGAGCAGGGACCAAGCAATGGGAGCTCAGCCTGTCGCGGGGATTCGAACCGCCAACCTTCTGATCGGCAAGCCCTAGGCTCTGTGGTTTAACCCACAGCGCCACCCATGTCCCAGAAGAAAGGTACTGTTAAGTATTTGGGAGACAGATAGATACAGATGAGAATGAATGAATGAATACAATGTGTTTCTCTCCCTTGAGCCCAAGAGACGGTTCAGTCCTTTTTGTTTTCAAAACTATTTCATAGCAGTGCATAGGTTATTAATCCATAGCTTGACTGTGTTCACCAACTCTTCCAAACAGCGTCTGCTTGAAGTCACCACACCCCCAACTTCCACCTCCTTTCCCCAATACCATTTATTCTTTGTGTAATACACTTACAATACAAATGCAATACAAATACTCACTGGATTGCTTGAAAAACTCTTAAGGCACAAAATAATAAGCCTAACTGGCAGCAAAAATGGCTGAGAACCAATGAAGTATAGTGGTTAGAGTCCCAGGCTAGTACTGGAGAGACCTGGGTTCAAATCCCAACTCAGCCATGAAGCTCAAGGTTGAGGCCTTTCTTCAGAAACAATCTTATTTGCATCACAGGATGTTTGTGAGAATAAAATGAAGAGGGGGAAGCAGTCCACCTCCTTGAAGGAAGGGTGGGATAAAAACATGATAGATAATAAAGTAAAATGACCTCCATAGGCTTTAGCAGGAACAATGGTCAGGCATAAGGAAGGATTAAGCATGATGGATAAATAAGGTAAGAACAGCCACTGAGAGTTTTTCCAGGAACAATGGACAGGCATAGGAAGGATTAAGCATGGCCTTCACACTCTCTTCTTCAAAAGATTCTAAATTCGTGGGTCGTCTTGATGGAGTCAAGCTTGCCAGATAGCCATGTCAGTTGAATGGTAGAACTCCCCCAAACCAAATTGAATTATAGTATCCAATTAAGTATTTAGGAGTGTTCTCTATGTAGGCTTCATGATGATCATGTTTGGTTTTTCACCAATGAGCAGCTAACTCTCTTGCTTTTATCTTCTTTTTAGAGAGAAATCCAACCAACCGGACAAAAGGAAGAAGCTTTATTGGTCATAAGGTCAATACAAGTGACACCTCTAAAGATGCATACACTGTGGATGCTTTTGCAGCCAAAATCCTCACTGGCAAATTGACGACAGTCTTCCTTCCCACGGTCTACATTCTAGTGTTCATCATTGGCTTGCCGAGCAATGCTATGGCTCTGTGGGTCTTCTTCTTGAGAACGAAAAAGCGGCACCCAGCGGTGGTCTATATGGCTAACCTGGCAATGGCAGATCTCCTCTTCGTTATCTGGTTCCCTCTGAAGATTGCATACCATATTAACGGCAATAACTGGATCTATGGCGAAGGCTTGTGCAAAGTACTTGTTGGGTTCTTCTATGGAAACATGTACTGCTCTATCCTTTTCATGACATGCCTCAGCGTACAAAGGTATTGGGTGATTGTGAACCCCATATTGCACTCAAGAAAGAAGTCGGAAATTTCTGTGGGGATTTCAGCTGCAATATGGGTACTCATCCTCCTTGGCACCATTCCATTGTATCTCGTTGACCAAACTGTTTATGTTTCTAACCTCAACATCACCACTTGTCATGATGTCCTGCCTCATGCAGTGTTGGCTAAAGACATGTACAACTACTTCCTTTCTCTAGCAATTGGAGTTTTCTTATTCCCCGCTGTTCTCACCACTGTTTCCTACGTCCTCATGATAAAGACTCTGAACGCTTCCATTACAGATGAGAACATTGGCAAGAAACGGAAAAGAGCCATCAAGTTCATCATTACTGTGCTTTCCATGTACTTGATCTGTTTTTTGCCCAGTAATGTTCTGCTCGTGTTACACTACGCCCAGATCACAACCCACAACACCAGTAATGTATATGCCTTGTACATTGTAGCGTTGTGCCTTTCTTCCCTAAACAGCTGCATCGATCCATTTGTCTATTACTTCATTTCAAAGGACTTTAGGGACAACCTTAAAAACGCACTCCTCTGTCGAAGCGTGCGCACTACAAGGAGGATGCAAGTCTCTCTCTCGTCAAACAGATACCCAAGGAAGACCCCCTCTTATTCCTCCGGTTCACAGACTACGAAGTCAACCTACTAAATTTATATTTGGATGGAAGTTTGGTCTCCTGTTGGCAATGAAAAACTGAACAGTGTTTGCCTTACATAACTTCATAAGAACTTCCAAACTGCTCTATCCTTCCATCTTTCCTTTGGGATGGAAAAACCAAAGCAGCTGGCCTGATACGTGCGCTAAATAAATCAACAGGTTTCTGCTTCTGTAGACAAGTTTGTTGGATTTAAAGGGAACCTTCAGCGTAAATGCTGATAGCCACTACTAGTTCCCAGGTTTATTGTTATGGTCTTATGTAATCACTAATCTTCAGTAATAATTAAAAGGTTTGTGTTTTGAGGGTCACAGTCCTTCATGAGATAAGTCTTACAACACACATGTAGCAGTTTGTAGACAGATGATTCAGTTATGTTTGCCAAACCTATCTGTTGCCAATCTCTCTCAAGGCCCTATTGTATTACTGATGTCCAAGTGAGTATTGTTTGCACTGAGATATATATAGATATAAATATATATCTAAGGTTTTTTTATATATATAATTTATAGACAACTCTTTATATTTTAAATATGCTGTGAATATGCAATGAGACCAATAATGTAGTCTCAGTGTAGCATGCAATTATGTGCTTTTTTTCTAAAATGTACTTTGCAGTAATTTTGTTTCCAATATTTTAAACTTTTTGTAAAGTGGTACTTTTAATAAACTCCAATTTTTGTCTATTATGTTTAAAGTATAAATATTGTCTCAAACAGCATTAAAGCAGAGGTGGGGAGCCTCATACCATGGAGCCCAAATGTGGTCCTCCAGACCTCTCTGGACTCTTCCCAAGTGGCACCCCTGCAACTTGCTCTGCCCATGAACTGAGCCAAGGTAGGGTGCCTTGTGATATTTGTATGCTGTGCTCACAGGTAACAAACTGACCAATGACCTTTCCGTTCAGCAAGTTCTTAAATGTGAATTATATGAGGGGATATGGGATCCAGTTTGAAAAATAAATTTGCAGATTTTTAAAAGGACTTATTGGCCACATTTGCATATAATGCTAAGCCAAATGGGCTGCCTTCTGCAATGGTGATTGCAGCCACTTTGTTCCTCCCTGGTCCTTTTAGCTCTGCATAATGCAGCAGCTAAGCTCTGCCTGTTATAAAAACCAGGAATTGTGCTTAAGTTCTTTTTTTCTAACCATGATCTGTAGCCAAGGTTTTTTCTCGGGTACAGATCATGGTTAATGAGGACTGCAGTGAGTAGTATGCATGACACACACTAAGCCAAACCTGAGCTAAAAGAATTTCTTAAGAACAAAGCGAGAGTGAGCTTTGCATGAACTAATACGTTTGCACAGTCCTGCTAAGCCATAGTTTGGTTCAGTGAGGCCCTTGTTCATGTGTCTCCTCCATGAGAGGTCCAAAAGGTGACAACACTAAACAGTGCCTTTTCTGCAGTGGCTCCCCATTTTAGAATGCTCTCCCCAGGGAGGTTTGACTGGCAGCTTCATTATACACCTTTAGGTGCCAGGCGAAAACATTCCTTCAACCAGGCCTTTGGCTGATTAACATCAATACCCTTTTAAATGAGTTTGTGGGAGGGGGGTTATTGGTTTGTTTTTGTTCTTACTATGTATTTTGTGTTTTTTATCTAACAATTTTATGTTGTGAACCTCCCTGAGATCTACGGATGAAGGGCTGTATACAATTTTTTTAAAAAACAAGAATAATAAACATAAAGTGTTATGCAAAGTGGGCCACTGTGTTTCTGAGCCATGGAACAAGAATTTGGTTGGTGCTGTGTTTTGCTTGGTTCTGCTAATAATTACAATCCCTAACTTTCCCTTTAACTCCCAAAGCATGCCATGAGAAATGAAAGTCTCATATAGACCATTTTACTTAGGAAGCTTCCTGTTTCACCAGCTAGTGTTCTTATTTTGTCTCCTCTGAGTCAGCTGCTGGGGAGACTGGTCAATGTTGCCATGTTTCTGACTCAGAAGTAACTGAATCATCATAAGGTCACTGTAGAAAGACCCACCCTCACAGGTGACTGCTGGCTTCATTTTGGCACAACCAGCCACTACTGGGCTGTACTAGAAGAGAATCATGCTCTGAATGACAATGATTCATGAAGAAATACTGGAAGGAGTTGGTTCCTCCAGTTGTTCTAACTTTCTTAATAACTGGGGTACAAGAATGAGTTGTGCTTCTAATTCAGTGAAGGGTCAAAATGTACCTAAGCAGTTCAGAAAACACTATAAAAAAGAGTTACATAAAGTGTGTCATCACACCTTGAATGGAAAAATTAATAGCTCTGGTGCATCATCGAAATAAAGGACCATCTGGCCCAGCATTTTCTTTCCCCTAGCAGCCTACCCACACATTTCCAGAAAGTCCGCAAGTGGGGCATGAAGACAATAGCCCTCTTCTATTCTGGTTGCTGCTATCAGCAGTTGGCCCTCAGAGCATATAGCTACCATGATTTGCAGCCACTTGTCCTCCATGATGTTTTTTTTAAAAAATGAACCTGAGTTTTCCTGTGTTATAATGTATGCTCAACCGCTGACCTATGGACATGCCAATTTAGTGGGCTGAAATATAAAGCCAGAAGTGACTTTGGGGGTACACCAGTTGAAGCCTTTGCTCAGTGCAGGACCTGCAATGCCAGATGCAACTGCAGCTTCCCTTATAGATAATGGTTCAACCTCTCCTGAAATTACTCCAGTGAAGGAGAGCCCACCATCTCCCTGTGTAAGGTAAAGGTAAAGGTACCCCTGCCCATACGGGCCAGTCTTGACAGACTCTGGGGTTGTGCGCCCATCTCACTCAAGAGGCCAGGGGCCAGCGCTGTCCAAAGACACTTCCAGGTCACGTGGCCAGCGTGACATCGCTGCTCTGGCGAGCCAGAGCCGCACACGGAAACGCCGTTTACCTTCCCGCTAGAAAGCGGTCCCTATTTATCTACTTGCACCCGGAGGTGCTTTCGAACTGCTAGGTTGGCAGGCGCTGGGACCGAGCAGCGGAAGCGCACCCCGCCGCAGGGATTCGAACCGCCGACCTTTCGATCGGCAAGTCCTAGGCGCTGAGGCTTTAACCCACAGCGCCACCTGCGTCCCTCTCTCCCTGTGTAGGCCACATTTAAATCATGCATTTAAAGCACAATTGATACCACTTTGAACAGTCATGACCCGCCCCTCCACGAAAAAGAAAATAATTCTGGGAGCTGTAGTTTGTTAAGGGTTCTGAGAGTTCTTGGGAGATTCCTGTTCCTTTCACAGAGCTACAGTTCCCTGAGTTCCCTGTGAAGAGGTAGGGAGTGATAAACCACTCTGGCAACTACAGCTGTAGGAGGGGAATAAGAGTTGCCTGGCAACTCTCAGTACCTTTAACAAACTACATATATATATAAGAAAGGGCTAATTGGAGATTCTGGTATCATGCCAGCCTGAATGAGTGCTCTGGTCTACTGTATGGAGAAATAAATTGGACTCTGGCACTTGGAAGTGAGCCACTGCAAAGTTCATGATCCTGGGAGTTAAGGTAATACCTGATACTGTATATCATTTTCATTCCATCTCATGTTTTTGGATCAAGGAAGTGCTCTTGTGTGTCCTAATCATGTTATGTAAGGAATAACAAAGCGCTCAGGGAGTTGCCTTCCCAGCGGAAGCAAAGGGAGGAATCTGAAATACACAAAGCAAGCAGGTACTGTATTCATACCTAATCAAGCCAAGAATGTTGCAGAACAAGATTATTACTGTTTCTTGTTCCAGGTTTCATGCCCTTAGGGTTAATATACCAAATCTAAAGGGCCATGCTTTGTGTGAATAATAAACTTGATTATGATAATTATGATGGTGATAATACATTTATTGGACCTGCCCAGGGTGACTAGCAACCATTAGAAAAATACAACCTGATGACCAAAATTTTCCTGATGCAGCACATACAGAAGGCATTAAGGTGTCACTCCCGGTGGATGTCAGTTGCCCAAACAAACTTCCATAAAGCAGCATGCTCAACACACAAGCCTGGTAGACCTTAATCTTGGTGTTGGACATTAGCATCACATTCTCCCATACCCTTGTGAAGGGGCCAGCCATTGGCATTCCTGCCTTGTCAATATGCTTGTCCAGCTCAATATCACTGGAAAGGTTGCTGGTTATGGTGGAGCTCAGGTAGACAAGATAAAAACATTATTCCTTCTTAAAAAAAATATTAAAATACAATATACTGAAGAAAATAACTGAAAGATATGGGGCAGACAGGGCTGGCCCAAGGCATTTTAGCATCTGAGGTGAACAACAAAATGGCCAAAAAACAAAACAAAACAAAAAAAATGCTAAGGAAGAAGGGCTGAGTGAAAATCTACATCAGGAACAAGGGGGAAATAAAGATGTGTAATGCTTTATTAAGGGACATAGGTGGCACTGTGGGTCAAACCACAGAGCCTAGGACTTGCCGATCAGAAGGTCGGCAGTTCGAATCCCTGCGATGGGGTGAGCTCCTGTTGCTCGGTCCCTGCTCCTGCCAACCTAGCAGTTTGAAAGCACGTCAAAATGCAAGTAGATAAATAGGTACCGCACTGGAGGGAAGGTAAATGGTGTTTCCGTGCACTGCTCTGGTTTGCCAGAAGCGGCTTAGTCATGCTGGCCACATGACCCGGAAGCTGTATGCCGGCTCCCTCGGCCAATAAAGCGAGATGAGTGCGCAACCCCAGAGTCGGTCACGACTGGACCTAATAGTCAGGGGTCCCTTTACCTTTAATGCTTTATTATGTTTTTATATATGCTGTAAGATGCCCAGAGTGGCTGGGGCAACCCAGTCAGATGGGTGGGGTACAAATAATAAAAATAATTATGATTTATATCTAGAAACACCCAAGGCATTTGCTTCACCTTGCCTCATGGGTGGGCCAGGCCTGGGGAGAGGACTCAGGAGGACTAGAAATGAGCAGCAGGAGGAGCAAAAAGGAAATGAATCAGGGAGGTGTGAGTACTCCATAATCCCAAAACCATGATATGCCAAATGTGCATCACAAGGGACAGTGAAATGTGGCTGTTTTAGAAAAAAAAAATCAGACTACTATTAGCTATGCTAAAAGCAGTTTTTAAGGAAAGACATGTATTGCCTAGACAGAAAAAAATAATATGTGGTTCACATCTCCAAAATTCAGGAACAAATTACTAGCCGAATTTTGAAATGGTACAGGTATGCCCTCATACATTAGAATAGATATAGTGTATTCTATATGTCATAAGAGCTCCCTCTTCTGGTTATAGCTTATATTAAAGGTCCTTTATAAAAGTTATTCTGATCCTTAGCTACCGGTAATTTAAAGATTTAGGCAAATATCTTTCTTAGATTTAAATATTGCTTCTTAGTTCACAATATATTATGATTCTCACTACACCTGAGCTATGAGCTTGTGTCCTTGGGATCTCTTTCCCCCATCCCTCTTTGTTGAGCTGTGAGCTGACTTGTTCACAGCTGCGTTGTGCCCTTTGCTGGCGCCCAAGGCTCACACACACGCATGCACCAGGCAGGACCAGAGGATTAGCTTGAAGGCTGAACAAAACCCACTACGCCAGCCCAACCCTCCCTGCCACAGGCACAGAGCACAGATGGTTCACAAGGCCGCACTTTGCCACCTGCCTACCTGCCCACGAAGTGGGGAGCCTGGTCGGTCGGCCGACAGATGCAGCCTTTGGCGGGTGCATCCCCCCAATGCTGACTGGGCAGACATTCAGCGAGGGGGCCAGTGTGCAGCAGCAAGGCCAGGCTGGGCTCCGGGGCCCAGAAATCCCCAATGGCAGGCAGGATGGGGATCCCTGCACCTGGCTTGCACCCACTCAAAATCATACACCTGGGGCCACGGCCCTCCCCATGCTATGTCACTGCTTGTTCAGCCCTTAGCCAGAACCCCTGCTTATCTCCTCCTCCTCCTTTCCTTTCAAAGGAATTCTGCTTGCTGGGTTCTGACCAGCTCTTGCTTCTCACTGACTCCTGACTTCTGGCCTAGGCAGAGTAGACCACAACTCTGATTACCACTGACCATTGGCCATGATAGCTGCGGTTGGCTGGAGGGGGTGTTCAAGGACACCTGGAGGGCACCATAACAGATAAGAACAAAGCAAGGACTTGCTGGACCAGACCAACGGCCCATCTAACATCCTGCTCTCACATCCGGCTCTCTGGTTTTACGTGGTATTTTTGTTTGACTATTACTGTTTGTTTTATATTGTACACAGCTTGGAGATTTTTAAACTATTAAGCAGCTTATCAATGTTTTTGAATGAATGAATGAATCACATTTTGGGCTGGTATAAGCTTAAAACAGAGATAGGGAACCTGCAACCAACCAGATGTCATTGGTCTGCAACTCCCAACATCCTTTAGTATTGGCCAGGCTGGCTGAGCCTGACGGGAGTTGGAGTACCATGGCCTCTGGAGGGCCACAGGCCTAAAACAATTTCAAAACAAACCAAGATAATACATTTTGCTTGTGTGCCTTAACTAGGTCCATGAACCTTCACTTTCAAATGTCAAACGTTCCACTGCTTGAGGCACAATTTGACTACTAGAACTTGAATCAAAATCTCCTTTAAAAGTGCTAAAATATAACTGGACAGAAAGCAAGGCCAAAACCTATAACAGCATGTTTCATAGAAACTTATTTTGTTGCTGATCTGTACCTGGCTTCCTGTTGCTGCTTCTCCTCATTTGCACCTGGGGCCTGCCCTACCATTAGAGTGAGGCAGCTGCCTCAGATGGCACATGAGTGGAGAGTGACATCAAGGCTTCAAAGGACAGAGACACTCTATCTATCTATCTATCTATCTATCTATCTATCTATCATCTATCTATCTATCTATCTATCATCTATCTATCTATCTATCTATCTATCTATCTATCTATCATCTATCTATCTATCATCTATCAACTATCTATCTATCATCTATCATCATCTCCATCTATCTATCATCTATCTATCTATCTCTATCTATCTCTGTCTATTTATCATCTATCTATCTACCGGTATCTATCTATCTATCTATCTACCTATCTATCTATCTATCTATCTATCTATCTATCTATCTATCTATCCATCCCACCTGTGAGGATCTGCCAGGCAGAGGTATAAGTACCTAGGGTCCCTTGTACCCTTGGCAAGGAGTTCTGCTGAGGCACTCAGAGGGGCCTGTGCACTTCACCCAGTCACCTAGAGCAGTGGAGGAACGGCCTGGGGAGTGAAGGGCAGGCTTCTAGCCACTCCAAGCCAGAGTGGAGAGGCACAATTTTTGCACCCGCTGTGCCTGTACTCTTGCAAGGACGAACCTTGCAAACACCTAGGTACACATCTGCTGCAAGTGATGGCCACAGGTAACCAAGGTAGCTCTTACCAACCCCTCCAAACTGGATATTGAGTTGGGAGGTGTGTGCATGTGGCCCCACTGAGTACCACAAACATGAGGTTCTTTGGGAGCTTTTTATTTCTAGGGGCAGCTGGTGATCAAGGTTATTCTTTTAGCTGTCCCAAATAAGTTGCAGGGATCAGAGGTGCACAAAGCTTAACTATTATTTCCCATGATATTGTTTGTTGATTTTGCTGTCCTCACAGCTTAGAGGACTTAGCTAGCTGTTTAAGGGTTTTTTAGGTAGGTAGATTCCACTTCTATGTGTTTGCTTCTCTAGCAAGATAGCACACAAAACACTTAACTGTGCAAATTAAATCTAAAGTATTCAGCATATAACTCCATTTCAGCACACAAGGGGGAGCCACACTCCAAATAAAATTTCGACTTATAATGCACACAAAAATTCCACCAACGATTATATCTGAACCCTGTAATAGAAGTGTGCATTGGCTCTGTTTGTTCCCTGAATTAAGTGATGAACTTCAGTGATTTAGGTAAGGTCCTCCTGCTTCCTAGTCAGACTGCACCGTTCACAAGGCATCTCAAGATGTCTCAAAGTTATTGAGTGGCTCTGTGGTCTGGCTGTCCCTAACATAAACCTGCTAGTTCCACCGACGCCCAAGAAATGAAACCAGGCTTACTGGGGAAATGCTCAGAGCCAAAAATCTTTGGCAGGGGGCAGAACCCCAATAATAAGCACCATTGGGTCACAGGGCCATTGCTGAGGGGTGACATTCCCCATTTCAGTGGTACCTTTAGTTACAAACTTACTGGTAATTTGTTCTGGAGGTCCATTCTTAACCTGAAACTGAAACTAGAGATGTGCTTTCGCTAATGGGGCCTCTTGCTACCACTGCGCCGCCAGCACACAATTTCCATTCTCATTCTGGGGCAAAGTTCTCAACTCGAGGTAACTCTTCCAGGTTAGCGGAGTTTGTAACCTGAGGCATTTGTAACTCAAGGTACCACTGTATTTCCTTGGGACCCATGCTCTTTTTTCCACCTCCACCCATCCCCTCAATGCAAACATCTCACTTCGTGTGAAGCAACCCTAGACACGCCCAAAAATGTAGCACAGGTAGGAAAGATCTTACACCTATCAGAGCAACCTCAACACCTCCTTAGGGAGGACGACTTCATGTTTTCTGAATCATAGCCCTAAGTGCCAATTAGTAGAAATACAATTTGCTGTATTTACTTCTTAGTGGGGACTGAGAAGAAATTCAATTCAGATCGCATGTAAAAGTTGAATCTATCGAATCTGCATTTTTCAAAGCAATATGAGAACTGACACACAGCCACCTTTTGATGCAGTTCTCTAACTAAAGTTTACAAAAATGCACATATTAGGTAAAAGTGTGCATAAATATGAATGTATTCTTGAAATGACACATAAAAAGGCATTGTGTTAAGAAAAATTACTTTCAAAAATGTGTAAATACAAAAAAATGTGTTTGTTAGAAATTTGTACTCAAAGTTATTTTGTGAGGATTAAAAAAAAAAATCAAATTGCTGTAGAAATGTGAAGAGCCAAATTTTAGATTGGAAAAAATGAGAAATTGGGAAATCAAAACTGATGGACCCTTCCGCTCCTACTTCTAGTGAATCAATAAGATGCAAACAGCATACAGCTACAGTGTTTTCTAAGTGAATTTTCCTGCCATTCTTTCATGAAGAGGGCTATCTTTTAGTGCCATCACCTGTGCTTTGAACGCCTTTGCATCTCTAGTACTCTTTTGAGTTTGGAAATTATATGCTGAAGGTTCGGTTTTAACTTCTGAAGCGTGATAATCCAGTCTCACACTGGACTGGACTTAGATCAATACCTTATGAAATCAGAGGCAGCCTTCCTTCACCTGGTGCCCTCCAAATGTTTTGGTCTACAACTCCCTTCGTCCTCAGTTTGGATTGGCTGTGCTGGCTCACTGGGACTGATGGGAACTGTAGTCCAAAACACCCCAAGGGTACCAGGGGGAGGTTAGTGTAATGATTAGTATGTTGGAGTAGCACTGGGAGGAGACAGGTTCAAACCCCCCCCCTCAGTCATAAAGCTCACTGAATGATCTTGGACCAATCCCTATTTCTCAGCCTTCATTACCTCACAGGGTCATTGTAAGGGTGAAATAGGGGAATAGGGGGTAGGAAATGTATACTTCCCTTAGCTCCTTAGGGGAAGGATAGGATATAAATGAAATAAATCATAAGGCAAAGCACTGCATCTTCTTGTTCTGTATTTGTTGTATTCCCAGTGGTTGGCTTCCTAGCAACTAATTGGATTTCCATCCTCGATGTTTTAATGAAGTTGCCGCTTTTATACTCCTAGCTCCTTACTGAATGCTCAGGGAAGCCAGCCAGCCTCAAGAAAGCCACCTGGGGAAAGATACCTACACCTGTTGACGCATAACAAGCAGTCACAAATAAAGTGAAACCCAGGAAGGGGGAGACATTTTATCATTGGTGATTTCCCTCTAGAAACCCCAGGGGAATTTGGTAAGCTAGGGTGGAACCCTCAGAATAGAGTTGACTACAGTCTGTACCTGCTGGAGACAATACTTTATTTGGGACCACTTCAGAACAGGTAGGAAGAAATGCTCCAATTTTGCCTTGTTAGATGTATCTTGCTTCTTTGCCCTTTCAGGAAAACGTGTGGCCACTTAGAGATGACTGCACACCCAATGAGCTCAATACATTTCTTCCTGGATTCATTTGTAAAAGTGCTCTCCTAAATTAGTGCCGTAAACAAGTTTGTGCAGCTGGTCAGATGACAAATATTTAGTATCACAGAAGCTCTGAATTCTGTATTGACTTTCTGGGCAACTGTGTTTATCTCTGTGCATATACAGAAATGCTTACGTTTTAGATGGTTCATGCAAGGTTGCTATAAGTCTTCCCTTTATCTCCCTTTGTAGTATGCCAACACTGCTGGAAGGTGCGATGGACACCTTAATCAAGGTCTTTCACCATTACTCAGGAAAAGAAGGGGACAAATATAAACTCAATAAAGGAGAACTCAAGGAGCTCCTCACCAGCGAACTTACTGACTTCCTTTCGGTAAGACAGAGTCATGGTTAAATCTTTTTTTCACCGACTGCTTGCTGGACATGGGGAGGGGGAATAGCTACTGGAGGATCCTTGACAAGTATTTCATATGCCGTTAGTTCACCCAGACATGCAATTAAGTCTTTTCTGCAACAGCAGCTGCACTGTGTGCAAAAATAGTTGCTATATTTTGCCACATCCAAGGAAATGTGCTCTGGTGACCAAGTACTTAGGACCCTGGATTATGTTATTATTAGAAAGCTTTATCCAAATAGTCAGCTATAATGTTAAGTTTCGATATGGATGTGAAAGTCTTGGGTTCAAATCCCAGTTAACTTATAAAGGTTTCTGGCTGGTTGTGGGAAAATATCATGCCATAGCTCAGCTAAATGTCTTGTCTAGGCATTACATCCAATATGGTAGAAGTCAGTTTGTGCATTGTGAGCTTCCCTGCTCCCACTGACATGGATCAGTGGTGGACCAACTTGGTACATGATGGCCCCAGTTTATATGGTATAGACAAGTAACGGGATGGGAAAGGTAGGAGATGCACAGTAGTCATGGTGATCCCCATAGCAAATGTAATATCTAAATGAATGGGGAGCTGATTTTACTCATTCACTGGGGAAGAGGCGATGTTCCTTTTCAAAGTAGAAAAACTGTGTTCCACAGAACACAGCTTCAGTACTGAATTAACGACACAAGTGCGCACACTCAAGTGTTCTTAGTGGTTAAAGCAAAACTAATTCTCAGCTGCTATGTTTTTGCTTAAGAGTTTAAGAATATTTCAAGTGCCGTGTTATTTAGAACAAAATACCTATCTAGTCTAAGAATCCGGAAGGCTAACAAAAGTGCTGCAGAAGTGAATCATCTGATTTGTTTTATTTATTTATTTTCCTTTTTTTTTTTACTGGCCAGTCTTCAGCAGCGGCTCTCATAGCAGCTTACAACAAAACCACAAAAATGCAATATAGAAAAGAATACAGCGCAACATACAAATTAGAGCAGAAAGCTTAAATGTCCTCTTTGATGTACAGAATGACTCCTCTGCTGCATCCTGCCCTTCCTATAGAGTTTGTATCCAAAGATAACCTCGTCCCACTGGCTTTCTCCTCTTTTACCAGGATTTCTGTTATGCCCACAATAGCTATACTCTTCTTTAAATCCAAGCATTCCAGTTCAGCCATCTTGGCCAGTGTATTAATTGTACTACATTGTTCAGAGGCAACAAACCTATGGTGTCACAATACTGCAAACAGCAAGGGGTGGCTGTACCTTATTCACTAGGCTAAAGCAGGGACAGAAGGAAGTTGGGTTGGGGTTATGAGATAGAGATTCTATTTTCTTCAATGGTGGCGATAGGTTCTCTTTGGGAATGGTTTTAATGTGGTCCGTTAGCTGTATGTGACTCATACCATGTACAATGTACAAATAGGTATGGGAAAATTGGTGGATGAGGGTTTCTTTTACTTACTTTCCTTTCTCTTGGTTCCTTCTTAGACTGCATATACACCATTTATTTAAAGCACATTTCACATGCATTACCCTCCCCCAAAGAATCCTGGGAACTGTAGTTGAATGGTGATTGGAACTGTATCTCCATGAAGGCAGATTAGTTGAGGGGGAAATGTGCTTTTGTATACACAGTCTTACTCGCTCTGTCAGCCTCATAGGCTGCACCATCTGTGCAGCTGAATCATAGCCACAGGGTGCTATCCCCGACTGCCTCAAGGCAACCTCACCCCTGCCTCTTCCAGTCCTTTCCCTCTTCCCTTCAGACCTATTCAGCTGCGGCCATGTCAGGCATAACGTTACTGGTATTTGCCCCATTCCTTAGTATGTAATGCAATGGTTGAGAAGCATGCAAATAGGTCTGATATGAGGGTGGGGATTAGTGTAATGCAGGCGTAGGCGAGCTCGGCCCTCCAGATGTTTTGGGACTACAACTCCCATCATCCTGTTAGCTAGGGATGATGGGAGTTGTAGTCCCAAAACATCTGGAGGGCCGAGTTTGCCTATGTCTGGTGTAATGGCTGCCAATGTCTCAAAGGTACTGATGCCTCCCCAGAGCAAATAATATTCCCTTAGGCAAATTATTAGAAAGAAGAGGCATTTAGGGTATTTTTATTGTGTCTGTAAGCCTCTTTGAACCATTTCCACGAGTCAAATGACTAATAAGTGATAATACCTAGGCGAAAGTTTACAGCAGGGGTGTGCAACCTTTTGGGAGCTGAATACCACTGTGGGCAGAGGTGTGAAGTAGGCAGATCAATGGATGTGACTCTTAACTTTGTAAAGTAGGCTACATATGACAGTTAAAGGATGAGATTCCAACTTGGCAGAAGCACTCAAGGAGAGAGCAGATCAGGACAGGTGAGCTGTGCTGCTGGGGAGAGCCCCAAGAATTAGATGGAGAGGCCTGGTAGTTACTCACCCTTGGTTTAAAGAAATCTCAATCATAACTTGCTATCTTCTTCTCCACCTTTCTGGTGGTATTGCTGTTGACCATGCTAGTAAGGTGGGCAGATGGGCAGAAAGATAGAATATGTAGATCAAAGAGTATGTAGATCAAAGTGTATACAGATGAACTTTGGTCTATGTCTGGAAATTTTCTTGCTTTTTAAGTGCTTCTTCAGGCCTGAAGCCACATGCAGTTTTTTTCATAGATTGATTGGAAACTCCTGTGGACTCTAAATATAGCTTCCTATCTATCCTGAGCAGAGAGGTGCCTGAGAAGAGCTCTCGCTACAGGACACATTATCAGTCCTGATGTGATTTGTGTTCCTCTATTTTGTTCCTAATTTATAACGCCGCTGAAGTTCTTGTGTTAAAAAAAGAAAGATCTGATATATAAGTGGCATCCTGTAGTCTATTAATCCTAAGAAATCGCATAGTCTTAAAAACTGGCAGCTCTGCAGAAAGGGGAAGAAATAAAAAAAGGAACCTGTCATCAATTTTCTCGGATTGGATTCTTTCTGTCCTGCATTCCATCTTAATAAAATATCTCTGTTTGTAGCGACCCAGTCCCCAGAGTAATCAGCCAGCACTAACTAGATGTGCTTCAGACTTTTGAAGATTAAGAAGAAATCGTGGATTATATCTGGTTTAGGTTGAGTCCACATGTTTAGCTTCCAGTGCTCCTAATTTAGTCCTGGTTTGTAGAGCATATTTCACACATTAGGATTAAAGCAGCTTTTGCCTCTGTCGGGTTTGTAATGGTGTTTTTAAAAAACTGTAGGAGCCACAATGCTAATTCACATTGCAAATTCGTCTTCTACACAAACAACTATTATCATTAGCATGCAAGAAGCTGAAAACCTCACATGTGAAAATGCCCTTGAAATAATTTCACTAGTACACAGAAGTTCATATAAATCTAGAATGCAATATACATAGGGTCGCAGAGCGGTTATCTATACAGCTGGTGGTAATTAGGGTAAATTCTAGGTTTAGATTAATTGGGATACAGATACTGGAAATTACTACAATATTTTGAGTTTGGGGAGCTGACTAACAAAACTCGGGTTGCAATTCTATACCCACTTGTCTTGGGAGTAAGCTTCATTGAACTCTATGGGATTTAGTTCTGAGTATACATATACTGTATAGGATTACCATCTTCAAAGATCAATTCCCTCTTCTCCCTCCTACATAAGAGAACACCTCTCTGTGCTCTTTGCTTGCAACATGTGTGTGCAGTCCCTAAAAACATATTTATATGCAGATATAACCAGTTTGTTGTCTAAAATTCAGATACCTGATCTACTAAGACAATACATTGGATGATGGCCATAGTGGGAAAACATTGACATTTAGCTTATTAATAAAGTAAACCATCTACACTATTAGAAATAAATATTATGTTGTTCAAAGTTGAGGCACCTCATATACCTGCTGCAGACACTGGTAAATATCACAGTACAAATAAGAAATTCCCTGAGGGTTAAGGACAGTGTATGCACATGCCCTCAAGGAAATAAAAAGAAATCTCTAATGTAATTTAACACACATCTCAGAAGATTCTCTAAGCAAAATTGAAATGTATATATCTATCTATCATCTATCTATATCATCTATCATCTATCTATCTATCTATCTATCTATCTATCTATCTATCATCTATCTATCTATCTATCTATCATCTATCTATATCTATCTATCATCTATCTATATCTATCTATCTGTTTTTGCCTTTATAGTGTCAAAAGGATCCCCAGTTGGTTGATAAGATTATGCAAGATCTTGATAGCAATAAAGACAATGAAGTGGATTTTAACGAATTTGTGGTTCTGGTTGCTGCCTTGACTGTTGCATGCAATGATTTCTTTGAAGAGCAAATGAGGAAAAGGGGAGAATAGAAATGGTAGGTGAAGCATGTTTAATTATCACTGTAGCACTTTTCTTGTCTAATAGTTGAGCTCATTGAACCTGGATATTATGGATAACGAATGAAGTTATCATGGAGACATTTCAGCTTTCCTCTCACTTCCTTGTGTAGAATGTCCATCCATATGTAACTTGCCAACATGAAAAATGAGAGAAATGAAGAAAATACAAACGAAGCTGAATGTATGCACCTTGATGTGGATAATTTCCTTTTCCTAAGGATGATGCCATTGCTAAATACCTGCTACATCTCTGTTTGCATTGACAGGTTGCAGTCACCTTTTGGAGACAGGATGGGAGACAGCAACGGAACCAATATTTCACTTTTTGTTTTGTGTTTGGCTTTCCCTTCTCTTCCAGCAATACAAGGTTTCCTGTCAACACTCCCACTTCTGTTTTTATATCAGTGCACAATGAGCAGTTCATCCGTAGGCAAGATGTGTTCCAAAACCCAGCCATTTACTTTCAGCAAGTCTCTTCATATGAACCCACCCAGACCCTGAGATCATCATCTGAGGCCCTTCTTCATGTACCTCCTCCATGGAGGGTGGCAACAGGGGAATGGGCCATTTCTGCAGTGGCTCCCCATTTGTGGAATGCTCTCCCCGAGGAGGTTCTGCTGGTGCCTTCATTATACACTTTCAGGTGCCAGGTGAAAAGGTTCCTCTTTAACCAGCCCTTTGGCTGATGAACATCCTTTTACCCTTTTAAATGTGTTTGGGGGGTGGGTCTATTGGTTTGTTTAGTTCTTGCTCTTGTTTTTATTATGTATTTCTGTGTTTCTTTATCTTGCATTTTTATGTTGTAAACCACCCTGAGATCTATGGTTCGGTATACACATTTAATAAATAATAAATAATAATAAATATGGCTGCTGTATGTATTGGACCTTTAGATATGTCATCACATGGCATATTAGGTGCTGTGTTGTAGGTCAACCCTTGAATCAGTTCAATTCTATTGAGTCCTTTTGAGTAGTGCTGGAACAGAGCCATATAATAGCTGCATAGCTGTGTAGCGTGCAGAGCCTGATGTAACAGTGATTTTTACCTTAAGGTTAACCACACCATTGCCACCTTTCTCTGGATTTCTCAGCAGATGGTGAGAGGTAGATATGCTGGAACTAACTGTATGGCTACAGGCCACAGCCACACACACATGGTATAGGCATTTATAGCAAGGTTTTTCAGAGGTCACTTGACTCCACCCATAATGCAGAGTTTCAAGTGTATGAGTAAACGACATATTTTCCATTGCTCTATAAGCTACTAGTTTAAGTGCAAGGCCATAGGAAGAGTACAGGTGTTGACCAGTTCTTTCCTGGTGAGAAGAATATTTAGCTAAAAACAACAGCCTGGGGAGAGAGGAAAGCCAGGGCCATGCACGCTTCCTAAATGTTTCATCTGGCCAGATTGAGCCATGAGCCTGAGATAGCCTCACCTTTAATGGATCATGGCCCCATCACATCCCTAGTACCCTGCCAGTAACTTAACAAGCGTTATTCAGCTTTTTCTGCTCTAAGAACTCACCAAAAGAACACTCTGTCCCCCAGACTCGGCACCCCATCTTCCTGACTCAAAAATCTCCTCTCTCAATCTTGCATTCTTCTGAGTATCTTCTTCGATCTGTTTGAAAAACCCATCCAAATTATTTTCACAAACCATTTGTGGGTCCAGTTTTAGAATTATTGGGTTTAGAGTTCTATTGTTATAAGGATGAAGGTGGTTCTGCTGAATGGCTTGTTTTTTCTCCCATTAACATTTTGTATATGTTTTTCTTTACTTTTAAATAAACCACAATAAAGTACTAGACAGAGACTCTGACGTTGGGATTTGTGTATGAAAAGTACACGAGACACTTTATATGAAAATTATGCTTCTGTCTCTTAACCAGTTAAGAAGGTATGACGTATTTTGCCGAGTCCGAAATGGAACAACAGACCTTAACAGCTCTTTTGCAGCTGCCTGGGTATTTAGGAAGGAGCTACATGGTTGACAGCAGAAGGGCTGCATGTGTTGAGGGGGCTGGGGGCAGGGGGAGAATGGGGAGTGTATTAACTTTCTTCAACAGGAAGGATATAGCCCATAATTCTTTGTTCTAGACAAAACAATGCTGTATTTTCTATTAGTGTGAGCAATTGCAGAGACTGAGTGAGGAAAGCAAAGTCAGATACTGGAGATTTATCTGCTGTCTTTAATTAAATTGCTCCATGATCATGAATTTAGACTAGCCTCCCCCTTTGAACAATGGAAAACGTGCTCACTACATGGGCTTATCCAAACATCCTCAGCTCTACCATTAAACACTTAAATTAAGAAAGGAGTCTATATCAGAGAGTCTACCTTAAAAAATCAATAGAAAAGTAAGAGCTATTTATGGTTTAATATCCTTCTCTGTACATGTGAGATCAGGAAAAATACAGCAGTGTCAAACAATCACTTCTTAAGAGTCTACAAGATCCCGGTTGCATTAGATGTCCCTAAGTTGCTTAGAAAACAAACTGTATTGCCTTTAAGCCTATAGGCATTGACATTTCCTTTTATGTATAAATGACCATTGAAACAGCACTTGGGAAAATTACTGGATTAATGTATTTTGGTATTTGGCACTTCTGTTTCAATAAGCTTTATCTTCATCATCAAGTGCTTTATCCAATCAGAAATCAGGATAAGGTGCCTGATGACACCAATGAGCTGCTGCTTGCTTCAGAATTCTGCAGTTCTTTCAGGCATTGACTCTCCAAGTAAACCCATGTCAAGGCAACACCTCCTCATCATCGCGTATTAGTAGCCTGTGTCAAATGGCTCACGAGCAGAGACTATCAAGGTGAACTGGGAAATGCATAATTGAACCCCAGAGTTAAAAACGAGAACAAGTGAGTGTTTTGAAACTCTAGGCACAAAAATATTGCGGTAAATGGAGAAGAAGAAATTGGAAATGTCATTGAGGGGGATACAGCTGGGTTGTGTTTCCCTTCCCTCTGTTTGATAATTGATAGTATCATTAAAAGAATGGCAAATGAAGGAATGAGATGCATTTTGACATTAAAGTCAGGAAGCACCTGCAGAAGTTACAAGGAAAAATCTGGTTCCATTCAAAGGAACACACCATACATTCAGCATTCTTAAACCGTCACTGTGCTGTGAGTTATTCAAGTTGTTACACATGTGAAAATAATGACGGTGGTATGTTTGTACTGAAGGCACAATCTGCTTAGGATTCATTTTATTTATTTACTATTTGTTTTAAGTATTTATCCGCAGTAGGGTGGTGTACAAAAAGCACAGATAAAATTAACACAGCATAGAAATTTGAAGCCAACAAATAAGCACAAAAAAGACACATTAAAATGAACCAAAAACTAAAAACAGAATACAAATTCCAACCACATCTGTAATCTAAGGCCTCTCCCAGAAGACCTGTTTATTGACCATTCATTCTGATTTGTCTGCAGCGAGGTTAGATGACATTGCATCTGTTATGTGTTATCTCACACTTTTCAGTGTATTTTCCCACCGCCTTCCTCATCACAAAAAGATTGATCTTTTGCCGAAGTGGGTTGCTACACACCACCCCCTCACAATCGACTAGAATTGCACTACTTGAATTTGACATTATGTGACTGAGTCCCACCCATAAATTGCAACAGTCTGGAAGTGCCCTAAAATGCTTGAGCAAATAGGGGGCATCAAAAAGTTTATAATGGCCCTGCTTGACCAGCCTCCTTAAGGAGAGCATTCCAATTTTGTGCCACCATGAAAGAAATATTTGTCAAGGCAAAGTATACCTCAGCTGCGTAGTTGAATAAGGACCTCTCCAGAAAATCTTATGAGAAGGGTAGGCTGGTATGAATCAGTCATAAGCAAGTTCTAGGTTTAGCACAAAATCACCTTTCTTAGTTCTTAGAGAGAGCACCGGAAAGTCATAAAATGGTCTACAGAGCAACTGAGATTTATTTGTTTACTTACAGTGTTTATACATGTTGTTTATCTTGCTCATGCTTTTTATGCAATGATATGACATCATCTCCATGTCTAATAAGAGTTTTTGACTGACGGGATAATAATTAATGAATTCTCCATTATTCAGAGGTAATTAGGTTGGTTGCACACTACTGGAGTGTGGCTTCATTGTTCTGAGGCAAACAAGCTATACTGTCAATGTTATCTGCCTTTAGCCACATGTTACTAGATGCAAGATAGTCCTTTGTGTTTTGTTAGAGTTATTTGGCTTATTTTCTAAGCCCACAGGAGTCTGGACACAACTGCATCCCTTGGAATCACACAAAGTAAACAAACTGTGAGAACAGGGGAAGATACTGTGTTCTTGAATCATGGAATCAATGAAAGGAAGACTATAAACAACAGACTCATAGGGTGCTTGAGAATTTTTCCAAAATATATGGTGTACTAAAGCTTGAAGAGCTAAATGCAACCAGAGGCTAGAATATTCCATGATGGTGATCATTATTATTTTTACCTAACTACACATTTGCTTCAGGAGGAATTCAACATAGTGCTAAGTGGATCACTCCAGCAGCCCAAACATTTCTGCCTACCTGGTGGAACAATGTGCCTTCTCCAGCACCATGTTCTGTTCTGGGAATTCTCCCAGCAACTTGTGCAGTTTGGGGGGAAAGCCCCACTGCACCAGCCGTAGTCCTTGCATGGGCTTTCAGTGGTGGGACCAGTACCGTAAGTTGAATATGGCCCTTGGTCTTCCCTAACACCCCATACCCCCCCATACCCAAAGTGGTGCAGCAGTAAAACAGCTGGCCCACTTGCAAAAGATAAGCAAGCTTCAAATTGTACGGGGGACCACATGCTGAGATTCTTGCATTGCAGGAGATTGGACTAAATGAGCCTTGGAGTCCCTTCCAACTCTATGATTTGATGAAATAGGACTTTTTGATACACCAGGTGACCAAGGCCAATCTTCCTGAATACTGATGAGTGTTATCATTAGTCCAGGCATAGGAATCAAAGCATCTCTGATATCCTTTTACAGCTGGTACTCAGGGAGGCACTTCAGAAATACAGTAAATGGTGGTTAAAACAGCTTGAAGGACCAGTATAATTGCAGTGATTTGGTTGCATCCATTTTAATACAAATGACATAGATCCAAAGCTTGCCAATTTAAAGTTTCATGGTAGGAAAACTGTCTGGTTTTGTTTTTTTGTTGCTGGAACTCTTTTGTGTTTTTTAAAAAAGAAAGTACATATCTTGTATGTACTTTAGGGTTACAGATTTAAAAAGATGCTCTAAAGTACCTAATGATTTTCTGTGTTTCTCCAGCACCATTCACATTCAAAAATAGTAGTTACGTCAATGATGCCATATTCATCCACAGAAAAAATGTTCCGTGTAATTACTGTTGGAGGCAGAATAACCAGAAAATGATTTCCTTTTATTATCCTTTATGCCAGGTCAATTATCAATTGATCCAAAATAAAATGACAGTAGTTTATCTTTGAGCTTTATCACCCTTGGCTTTCTTCTGCTTGTCTCCTATATAGGTATCCAATATTGCACTTATTGTTAAGGTTCAATTACTTCCATATTTAAGCTAATATACAATTCAGTTTGCTTAGTGGGAGCTAAAGACGCATGCTAAGAACTAGAAATAGGTTCTCTTTCTCAAATGAATAGTGTTTCAAATTGATGTAAGACACAGAAAGGCTGGTAAACTGCTCCACTGAGTGAGCTACAATTTTGAAAAGAAAAACCTTATCCTGTAAAAATCAGCTTTATTTTGTCTCTAAGTTCCCTTCACAGTTCAGATTGTGGAATGTTTATAAGAAGAATGAAAAACATACTTGATAGTGAATAGTGCAATCTAAGGGTTGTGAATTTTGCCATCAACTGTTTTTTATAGTCTCACTGACGCAACTGCATTTTGAGCCTCTGCGTAATTAGAACAAAATGTAAAAAAAAAATATTGTGGTAGCCTAATTTTAGCATTGAAAAGAAAGTGAGGTTTTCCGTTTAGTAAAAATTATTCAAACATAGCCCTTTGGGGGACTAGAATCATGGTCACAAAAACTCTGATTTAATAATGGTAGCTGTTTTTTTCTGACTCAACTGAAAGTTTGCACAGGATATGGAGAAGTGAGAAGTAACAGCTAATATTGTTAAGACTGGTTGGTGGGGGGAAATAGAGTTTGCATAGCTTGGGGCATAAAACTCATGAGTTTTCTTGTGGCATTGCAGCTGGTCATGGCTAGGATTGTGGGCGCGACAACTGGCACTACAAATCTTGTGTTGCTCATGTTTTAGCATGAGTTTTATAATACCACCTACCAGCAAGCTTCTGAGAATTTATTGGAGGTGCCATGAAAATTCTCCCAAATCTTCAGCTTAATCTCAAAAGGAAAAAGGTCAGTGTGGCTTTTATAGCCTCAGAGTTTGTTTTTGACAAGGACTCGTTTATCTGTAACTCACACAGTGGAACTTTAGTGGTTCTAAAACTCTTATAGACGGGCAAACACTAATGTAATTGGGGGGGGGACTCTCACTGATGATGTGGTTTTGATGTAATTTATTCCTTTTTTAGTAGAGTTGCCTACCACTGAAATATTTTTATTTGATAAGTCATCTACCTTTTCACCAGTTAGAATAATAATAGGTTAAAAGCTTAAGCAAATGTGTGCATTATAAAATCATTAAAAAGTGTATTTCTAAGATAATGAAAGAAGATAACTAATAAATTAATCAGCAAATGTTATCTCTTAGTGTTAAAAGGGAAAACCACCTTTAATATTGCTCCCTAGTATCATATAGCCTCAAAAAATAAAGGTGTGTGCCGTTAACTAAACTAAAATGGTGGTTCCATGTGGGTATTAATAGAGTGATACATTTTTCAGCAATGCCCATCCACATGGCCAATATCTTATTTATATATATATATATATATATATATATGCAGGTTTTGGTGTCCTCGGGTGTCTTCCCGTGTAAAAGTTGGGGTGTCTAGGCGACGTTTCGACGAGGTCTCACTCGTCATCTTCAGGCTGGTGCTTTCGGCTTCTTGTTACTGGAACAGAGCAGGATCTCAGTGTTTGAGTTCCTATAAATACTGTTGAGGGGGTGTGGTGTATAGCCTCCAATGTTCTGGGCAGAGAGGAAGTTCCCAGGCTAGTGTGCCTTTTCTTCTTTTGTTCCTTAATTACTTGAGGGATATCTTGAGTGATTTCTTGAGTGATATCCTGAGTACCACTTAGGTGGGTCATTAGGTGTGGATTAGTTGCTAAAGTCTTTGTGTCTTGACCTCTTGAACTTTGTGAAGAGTTTTTCTGAGAAGATGGCTGTACTGCACTTAGTTGTGCTCTGGCTTGGCTTCGTGTATAGGGGCGAGCTGTGGTTTTGTGGCCTGTGTCAGCCAGATCTGTGTAGGGATTGCAGGGGGGTGCAGCATCCGGAGGTGCCACCATGGTTTGGCTACTGGATGGTGTCTGTAATTTATCTGTGGAGAGGGTCTGGGTTTGGGTCTGGTGTGGTTGATTGGTGATGGCGTTCTGTGTGCCTCTGGATCTGGTGTCAGTTTTTGTGGGGAGGGCTAATTTCCAGATGTCTGGCAAGCGGGATGTGTCGTCACGCTTGTTCATGTTGTGAGGGTGTTTCTCTATCTCGATGGCTTCCATGATTATTCTCTTGTGGTGATGTTCCATGTTAAAGAGCAATTTGGAATCTGCAAAATTAATTTCGTGTCCTGTTTCTTTCATGTGTTGGAAAAGAGAGGAAGTTTTTTCTTCTTTTTTGACGGCATTCTTGTGTTCTGCGATACGTGCATTTATTCGTCTGTTTGTTTGTCCAATGTACGTGGCTGGGCAGACTTTGCAGGGTATTTCATAGACCCCTTGGTTTTCCAACTGGATTTTATCCTTGGGGTTTCTGAGGATATTGGCTATTTTTGGGTTGGTGCAAAAGGCTGTTTTGATATTGTGTTTATGGAGGATTTTGCTAATTTTATCTGTAGTGCCCTTGATATAAGGAAGGAGGGCCATGCCATTGTTTTCTTCTGTGTCTTGGTTTTTGGGGGGTGTTTCTTTTTGGATTAGCTTCGTAACCCTGTTTTGCTGGTATCCATTGGCAATTAACACATTTGAGAGATTCTGTAACTCAGTTGTCAAGTGGTCTTTGTCAGCCAGGCGTTTGGTTCTGGAGATGAGAGTCTTGGCTACGGAGTTTATTTGTGCAGGGTGGTGGTGTGATTGTGCATGTAAGTAGCGGTTGGTGTGTGTTTTTTTCCGGTAAATAGTGTGTCCTAGGGAGCCATCAGGTTTTTTGTAGATTAGGACGTCAAGGAAGGGAAGTTGGTTGTTGGCTTCTATTTCCATAGTGAATTGTATTTTGGGGTGTAGGCTGTTGAGATGTGTGAGGAAGCTATCCAGTTTTTCCTTCCCGTGTGGCCAAATTACAAAGGTGTCGTCAACATATCTGAGCCAAAGTTTGGGTTTGTGTTCTGACTTGTCTAAAGCATTGGTTTCAAAGTGTTCCATGTACAGGTTTGCGATGACCGGTGAGAGGGGTGATCCCATAGGTGCTCCTTCTATCTGTTTGTATCTTTGTCCATTGTGGATGAAGTACGTGTTGGTTAGGCAGTGGTTGGTCAGGTCCAAGATGTATTCGGGGGGATTGTATTTGTTTTGAATGGCTGTCAAGGCTTCATTAATGGGCACTTGTGTGAAGAGAGATACAACATCGAAGCTCACAAGTAGGTCATTAGGATGTAGGTTTTGCTTCTTTATTGTTTCTATGAACTGGAAGGAGTTTGGAACGTGTGAAGAGATGGATTCTGCATAGGGCTGAAGTTGCTTGGCGAGAAATTTAGCGAGATTTTGTAGAGGTGAGCCTATGGAGCTGACTATTGGTCTGAGTGGTGTTCCTTCTTTGTGTATCTTGGGGAGGCCGTAGAGTTTGGGGCATCTGGATGATTTTTCTCTGGGGATGATTCTTAGCTGGATTTCTTCACTGATAGGAGAGGCTTTTATTTTGGATTTGGTGGTTTTTTCCAGATAGGTGGTGGGATCTGTTTTTATAGGTTGGTAGGTAGGATCTTGGAGTAGATTTGATAGTTTTGCTTGGTAGTCCGATGTGTTCATCACAACAGTGGCATTACCTTTGTCTGCTGGGAGAATGATTATGTTGTTGTCTTTCCTCAGGTTGGTGAGTGCTTTCTGTTCTTCTTTGTGTAAATTGCTTCTGGGTGGTTTGCTGGAGCAGAGGATGTTGGTGACTTCAAGTCTGATTTTATTGGCTTCATCTGGGTTGATTTTAGGCTCACCTCTACAAAATCTCGCTAAATTTCTCGCCAAGCAACTTCAGCCCTATGCAGAATCCATCTCTTCACACGTTCCAAACTCCTTCCAGTTCATAGAAACAATAAAGAAGCAAAACCTACATCCTAATGACCTACTTGTGAGCTTCGATGTTGTATCTCTCTTCACACAAGTGCCCATTAATGAAGCCTTGACAGCCATTCAAAACAAATACAATCCCCCCGAATACATCTTGGACCTGACCAACCACTGCCTAACCAACACGTACTTCATCCACAATGGACAAAGATACAAACAGATAGAAGGAGCACCTATGGGATCACCCCTCTCACCGGTCATCGCAAACCTGTACATGGAACACTTTGAAACCAATGCTTTAGACAAGTCAGAACACAAACCCAAACTTTGGCTCAGATATGTTGACGACACCTTTGTAATTTGGCCACACGGGAAGGAAAAACTGGATAGCTTCCTCACACATCTCAACAGCCTACACCCCAAAATACAATTCACTATGGAAATAGAAGCCAACAACCAACTTCCCTTCCTTGACGTCCTAATCTACAAAAAACCTGATGGCTCCCTAGGACACACTATCTACCGGAAAAAAACACACACCAACCGCTACTTACATGCACAATCACACCACCACCCTGCACAAATAAACTCCGTAGCCAAGACTCTCATCTCCAGAACCAAACGCCTGGCTGACAAAGACCACTTGACAACTGAGTTACAGAATCTCTCAAATGTGTTAATTGCCAATGGATACCAGCAAAACAGGGTTACGAAGCTAATCCAAAAAGAAACACCCCCCAAAAACCAAGACACAGAAGAAAACAATGGCATGGCCCTCCTTCCTTATATCAAGGGCACTACAGATAAAATTAGCAAAATCCTCCATAAACACAATATCAAAACAGCCTTTTGCACCAACCCAAAAATAGCCAATATCCTCAGAAACCCCAAGGATAAAATCCAGTTGGAAAACCAAGGGGTCTATGAAATACCCTGCAAAGTCTGCCCAGCCACGTACATTGGACAAACAAACAGACGAATAAATGCACGTATCGCAGAACACAAGAATGCCGTCAAAAAAGAAGAAAAAACTTCCTCTCTTTTCCAACACATGAAAGAAACAGGACACGAAATTAATTTTGCAGATTCCAAATTGCTCTTTAACATGGAACATCACCACAAGAGAATAATCATGGAAGCCATCGAGATAGAGAAACACCCTCACAACATGAACAAGCGTGACGACACATCCCGCTTGCCAGACATCTGGAAATTAGCCCTCCCCACAAAAACTGACACCAGATCCAGAGGCACACAGAACGCCATCACCAATCAACCACACCAGACCCAAACCCAGACCCTCTCCACAGATAAATTACAGACACCATCCAGTAGCCAAACCATGGTGGCACCTCCGGATGCTGCACCCCCCTGCAATCCCTACACAGATCTGGCTGACACAGGCCACAAAACCACAGCTCGCCCCTATACACGAAGCCAAGCCAGAGCACAACTAAGTGCAGTACAGCCATCTTCTCAGAAAAACTCTTCACAAAGTTCAAGAGGTCAAGACACAAAGACTTTAGCAACTAATCCACACCTAATGACCCACCTAAGTGGTACTCAGGATATCACTCAAGAAATCACTCAAGATATCCCTCAAGTAATTAAGGAACAAAAGAAGAAAAGGCACACTAGCCTGGGAACTTCCTCTCTGCCCAGAACATTGGAGGCTATACACCACACCCCCTCAACAGTATTTATAGGAACTCAAACACTGAGATCCTGCTCTGTTCCAGTAACAAGAAGCCGAAAGCACCAGCCTGAAGATGACGAGTGAGACCTCGTCGAAACGTCGCCTAGACACCCCAACTTTTACACGGGAAGACACCCGAGGACACCAAAACCTGCATTCCTGTACCCGTGAAAATCTACGAAAGCATATATATATATATATATACATACACACACACACACACTATTTATTAGATTTATATACCACTCTGCATAATAAGATTTAAGGGTAGTTCACAGAATAAAATATAAAACGTTTATTCAGAAGTAAGTAATACTCAGCAGAAATCCCTTGCAACTTTAATTAAAGCTTCTTATTTGTGGTTTCTGCCTTATATTTCTTCCGATTCAGTAATATTTTGCAACAAACTAAAATAAAGTTAAAAATGAGTAACTGAGCCCCACTCCCTTGGGAACAGGCTGCTGAATTAAGGGGCAATTAATCAGTAATGCAATGGTACACTAAACAGAATGAAATCACAGGCACCTTCTATTTGAATGTGCAGGTTCTGGTGGAAAGACTCAACATCATATACAGTGGTACCTCTGGTTAAGAACTTAATTCATTCCGGAGGTTCGTTCTTAACCTGAACGGTACCACTGTTCTTAACCTGATGTATCTAATGGGGTCTCCCGATGCCACCACGCCGCCGCCATGTGATTTCTTTTCTCATCCTGAAGTAAAGTTCTTAACCTGAGGTACTACTTCCGGGGTAGTGGAGTCTGTAACCTGAAGCGTTTGTAACCCGAGGCACCACTTGTAAGCTATACCTGCAGAATTCCCCCCCTTTTAAGCAGAAGTTCAAGAGGCCTGTCCTCTTCTGCACCTGGTCTAAAGACCTTGAGAAAAGCCCAAAAGGCTCCATGTATTTACAGTGTGGTCTTCCCAAGCCCTTCCATCTGAGATCCTTTCAGTGCTGAGGAATAAGTCAAGAGCTTTATGCCCAGAATGTAGGATGCTGCCCTTATACCAAATCAGGCCCCTGGTCCGTTAACATTGTGCCCATGGGTGCTGTGGCACCCACAAAACCCTATCAAGTTCCCAGCCAAGTTTTCCATCTTCCTCACACACCCCCCAAGTGAAGTTCAAAGTCTAAGCTTGAGGAAGCTTTCTCATTTTTTCCCTCCTGGTTGCCCACTTCTGCTGAAGCCTCTGTCTTCTTGTGGGAATGTTGAGGGTGGCAGGAGAGGGTATATTGTTTATTAATATCCTTCCTAACTTGCGCTAGCAAGTTTCTTCACTTAGCATAGTGAATTCCCCTTCTTGTGCAGCAGAAAACTCGTTGCAAACTCATGTGAGTTTCTTAAGGCAATAAACTATTCAATCTGTCTTGCCCAGATTGAGATATGTTCTAATATTCCTGGTAAGACCCCTTTGAATTCCTCCTAAAAGAATAAAGACACCACAGTCTTATTCATAACTAACATAAAGTAGTTTTACTTATGATCAGGCAGAGCACGGTGTGATCCCTGAAGGCAGGCTTAAAGTTACAAACATGTACAAACAGGTTTACCCCATAGGGGAGATAACCTGGGGGACTGCTTGGCTGGCAGCCAGCAGTACAGTCCAGGAAGTTCGCAGGACAAAAGGAAGATTGAAGAGAGGAAGGTAGCTGTGTGACTTGGCCTTTTACCAGGTCTGGAAAGGTCACGCCCACCTCCTAGTCGCATTCAAGGAAGGATGCGCCAGGCCTGGAGGAACAGGAAGTTTCGACTGGCTGGACCAACATCCCCTGTATGACACACTCTAGCAAAACAGGTAATGTTGTACTTGACTGCTCCCAGTGGATTACATCCCACACTTCTGTGACGACCACAGGATAAAAGCCATCAGAGTTTTCAATGGATGCTGGCATTAGACACCAAGGAGAGGAAGAGATAGAGAGGAAAGGGAGAACTATAGTTTGTTCAGGAGCTGAGAGTTATTAGAAGACCCCCTTTCCCCTCGCAAACAACTCTCAGCACCCTTAATAAACAACAGTTTCCAGTACTGTATTCTTGAGAAGCCATGATTGTTTAAAGCTTGAAATGCATGGTGCAGATGAGGCACCTATGATACTTTTCTGTGATGTTCTCGGAAGGTTTGAGAACTAACTTTCAAAAGGCTGCCCACTATTTGGGGAAGTTAGAAAAAAATCCCCGGAGGGTTAGGTTGTGTTGTGTCTCTTGCAGCAAAGACAGCTAGACACCTTAAAGACTAACACGTTTATTCTGATGTATGAAGTGTTATCCTAAGTTGCAAGTACATGGTTGCAAGGTGGGAATTGTAAACAGTCAGGTTAGAAGAAAACAAACGGAGAAAAGTACAGTCTGTTGTCATTGCATTGATAGCACTGCTCATTAACAAAAAAAGAGGAGGAAGCAAAGTCAATGGCCATCCAGAGAGCTGGCCTGGCATCTACATCAGTATTTTCTGCACAGACTGGATTTCAGGTCTTTCCCAGCCCATACTGAAGATGCCAGGGATTGGTTATGTTTTGGTTCTCATATTATTTCAGAAATTGTGAATTTTAGAGATTTGGCTTTAAAGGTGAAGTGAATCAGAATTATCTCCCATTCCTAGTTCTGAGTATTAGCTGGGTTTAGGGAATCTGTTTTGATATTGCTATGAAAGCTTTATAAGCTGTTTAAACAAGCAAATTAACAGTATATTTTCAATAATGAGGACAAAAAAATGATAGCGCTAGAAAGCCGGATAGAAAAGGTACAATAAATACATAGGAAAGGAAACCATTTAAAAGCTGCTCTGAACTTTCTGCCACCTGTGTGGAAGCAAGGCAGGAAGTGTGCAATGAACTATAAGGGTGTTTTTATATCTCCAGTATAAAACTATATTTTTGGCTAATTGGGCAGTGAGTTATGAATGTGTGATTTCCTAGTGCAGATGAGGCCCCAATAAAATGAAGCAGAAAACTACATTATTTAATGTTCCCTGAAGCAATGTTAGTCTCTCGATGTGTTTTCATTAGATTATATACTAACAAATAAGATTCCTAGCAGGTGCTAACAAAAATCATCTTAATGAATGCCATGTGAAACCATATCCATTTGCCTAAGGATATGGCTGGTATGAAGGGTGATACTTTCCTGTTACAATGTTGTTTCTGTTTCCATTTGTGTTTGTGGGAAACTTAAGGGATCTTTTTGCTGAAGTATTTGGACAGAGCCTTGGGAGATAAAACTGGAAATTCTGTGGTGCAGCTCCTAAGAAACAAAAGTAAATAAGTTCTGCCGGCACAGCAGCTAGAACCCCATTTCATCCCTTCCTGCAGGATTTCTGATGACCAGACTAGATCCCCAAATGCCAGCTTGTCAGACTTTCCTACTATGTGTGTTAGATCCTTGCCCTTCCTGGCTCATTAAAAAGACCAGCGGGGGACTAGCTTGAGTAGCCAGTGCCTCCTTGCAACAAGGCAATGTTCCAGCAGGCCTAATGGAGGATGGCCCTTCCTCCTCAAAAAAAGCCCTTTCTGAATCCCACCATACTGGATACTTCTCAGCCAGCCTCCAATATCCCATGCATGTGGTGCATCTCAGCTCCAGGGGTTTCTTGGTTATCTAGCTCCATTTCAAGCTGGTTTCAAGCCTGGTTATTGGATGGAGACAGCTTTGGTCCCCTCGGTGGATAACTTACACTGGGAAATGGATGGGGGAGTGTGGTTCTGCTGGACCAGCACAGAAGGAAACAGCACAGAAATTGACTCTGGCTACAAACCTGTGCATATTTTCAGGGGAGAGCAGGTAAGAACATAAGAAGAGCCTGCTGGATCAGGCCAATGGCCCATTTAGTCCAGCATCCTGTTCTCACTGTGGCCAGCTAGATGCCTGGGGGAAACCTGAAAGCAGGACCTGAGCGCAACAGCATTCTCTCATCCTGCATTTCCAGCAGTTGGCAATCAGTAGAGATAGAATGTGGACATTGTGGCTAGTGCCCACTGAGATCAGCAGGGTTTAATTCTGGATAGACTTGAATAGGATTACACTGTCCATCAATTAAAATGGGTTTCATTTAGTCAGTTTAGTCATGGGCCATTGTGGACATCATTCAATCAACCATTGCAAAAAATAATGAGGATCGAGACCAGGAACAGAGGAAACAGAAAGAAGAGAAAAATAGGCTTTGTAGCAGGTTTTCAGTATGGATCCCTTTCCTCCAATTGAAACAAACAGAACACAGCTAGCACAATGGAAGCTCGCCTTCAGCTGCTCAGCACAACTCTTCATTATAGTTAATCATAAAAAAAATTGTTACCATCTGCAAACTAGTAGATAAGCGTATCATAGTAATATTTCTTCTCATAAATTTAAGCATCACTTTGCATTTCTTTTGTTCAGCAAATTCATCAGCTATGTGTCCTAATTTAATTTTCCTATGTTCTTTCATATTCAGTGGATAATAGCTCTAAGCCATAAGGACTCCCTTGTTTCAATATCTTCCTCATCTGTATCATTTGAAACAGCACATACAACTCTCAACTCATAAAAGTGGTGTTGTTACTATAGCTAAGCAGATGGTGCTATTAAAAGGCTGGTCACAGTTGGAAATGAAGGTCACACCTCTCTGACGTCACATGCTCCATCACACAGTTTATTTCACTTAGCCTCTGGATCCCATCCATACCCTGCCAAGTCCCCTTTGATATCTTAGGTTGGTATCTAAGGTAGTCCATCTGTCTGCTGAAAGCAACTCCAGTGTGCCTTACTTGCAATGACCAGTGCATCATAATGTTTTATCACACCCCTCTAAGCAGCAAGCAGCTCCTCTTGGGTTATTTACAACCCTGCCTTGGTTTTCCAGCATAAAGGGGCAAATGTTCTGACACCCAGAATCTTCAGACAGCATCAGAATGATTGACAATGTATCCACAGATGAGTCAAGCTGGAATTAGAACATCTCTGAAATGATACTGCCTTAAAAGATGCAACCAGATGGTATTTGTGAAGGGGTACAAATTTTAATCCTGTGCAAAGGTTGGCTTGATTAACTATCAGGTTGGTGACCCTATCACAGATTTGCAACTGGAGTGCTTTCTATTTATTTAAGAGAACCGGCTAGGCCAGCCTTCTTGGATATATACTGCACCCAGGGTTGAGGGGAGGTAAAGTTAAGTGCAGCCACACAGTAATAACATAACAAACAGTGGCAGAGTTTATTTTCACAAAGGTTGCCTTAGTGCTATTGGTTCTATAATGTTGTCCACAAGTGAATGCGGCCCCAAGGATGAGAAATGCTTCTGGCTAGAAGAAACAGTGACTCTGTGTCCTTCTCAGGATTTGATTGTGTAGCAAGGCCAGCTGGTCACTGGGATTCATTTAGGATTGCTGGGAATTCTAACTCTGTGAGGGGTAAACCGCAGTACATGAGGGGGGGAATGTGCTTTGAATGCACTTTAAAAAGTATAGTGTATATCCAGCTATGAGGAAAGAGAAAAAGGTTTATTTGTACCTCCTTCATTTGGGAAAACCAGGACTTAATTTAGACCAAGGCTTGGCCCCAAAGCCTGACTTCAGCTTGCAGTAAACTTAGCCTTGGGGCATGTGGTGGTTAATGAAGAGCATAGTGCTTCTGAGCATGTGACAACTGCTTTCTTCCTCCCACCACTGAGAAGACTCTTGCACATCTGGGATGATTAGGAGGAAAGGCTGTCAGGTAAGGGAATGTACCTTGCAAGCAATCTTAAAAGCCTGACAGCTCTCCTATCAGAGGTGAAGCAGGGCTGCAAATCTGGATATATATATTGATTGTTGGCTGCAGGGGGTTGGACTAGAGGCCCTCGGGGTCCCTTCCAAATCGACAGTTCTGTGATTCTATGGTTCTATGATGTATGCAGTTTGCATTCAGTTTAGATGTGGAAATGCTAAATTATCCCAAAATCTGGAAGTGGGCAAACAGCGAGCGAGAGACAGCACATCTCGCTGGGGCTTTGCAAGCAGGGAGTGGGCACGAGGAGGCGCGCAGCTGTCAATTTGGACCCTCCTCGTCATCGCCACGCACTTTGTCGCCCTGTCAGGAATCCCGTTACCATGGGTTACCCTATCAGACAGGGGACAGGATGCCTCCCCTTCCCAAGTGCTCTATAAAAAGAAAAAGGGGGAGAGGGAAGGAGCCCCATAGACGACGCTGCTGCTGCTGCTTCCGCCTATCAGCAGAGGCAGGAGAGCAAACTTCAGCGAGGACCAGCGTGGGAAGAGCAGCATGGCTCTCCGGCTCCAGGGTCCCCTCCTCCTGGTCTTCCTGGCAGCCCTCCGGGTGGGAGAGAGCCGGTACTTCGAGGTGAGCAATGCCCTGGCGCTCGGACGCCCCTTCCCCTCTTAGAGATCCCCAGCCTGAAAGCACTTAGGATGTGGAAGAGAGAGTGTCTCTCCTTCGGGAGCTGGGCGCGCTGCTGCTGCTGCTGCTGCTGACGCCGCTGTTGTCCTTTTTGCCTTTGTGTCTCCAGGTGAGGGACGCGGGCGCCGAGGAGCCCTTTCTGCTGCTCAACGCGGAGCTGAAGAGGGAGCTCTCCGAGGGGCAGTTCTACCGCCGGGCGCTGCGTGAGTCGCTTCCTTCTGGGCGGACGAGGAGGGGAGCCCACTTCATGGGTGGGACTCCGGGCTGGGCTGGGGAAGGGATGGAAGCCGAAGAGCCCGGGGAGAGGAGGGGATGGAGGCCAGGGGAATGCACCAGGCAGTGCAGTCTAGTGGCTAGAGCAAAGGTGAGGAGACCTGGGACCCTCCAGGGAGTTGAACAGGAGATGGGATTTCTGCATCCTGTCAAACTCTTTTGAATAGCTATTAAAGACACAGGACAGGAGGAACCTCAACTAGTTCTCCCTAGAAAGGCACTCTGCACATGTTCAGAAGCACTTTCATTTTTATTCTTACCAAGGCCATTGTTTGGCATTCTCAAAAAGGGCTCCTTAGCTAACTCCCCCTTATGTACGTGTAGACTAGGGAAAGCTGGGAGGATGGGAGAGTCCCAGGTTCCAATGCCGCTCCACCATGAAGCTCTTTGGGTGACCTTGAGCCAGTCACTCTCCTTCAGCCTAAGTTTGCAGTCCTGGCGCCAATTACCTGAATTCAATAGGACTTACTCCCAAATAGGCATGGTTAATATTTCACAGTAAACTAAGTTATAAAATCGGAAGATGGGGAGGAGGGGTGGGCTTAAGAAGGAATGAATGAGGTGATAAATACATATACATAATGGGAAATTAGCTATGGAGCCCTTTTCTTGAGTGCCAAAGTAGTATTGGCAAGAAAAAAGAAAGTGCCTTTCTAGGGTGATCTGGAACATAATCCAGGCTTCCTCCCGTTTCTTTAATAGTACAGAGATAGTTGCATAGCTACATAGAAGAGAACAGTTTGACGGGAGAAGTTTGCAGAAAGCCCTTCTTCTGTTCAACTCTGAAAAATATTGTTCTGTTTTGCATCTGATTACTCCATGCATTTCGGATTCTAACAAATAAGGACAGTCAAGCATCCTCTTTTCCCCCTGGAAGTAAGGAGCCAGGACTTCTAGTTCATGGGGCTCACTTCCAGGATGTGGGGCTTACTTCCAGCTTCAGCTTCTCCCCAGTGTTTCTACAAATGAATCCTTCTTGTGGTGGAGTTTTGACAACTGGGAGATGATGACCTAGAGGAAGTGCGGCAGGGAAACTGAGGGAGAGGAAGAAAAAGTGTTGTTGAAATATGAGTACAGAGGGCTGTGGTGACCTTTGAGAGGGAAGAGGGAACAGAAGTTGGTTAAGGGAAGTAGTACGGAGAGAGATAATGAGGCCCATCTCGTCTTAAAAGTAATGCTGCTTCTTTTTGAACCCCCTTACCACTAATTCCCAATATGTCAGTTCTAATTTTGATTCTTTTGTATTGAGAGAAAAGCACCCTAGGGTGTGACCTTCATTGCTATGTTACACTGCTGAGCCCTTGCACTTCCAAGTTTATTAACCCCTAGCTGGGGAAACAGGAGGTATGGATTCCCTTTGGGAGGAAAAACTGTACATCATTCTTTTAAGCAAGGGTTATTTTGGCTGCCACCTCAGAAAACAGTGCTCTACCCTGAGCAGAGTGGGGACGAAATAATAGTAGGCAATGAATGCCAGGATGTGGGGGAAAGGCTTGACTATGTTCTGCTCCTGATAGTGTTCTGCAGAGAGCATCTCTGGGACAGAGAATTGAGATGTGCTCATTGGGAATAGATGGATACCGAATGAAAGGCAGATTGTACGTAAGAGCTCCCTTCATAAGATGCATGGAGTGCTACCTTCAGAAGCAGTGTGTGTGTGTGTGTGTGTGTGTGTGTGTGTGTGTGTGTGTGATCTCTCACACTCTCTCTCTCTCCCCCACACACAAATGTAACCACATATCCACATACTTAGAGGAGAAATTGTAAATAGTGGGGTCAAAAGGCAATGAAATAAAAGAGAGACATTTTACGGCCATTCATTGTAAAGTTTTTAGGTTTACAAAATAAGCATAGTAACTGTTATCTTTATTGGGTTAATTTAAAAAACTGAGGACGATGCCTTATACATGGTCAGACTATTTGCCCATATGGCAGTGGCTGTCAAGAATTCCATCCATCCTCCACCAGCTCTCTCACTGGCCAGCATGGAATTTCTGGTTGCCTAAGAGGTATAAGCAGGCAATTTATTAAAGCCGTGGTTGTCTTGATTCCATGAAGATCAGCTTAAATTGATGACTTGAAAAATACTTATTAGAGTTGTCCATTAAGGAAACCAAGATGAGAAAGCATCATCTTTAGATTGAGCTACCGTAAGCCCAGTGAAGCTTAGCAAGGTCTGAATGCATAAATAGGAGTCAGGTAATACTTAGCAGGGCCACAAAAGGTGTTTTAGAGGGGAGCTTAACATCATAAACAGGTCACTGGGAACAGGGTAATTGGATTTTCCATGAAAGGGGGCAATCTCGATTAAATGGGGGGGGGGTTTAGTATTTTGTGCAGACCCTGCAAGCAGCTTGTGTTCCTGAGAATTGCTGATCCCACAATACATCACTCATCAGGAACACCCTTGATGAAAGGCTGTTTGACTTTTCATTCTGGTATCTCTGTTTGAAAACACAATATAGAATGAGAATCAGCTGTGAGACAGAAAGGAATCACTCGGTTGCCTTTATTCTCCCCATCTCCAGGATGCATTGACATGCTGAGCATAGAAGGACAATTCAGCTTCATGGCGCAGCAGCCCCAGCTGCACTGTGCTACTTTCTTCATAGCAGACCCAACCGAGCTCCTCACAATAGACTTTGATTTTGTCAACATTGACTGTCAAGCAGGAGATTTCCTGAAGGTATGAGGTTTGCAATGCCTGATGGTCTTAGCAGGGCTGTCCTGAATGTGTGAATATGTGCAGCAGGGCAGAAGAGAGAAAACTGTTGCCCCTTTTGGAGGATTTGGCATGCTGATTTGGCAGTGGATACACAAACAGGGTCAGAATAAAGGTTGTCCTCCCAATCCGTTCTCAAAATTTCCCCAGTTAATCACACACATGGCAAGTGGAAGAACTCACCATGCCAGAATCCCTTCTCTGCAGGTCTGCTGCTAGCTGCAGGGCTAATGTTTGCTTCAGGGTCAGCCCACCCATAAAGCAGACTGAAGCATCTGCCTCAGGCAGTGGAAACCCACTGAACAGTGCCCCTGGTACCACGGTGGTCACATGAGATCTTGTCGGAAGCTGCCACATGATCTCAGTAAGCAAGATTTCGGCACGAGAGCAGGAGGGACAGCAGTTCGGGGTGCCACCTTCCCATTTATCCTCAGGGAGCAAAAGAGAATTGGCCGCTCCTGGTTTCCTTCATAGCTGCTAGTGGGGCTAAGAATCAGCACATTGTAAATTCTGTTCAGTGGTGAAAATAGTCAAGAGCAGAGAGGTAAAGTCTTGGCAGGAAATTGTCAGAGTTTTGCTCCAAATCTAGCATGTTTTTGCCAGTTATGCTTCATTGACAAGAAGCACTAGAAATAAAGGAAAACAAGGATGATGAACCTGCAGCCCTCTGGATTCTTTGGCCATTATTCCTGACCGTTAGCCACTCTGGCTAAGGCTGATGGAGCTGGTGTCCAACAACAGCTAGAGGACCACAGGTTCCCTATCCTTGCTTTAAAAGGTCCTTCTGTAAAGAGCCACCTAATAGAAGGACAGGGATGTGTATCTCATCACCGCTCACATCAGCAGCAATGCCCAGTAGGGTGCCTGTGACAGTTATGGTCACATTTAGCAATTTCAATAGCAAAGGCGGCACTACTTGCGAGGAAGAATTACATTTTCCCAATTAGAAAATGAAGCACATCCACTGCTGGGAAATGTTGTCACTACAAGCAAAGCATGGCCTTGAAGGATAATGTCTAGACATCATGCAACAAATAAATAATAACTGTGCATTTATTTGCACTTAACGATGATCGCATGGAAAGGCCTTATGTGGAGTATCTAAAGTGATTGCTAAGTAAACACAATTAGCAATCGGTTCTGTCAATGCACTTGTTTGTCTGCCTCAACAGAGCATACAAGCATTTTAATTTTCTTAGATCTGAAATATGAAGTATCTTTCACAGTTCTCTGTACATCTTAAGGACATAGCGGGATGAGAGCCGAGAGTAGCAAGCATGAATTCAGACAGCATGGAAATATGTGCATATCTTATGCTGTGTACCAGAATCTCTAGATGAGGCCATGGCTGGCAATATAAGCTTTGCAGAAAATGTTTGGGAAAGAGAGGAGGGACCAGCATCTGTTTCTTTACAGCTGGCACAAACTTCAAAGTGAGACAAATAAGAGAGCAACAGCTGAAAAGGAGTCTGACATACTAATACTGTCACTCGTTTGACACTGCATATTGATCACTCAGATTGCTCCAAGTTTAAATGCCAGGCTTCAGAAATGTGTCCCCTCTAATTAAGCACAATTATTAAAATATTTGAAGTGGAAAACTACAGGGAATGTCAGAGTAATTAAGCACTGCTGTATAAAGTGATGACTTACGATTGATGTTAATGCCAAGTCTTAAGTGGAACAGATTGGTCAACATTTCAGATAAGGGTTAGGAAGGGGGGAAGTGGTCCCAGGACTCCAAATAAAAATATCACTGGACTGTTCTATAACCAAAAGGATTACCACTGTGTTCCCAATCCAAAGTGGGGCCCAATGGCTCCTATTTAATTAAAAAACACACATGGGAGACAAGATCTCCCATAACTCAGAACTACACGGGCAAGCCCTGTTAAGTGGTTCATTCCCACCCAAGTGTTAACATTCCTCCTGGATCTACAAAATATGAATGGGATCTTAAGTTTCTACTCTTGAGCCATTTATTCCTGAGCAGTAGTCATTGCATTTCTGTGGGGCTTCTCCAGGATATCTAGCTCTGAGTGCTGTGGTCTGTGCCTCTGCAAAGCAGATCAACATAAAAACTTCATATTTATGGGGTTGTGGTTGTGCTTTAAGGGAAAACTGCTACACAGGTGCCACTCAGGTGCTGGCTTGTGCTTCTGGGAATTGTAGTGAGAAAGTAAACACTAATTGTCCTTTTCGTTGCTGCATCCCTCTAGGTGTTTGACGGCTGGATATTGAAAGGTGAGAAGTTTCCCAGTTCCTTGGACCATCCTCTCCCCACCTCCGAAAGATACATAGATTTTTGTGAAGGCAACACTATCAGGAGCACCATCAGGTCATCACAGAATGTGGCAATGATCTTCTTTGGGATTCATGACCCGGGAAATGGATTCACAGTAACAATAAAGAAAAAGCCCAACCTTTTCCGTAAGCATTGTTTCATGTTGTCATCTGAGTAAAAAGAATGCCAGTGATCTCATATGCACATTTATATGAGCAGTGCTGTGATAAAATATTCTGTGGTGCAGTCAAAAGATTTGTTCTGCAAAAAACAAGTGCATTGGGTAGTATATGAGTCTTGAGTGCTGTCTCATAATATCATGATGAAGATGATGATGCAGGACCATTATTGTGGCCTTTCAGGCAATCAGGACATTGCAAATGTTTGGTGTCAGGTGCCAAGCATTTGTCTGAAATAATTTAGAATAGTCTATTGTAGACTGAGTTAATTAAACACACCAGTTTCAGGAGCAATATACCAATTCACACTAGCTTTTGTGCTACTTGACGAGGACAAACAAATCATTTTGCAAGCATTTGAGGAATTCCATGCTAGGGACAATTAGGAAAAGAACTGAAAATAAAACTGTCAATGTCTTAATGCTATACTGTACAAATCTATGGTGTGGTTGCATTTGGAATACAGTGTACAGTTCTGGTTACCTTGCCTCAGAAAGGGAAACCAAAATGATCAATGGGAGGAATGAGGAAAGGCTGCAGCATTTTAGTGTAGAAAAAAGAAGAGTCAGAGGAAACATGCCATAAAGAAGGCGGATAGAGAAAAGTTTTGGCTCCCTCTCAACGCTAGATCTTGTGCACATCCAATGAAGATTAATGTTGGAAGATTGAGGACAGCTAAACCAAAGTACTTATTCACTCAGCAGATAGTTAAACTATGGAAATCACTTCCACAGGAGGGAATCATGACCACTAACTTGGATGACTTTAAAAGAATAGACAAATTCATGGAGGATACAGCTGTCAATGCCTCCCAGAATACCAGTTTCTGGAAACTGCAGAAGGGGAGAGTGCTCATGCACTCTGGTCCTATTTGTGGGTCTCTGTAAGAACAGGATGCTAGAGTAGAGCATGACTAGATGGGTCAGTGGCTTGATCCAGCAGGCTCTTTTTATGCTTAAACATTCATTTAGTTTAGTCCTGAGGCATCAGGTAAAAAGTCTGCATTGAACATATTGTGATCAAGTAACTCTGTATCTTTCCCCTATACTAAAGCTTGCAATGTCATCTCTCAGACCCCTGCTGGAAGGTTTACCATGGTCATTCCTCATCAGCGCAGGAACTGCAGCTTTTCCATAATCTACCCAGTGGTGATAAAAATATCTGATCTTATGCTGGGGCACTTGAATGGCCTCCGCTTAAAGGTGAGTTGACGGTTTTGTACTAAGCCATCAATGGAAATTTTATATGGATCACCAGGTTATGCTGTGAATCCTTTATACAGGCCACACCAGTATTTCTTTTAAATAGCCCATTATGTAAAGATAAATCTGTACTTATTCTGGAGTTACATCCATGCAGAGTGCAATGCAAACTAGCAAAATATCTTCTATATAAAAAGGGGCTTTTTGCATATTGAGAGCTCTCCTAGTAGAATCATGCTGACAATGGACTTACCAACTTGAGCATTTATTTGTTTTTACTTTGGTTGTGTTTTTGATTTTTTTTAAAAATTGTTTCACTGTATTTTGTAAATAGAGTTTGGGACATTCTGTTGTGGAAATTGATTAATGAATTCAACTAACTAACTTATCAACGGTCATGATACACAATACCTTTGACTGAGGGTGAGGATGAGTTTCTTCTTGCATGGTAAGATCCATAAACTCTGCTGAGATCCATAAACTCTGCTGCAGTGCTATGATTCTTCAGCAATAGCTGCCACCATGCATGGCATCACTGCACACCAATGGCTACCGGTGGATAATTTTCCTGGTCTATGCAGCATATATCCTAGGCAATGGACACTCTAAGTAGCACAAGCTTCTGTATGGAGGATAACAATTTTAAAAATAAAAATATTTAAGCTACATGAAACCTTCTGCAGTTGGATAAAATTCAGAGTAAAATATATTTGGTCAATGTTATTGCACTTAATTCCACATCTCTTTTTACAGAAACCCACCGTAGGCTGTGGAGGAGTAGGAGATTTTTTGGAGCTCTTGGGAGGAAATGGGTTAGATCCCTCTAAGATGTTCCCTTTAGCTGATCTGTGCCACTCCTTCCATGGCCCAGGTGAGTTCTTTCTTTAATGTCACCTGTTCAAATGTTTCTAAAGAATGATACAGAAAGAGTTGTGAAATCTGATTGCTTTTTACTCAAGTCCTAAATATTTTGCTGCTATTTACCTGCACTGCTGGAATAACACCTTACTCTGCGAGACTGCACGGATACTGCTATCTGTTGGGTCCATCGTATATGGTGCTTAGCTAAGGAGCAAGAGAATGACACTGTGCCAACCTTCCCCAAGCTGGTGCCTTTCAGGCATTTCAGACTCTAACGCCCATCAGCCTCAGTCAGCGTGGTTGTGTTGGTTGAGGCTGATGATATTTGTATTCCAAAATATCTGGAGGCACCAAGTTGAGGTAAGTTTCACTATGCCAGTGCTGTACTTTATTTAAAAAAAACAGTTTTAACAGGACGAAGTAACAGAGATGGATATAACATAAAAAGCTAACATCACAGAACCTTTCAAAACTCCCTTCTCACTGTACGCAAACCTTGTTTTAAATTGCTACTGTACCTTTCCCACTCAGTTTCATTCCCTGCCCACGCTACTAAAACCTCTACCGTTGTTTAAAATCAGTACTTTCCCCATCCCCCCTTTATTCAAATTCCTGTCATTGTTTAAAATGACCACTTTCCCCCTCTCAGTATCTCTCCATTTCTGCATTACTCAAACCTCTACCAATTTTAGAAACTGACACTGTCTCCCTTTCAGTGTTTCAAATTTTTTTTCCTATACTCACGCTTCCATTCCTAACTGCCTCATGTGAGAGGGATAATGAATGTTGAGCCCTCAAATATTTTATAGTACTTTCATATAAGGAATGCAATTAACTCAAACCTCTGTTATTGTTTAAAACTGCCATTTCCCTCTGTTTCTTTCACCCCTCCTTTACTCAAACGTCTGTTGTTACATTTTAAACCACCACTTTTCCTCTCTGTGTTCCTCCCTTCTTTTTTCCATGCCGTGACCACTGCTGTTGTGCACCTTTTGGTCCCTCACCCTACCCTGACTTCATTCAAATCCAGAATTCTACAAATCCTTCAGTGGGAGCTGTGCAGTGACATTCTTCCTTTTTTATTACATAGAAATAGGCTTTAGATATAGACTAATGCAACCTTCACAAACATAGTGCTTTCCTCATATTTTGGACAGCTCCAACTGACATGGTCGTGCATTGTCTGTTTTCCAAAAAATAACAAGGTGTTCTTTATCTTTTGACTAGCCCAAATGAAGATAGGCTGTGACAACACCGTGCTGCGAATGGTCTCCAGTGGCAAACATATCAATCGTGTAACATTTGAGTATCATCAGCTGGAGCAACATGAACTGGAAAACAGAAAGGAGAACAGCCTTGAAGAGTTTTGTCTTTCAAATATTTGAGAAACAAGACAAGTCACTCGTGATTGAAATGTAATGTTAATTTTAAGCAGCTAACTTTATGTAACCTTTCTAGGGTTCAGACATTTATCTTTTCTTACTAAATCATTTTTTTCCCATTATCAGAACAGTATTGATCCTAGCTTTTCTCCCTTACGTGTATTTAGTATTATCTAATACACAAGGTTCCATATGGATTCTGAAAGCATGTGTACACATCCATTGGTTCAGAACAAAAGTCAAGCACACACACCAATTGTTTCCAATGGAAGTATTCTTTCAAATACTTTTGTAATTGTTTTGAGTGCACTTGTAATGCTGAGGGCCCTCCAGAGCTCACTTAGCAATTTCCCCTCTTTTGCATCAGTCACAAGTATAAAAAGATGCATAAAGAGAAATTACACTTCAATTTTGTAAGTGAACGTTCTGTATTAGTGCGTGCCAATTCAATTGTTTGTTAATTTATTGATACAAATGTATAATTAGTTGTTTTTAATAAAATTTATAGCATGAAAAATGGTTTTTCTTCTACTGGTCCAGACATGAATAAATATATTCACAGTATTGGCAAAATCTAATTTTAGTGGTATTTCCCACCCCTTCATAAATCTCATCAGCTAGTATGCTGCCTTAGCTCAGTGGTTAGAGCATCTGCTTTGCATGCAGAAGATGCCAGGTTGAATCCCTGCCATCTCCAGGTAGAGGCTGGAGAGACTTCTGTCTGAACCCCTGGAGAGCCTCTGCCAGTCATTTTCGAAATACAGAGCTTGGTGGACCAATGATCTGGCTCAATATATGGCAACTTCTGAAGTTTCCATGTACTAAAACCAATAACTGTTGATCTCTCACACTAAAAAAAAGCTTGTGGACAATTCAACTAACATTGCTGCAGATATCAACTAAGTTTTTACACATGTATTAAAATGCAGGGTAAGTATTGTTTCTTGTACAAAGTTTTTAGTTCTGTGATATTAGATAAGTGGGCATAAGCATCCATGAGCAGAGACATATTTATAGGCAGGTATGTTTGTCCCTCAACATTGATCCAGCTGTTGGAATGCCTTGTAGGCAATGCAGCAAAGCATGGGCATAGTTGGGGAGGCAGAGGGGCAGCTACCTGCCTCCCCCAATCAAGTAAAACAATAAAAATACTTTACTAACTGACCAATCACGTTGGTTCTGCCCCCCCAACGAAAGTCCTACCCCCCTAACAAAAATCCTGGCTATGCCCATGGCCGCAAGGTAACCTTGCTTTTCATTGTTAGTATCCCCATATACTAACCTTAGTTCACAAAACATGCACTTAGTGTAACTTTTAACAGAGTCGCAAGTGCAGAAAGGATTACAGGAGCTTCTCTCTAAGCCTTTCACACTCCATTTCACACATTCAGTGGTATGACTGGGAACAGGATCATGGGCATAGGGAACTGTGCATTTGGTGGAATGCAAGAATGGGTTTGCCCCTGACCACCATACAATGCAATGGTGCAGTGGTAGTTTTGAAGTAGGGGAGCTCATCCTGTCAGCTCCCACAGCCACTCCTTCAAGGAGAGTCCATAGCCATGGCAGCTGTGTTGATTTATATGCACACTAAAGCAGAAGTAGAGAATGTTTTGTGGCCCAAGGGCCACATCCCCTTCTGAGGAATCTTCTGGCTGTGGTGGGTGTGGCCAGAGACAAAAGTGGGAGGAGCAAACCATGCATCGCTTACCTTAGTACAATAGTTTACATTCCAGCCATGGAAAAGGCAGCGCTTTCTTCATGTACATGCCCACCTCTCTATTCTCTACCCAGGCAAGGACACATTCCAGCCAACCAAAAGCACTGAAGGAGGATGCAGATTAAGGCCATTGAGGGGAGTTGCCTGGGGAAGGAAGAAGAAAGGGCCAGGGAAGGTTCTAAGGATTGTATAGTGAGGCCAGAAAGGCCACATTTGGCCCCTTGGCACAAGGTTCCCCAACCCTGCTCTACAAAGCAGGCAGTATATAGCATAATACCCATTCATGATCAATTGACAGTCAACAGTGAATTGACAAAGAGTGGTGTAGCACTTGACATATTAGACTTTGGCTGTGTCGACCTGGGTTCACATCTCTGATTAGTTATGAAGTTCACAGGGTGATCTTGTCTAGCCTTCCTAACGAAGAGGTTGTGTGCCAGTCCAGACCTGTCATCTACGCAATTCTCCCAAACTTGCAACACTGGAAAATCCTGCTTCATCTTATGACTCCATCACTCCTGCTATGAAACAAGTACCAGAGCTACACTCACCTGTATTCCTGCTCCACTATACCACTGGCTCCATATATTGGGTGGAGCATGGAAAAAAAGGCACATAGCACTTTATGTGTGGCTACAGAGTCTGTATTTACAGTAAGGAACCTTGATCATATGTTGAACCTATTCTCACATTCCTTTGAGTACATGGTGGTCAGGAGCAGAGGCAGCAAGCGTCTTCAAGTTGAGTCGGTGGGGGGGGGGGATTGGATGATGGAGCATGTGGGCTGGAGAGACTCAAGTCTAACAAAAACTTCATAATCAAAGGCTGAGATTGCTGAACTAACTGGGATGGTACATCTGCCATGGAGACTAAAAACTATTTCCCCACGACTACAAATTGACTTTGGTGTCTAACAATCCCTGTTTCTGAGTGCTGCCCAGCAGGAGTGATGTGGAAGTCAGATTTGTGATGAAGCCCTCTATAAGAATGGATTTCACGCAGTGTGCTGTCAAGAGATGACTGCCAAAGAAAACACGTCACAAGGTCATTTGAACCAGCCTTTCACTATCAGAGACAGTAAACAAGGTATATGGTTAAAAGAAACTGCACACCAAGCTGAGGTAAAGTTTGAGATAATCCCAATTAATGCCTTCCAGGTTTCTATCTCTACTTCTGTCTAGGCTTGTTTAGATAAAATATTATTATTATTATTGCAATTATTATTTAGATTTCTTACCTGCCCTTCACCATGAGGCCCCAGAGCAAGGTACAATTTTAAAATAGAGTATTAAAACCAGTTAGAATATTTTACAGTTGAGAAAATAGAATGAGTCCTAAAATATCCCTCATCATTTGTCAAAGGCCACAATAGAAAGGTCCACCTTACTTTCCCCATCTCCCCCACCCCACCCATGTGTTTTTCCCCTTCAACCTCTTATGCCCTCTGGGCTCTCCTTTCAATATAAGTTAAGAGTGTACTTCAATGAAATGATTCATTACAATCATTTTTATTTACAGCCTCATCCTTCTGCTGAGGAGATTTTCTTGCTGAGAAAATGACGCACTTTCCCCCCCTTTCCCACTTTGTCTTGGCTACTTATCTCTGAAGATCAGCAACTACTAATCATAGAAGCTATGGATTTTGTTCGCACATCATTTCCTATAAAAGGATATGCAGTATATTACACGTGAGTCACTAAAAAATGAACAGCTTTCATTATCTGCCACTATTTCAAACTAAATTGACATTTACAGTATGACAAAAGGCATGGTGCCACTTCAGATCCCCACCAAACTCCCTCCCTTTCTCTCTTTTTAAAAAACAATATTGAATAATTCAATATAATGCTAGGCATTGATGGTAAATCAGGAGTTGCCTAAGCAGCATTTTTGTCCAAGAAGGCATTTATATTATTGAAGAAAACCCCTTTGTCCTGCATCCAGGAAAGAGAAAACAAGCTATTATCCACTTGTACTTTTGGGTTTTATTGCCTCCTGAAATTCACTACCCCCATTTCCCCATCCCTTTGAAAAGCCACAGGGAATTCTCCAGAATGGGATGGCTGTATGTGTGTGTGTGTGTGTGTGTGTGTGTGTGTGTGCGCGCGCGCAAAACCACTGTGGATCTGAACCATTCACACTGTGGTCTATAAGCAAATGTATCTAGAATTTGGGCCCTAAACTGCACTCCTCATCTTAGAAGCTTGGTTGGGTTTTTTTTTAAATAAAGGTTTTACAACTAAGGAGAAAATACCTTTGAGAAAGAAGTTTTCCCATGGCAATACTGACTAATCTTAAACTGCAGTCTTACTTGTGGGAGTTGAGACTGCTATGGGTTTTTGTTTTGTTTTTCCATTGAGATGGAAGTTGAGAAAGGACACTGCGTAGAAGATAAGAGAAGATCTGCGTGAATTCCACTCATCCTTCTATTTTTACCAAGGCAAATTATATGTTATCTTCCACCCTTCATGATTACAAATCACTGTAGCTATTGTTGTCAAATCTCTAGTAGCTTCATTCACTTCTTTTTCAATGAAGCCCATTCCCAAGTCTCCTTATGAGATTTACTTTTTTAATTGGAAAGTGCTCCCCAATGCCTACAGGAACAATGACTCTTCCGGTGGTCACTGATGTCAATAGTTGCTCTCGGAACTGATAAGTGTATTATTGCCGAGTCTTTGTTTAAAAGAGGCATCTAACTTGAATGTGCAATTTTGATTTGTCTCTTTGCCTTCAGTCTAAACCAGTTCTTCTTTAATTAAATTACTTTTATTAACAAGGCTCTTTCCAGAATTCCATGGAGAAACATAAGGTTTCTCTGCTGAATCAAGAATAACACAGATAGGAAATTACTCCTGTTTTATACTGCTAAATGTATTTCTGTTTGCTTCCACCACGTTTGCCCTACACATAGTTGAAAAGACTAAATTCTTGAACAAAGCAAGCCTCAAAAGAGAGGAAAATAGCAATAGCATCGTTGTGGATTAAGGTATCAGTAGATGAGAAAGTTAAATTACATCTAAATTGAGATTAGGGACATGTTTTCTGGCAGTCATAACTGCTAGCATTAGTTACTCTCTTAATTATTCCGTGGTGCACAGACCAGGAAATGTTAAGTTTTTCCTTCCACTGCCAGATGATATTTTCCCTTTATTTATTTTTCCACCATTTATGAATGTGGGAATATTCTCAACAAATTTAGATCACAGGAGTCTGGTTGTTATTATGTTTCTGTTTTCCAAAGCATGAAAAATACACAATGCCGCCTCACTTTTCTGATACAGAACCAGCCCAGCAACTCAACAAGTTGCAGCTTGTGGACCGGAGATACATTAGTGGCACAGGCCTCCAGTGGGAAGGTCTTTTAAAATATTGTTGCCATGACAGTGCAGCCATTCCCAAGTGGCACAGTCTTAATTGGGTCCTGGGAATGCCTTGTTCTAGCATACAATTATTTTCAGATAAGCATCATAAGCAGTGCAGGTTGGGATTCTATAGAAGAGGTTAAAAACTCTCCCCCTACCCCAATTATATAGTTGTCCCAGATAATTCTAAGCCCAGATAACATATATTCTCTCCTTGAAGCTGATAAAATATCAGGAGCCCTCTCCACAGCAATATGGAGCAGGCCTGTCAGTGTGGCTACCCCTGTTTTGTGGAACAGCTAGCATCCCTGTTGAGTTACTATTTCATGTCTTCCAACATGCTGAGTCCCAAAACTGGGGCACATGTTTTCCTGTCTGTGCTCCTGCGCAGGTCAGGTGACCCAAGCAAGATCACGGAGCCCAAAAGACACACTTTTGGGGCGGGCTGTGCTCACAGCACACAAAAACTCACATTTTGGGGCACCGCCTGAGATTGCAGACCTGAGAAAAGAGCTTTTTTTGGGTGAGAACACAGTTCAAAATATCTTGAGATTGAAGTGACACAAATGGCCACTGTGCTCTCAGAGGAAAAAACGGGATGCCCCATTTTTTGTGGGACACTTGCGGGGTGTGCTATTTTCAGGAAGCAATTGTAAGCATTTTTGTCTCGGACTTTTCCAGCTGTGAGAAAATATATATAGGTCTCTAACTTGAGTGTATATATCTTTAAACTGACCTTTAGATGTCTTTATTATTGTAAATTGCCTTGAAGATGAAATGAAAGGCAATTAACAAATTATATAAAGATGAAGAATAGGTCTGAGGACAACAGGGACAGGTGACTTGTCTCCCCCCCCCCGATGTTTTTGGACTGCAGATCCCATGCTTGACCACTGGCATGCTAGCTAGTCGTCCCTGCAATTACATTTTGAATTCCTATCAGTCCTTTAGTCCCTATATGTGCTTCAAACTCATGCACCCTTCTGAGTATACACACATAGAATTGCGCAGTGAATCTTACAAACACACTCTACATTTCCAGGCCTTTGCAATGAGAAAGATGACCCCTTCATGGGTTCAAATCTGCAAAATGCTGTGCTCTCTTCAGAGGCAAAACTAGGCTTTATTTCACCCGGGTAAAAGACCCAGTTTGGTACCGCCCCCATGTGCATTTGCATACATACACACATAGGCTGGGAGCCTCAATAATGCCCCTCTGGAGGCTTCACCTGGGGCAAAAAACCTGGCTCTTCTCCCCCGCCCCTGTAGCTGCAGCTCTGGCTCCTGTTTGGTTGAGGACATCACTTGCTGCAACAAGCACTCAACAAGATTCTGTAGGAATCATCTGGGAGTTCTCACCTTGCTCTATTAGGAATTGCTCTGTTCTCCAAGAGATTTCCTACTGCTATTAAAACAGCAACATAATTTGATGGAACTGTTCAAGGTCTAACATCCACTGCCTATAAATAACATGTTTTCAACCTTGTTTACTGCAAGAACCAAAAGTGAACCATTTACAAAGACTCCTCTTTCTGGGGAGTCATGCGCCTTAAATTTGGTGTGTATGCAGCCTTAGCCCCAGTAAAGCTGGAAACTAACTCCTCCTTCAGAAACTGGGAAAGTCTTTGGTGACCCAAATTTGCTTGGGTTAAATGTCTGAAGGGGTGGAAATTGTAGCTTTCCCACAATGGCAGCATTTAACTCCCACCGAAGTTGCATGACGCAAGCCGCTCAGCCCCCTCATATGCAAATAGGGTCTTCATAACATAAATCTCTATTTCCTGCTTATCATTGTCACACACTAAAAGTAAACTGTTTGTGTCCATACCTTTTCATAGTGCCTAGGATTTCTTCAGCTGCTCTCAACTCCACCTGTACATAGTACGTCAGCTTTGCCATATCCAGTAATAAAGGCAACTAAAAATATCTACCCAGTCACTTCCACATTCAATATTTCAATATGGGTACATTTACAGCATGGATGGTTAAACTTTGGCTCTCCAGATGTTTCTGGACTACAACTCCCATCATTCCTAATCACTGGTCATGGTTGCTGGGGCTGATGGGTACTGGAATCCACAACATCTCATGGCCCACATGTTAGCCAGCCCTGATCTACAGCCAAGGGAGCAAATTACATTTGCTAGACCATCTCCCATCAGTCCCAGCCAGCATGACCAATAGTCAGAGATGATGGGTGTTGTAGATCAATAGTTTACCCCTGGTCTATACACAGAGGTGGTTATGTGTGTTCCTAGTTTGCAAGAGAGTGTCTTTTATGTGCTCCAGCATAGCAAACGAGACTGTAGCATTAAAAACAAAATGTGAGAGGTGGCATATGTAGTATTAGCTATATAAACACCAGGGACAAAAGGTGGTGCTAGCTGAGGAGGAAGGGAAGGGGAAATATGTAAGTTCAATGTATTCTTATACCATTTTAAAATTCACAGAGAATCTTGGGAACTGTAGTTAGTTAAGGTGTTGAGACCTAAGGTGTTGAGGTCTGTGAGGTCAGCACCCCTAAATACCGTATTTTTTGCTCTATAAGACTCACTTTTTCCCTCCTAAAAAGTAAGGGGAAATGTCTGTGCGTCTTATGGAGCGAATGCAGGCTGCGCAGCTATCCCAGAAGCCAGAACAGCAAGAGGGATCGCTGCTTTCACTGTGCAGCGATCCCTCTTGCTGTTCTGGTGTGCTGGTCCCAGGGGGGATGAGGTATTATTACCGTAGGCCAAGATCAACAGGGAGCCGGGCAGGTCAGCAGGAACGGAGGTAGAGCAGAAGCAGGAGTCCAGGTGGGGAAGCAGGAACACTGGTAAGGCAGAAGCAGGAATCCAGGCGGGGAAGCAGGAACACTGGTAAGGCAGAAGCAGGAATCCAGGCGGGGAAGCAGGAACACTGGTAAGGCAGAAGCAGGAATCCAGGCGAGGAATAGGCACACTGGGAGTGCCAAACAAGGACTGGGTAAAGCAGATACTTCACAACGACGTTGCTCCCGCAACCTGAGACCGGGCTGCCTGACCTTTATCTTCTTCTAAGGCCGGGGGCGGTCCCGGCCCCCAGAAGCCCCGCCTCTCTTGGCCTTAAGGCGAGCACTCCTCCTGGGAGACACCAGTTCCCTTCGCCTCTCTGCCCTAAGCCTCTGCAGATCAGGAGAGGCCGAAGGGTTACTGGGTCCTGGAGGAGGCTCACCTGTAGCCACTGAGTCTTCCAGCACCTCTGGGGCCTGAATGATTTCACCTGGTGCCTGCTCTTGAGTTTCCTCAGCAACTAGGCCTTGCCCCAGTTCAGCCGGCCCTGGAGGCGGGGACTCCTGTGCCGGCTGGGGTTCCTCCGGATCGCTCCCAGACTCGGAATCCCAGGCCATCACACCATCCCCCCTCCCAGGCCCCCCCCTCACTTGAGGGCCCGGACCCGGCTTGCTGGGGTACGCTGCATGAAACTCCCGGATGCAGGCAGGTGCGTGGACGTTGACCGCTGGTTCCCAGGAGCGGTCCTCTGGCCCATACCCCTTCCAGTCAATGAGATACTGCAGCCTTCCCCTGCGGTATCGGGAGTCCAGAATGCGTTCCACCTCGTACTCTGGCTCTCCCTGCACCAAAACTGGCTGCGGTCGGGGACGGTCTGGGTGGAACTCGTCGGGTGGGGCCACCGGACTCAGAAGGGACCTGTGGAATACCGGGTGAACCTTCAGGTTTGCTGGCAACTGGAGACGGAATGCCGCAGGCGAGACCTGGTCCACAATAGGGAACGGGCCGGTGAACCGGGCGTCCAGCTTCCGCGAAGGTCGAGAAGGGTGGAGGTGGCGAGTGGAAAGCCATACCAAGTCACCGACGTGAAGTTCCGGCCCCACCTGGCGGTGGCGGTCGGCCTGGACCTTGTACGCCTCCTTGGCCTGGCGCAGCTGCTCCATCAACAGCTGTTGCTGGGACTGGAGCTCCTGAAGCCACTCTGTCACCGCAGGGACCGCAGATGCCGGCAGCACATCCGGAAACAACCGTGGGTGAAGGCCATAACTGGCTTGGAACGGGGTCTGCTGGGTGGACGCATTCACCGCGTTGTTATAAGCGAACTCCGCCAATGCTAGGTGGTCGACCCAGTCGTCCTGCTGGTAGCTGCAGTAACACCGGAGGTACTGTTCCAGTACCGCGTTCGCCCGTTCTGTCTGGCCATCAGTCTGTGGGTGGTAAGCAGATGAGAGACAGACCTCTGTTCCGAGGGCCTGGTGCAAAGCACGCCAAAACCGGGACGTGAACTGAACGCCGCGGTCGGATACTACACGCTCAGGTAGGCCATGCAGGCGGAAGACATGCTGAAGGTACAGCTGCGCGGTTTCCTTAGCTGAGGGTATGGATGGGCAGGGGGCACAGTGCACCATCTTCGTGAAGTGGTCGGAGAAAACTAGAAGGCAGGTGCAGCCACGAGACGGGGGTAACTCCATTACAAAGTCTAGAGAAACTGTGTGCCAAGGACGTGGTGGAACCGGCAACGGCTGAAGAAGGCCGGGGGGTCGCCCGGTAGGCCCCTTGGCCCGCCTGCAGACGTCACAACCAGCGACGTAGCGAGCCACGTCAGCCTTCAAGCGGGGCCACCAAAACTCACGGCTTACCAGATGGGTGGTCCGATACCGCCCAAAGTGCCCCGCCGCTGGAGCGTCATGGGTCATCCGGAGAACCTCAGCCCGCAGCGGCCCTGGTGGGATGTACAGGCGCCCGTGGTGCAGCAGAAGACCCTGATGCGAAACCAGCCCTGGATACTGAGGGCATGATCCTTCGGCCAGTTCCCGGAGTCGTTCCTGGGCCCAAGCGTCGACCCGTTGCTGTTCCCGCACCCGAGCCTGCAGTGGCTCAACCTCCTGGGTGGCCAGGAATGCAGCTGGTGGTAGGATCGTGGTGGGTGCTGCTTGCTGAACCGTGTCTGCGTTGTCTTCAGGTTTCCGGGACAGGGCATCCGCCTTCTGGTTTTGGGAGCTAGGGATGTAGCGGATCCAGAACTGGAACCGGGAAAAGAACAACGCCCACCGGATCTGCCTTTGGTTCAGCTTGCGGGTGGTCTGGAGGTATTCCAGGTTCCGGTGGTCGGTTCTCACCTCCACCGGGTGTCTTGCTCCTTCAAGATGGTGGCGCCAAACCTCAAAGGCCACCTTGATGGCCAACAGTTCCCGCTCCCACACGGTATAGTTACGCTCCGCTGGAAGGAGCTGGCGGGAATAGAAGGCGCAGGGTAAGAGTGGCGCTTCCGGTTCGTGCTGCTGAGACAAGACGGCACCGAGAGCCGTACTGGAGGCGTCAGTCTCTACCACAAAGGGTCGAGAAGGATCCGGATGCTGCAAGATTGGCGCTCTCTGGAAACAGGCCTTCAACCCTTGAAATGCCTCCTCCGCCTCCTTGTCCCAGGAAAACGGCGTCTTGGGGCGCAGAAGCCGGGTCAACGGGGTGGTGCGGTGAGCATAATCCGCAATGAAGGTCCGGTAATAGTTGGCGAACCCCAGGAAACGCTGTAGGTCCTTGCGGTTCCGAGGTGCCGCCCATTCTCGAACCGCTGCCACCTTCCCAGGATCCATCTGCACCCCACCTGGTGAGAGTCGATGACCCAGGAAGTCCACTGACTGCTGATGGAACTCGCACTTGCTGAGCTTTGCATACAGACGATGCTCGCGCAAGCGCTGCAGCACGGTCCGGACATGGCCCTCGTGGCACGCCGGGTCACGAGAGTAAACCAGAATGTCATCCAAGTACACCACCACGTACTTGTCTAGCAAGTCCTGAAATACATGGTTGATGTACCGTTGAAACACAGCAGGCGCGTTGCACAAACCAAAGGGCATAACCAGGTATTCAAACTGTCCGTACCGGGTCCCGAATGCTGTCTTCCACTCATCCCCGGCGCGGATCCGAATCAAATTGTAGGCTCCCCGGAGGTCTAGCTTGGTGAACACCTGCGCCCCTTGCACCCGCTCCAGTAACTCCGAAATAAGGGGCAAGGGGTACCGGTCCGGGATGGTAATCTTGTTCAGGGCCCGGTAGTCATGGCAAAGGCGGAGCTCCCCACATTTCTTTTTAACAAAGAGCACTGGCGCAGCAGTGGGCGAGGTAGAAGGTCTAATGAACCCTCGCTCCAGGTTCTTGCGCAAGAAGTCCTGCAAAGCCTCGCGCTCTGGCTCTGTTAACGAGTATAAGCGACTCACCGGTAGAGGCGCTCCGGGCTGGAGGTCTATGCCGCAGTCAAAGGACCGATGCGGCGGCAGCTGGTCTGCCCCCCGTTCCTCGAACACGTCGTGATAGTCCCGGTACTCCGCGGGGAGTGTTGCAGCAGCCTCCTCAGTGGGCGCAGCTGCTAGCATCTCAGTCTCAGCAGACGAACTGGGGTCTGGGAAGTGTACAGTCCGTTTGACCCAATCAATCTGCACATTGTGATCCTCTAGCCAGTCCATCCCAAGCACCAGGGGGAACCGGGGCATGGAGGCAATATCCAGAGTTCGCATCTCACGGTGCTGCTGGAGGCACAGGACCAGGGGCTGGGTCTCTCGAGTGACGGCGCCCGAACGCAGTGGCCGTCCGTCGATTGCCTCCACCTGTACCGGTTCTGGCTTGTTCCGAAGTGGCACCCGATGCTGGGCAGCAAAAGCAGCGTCCATATAAGAGCGGGTTGCCCCTGAATCCACCAGGGCATGGGTAAGAATCCATGGCCCTCCTGGAGGGTATAGATGTACCGGAACCATAAGGTGTTGTAATTCGATTGGTGCGGTCCCATTCTGTGCTGTTTGGGACCCCAGGGAGCCAGGGCCATCAGCTACTGGGGTTGGCGGTTTCTCAGGACAGGATCGTGCATAGTGTCCGCTTCCGCCACAATAGAGACATAGATTCCCCTCCCGACGCCGCGACTTCTCTGCGGGGGAGAGGCGTGGCCGCACTGCCCCAAGCTGCATGGGTTCCTCCAATGACTCAGCTGGGCCTGTGGGGCTGCTGGTGGACCCCGGGGCCGAGAACTGGAGGTGCCGGCGGCCCCGAGCCTGACGCCGGTCCTCTAGCCGATCGTCTATCTGTAGACTCCGCTGAATAAGAGCGTCTAGCGTGGTGGGGCGTTCCATTGTGGCCAGCTGGTCCAGTATCTCATCTGAAAGCCCCTCGAGATACTGGTCCCGAAGAGCAGAGTCGTTCCAGGTCAAGTCCTGTGCCAGCAGCCGGAATTCTGTGGTGTATGGGGCCACCTTGGACTTGCCCTGTCTCAACCGCCGAATCGCCCGGTTGGCTTGACTCCCCTTCAAAGGGTTGCCGAACGCGGCCTCCAACAGATTGCAAAACCCCCCGTAGTCTGCCAGCAAGGGGGAGTCCTGCCTGAGCAGCGGCAACGCCCACTTGGCCGCCTGGTCCTTTAACAAACTAATCAAAAAATGCACCTTGGTGCGGTCGTCGGGGAAGTTCCGGGCGCGCCCCTGAATATACAGCTTGGCCTGGGCAAGGAACATGGGAAAGCTGGCCGGAGCCCCATCAAACTTCTCAGGCAAGGCCACTGGGTACTTGCCAGAAGCCGGGGCGTCGGCCCCAGGAGCCGGTAGGGCGTCCAAACGCTGCTGTAGTGCCGCAACCACGTTACTGAGCTGCTGCACGGTGTGCGTCAAGGCCTGGTTCTCCTGGGCTATTGCCAACAATGTAGCCGCTTGGTCAGCCATGGCCTCTGAATCTTCCCGAACGCACCCCAACAAAGAGGGAGTGCGGGTGTGGCGGGAGCAAACTGTGCTGGTCCCAGGGGGGATGAGGTATTATTACCGTAGGCCAAGATCAACAGGGAGCCGGGCAGGTCAGCAGGAACGGAGGTAGAGCAGAAGCAGGAGTCCAGGTGGGGAAGCAGGAACACTGGTAAGGCAGAAGCAGGAATCCAGGCGGGGAAGCAGGAACACTGGTAAGGCAGAAGCAGGAATCCAGGCGGGGAAGCAGGAACACTGGTAAGGCAGAAGCAGGAATCCAGGCGAGGAATAGGCACACTGGGAGTGCCAAACAAGGACTGGGTAAAGCAGATACTTCACAACGACGTTGCTCCCGCAACCTGAGACCGGGCTGCCTGACCTTTATCTTCTTCTAAGGCCGGGGGCGGTCCCGGCCCCCAGAAGCCCCGCCTCTCTTGGCCTTAAGGCGAGCACTCCTCCTGGGAGACACCAGTTCCCTTCGCCTCTCTGCCCTAAGCCTCTGCAGATCAGGAGAGGCCGAAGGGTTACTGGGTCCTGGAGGAGGCTCACCTGTAGCCACTGAGTCTTCCAGCACCTCTGGGGCCTGAATGATTTCACCTGGTGCCTGCTCTTGAGTTTCCTCAGCAACTAGGCCTTGCCCCAGTTCAGCCGGCCCTGGAGGCGGGGACTCCTGTGCCGGCTGGGGTTCCTCCGGATCGCTCCCAGACTCGGAATCCCAGGCCATCACATCTGGCTTCTAAGATTCAGAATATTCTTTTTCTTGTTTTCCTCCTCCAAAAACTAGGTGTGTCTTGTGGTCTGGTGCGTCTTATAGAGCAAAAAATACAGTATCTACAGTTCCAAGTTTCTCCATGACCATTAAAGTGGCATAAGAGTGCTTTAAATCAATGGTGTGGGTGTGACCTAGTTTTCAGGTTCAGCCCAACATAGGATCTCTGCATTATAGTGTTAAACTGAAGAGTAACTGGAGTAACCATCAACAAGACACAGATAATCTTCCAAAAAGAAACAGAGAGCAGGTTCACATGTAACACTATGCCAAACCATGGCTTGGCATATAATCCCAACCCAGGCTCCTGTTTTGACTCCTCCAGACAAAGCATGGGCTCTTACAGTTTGTGTTTTGCTTGGTGGGAAACAAACCATGAGTCTGGGTCCAGGTCACACACTAAGCCAAACCATGGCTGAAAACAATGGGATCAAGACTAGCAGGCGGGGCCCAGAATATAGTGCTAATGGGAAAAAATTGAAAGATGAAGATGCATGGAAGATGAACATTGTACACAAGTGCCCAGGCAGTTAACAGTTGTTTCAGACAACTTTACCATAAGGGAAAATATATATAGGTGCTTGCTGTAGAATTATAATGCCTGAATCATTCAGTGATAAAGAAACACTTTGGAAATAGACATGACAGTGAATGACACTGTGCATTTTTATACTATTGTGTACTTATGACATACTTTCATTAGATAAGCAGTAAGGTTATTCATAGAATGTGCATTAAAAATTAACCATTTACTACTCAGCCTGCAGGGTGCACATCTTGATGAATCTGCCAATCTAGAAGTTCGAAAGCATACAAGTGCAAGTAAACAGGTACCGCTCCAGCGGAGAGGTATATGGTGTTTCTGTGTGCTCTGGCACTCATCATAGTGTCCTATTGCACCAGAAGCGGTTTAGTCATGCTGGCCACATGACCTGGAAAGCTGTCTGTGGACAAACGCCGGGTCCCTCATCCTGAAAAGCGAGATGAGCACAGCATCCCATAGTTGTCTTTGACTGAATTTAACCATTCAAGGGTCCTTTACCTTTTACCTTTATGAATGCATGCTCCTGCTGGAAAAACATGTGCTAGCTATTGTAAATGTCGAGAGTAGTGTAGATTTAGGAGACTTACCATCACATATGTAGTTCATTTCTTGCTAACACAGTTACACCTGTAGCATTTATTAAGAGATTATACCTGCATGAGTACAGTGGGGTAGAGAAGTGAAGTTCAGAGACAGAGCAAAACACCAAAATTCTGTTTTGTTTTGGTTTGTTTCAACATCTCCAATAGAGGTGGATTGCAAATGGACTGATTCTGCATAAAGGCATTTCTAGACATGAGCTTGATGTTGCAAATGTGGTGTTAAGATACCACAAACAGATTGTTGACAACAAGTTTATTCATTCAACTTATCGTATTTTACCCTGCAAAGGGAAAATCCATATTAAATTGAGAAAAAGTACAGGCTGTGATTTTGATGCCGGCAATGTTGTGTGGATGCTGCAAAATGTGAGCATGCATGGGGAAATATCTATCCCACATTAAATATACTACCTCCATATTCAACCTTATAAAAGTGCTAATATGTCCTGGAAAAGTCAAGTTTATGGTTGGTATCATCCACTGGCTGCCCCTGGGCCAAAATCATCCCCCTCATTTGCTAACCTGATTGAGCTATTCTCTGATTCTTGTTCAAAATGTAGGTCCCATAAAATGAGGTGCTGGCCATACGGTGTGTTTCTTAGGTTGGGAGTTTTGCAAGGTCCTCATGAGCTTGTTGAAGTATGAGTCACCATGCTGACTTGACTCATGCCATATCTGGGAATAATAGAAGAAAGGAACACACTACGAATATTTTTATCATCAATTACAGCTTGAGGCCCTTTCTGCAAAAAGCTAATTTATCAGGGGATGCAGATTGATTATAGGGTGTGTGTGTTTTAGTGAGTTGCCACTTTATAAGGATACAACCTTTTGTCCCAATGATATAACTGTTTGTTTGTTTAAAAAACTTATTGTTCAAAATCACTTTTATGGAGGGTCATGGGATAGGCTGTATTTGATCTGCTCATTCTACAAATTTCAGTATACAGTTGGAATCATATGTGAATGCCTCCCCACATAAATAAACCCATTTGCGTATTTGGCCAGGGAGCAGGAAGGGCAGCTTGAATTTTTCTGTCCTCTGATGTCAGGGACCATGCTGAGGAGGACTGCACTGAGGAGGAATGGTGGGAGTCTTCCCCTGCTCCTGATCCAGATCCTGAATCCCCCCAAGAGCAGGAAGACAGTATAGATTTGGAACAGCAGAGGGACATAGTTCAGAAGGCAGAAGCTGGGAAATACTGGATGAGGAACAGCTAGGAGAAGAAACACTAGAAGAAAGAGGGTTAACAAATTCACAGTCTCTGGACAGCATTCATCCCCCCCTTCTCCAAAGTCACGGAGAGTTCAGAAAGTGGCAGAACAGAAGCACAGAGGGTACAAGCTCAGATTAATATAAGACATAGAAGTGACATAGATGTATAGGGACAGAAGAGGGTGGAATCCTTAATTGGGAGCACCACCATTCTAGGAGATGTGTTCTTTGTTCTCTTGTTGTGATTATTAAAGTTTCTAACTGGTAAGAAGACTCCTTTTCCTTTGTTCTGCTTATCTACTGCCATGGGGGAGGATTGGAAGCTGATTCCCTGAAGCCTGACATCTGAGTAATCCACTACCAGCATCTGGAAAGAGCTGTGCTATGTGCTTTTTCTGAACAGGTAGCTGGGACCACTCTTCAGCTCTCTGGTGTCAATACTAGGAATAACAATGGTCTGTGCCATGGTGGGTGTTCATGAGGATGAATGAAAGAAATATATTATCTTTATACAAACCTATACAGCTGAGAGCAATTTTGTGTGTTATGTGCAGGTACAGAAAGCGGAACCTGGGCAGGTTCTTCCTGCATGGTGAGGTCATGCTCAAAGCCACTCTCTGTATCTTTTTCAGTCTCTTAATGCCATAATTTAAAAGTGGTTGCATAAATCTGTGTCCTTCGGCTTCTGCTCTTTTCTCAAGTTGCCATACCATTAAGTATCCATAGCCACATCTGCAGGTAATAAAAGGGAAAAAAACCATTGAACATTCTCATTTCCACTTTCACTAGGCTTCGAGCAGCTTCAGAATAGGAAATCTTGTTTATATACTAGAGAAATAAAACAATAAATGAAACTAGCTGGAAAAGTAATGGAAAAGAATAAAATTACCAAGCTGTCTTCAGAGATGAATTGTAACCAAGTTAATTAAACTAGAATTTCTAGTTGACTCATATTTCCTGGTAAATTCTATGTTTAGTGTTTATTAAGGACCAACTGGAGGTGGCATATCAGCACTTATGACATTTATAGCCATTCAAAAATATGTTTTAAGTAGTAATCTCCTAATGCATTATCCCAGGACTGTGATTTAGGGTAAATTGTGCTAAGCTGCTTTAACAAGCACATTATGTAAAGAGCCTGGCTCTACAGTCAATAAATATGCCTCATCATGACCTTTACTACATGCATAAATGTATAATTTATTTGTATGCCAGCTTTCCATAGTTAAAACCATGCTCAATGTTGAATGGAAAAAATTGCATAATTACAAACATACACAAAAACCACAAAAAATTAAACATCAAAATGTACACAACCAAACTGAAACAATTTCAACATATATGATAAGATAAAAAATAAATGCCATAAGTCTCCAGTGATCTCAAGCAAAGGAAGGAATTCAGAACACAAAAACTCTCACCATGTAACAATGTTAGCTCAATTGGCTATTTATGCACTGGCTGCAAAAAAAAATCAGGAAAAATGAGGCAGATAAAATTGCCATAGGCTGATTTGGTAATACAGAGGTTTAAGCTCGTTGGTGTCTCTGTTATCTTCTTTTTCTTACCCTGGACATCAGTTTATATCATGGATGAATATTCTGTATTTTAATAATATTATTGCTCTGACCTAAATCATAGCATCCATTTACATGTGAAGAAACTGATGTGGTGCCGCTGTCTCGTGTGATAGTACCAAATAAGAATTTGAACAGGTGCTGAATGTATGAAGGTGCTTCTCAAGAGCTGTCATGCTCCTTCTAGGGTAGTTTGTCCATCTTTGGTCCCCACCCCAGTGGCGAAGCTGCATGCTCTGCTACCGGGGGTGGAGAGCAGGCGGGGGCGTGGCTGGCACACCCCAGGGACTGTGACGCGTGCCCTGGGGGGGCACGGCGCCTGGTGCGTTTGGGGTGCACGGTGCGTGTCCAGGGGGGCCGCCACGATGGCACCCTACTGGAATAGTGGTACCAGCGGCAGTCCGCTCCCTCTGCACCCCCGTTCCTCCACCAGTGCCCCACCCTACACTCAACTCTCACCTGTGACTCCCAGAAGCTGTCAGCATTCCAGGAACTGCTTCAACTGGCTGGCTAAACTAGGTGAAGGGAACTAATGGGTCTCAAACCCTTAGTGAGTTAGGGACTTTCCTAGCATGTAAAGACAGGCTCGCAGGGACGCGGGTGGCACTGTGGGTTAAAGCCTCAGCGCCTAGGGCTTGCCGATCGAAAGGTCGCGGTTCGAATCCCCGCGGCGGGGTGCGCTCCCGCTGCTCGGTCCCAGCGCCTGCCAACCTAGCAGTTCGAAAGCACCTCCGGGTGCAAGTAGATAAATAGGGACCGCTTTCTAGCGGGAAGGTAAACGGCGTTTCCGTGTGCAGCTCTGGCTCGCCAGAGCAGCGATGTCACGCTGGCCACGTGACCCGGAAGTGTCTTCAGACAGCGCTGGCCCCTGGCCTCTTGAGTGAGATGGGCACACAACCCCAGAGTCTGGCAAGACTGGCCCGTACGGGCAGGGGTACCTTTACCTTTACCTTAAAGACAGGCTCCAGCAAATTGAGTGGACAAGACCAATACTGGGTACAACGTTCAAGAAGGTAGTTTCTGCTCATGCTGTAGAGGCAGATGAGGGGCAGATGGGGTTCATGAACCTGGGGAAGTAGAAGGAATACTCTGGTCCTAAACCCCCTGGAGGCACACTCCATTGTCTCTCAAGACAGATGGATGCCAACAAATTGGAATAGAAGGCATTGCCATTCAAATAGGTTAATATTTGTATTACAGAATCTCTTTTGATACAGAATCTCTTTCTTTGATTTCCAGTTTACAATCCAGAGAACATGAATTGATTTCATTATTTATTTCTTAAACGGCAGCCTACAAAACAGTAACAATGTATGAACAACATTCTTAAAACACAATCCAGAATACCAAAAAACACACACCTAGCGATGCATATTGAAACATTTAAAACAGCAGTCCAAAGCCATAAAGGCACAACAATCAAAGCCTATATAACTGCTGCAACTCCTGATCTTCCCCAGGTCCTTTTTTTTCAATTCTCTTTCACATGGTGGGGTCTCATTTGCTACTGCATGTAGGGAAAGAGGGAGTATGAAAGGCTCAAGGGAGCAGCAGGTAGAAGCAGCTGCTGCAGCTACTTCATCTCTGATCTGAGTGGTACTTTTAAAGGTAAACATATGATCGTTGAACTGCAACATTTTGTTCATTAAAGAACTAATACACACATTTCCAAAATAAAGGAGAATTCTTGCTGGTCTGTTTTATAGGAATTCTAAGGTCTCAAATATATACATATATATCTCGTATGTTCATAAATTTACAAGGCAAACACAATCATAAGTATATAAACCATGTGTCTGAAATAGTAGAGGAGAGCAATCCTGAAACCATTTTGAGTCTCCCAAACTGACCTCAAATTATTTCTCTGCAAGGAGGAAGGAAATGGGGAAACCTCTCCATTGTCTTTTGCTTACCTGTCTTAAGGGTGTATTTGTGTATGAAAAGGGTGAGCCTGTGATCTGGATTCAGGAACTAAGTATTTAGCATCTCAAAAGGAATGCCCAGGCTGCCCAGGTAAAGCAATCAAGTGACCAATATCAGTATCCTGCCAGACAGGATTTCTGTTGTAGACTCCCCACCCCCCACCCCCAGTGATGTATTTCTGCTGTAGCCTGCCTCCTTCTGTGATGTATGTATGATGTTTTGGGGGGTGGTCTTGAACCACAGGGTGAGCAATTTCAAAAGTCTATATAAGGGCTTGCACAACGTTGTTCTGGGTCCCTCCTGCCTCCTGCATGTGGTTGTGAGCACCCTGTTGCAACAGTTAATAAAGATCAGGCTTACGAGCTGCCTTGCTTCTCAATATTCTCTGGTTGGCCTCTGTTATTTTCTCCTTCCGATAGGGAACCTACTTAAGGACTCTATTCGGGCTCTTGGATACCCCATAAGGAAAAAGAAGCAGGTTTTTTTTTCCTTATAACATCTGAAATTAATTCTGCCTAAAGAATTAATAGCCTTAGCAAGGCAACAATGTGTGCCTTGGAAAGACCACCACTACTATCAACAGTACACCATCACCACCTTCTGGATGCTATGGGAAATACTGACATCCCAGAAGAACAAAAAGATACATTGTACCTTCACAGGATATTCAGTAATTGGACAATTACAAACTGGTTGTTTTTTATCAAAAAAATTAGCTGTGCTGTTTTTATGATACAGTGGTACCTTGGGTTACATATGCTTCAGGTTACATACTCCGCTAACTCAGAAATAGTACCTCGGGTTAAGAACTTTGCTTCAGGATGAGAACAGAAATCGTGCTCCGGCGGTGTGGCAGCGGCAGGAGCCCCATTAGCTAAAGTGGTGCTTCAAGTTAAGAACAGTTTCAGATTACGAACGGACCTCCGGAACGAATTAAGTACTTAACCTGAGGTACCACTGTATATACCTTCTGGTTATTTTTATTTATATATCTTGCTTTTAAATGTGAAGTACAAATTTATCTGTGTGAAAGTGTGTGCACAAATGTGTACCTGTGTGTGAAAGTGCATGCACACACAAGTAAAAAAGAAAAGCATACACAAATGATATCCAACAAGAATCACAATATCACCAAGTGAATGTCAGTAAAGTACATAAGAAACTATTAAAATGCATTAGAATCACAATGTGTATCAAAATGCACTAAATAAATTGGAAAATTCTACAGTACTTGAGTAATCATGTCAGCAATGTGGAGTGTGAATAAAAAAGTGTGTTGATGATTGGGGTCTCTTTTAAATCATTTTTTTGCAGCCCACTACTGGCTAGCTGGGGTTAGCCACCATTTTAACTACTCACAACACTCACAAAGCACTTTTAGCACTCCTCAGAGCACCACCGCTGCTGCCCCTATCATGCAAGCCAAACCAATGGTGGAAGGGTGCTTTAGAGGGCATTTTGACTCAGAGCTTTTCAAATGTGGATCCTTCCCCCGCTCTCAAGTGAGGGAAAGCCTATGCACCCAACCAAATCACCTGCAATATGCCAAAAAAAAAATGCCTCATCCTTGTTACAACTCCGCCCTCCAGCAAAAAAAAAAAAAAGCAACTCTGTTCAATACGGTGCGTTCCAATGCGTTACTGGAAGTTCAGGTCCGCGCGTCCCTCTAACACAGTTCTTAAATCTATGTCTCCCGCTCCTCCTCCCCCCCCCGCTCTATTGGCGTCACTTCCTGTTTTCATGAAAACGAGATCCGGGTCACTTGCATGCCGCGAAGAAAAAGTTTTCCACTCTTTCCCCGCTCCTCAGCCGGTCTCCCATAAAGAAAGCGGCGAGGCGAAGGGAGTGGGGGGGGGGCGAGAGGGGGCGGGGCCTGTCCGCGCGGCCGCTGCCATGGCTGCGAGGGGCGCCGACGGGTCGCGGGCGCTGAGGAGCAGCCGTTACGGTCGCTGGGCTCGCTTCGCTCGGCCGCTGCGTTTGCGTCCCTGCCCCGGCCGTTGAGGAGGAGGCGGCGGCCAGGCTGGGGTCAGTGGAAGCCGAAGGATGGCCGAAGCCCCGGGACCGCCAGGCGACGAGGTGGCGACCCTGCGGGAGAAAGTGGCTGCGCTCGAGTCGGAGCTGGGCGCCTGCCAGAGCCGCCTGGAGCGGGAGAAGAAGCTGCGCCTCAAAGCCCAGGCCAGCGCCGCCAAGTTACGGAGACGGGTAGGGGCGGCCCTCTCGCCTCAGGGGGTCGGGGGCCAGGCGGGGAAACCTCCGGGATAAGGTCGCCCCGCGACGGCCTTTGGGTTCAAGGGCTCTGCTGCTCTGGGGACAGGCGGTTGCTCCGCTTCCAGCCTGGGCCGCTTAGGCTCACTGCTGACTTCCTTGTCTCTCACCTGTTAGAAGGTATAGGAGCCTCACCAGGAGGAACGCCGGCCTTCCTAAGCACCTGGATGCTTTGATTTATTACATTTCTTTCTTCTTTCTTTCTTTCTTTCTTTCTTTCTTTCTTTCTTTCTTTCTGTTTATTTATTTATTTATTTATTTATTTTTACAAAGTAATAATCATAAATAAGAGTAAAAATGTGCACTCCAACACTGAGACCATTCCATGGTCACTATCCAACCTCCCAAAATTTCAACACCTCTTGCGATGGTTTGACCCCTTTCTGTTTTTACAGTACAAATTCTACAGACACCTTCCATATCTCCTCAAAATCATTTCTTCTGCATATTCCCTGGTTTACCATAACGACACATGTTAATTTATCATTAATAGCTATATCCCTCACTTCCTCCTTTCTTTCGCCAAGGCACAGCAGCTTACATGGTTTCCTTCCCTGCTCCCGCTTTTGAAGTACAGTGGTACCTCGGGTTAAGTACTTAATTCGTTCCAGAGGTCCGTTCTTTTTTTATTATTTTTAAACTGTTCTTAACCTGAAGCACCACTTTATCCAATTGGGCCTCCTGCTGCTGCCGCTCCGCCAGAGCACGATTTCTGTTCACATCCTGAAGCAAAGTTCTTAACCCAAGGTACTATTTCTGGGTTAGTGGAGTCTGTAACCTGAAGCGTATGTAACCCAAGGTACCACTGTATTTGACCGTGTTAATCAGGGGTCAACAAACTCTTTCAGCCAGGGGGCGGGCCACTGTCCCTCAGACCTTGTGGGGGGCCAGACTATATTTGGGGGAGGGGGAATGAACAAATTCCTATGCCCCACAAATAACCCAGAGATGCATTTTAAATAAAAGGACACGTTCTACTCATGTAAAAACACACTGATTCCCGGACCGTCCGTGGGCCGGATTTAGAAGGCGATTGGGCCGCATCTGGGCCTTAGTTTGCCTACCCATGGTGTTAATACTCCAATATTGGCGACTGCTTTCCCTGGCTTTATGCAAGAAGAGATAACCATAAATGTTATAATTCACTTGGTTTCCAACTCATTGTGTTACTCACATGATATGTATTCTTTTCACAACCCTTTACTGATAAAGGAAGTTCCACAAAGCCTAGGATTAGTAATGGATCATGCAGGCTTTTCTTAAGGCACACTGCTAATCCTAATGAAATTCATGGGTCATTCCCACTAAGAGCAAGCAGGTGGTTGAGTGCAAACAGGATTGGAGTCTAGGCACTGAGAAACAAGAGGGAGATATCGGCATGATTCTGTAGATCATGGTGTATGCAGAAATACAGTGTGTAAAGGGGAGTCAACTCCACAGCCCAAGGAGGATTTAGCAAGCTTGGTGGCCTTTAGGACCCCTGGAGAAAACTTCCTAAACTGCTTATAGTATCTTGGAGGAGAGCATGGCTGGCTAGAATCCTGAGGTCAGGGGTTGGTAAGGCTTACTGGGCATGTGCAGGATCACTCCCGCGGAGATCCTCCATGGGCCAGGCCAGCGCAGTGCAACACCAGAAATCACGTCTGCACATGTCCACGGTGCCAGAAATCGTGCCTGCACAGAAGCAATTTTCGGCATCTGGGCATGCGCAGAAGCAATTTCCAGCGCTGTGGACATGCTTAGGCACGATTTCTGGCATGTGCATGCACAGAAGCAATTTCCGGAGCCACGAAAGAGAGTTGCTGCGCTGTGCCGGTTTAGCGTAGTGCGCAGGGACTCGCCAAGCGGGCAGCTCGGTTTGGGGGCGGCTCATGGGCCGGTTAAGTGACCCTCATGGGCCGCTTCCAGCCCATGGGCCTTAGGTTGCCAACCTCTGCCTGAGGTGGAGCACTCCGGTTTGCAACATTTTGTACTTACAAGTTGAACCAGCAACATAATTATTCTGTTTTGTAGATTGAAGAACTCAAGAAAATCAGTGACGGAGAAAGATATGAGAAGGCAACATCCAATGTAGAAGTGCAAACCGAAGATGCTGCTGAATGGTCACATGAAGGTAAATAGCAAATGGTGCAACGTCAGTAATTAAAATAATTTTCAAAGGGGTAGCCGTGTTAGTTTCCTGCAGCAAAAACAGTCTAAAGGGACATGTAGCTTTCGTGGTCTCGAACCCATTTTATTAGGTTAAAATAATTTAACAGATAAATGATTCCTGTCCATTGCATTAATCCCATTGTTTGAAAAAAGTGAAAGAAGTTTTAATGAAATAAAAAAAGAGGTGGAATTTTCCACCTTAAAAAGAGGTAAATTCCAGGTGTATCTATTTGTATTTTAAAACTTTTCCCATTTATATTTCAGATATAAATTACTTGGTTGGTTGATTTATTTTGGATCATTTTATACCCATATTTTTTCTGTCTCTAAATAAACACTTAAGGCAGCTTACATCCTTCACCAAATACAAAAACATCCCCTTTATGCAAACTCCTGACTCAGTTGTAGGTCTCATTTGTGTGTCACCAAACAGATGGGGAAGTGTTAATCCAAATTCTTTACACTTTAAAAAAATAAATCCTGACATGCTTTGGTTCTATTTAGTTATATACATTAAATGGAAATCCCTTTTTTTAAGGCTTGGTTGTCTTGCGTCATTATCTCATCTATTTTGGAATTTCTAGACACTTAACATTATTTGCATGACCTTTGAGGCAAAGATGCTTATATAAATCCTAAGGTGGTGGTGCTTAATCTTCTGTGGGGATTTAGCTGTTGATGAAAGTAACAATAGCATTACTTGCAAGAAGTGCAAAATTAAGCATATGTAAATATTTGATTTGATTTTTGATTATTTAATTTATAAGCTACTTAATATATTAAAATATATATGTCTAAGTAGTTGTACAAAAATAATATGAATTGTAAGGTTTTGTTATCCTTTTGGCTTGCTTGACAAATATAGATAAGATGTACAGTTATAAATCCAACTTCCACATACTGTACTGTACAATATCAAATCAAAACAGCATTGCTAATACATTTATTTCCTAACTTTTTGCAGGCTATTACTATTTTCATAATTATTATTATAATAGTTCTGATCCTCATGAGCTAAATGGAGCACAAATACAGCCAAGTTATGATAATGAAGGATCAAACTCTGATTGTGCAGATCAGTTACAATTAGGTGATCAGCCAGATGTTAATGGCACAGAGCACTGCGAGGTTGGAGAACAGGATGCTGTGGTTCATAACATGCAGGTGAGCTGAGTGTTTCTCAAATTTTCTAGTAGTATATTTAGAATTATTACCCACTCTTCATCAGAAAGTCCAAGGGCAAGCCATAGCAATATAAACACAGCATTAAAAATGGTTTAAAACAACTAGAGTGGGTTTCATTCATATACGTACTATCACTAGAGAACAAAGCCATTCCCTGTCCTTAACAGCCAGTGTGGTGTAGTGGTTAAGAGCGGTAGACTCGTAATCTGGGGAACCAGGTTCGCATCTCCGCTCCTCCACATGCAGCTGCTGGGTGACCTTGGGCTAGTCACACTTCTTTGAAGTCTCTCAGCCCCACTCACCTCACAGAGTGTTTGTTGTGGGAGAGGAAGGGAAAGGAGAATGTTAGCCACTTTGAGACTCCTTCGGGTAGTGATAAAGCGGGATATCAAATCCAAACTCTTCTTCTCAAGATCCTTTGACTTGGTTCCCTTGGTTTTCCAGCAGCACAAATGATTGCTACTATCTTTATGCAGAGGAGTGTGTACAGAAACAACCAATCTAGTTTCAATTGTTGGATTTTTATTTCTTAATGACTTGGTATTAAGTGGTATTAAGTGCTGTATACATACAAAGTATGCTTTGTTCTGCTTTACAACTAGAACCTCAGTTAAATCAGTAACTCTTTTTGTACAAGAACTAGCTTTATTAATGTGATTCCTTAACTGCATTAACTTTCATGTAGAACAGTGCAAATGGAATGATTAAAACAAATGGAATGATACTCACATTTGATTGACTTTTACCCTTATAATTTACAATGTGGGGAAAACCTAAGTAGGATTACCTATTTATATAAACCAGTATATTCCAGTGGATAGTGTTAGAGCCGAAATTGGATGTTGGCTTAGTCAGGGACTTTTTTTGAGCAGTTCACTATTTTGAGCTTCTATTCCCCATCCGTGGGATGATATAATAGCAGTGTACCTCAGGGTTGCTATGGGTAGAAACAAAATTAAGACTGTGTGTTTCAAAGTGCTACATAAATATCCTCTTTATGTTGTCTTTCATAATCTTAGAAACCAGAAGAGCCTCTATTAACAGAAGGTACATTAGCAGAAAACTTGAGGGCTGCTGCAGAGGCTGCTGTGTCACAAACAGGATTTATATATGATGAAACCACCGGATTATATTATGACCACAGCACTGGATTCTATTATAACTCGGTAAATATTTGATTTGTTGCTTACTTCAAATAAAATAATCTCATACTCCTCAATATAAATAACAATTTTAAACTAATAATGGATTTGTTGATAGTTGTTCTCCTGAAAAATATTTTCTTGGCTGTGAATAGCTTTTTCTTAATGTAATAGGTAACGTTCATGTAAATGCCAAAATCATTCACTCTGATTACAAATAAGACCTGTATGTCACAAAGGAGCTCTCCCATCTCCTGATCCTGCAGTTTTCCTTAAACTACCGGTAGATATTGATCTTATAAAGTTGTTCCATGCCTTCCCCACCCCACCCCCTCCAAAAAATCCTGGTGTTTTCCTTAGCAGACACTTGTCTGCTGCATGTTTTTAATGTCTGGTTTGCCAAGGCAGCACAAAGTGCTTAGATTTGATTTGCAGAGCTTTGTATAAATCCCACTTCCCCTTGTGCAACTCCAAAATCCTTCTGAGGCATCCCAACCTGGTTTGGTGTGTGTTAGAATCCAGTACACACCTAATTGTATGCTTCCTATTCCACAAAGCAGTGAGCAATATATTTTGGAATGATGCAGCTCATTCAAAATGTGTTGATCATAGGCAAATGGTATCTGCAGTTGTACGTGTTTGCAGGGTGGCCCACTATCTTTGTTCTTGACTCAAGTTCACTGTCAAAATTCACAATATCAGTAAAGAAAGCTAATCCTTTTATCTGACTCCACTATTATTTCCAACTGCCAGCCTGAAATTTAACTGCCACTTTGTTGTGTGTCAGTTATATGTACCAATATAATCTGTTGTGATTAATTTCACTGATTCAACTGTATACCTGTTTCTGTGTACCTACTCTTGGGGCACCCTTAGCAGATCTGCTCTTATGCACAGTGAATCAATCACAGCCATTTATACCTAGCCCTTCTAATATGAGACTAATTAATGAATGAATAAGATGGTATTTGTATGTCCATTTTGGAATCCCTTGTAAGTCAATTACAGTAAGTTAAAGATTACCCTTCACACATTTTTAAAATATGCATTGTTTTTCATTCTCAAAGTCGGGGTTGACTGAAGCATTGTTTAAAGTTAGACATGTTTCTGTGCTTGGATCAGTGTGATTTAAACACATTCATCTTGTTTTTAAATTCATCCTTCCATCCTTTTGCCGGAGGTAGTTTTGTAGTTGAGCTGAAGCAGAAGAAATTTATGCATGCCAGAAGTTATTCAATAGTCTTGCTTACCTATATATTTTAATTATCTTGATGGCCTGGAATACAGAGTTTGCCATTCTTTTAAATGGATATGCATATCTATAGGATTGTTAAATTCTCAAGGTTGTATTTGACATGGTGCTAAGTAAATCCTTATGTGAGCAGAACAAATTTGACTTGCACAATGGGACTATTCTCTATTTGCCTCCATGTCCCCGAATTTGTTCTGAGTGTTTTCCCAACCCTGAAGAACAAATAAGGGAATGGTGTGTATATGGGAGAAGTCATGTTGTGCAAATGGAAGTAGTTCTACCCATGCAAGGATTTAGTTGAATATATAGTTGGTATACTGAAGCCTTTGTAGCCATTGCTTATTTAAATTTGCTTTTGTTCCTGCTAATTTACTGTTCCCTTTCTAAGCTTTTCCATATTTTAATTTATGATTTTGCTATGTTAGTATACAACCTGCTTTATTTAATTTTAAGTGATTTACTGTTCTTGTTTCATTAAAGGAAAACCAACTATATTATGATCCAAATACTGGAATTTATTACTATTGTGATGTTGAAAGTGGCCGATATCAGTTCCATTCACGAGTGGATCTACAGTCTTATGAAACAGCAACTGCTCAGTATAGCAAAGACAGGAAAGGCAAAAAGAAGAGGAAAGATGCAGAATGGCCTAGGGCGAATGAGCTTAAGGTATCTTCACAACAAATTACATTTTAGTAAATAAAAATGTGATTGATGGTGCATTTTTATCAAAATTAGCATCTTTCTAAGGTCAGGTAAGTATGGAGCATGTTTAAGAGAAAAGTTTATACAGTATGCATTCTAAATGGCTCACAATGACAGTAAAATTCTCTTATTTTCTACATGGGGATTGATTTGTACTATATAAATGGATTATGCATGATGTGAGAAATAAAATTTGTAGCAGTTAGTTACTATATCCATTATAATTTGGTAAAACAATTGCTAAAAATGTGGTCACTAATACATTCTTAGGAAGCAATACAACTCTGTGCTTCATTTAATGTTCTATCAGTGTATATATATATATATATATCATCTTGCCAAACAGAACAATCCTCCCTCTTTCCCTATGCTTAACCTATTCCCAGTTAACTGTGTCCATCCCAAATATACATGCCTTAGAGAATAGAAAATCAGACTGAGTGGATAAAGTGCCACTCTAGGAAGCCAGGCTTAACTAAACAGAAATATTGAATTGATAAATGGCTATCAGCCCTTGGTACATCCAGCTGCCAATGCTGTTAGGTTCTATAACTGTAGATAGAAGTGACTTGTCTTCACCTCTACAGACACGATATTTAAAAAACCTGCCAGCTACTCTGATGCTGTATGAGAAAATGGTTCCCATGCAGCAAAGTACACTTCTCTTCAGTTTACAGTAGTTGTGTCTCATGACTGAGTGATGTATTTTTCTTATCTTTTCGCTTTCTTTTATTGTGCATGAGAGCAGGCAGGATCTGTAAGTTGCTGGCTGGTCAAAGTCAAGCTGTGTCGACTTGAGATCCTTTCCCCAACCTATTCCCAGTTACTTCAGTGTAAGCCTCACTGAACTCTGTGGGACTTGTTTCTGGATTGTGCTGTTAAGGGTACTTACATTTACTCAGTACGTTAAAGAGGGAAGTTGGTGGGTGAGGGGAGAAAAGGCTTGTACAGGCTGATTAAGTTGATAGATAATTTTATTGTGACTATGAATTTCTTCATCCACTGCCGTTTGCTCATTTTCTCAGAGGAGGGAGGAGAATGGGAGAAATGGAACAGATAACAATATCAGAAGAGAGGAAAATAAAACTGTCCCCCTCAACTCCTCTGCAGGCCTATTCTAGACTAGCCTTGCCTGCCAGTTGATAAGCATTTTTAAGCTTTCCAGACTGACATGAGGTCCTAGGGTGAGTTACAGGAAAACAAAAGATGAATTTTTAAACCACGTAAACCCAATACAAAATGCAGAACCAAAAACAGAGTTTAGAATGAATTAAAAAGTTAGGTCTTTGACATATATCTCAGCTGTCAAAGACCAGGGTAAAGAGAGGCATCTTCAGCATGCAATAAAAGCCACATGATGGCTCTATTCTACCTCCAGAATTAAAGGCAGCATACCAGTTGTTGGGGAGATACCCTGTATCTTTTTTTGACAGGAATGTATGTCAGCAGCGGGTGCTGAGTATAATATTCTATTTAGACCTTAAAGCTGGCTGCTTAGAAATGATTGGCTGCCAAACCAATCCGTGGATCTCTTAGATCGCATGGCAATGGTAATATTTTGACTCCTTTCACTTGCAACACTTGCTACTTACCAAAGTGATACAACATTTTATACTGAGCAGTGGGCTATATTGGGTAACTGTTAAACTTCACACCATTGCTGCAGCTCATTTTCCATCTTCAAGCTGAAAAGCAGGAAGGCTGTGTGATACTGTTGGTGCCGTGATGTTGGCGAAGGGTTTAGCTGTAATGATGCAAACAGTGATTTACTGAACCCTGAAGCCAGGGTTTGAGCAGGTGTCTAGAAAATGGGGAGAGTCAGCAGTTAATTTCCAGGCAGCAGTGTACTGGAGGATGCAAGAAGTCACCCTCTCTGCTGATGTTCTCTACATGTCCCCTGGGCAGGGATCACATACTGCCAGTCATTGCTGTTGCACTGAGTAAGGAGATAGCTACCACATCTGCCTCAAGGACACCCTTGTGACCTTGTGTTGGGATAGACTTCTGAATTTCTGCATCTGTGCATAAGTCTTAAAACTGAAAGTGTCCCGGCTGCAAAGTATATCATGTTTCTGTAGCTTCCATGCATACATGTGTGAGAGAAAGACATGGTAGCATTTGATCTTTTTGTTGTGTTAAGGAAATTGAAATATGCAGAATTTGGAAGCAATTTGTCCAGAGGTAATATATTTCCATAGTACTCTCAACACATACTTCATTTTTGCACTGTATTGTTTACTGTTTGCTACTGTTCATCTTTAGGTACATCAGTTGACAGAAACCATGGCTAATCTGAAGATTTCATCTTCTGGATTGGCAACTTCTAGTGAAGGTAGAGTTATGATACCAAACGCATCAGTCTGACGATGTTTAAAGTTGATCTTAAAGCACCATTAAAACAATTAATTACATGAAGATATAATTTAAGATCAATTCTAATTTACACACATATGCTGTGATTAAATAGGGGTTCTTTCTGCCTTAGACATGCTAAATAACAATCAATGATTTGTTTGTTTTAAGTCAAGTTTCAGGTATAGTAAGTTTATTAAAATAACCTAGTATAAAATGAAATAAATCTAAACATATAATCTCATAAAATTGGATTTATGGCCCTCTTATGCAGGGTTCTATTTCTTCGTAATAAGAGAAGTGCAGGAAACACATCTTCAGTCATCAGACAGGTCATGTATTTATATTCTTGGAGTCAGGAACTAGCAAGGCATCACAGTATCTAGGTGGAATTACCACCCGTTATTTCACCAAGATGCACTACTGAGTCCTTACGATCTCATCCTGAGCTCTGCAGTGTTTTCAGTGAAGAAACTTAATATTTTTGGTTCTACCAACTAAACAGATGAGGAAAGACTATTTTGCCCAGAGGCAAAACTGAAAAGTTCTTGATACTTGTTGCAGCCCATCTTATACATGCTGGTTCAGATGTAAATTTCACTTCATTCATTGGGACTTGTTTCCAAATAAGGGTACATAGGATGGAAGCCTTAGCCTTCAAGTAAGTGATCTCCGTTAGTATCCTTGCATGCAGACATGCCTTATCTATAAATAGACATAATTCTACAGTATGAGAGATGTGTGGAGCACATGGCTAGTGGTTTTATATTATTCCTTTAGATTACATAAAGATTTATTTAGTTGCACACCAGTATCATTTAACTGTGGGAAACAGAAGATAGAAGGAATGCTTGCTCGGCATTTTTAAAGGAAATATGTGCATTTTAAATGGGAATCTTTATTTAAATTTATATCTATTTCTTGGTAATTTGCGTAAGTTAAAGCGCTTTGATTTAAATGAGTCCACTTTGCTTGAAATAATGTGAGGAGAATGGCCCTCTTTATCACTCACACAGGCTCCTCTTAACTGTTCACCTTCCCCAGTTGCTTACATGCTCCTGTTTCCCTAGCTACATGCACTTCTTTTTCTCTATATATTCACCATTTCAAAATGAAATGCCACTCCACAGGGGTTGCAAATTCTCTTTCACTTCAGATTTTGCTACAATTGGGAAATGACTGTGGTGCTTGCAGCAGGAATGATGAAGTGGAGCAGCAAGCAAAATAGGCTAGTGCAGGGATGGCAGGCACATGATGCATTGGGGGTTTTCAAATGGCAAACTGTATTGGACATATTAGCCATCATCTGCTTGTAGCAAAAATCTGTACAAGTCCATCTCTGAGAACTTGGATAAGTTTTTTCCAAAATATTTTGTTCCTAGTACAGCAGCAAAAACATCTAACACAGCAGATCTCACATGGACCATAGCTCTATGAATCTAGAAAGCTTCATTTATCCTTATGTATGACTATTTGTTCATTCTCAACAATATATATATATATATTGTTGTAAAATGCGTTCAAATATCTGATTGAACTTCCATTTTCAGAGAAATTTTGTGTGTAATAAGTTTAGAGAATGGCTTGATAGTTCATGAGTTGTATTTATTCTGCTACAAGTCTGAATGTTAAAGAACAATATTTGTAATTGTTTAATTTTTTTTAAAGAAGCATTTTTAATTTCCATGTAGTCCACTGTTAATCTTGGCTTGCTTTCCTTTCTGTGATAACAGGAAATATTGCAGGCAGATTAATTATCTGAGAATATGAGAAGTGCTTTTTGTTTTAGTGTTACTTGTTTTTGTATGTTAAGCAGAGAGAAATATTGTATATTTGGGTTTCTTGAATGACATGTTGAGAGAAATCTAATAAATAAATGAAGCTTAAGGGAAAATAAGAAAAGGAATAATAGAGTCATAGAATTGTAGAATTGGAAGGGATCCCAAGGGTCATCTAGTCCTTGATTCTCAGCTTGATTATACATGACAAATGGCCATTGGAACACTGTTTTAAAACATCCAAGGAAGGACAGTCCACCACCTGTCATGGAAATCTGTTCCACTAGTCGGAATCTCCTTTCTTGTAACTTGAATCCATTGGTTCAAGTCCTAGCCTCTGAAACAGGAGAGAACAAGCTTTCTCCATGCGACAGCCCTTTAGATATTTGAAGATGGCTATCCTATCTCCTCTCAGTCTTCTCTTCACCAGGCTAAACATACCAAATTCTCTCAACCATTTCTCATAAGGCTTGGTTTCCAGGTCCTTTATCATATTGGTTGCCCTCCTCTGCACATGTCCCAGCTTGTCAATATCCTTCTTAAATTATGGTGGCCAGAACTGGACACGATATTTCAGGTGTGCTCTGACAAAGGCAAAATATAACAGGACTTCCCTTGATCGGAACACTAAACTCTGTTGATGCAGCCTAGAATAGCATTAGTGGGCGGTTTTTTTGCTGCTGCATCACAGTGTGGACTCAGATTTAGCTTATGGTCTACTAAGACCCCTAGATCCTTTTCACGTGGACTACTGGCAAGCCAGGTGCCCCATATCTTATATTTGTGCAGCTGGTTCTTCCTGCCTAAGTGTAGAACCATATATTTGTTGCTATTGAAATTAATTTAGTTAGTTTGGGGGAGAGGAAACATATTATCCTAAGAGATGTTCAGTTCATCTCATGCTTATGGAGGAGAGATAGTAACTGGCTTTTGTTTTATATGCCTGGGATGAATGGTAGCATTCATCCCAGTACAGATCAGGTCATTGATGCTGATACATTTAGGAATAGTCACCAAACTGTTGGGCTGAGAGAGAAAACTGAAAATGTATTGATTAAGTAGCTGGCCTTAAATAATGCAGTATTGTGTGAAAAGATGGTTTGTGTTGTGTATTATTTGGATATGCCTGTTGATATTGCACAATTGCAGAAATGTAATCATTTGATAGCTGTGTTTACAGTTCTGTTGCAGTGTGTGGCAGTGGGAGAGTGTACAAATATTTGTACATAGAGCATTGTTTGAACTGTAAAGGAACATTTCTACTGATAGGATATTGACGAGTATTGGTGATAGGACCTTAGTATTGTTGTGTGGATTTCCCACCTTAAAACTAGGGTGATTCAGATACTAGCACACTTGTATAGTACTTTTTCTAATTTTGAATAAGAAAAAAAATGGTTTAAATAATCTGCACATGTTGGTGTGTGAGAGTGAAATGCTTTTATCCTAAACATTTACACTAGTGTAATGCCATGATGTCTGGGGCTGAGCTAGATCACTAAGCCCCTTGAGCCAGCACTGTATGACTTCGTTTTCCAGGCTAGCGATTTGTAAAGTACAGACATGTGAAAGGAGCAAGTGATCCCCAAATACAATCTCCCTATGAGATGAGGAGCTAGCCTGCATAGTTCATGAACATCATTTGAAGGAAGATGAAAAACTTCCCTATATCAAGGAGCTAGTTCAAACGCTAGGTCCCTGTGTACAGAACAGTGATCAAGAATTAAAAGAAGGTTGACAATCTCTTCTCCCTCCCAAACAAATCTGGCCCAAGAAAAGTCAACAGCAGATCCACTATTCTGAAGGAGCAACTGGTCTGCTTGCTTTCTGTCTGGCTAGCTCATCACGTTGGAGGTCCATGCCAGGCATACACTCTCTTCTATGAAAAGGAATGGACAGCTATTTGGAGAAATATATTGTTATTGTTCTCCGGTGTTTCCTGTCACAGTCTGAAAATAATGGTTAGTTGGTTGGTTTGCTGGCTAGTGCCGTACAAGAGCACTGAAGCAAGTAGCTTAGAACAAAGAAAGGAAGTTTGGAACATAGGGTTTTTTAACTGGGGCAGGGGGAAAGAGGAAAAAATAAAGAAACCTCTGCAAATGAATGTCTAGAATGGATATCATCCGTTGACTTTTTTTTTTAAGTAAAGACAGGAACTCTGAAAAGTTAGTGAAGGGGTTTGAAGATTGGTTATAAACTTTAGTGTCCAAGCACTGAAGAGGACCTTTAGTCATGATATCTTAGAATGGTTAAAATTGATCAGATACCAACTGATTTTTCTATTTCCCATTACTAGCTAGCTAGCTTGCTTGCTTGCTTACAGATTTTGCATCTTGTGCCTTAAAAGAATCCAGTCATTAAAAGAACAACGTTATTATCATTCCTCAAGTTTGATTTTCATTCAATCTTCTTCAGGACTTGAAAACAGATGAGCAAAAATCATCCAGCAATCTGAATTGCCTTTTTACCACCAATGAGCTAAGTTCTCCAGAAGAAGACAAAGGTCCAAATCTGAAAAAGGCTAAGGTGGACACTGATACAAGAAACAGCCTATCAGCCAAAGAATCAATTACCACAACTGGCGCCAGTTTACGTTTTGAGAACACACAGTGTACTGCTGTGGTAGAGGACAGTAAAACAGAGACAGAGAGTGAGCCTGAAGAAGGGGAAATTACAGACTCTGAAGAGGAGGAATATAGCAGTGAAGATGAAGTAACAAGTGAAGAAACTGTAAATTCAGAAGACACTGACAGTGAAGGTGAATCCTGGTTTTTTACAGAGTATCCTTAAATATTTATAGTTTGGGGAACAAGCAAAAATGGATATCAAAAATTGAAACCTACAAGTTTGAATGCTATAGATCTTCAGCAAAATGGCAAAAGTTGTCTTGATATGATCTCTGTTTCTAGTCTTCAAATGTTGCAATTAAGTATAGATAACTGTAAAAGCTGTATTTTATCACTATAAAAGCTGTCAGATGAAGATACTTCATGACGTCGCTGCTTACATGGATCTATTTAGACTTCTTACTTGAAAATATTGTATGTGTAAAGTGGAGGGACACTAATGTTATGTTCAGAAATTAGTGTTTTTCTTCAGATGCTTACTCAGATGCTTACTCTTATTCGTGGTGTGTATAAAAATGTACACCTGCATAGCTGGTCGGTTAAGAAGCTGTTTATATGGCATTGCTTCTGAAACAGACACACACCCCCTCCACTAATCAATATTTTATTTTCATAATTTGATGTTGAGAAAGTTTTGTTCTTTTTGGTCCAGGAATATTCCAGATACTGGGAGCAATACAGTGTTCCCTGTATATAGGAGTCTAGGCGCCCTTCGTGGTATCATTAAATACCACTTGGCAAGCACTGGTTATTAGTTTGTCCTTGTGCTTCCCACAGTGGCAAGTAGTAGGACCTTTCTCTTCATCTTGGAGCCTGTATCCAGGTTCACATCTGGAGTAGCTGTCATGTAGTTTAGTTTTCAAGTTGGCTAAATATCCAGATTCTGTGAGCAGCCCCAGTGTCTTCTTCCTCTGTTGCTGCAAAAGCTCTGTCTCCTTCGTGGCAACACTTATCTTCAGTGCCCCTTTCAACTAATTCAGCACATGGTCATTGCATCAGTTAGGAAATTTAGCACTAGCCTTCTTTCTACTCTAAGAAGAAGTGGGAGTTCTGTCTGCTGGCCTTGGCTGCTAGCAAAAATAATTGTAACTGTCCTGATGCTGCCTACCTTTTAATTTAAATGTCTATTACCAAGATAAACTTCTTGGCACAACAGAATAACCAGGCTGTTGATTTCTATGGGCTTTTAAAAGGCCAACTTTGGGAAAATACGCTAGTCAAAAGTTTTTCTACTAGATGTGCTTGTACAGTTAATTTTTACAGTGTTTTGATACACCAACCCTTTTTTGGTTTAACTGATGCACTGGCTGAACTCAGTGGTTACTAGCCACAAGGCTGGCTATTTCTGCCTCCATGTTTAAAGACAGCACACTTCTGAATAACAGATGCTGGAAACTGCAGGACAGGAGAGTGCTTCTCATATGCATGTGGTTGGCCACTGTGAGAATAAGATGCTGTGGGGCATCAGTCTGATCCAGCAGGATGTTCCTACAGTCTTAACCCTACTTTTGAAAATCAAGGGTGCTTGGGGAAAGATGACATTGATTTGTCTGATGCTTATTTTTTATTGATTTAGGCGGAGACAAGATTTGGCCCCCTTGTATTAGAGTGATTGTGATTAGATCACCAGTACTGCAAATGGGATCTCTGTATATCATCACAGCTGTCAAACCTGCCACAATTGGAAGGTAATACAAAATATGCAAGAGAAATCCATGCTTATGTTAGCTGATAAGGTTGCCAATTCTATTGAACCAGATTGAATTGAGTAGTTTACAATCAGACAGCACAATTTTTCTGTTTAAATCAATTCATCATACTCTTTGACTCCTAGAATAGTAGCATGCCAGGGATAGATACCATGGCAGTTCACTATAAGAAACTAGGATGGTGATTGTGTTCTGTTGAACTTTGTGTATTGCCAAAGGCAAAATACTGTGTATTGGGAATTAGTGCAGTACAATAAATAGTATTTTAATACATCTGAACTAGATCATTCAGTGGTAAAACTACCACCAAAGTCCATATTCACTACATATTTAAATTGGTTTGAAGATGGCATGACTTGCCAACTAAGAGAAATTTGTAGTTTTTGTAGTCTAGCATTTTGGTCTGAAGCGCTTTACAAGCAGCACTGGTTAGCTGAGTCTAGCTGCTGTTTTAATTTCTTAAAATGCCACCCATGTAGCATCCCTCCAGTGAGAAACTACAGTGATGGCTAGACCCACCCACCCAGCACTACTTGGGGCACTGGACTGTAAAATATAATTTAAAAGGAGAGCCCTATGCAAGCATAGATGGTAGGTCCTGCCAGATTGCTGCTCAGTGTTACAGCATAAAATTGCACTGTTGGGTCCTTAAGGCGGCTTTTCACAGTACTTCTCCTTGTGGGCTTTGTAACTGTTACTTCTGTTTACAGAGAAAAAGATATGGAACATACACTGCAGATTCCAGAGGTTGGAGTTAGTAAGGTAATTAACTCTTTAAGGACTTTAAAAGATCTCTTAACTCGTCAGATACTTCATTTTAAACCTAACGCTGTGTTAGTGAAATGTGCTCTCTATTAAAACACTTTATTTTTTTAACAGTTTCACGCAGAAGTATACTTTGATAATGTATTGCAAAGTTACGTTCTTGTGGATCAAGGCAGTCAGAATGGTACTGTGGTTAACGGAAATCAAATTTTACAGGTAAGCATAACCATTAGAGGTGCTGCTGCCTGGTCTACCCTTTACCCATCACTAGAAATTGCCGCTCCCCTTTTATCCTTTCTGCCCTTCCCACCCTCACCCCATAATGCTGCTATTGCTTGTACGTACTTTGTGATCCCCTTGATCTCTCTCTGAAGCAGCAGTACAGAAACCTTTTATCAGCACTTATCTGCAGTCTGGCTCCCCCCCCCCCCTTTTTTCTTATAGCCTAAAACAAAGAGTGAACCTCATGTTCTGGAACATGGTGATGAAGTGAAAATTGGGGAAACTGTTTTATCCTTTCACATACACCCTGGGAGTGAAACCTGCGATGGATGTGAACCGGGGCAAGTCAGAGCCCATCTTCGCCTCGATAAGAAAAGTGCATCTTCAAGTAAGTGATAAAAATGGCTTGAGGGTTTTGTTTTGTTTTGTTTTGTTTTGTTTTGTTTTGTTTTAATGTACTGTCAATTTCCAGGAAAAAGATTGATCCCAAGTTGAAGTAGATAAACAAATGACTTAACTTGGAAAAAGGCTACACATTTTTGTTATTTTTACACTACTGAAGCATTTTTAAAATAAATTTGCCTTCAGCCTAAAGGTGGTCTTGGCTCCATTAAGCAAACTAAATCTAAGATGCAAAAGTTTCCAGACTTCATAATTTCATCTTTTGTTTTAGCTCACCATCTTTCAATTGGATACTCAGAATGGTTAGGTAAGGGTTAGCTACCTGGGCAGCATTCAGCCCCATCCTACTTTTCTGCAACTCCCATTTCAGCTGAAATAAGTGAAGGTCAGCTGGGAACGATTAAAGAGCTGCAGTTTGTTCCTGGTGCCCCAAGTGCAATGAGAGAACTTCATCTCATGGTGCTTGCAGGACCATAGCTCAGCAGTAGAGCACCTACTTTGGGTTTGTATGGTCCAGGTTCAATCCCCAGCATCTCCAAGTATAGCTTTGAATGTCCCATCTGAAGCCATGGGTAGCCACCGCCAGTCAGTGTAGACAGTGCTGAGCTAGATGAGCTAGTCGACTGGCTCTGTATAAGACAGCTTCCTATGTTCCTGTGCTGGGAGGAGAGAGGTACTTAGACCTGAAAAGGCAAGCTTGAAGGGAAGCACTAATCACTGGCTTATACACCTCTCAGTACTGAATGAGGATACCAGACAACCTTCAGCGTAGTACTCTTACAGCTGTATATCAACTGTGCCCTACCTCCCAATATGCAGTGTAGGGACTGGCAGTTTGACATGAAACTTACTGCAAACCCCCGAAGCTGAAGAAGATAATCCATTATTTAGATCGAGGTGGGGAGCTTTAGGTTCAGAGGCTAAATAGATGGCCTCCCTATCTCTCACTGGCCCTGCTCTGCACTCGTGTGCAGACTTACCAAGTTGGAATATATTTTTCAACTGTTATAATACCCTTTGCTTGCCTGGAGGAAGGCTGGAGAGCCTTGTGTGTGTGGCCACATCCACCAATAGTGCACAGCCCCTGGAAGGTTACCTTTGAGTGAACATGGCCCTCAGATTTAGAAAGGTTCCTCATCCAATTTAGATAATAGGGAATCCATGGTATGCCTAGAAGTTGAATTCAAATGGCCAATAAGATATTTTGAAAGTGCTGTTGTGCCTACAAGTAAATTCGCACACTAGCCTTAGCATAGCACAAAAATTCCTCTAGTTGAATTCCCATCTGCCAATGGGTCTCTACTGACTTAGTTGAATCATCTTCTTGTACTCTTTCAGTTTGCACTGTTCTGACAAAAGAAGAGAAGGAACTGGTTAGAAGAAAAGAATTAAAACAAATTCGTGTTAAGTATGGCTTGCAGGTAAGTTCCTTTTTAACAAAAGTTGTCTGATAAATTACTGGATTTGGGGACATACAGGTTTTTTAAAAATATTTGTACTGTATTCTGCATCATATTCTTAGTTGTAGAAGTTACAAGTGTTGGTTAGATGGGAATGAATTGTCTTATGAAACACAAGAGTAGAATTCATTGAGCCTGTGTATTCAGGGTAATTTTACAGCAGTTGTACCAGGGACGTCAAAGAGAAGACAACTCAATCTTCTAGACTGCAAGCAGGGTCTTTCCAAACTGTGGTTGCTAACATACAGCTGCATTTCAAAGCAGTCCTTCATGTGCACACTTAAGAATAACTACCCCCTCACACACAAACAAAACTCATTGCAATCAACTAAATGCAACCAGCCATTCTCTAGGCTCTCCAACCATTCGCACCACCAACAAAAACAAACAGATAAATAAAGAACCTGTTCTTGCAATGCTGACACCAAAAGCAAAAGAATGAAAAATCAGTACTCCCATTCTCCCCCCTCCCCCCAGCGTCACAATGTCTGTAATAGTGTCTCACACCAAATGTTAACTGACCTGTAGAAAGGACTCTGAATTGGAAACAGAGACATTATATGTACCATTATTAACTATGAAAATCCTTTAATAAAACAACTACTTAAAAAAAAGAGCAGCCCTGTTAGATCAGGCCAAAGGTCCATCTAGTCCAGCACTGTATTCTCAAGGCAGGGCCCAAAGGCAATAGCTGTCTCTTGCTGTGTACTTGCATTAGAATCCAGAGGTTTCTTAAACCCAGCATGTATTTGTGTGATTCCTTTTAAAAGACATTTAAGCTAGTAGCCATTGCTCCAGTTTGTGGCAACAAATTAGAAAAATAAATTGTGCATTATGTGAAATAGTTCTGGGTTTTTTGTCATGTCATGGGATGGCCTGATTGCTAGTATTGGGGAAGGGGAAGAAAAACTCACTTCACTTTCAATATATATATTGTAAAACACTACCATGTCCCCCTGCCGGCTTAGCTGTCATTTTTCCCACTCAGTTAAGAAGCCCTTAGTCATTTCACCTTGTAGGGAAGATGTTGCAAGTCCCAATCATTTTTACTGCACGTATCTGCACCGTTTCTATACTGCAAGGTTTTAAAGGAATCTATGGAATATTTCTAGAATTACATCAAACTCTACAGTATAATATGCTGGGAACTGAGTGTATTTAATATGCACCTAAAATGTGTATGAGTTGTTTTTCCCATTGCCTGTGCCTTATTGTTAAATGTATTGTTTGAAAACAAATAAGTTTCCAAACATGGGGTTGATTGGTTTTTGTTTTTTTTAAAGAATACAGAATATGAAAATGAAAAAGTTATAAAAAACCCAAACTACAAAGACAGAGCAGGAAAACGCCGTGAGACAGTTGGAAGTGAAGGAAACTTTCACAGAGATGATGCTCCAGCCTCTGTACATGTGTAAGTTGCTAGTTGGTTGGTTTTCTGCAAGTATATATATCTCTAGAAATGCGTTAACCTATCACACATGCAGTGCAGTTATTCACATGGCTTACTTCCAGTTCTCTAAACCACATATCATTTACTATCTTTTTTTGAAAGTTGTTTATCTATTCACTGTGCATTTGAACACCTCTTAAAATAATTGTAATCAAACTTTATTTACTGACTTAAAAATATACACAACTTGATTGTAAAAAAAGCCTCAAAGTGATTTTCAAAAAGATAAAACAAAATTAAGAAAAATTAACAACCCTATTTTAAAATTACATCAAATTTCTATGCATCTGAGTAGGCTTGTCTAAATAAGCATGTTTTTAGCAGACACTAAAATGAGTATAGTGACGGTTTTGCATTATGGTTTCTGAGATCAAAGAGCAGGTTCTTGTCTGTGTGTGAATACAATTGGATGCCATTTGAATCAAAATAGTGAACTGAACCTTTTAAAAACTGCATTGATCTTGGCCTCCGATTTCAAAATGGCACTGATTTTTTTGTATCTTTGCATTCTTGAGCAAATGCCAGGTATGAGTTTGCTAGTATTATATTGTTAGTAAATAGTCTACCATGCAGAAACATATTTAGGTCCTGATATAAACTATGGATAAGCAGATTTCACTGAACCATTTCAAAAAAAATTGGCAATTTGTGGCAAGGCCACTGTATCTTCACTTATTTTGGCTGTAGGAGAAACAGTTTTCTCTCAAAATGTAAAAGTAAGTAGTTCCTTCCCATGTAAAAGTTCTGTTTTTTTGTTTTTAAAGTGAAATTAGTGATAGCAACAAAGGTCACAAAATGTTGGAGAAGATGGGATGGAAGAAAGGAGATGGGCTCGGAAAGAGTGGTGGCGGAATGAAGGATCCGGTAGGTCTACTTCAATGTATAAATTGCGCAAAGCTTAGACTAAAGCTGCTATCCTATTTTCACTTCCTTGGAAGTAAACCCTGTTGAAACAAATGATACTTGTTTAATAGCATTGTGCTGTGGAGTACACTCACACTGCACTCCTATGCACAATTTGAAGTGTCATTGAACTTTGTGGGACTTCTGAGGTTGCTTACTTTTAGTAGTTTTTGATGGGTTTTTTATTTTGTTTTCCGGGATGTATGTTTTGATTATTGAACCTATTTTATTAATGCACAATGAATGATAGAGACATATTGTAGTAAAATGGGGGGGGGGGTCATCAGTTACTATTTCAGGTGTGTCTTGTGATTTGGCCTTGTTTCAGCGAACCACTTCACTCAGTTCAGGTGAGCCCAAACAGGAAGTAGATTTTTTCCTTACAAATTGTGCTAGATGAGAAGGGAGGAGGGTTGCTGCTACTGTTTGTTTTAGGAAACAGGCTTGAGTGGAAGTAGGCAACGCACAAACACCCAACAATGGGAAAGCTTGGATATGAGGGAAGTTTTACAGACGCTTTTTCTAGCTACGTCCTGTTCTATGATATTCATTCAAATGTGCAATTAATATTTCATCAAAAGAACCCATATCATTATATTAAAGAAAGAAGCTGAGTGAACTGCAAAGGACATTATACTTGTGGGGAAGTTTGAGTTCACTGGTGGGGAATTCCCCCTAGTGTGTGTACACACACACTCACACATGCCACAAACTATCATTGCTTTCATGCTATTTCTGGTCAATCTTGTAGACTTCCCTTAGGCATCTGGCTGGTCATTGTAAGAGCAGAATGCTGGACTGACAGGCCTCTGGTCTGATCAGCAGGACTCTTAAGTTCTTGGAGCCATTCCACTCAGAAAATATTGGAATTCCCCCCAGTACCTGTCACTATGGTGCAGGTACAGTGGTACCTCAGGTTACATAGGCTTCAGGTTACATACGCTTCAGGTTACAGACTCCGCTAACCCAGAAATAGTACCTCGGGTTAAGAACTTTGCTTCAGGATGAGAACAGAAATCATGGTCTGGCGGCACGGCGGCAGCAGGAGGCCCCATTAGCTAAAGTGGTGCTTCAGGTTAAGAACAGTTTCAGGTTAAGAACGGACCTCCGGAACGAATTAAGTACTTAACCCAAGGTACCACTGTATATATCCTAGCTTGTGAAATGTACCTTCAGCTAGATAATTTATTGGACCTCTTCTACTCTTTCATGGCTATCCTGAATAAAAACATACTTTTGAGATTTGAAGGTACTACAGTTTGTGTAAGAGAAAAGTCACTGGCTGTTTCAGTCAATAAAATTGTTGTATAAGTGGGCATTTGGAAGTAAAATAAAATAGTGTGACTGATATTGTTACCTGTTAATCCCACTGTTCTTTTAGGTTTAGACTTATTTTTTATATAATGTTCTGTTTTTATTTTTTTGGGTAAGATTTGCTGAAAGTGTCAGTTGCATCACACATACACAGATGGTGGCTTTAGCATGAGAACATAGTTTTCAGGTTTCCTCATTATGTGCTTCTCTCCAGCTTTTCAAGATATTAAAAGTTATTGAATGCATATTATTTGTTGAATTTATGCTTATAAGAATTCATTGTCTGGCAGATCAAACTTCAGCTGCACAGAAAGCATGCAGGCTTAGGTTCAGCTACTCCTACATCTGCAGAAGAGGTTCAGATCATCAGCACCAAGAACAGAAGGAACTGGGAAAAAGCAAGAGAGAGATTTGCAGAAAAATTTCAGGAGCCTAAAACACAGAAAAATGCACCAAAGGATCTGACTTGGGTTAGAGAAACTGCAGAGTGACATTCAGCATTTAATGTTACCATGGTTAAATAGATTTTTATTTTATGCTAAAATGGAAGTTGGATTATTTGTATATTTCTTAGGCTGCTGTATTGGCTAGTTATCTGCAATACATGGTTGGTTTATATGTTTTCATTTTTCTTTAAAACACAAAACGTGTGACTGGCCCAGGACTTGGTTGAATGGATTTTGATATTAAACTTTCAGAACTTGTGGGTAATTTATGAGGGAAGACATTTTAACCCACCTAGTCAGTGAATTGATATATTAATTAATCTATTCTTGGACTCTTCATGGATCTCATAGAAATGTGTGAACTGATGCAAAAAAAAAATGCCTTGTGTATATGGTCAAAGTCCTTTGAGAATTTTTGTAGCAAAAGAGGGAGCATTATTGATATGCTTCACCACTTCACTATTATATGAAATTAACCAAGATTTTCTAACAACCTTATTTTCTTCTGTGAAGGACATTATTGAGGGTTAAGTATTAATCTTGTTGTAGTCTTGAGGTAGCATGTTCAGAAACTGCCATGATATTCAAAGCTGTAATACACTTTTAAGAATTGTTACTACAGAATTTATATGGGAGGATTGTGACTGATTGCAGATTTCCTGGCTGGACTCAAGAATTCTCCTTGAAAGGTTAGCATACACTTCTAGCCTAATTTTTCAGTGTGCATTGAGTTCCAAGAAAACTATATTCAATCATGCATTTTTCCACCTGCATTCCAAGAGTTCTGTACTATAACTATTCTTAAAGTGTAAATTGGTCCTAAAATATAAACTGCTATCTGATTACTATGTAAGTCTTCAAGCCACTCTGAAATAGGCCGTTTTGAAATCAGTGGAGTGGCTTCGAATCTCGGCAGACAAGCATTATTTATTAACCTGTTGGGCCTGTTCTGTATCCATTGCTGGCAATGGAGTTTAGGCCAGGAATCTTGGTTTTCTTTTGTTGCAGGGCGGAGGTTGAACATTTATTTATTGAATGTTAATAAAACAGTGCTTTCAACATTTGTGGTGTAAAACTTTAATTCATGAAGGTGCTAGGCAAAAGGCAGTTAAACTTCATTTTTAAAAATCTCTTGTATCTCTGGGTATAGCAATCTGATTTCCAAGAGCCATTCAAACTGGCAATTAGCTGAAGAGGTGTATACCTTACCATAGCATAACTTACTCAAATCAGTTATAATTTCTTACTTAAAGATGAGATGCTGAAGCGATTAAACTGACTACTCCATGGTAGGCTCTCCCCTCTGCTATTCTGGACTCCAGTGACTTTAAAAATATGAGATTCAGTGACTTTAAACTACAGCTTGGTGCGGGGTGGGGGGAGTGTTCTGAGACTAAGCCTTAATCCTTAATGTTTCAGTCCGTCCCTTATAAAACCAGTTTAGACTGACAAGGATTGGAGTTATCAGTTTAACTGATCAGAAATGTCTTGGGCTGCAGTACTAACAGTGTCTGAGCAGGAATAAGTCCCACTGAATTCACTTGGGCTCACTCCCATTGTACCCATAATCAGCTTCCCAAATGCTGCTGGGTGGCGCTGTGGGTTAAACTACAGAGCCTAGAACTTGATCAGAAGGTCGCCGGTTCGAATCCCCCCGCGACTGGGACCCGTTGCTCGGTCCCTGCTGCCAACCTAGCAGTTCGAAAGCACATCAAAGTGCAAGTAGATAAATAGGTACTGCTCTAGCGGGAAGGTAAACAGCACTTCTGTGTGCTGCTCTGGTTCGCCAGAAGCGGCTTCGTTATGCTGGCCACATGACCCGGAAGCTGTACGCCGGCTCCCTCGGCGAATAAAGCGAGATGGGCACCGCAACCCCAGAGTCAGCCACTACTGGGCCTAATGGTCAGGGATATCTTTACCTTTAACTACTTAATAGAGCTGAGCACTGTCTGGTTTTCAACTTCATGATATACCAGCAGCTAAACATCACGATATTTCAATATATCAGGGGTAGGCAACCTAAGGCTTGTGGGCCAGATGCGGCCCAATCGCCTTCTCAATCCGGCCCACGTACGGTCCAGGAATCATTGTGTTTTTACATGAGTAGAATGTGTCCTTTTATTTAAAATGCATCTCTGGGTTATTTGTGGGGCATAAGAATTTGTTTATTTTTTATATATTTTTCAAAATATAGTCCGGCCCACCACAGTCTGAGGGATGGTGGACCAGCCCACAGCTGAAAAAGGTTGCTGACCCACGTGGTATACATATCATGATGTCTGAAATTGGAGATCAGGTGTAGGGATGGGGAGGGGAGAGTGACCTCCACCGCATCGTTTGAGTGGGAGGGGATGGGGGTGCCTCAAGCCACAGTCCGTCCCTCCGTAGCAAAGATGTTTGTCCACTGGCTGCTGCTTTCCTGTTGACTGAGAAAAACACCTCCGCCCCCTCAGTGCCAGGGGAAGGGAGTGCTTAGATCAGCAGTGATGGCAGCTGGCCTGTTTTCTCTGAGGCAACTCAGATCATTGGCTGAGATCATGCAATGTTGGTGGTGCCTTGAAATCAGCTGCCTGGCTATCCCTCGCATGAGCAACAATGTATTGCTGAGTCAAAATCGTTGCCGTGGTGATTTTGAAATTGATTTGGGCCAATATGAAAAATTGCAATGCTACTACTTAAAATTTGTACTGCATCTTCCCCTCCCTCTTATGTTTTAGATATACAACACAGTCCATAATTATTGAAATAATCAGGATACTTACTGTTAGAGGGGACTGCAACTTATGTTTAACATTTGAGTCAGATGAGGATGGACTTTTTAACTCTTAGTGCCATCATCCTATTACAGCAGCTACCTGGTTTTTATGCAAGTATACACAGCGATTCATTTTAAATTGTTCACTGATGAAGTTGCATTCAGTTACCAAGCAAAATCTTGGTATTTGGTTCCAATTACCTACTGAAACCCTTTTAGTATGCAAAGGCAGTGTCCAAAAGAGTGAATCCTGGTTAGAGAGCAGACTTTTAACTTGCAATCACACACAGAGATGCTTGTTTGTAAAAAAAGTAACCAAGTAGTTTATTGTAAGAAATACATACTTAGACTAGAACTAGGAATATTTCTACCCAACTAGTCTACAGTAGAACAAAGCCATGTTGGCTCCTTTGATCTCTTGGAGGGTAGTTCCAGAATGACCTCTTAACTTCAGGGCAGAGAGAAGTGTAATCTCACAATATCATTCTAATATCATGATGCCTGACAGAGTAAAAGAGTTACGGGTTAAAGGTATAGAGATAGTCTGGAAATCTGGAGGTACCTAACTGTCTTAACCCATGCAGGACCCCTCTTCTGCTGAATTGCACCCAAACTTCCCAACAATCCTCAACCTTAAAGTAGATAAGATTATAATAGCTTTTGAGTAAGAGGGTGTTGGACTAACTTTCATTGTGAAATCTGGGAATGGTTCTCAAAACAAGGTAACATGTACACCTGTGTAATTGCCATAGGCATGAGCAGAACAAAAATGAAAATACAAATCTTCGGTTTTTCTAGCCCACCATTATCACATATCCAAGGTAGCTAAAAAAAAGGCAGGAGAATAAAATTATTTCTAAGTAGTCATGCTGCTTAAAAGCTTTTATGGGAAACACAGGTGGATTCACATGGTCTATTGTAGTTTCACCCTCAAAAGTTTTACACATATTGGTAGAGCATCTATATTTTAAATCGGGGGTGGCCAACTCCCAAGAGACTGTAGTCTACTAACAGAGTTAAAGACTGGCAGTGATCTACCCTATTTTGGGGGGTTCAGTTCACAGTTGTTCAGCTTTTTTGAGGGGGGGGAGGAAAGCCCGTTTCTTTGGGGTTCAAGGCAAAGGTTTGAGCTTTTTTGAGGGGGGGGCAAACTTGTTGAGCTTCTTTGGGGGGAGCCACTGAGCTACCAGTGATCTATCACAGACATCCAGTGATCTTCCGGTAGTTCACGATCTACCTGTTGGACATGCCTGTTTCAAATAAATGGGGGGGGGGTGTCCACATTTTGCTTTGCATGGAAACGTATTTCTAGTGTGTCAAAGCTCTGGATCCAACTTTCACAGCTTCTCAGTCAACCTATAAAGAAAAGAGAACATTTAAGGTTTACTGCCTATGGTATGACTTGTCTAAAAAACAAATAGTTTGTGGCTCCTTGTACAGACACTGTAATGGGAGCTTTGCATAACTACAAAATCTACTCCCTTAAGCAGTCATTGGGTTTTGGGGGGAAAGATATATGCAACCAGCAATAGAGTTCCTACACAGGTCAAAGGAACAGGACTTGCTTTTGCAGTTTTGATTTTGGAGGCTGTAACCAATAAATGCAGTACATTTAACTGCCTTATTTTCTCAAACCTCCGTAACTTGCCATTTAATCACACGCATTTAAGAAAGCATTTGATAAAATTTATGCAACCAGGACAAGAGCAAGGTCTTGGTTCAATCTATTTCTGCAACCAACGTAACCTTAACAAGCTTGGTACTCCCATACCATGGAAAATCTCCACCCTCGCCCTCTAGATATAATAAGCCAGAAAGAGCCTAGTAATGTTCCCACAGAGAAGTGTGTTTGCTTTACTTGAAAATTCCTTCAATGAAAGCAAGTATTTTTAGATTGTGTACTCCTGTGATTGGGATAAGGGAGGGAGGGAGGAGAACCAGAGCAAACCCCAACCCCTTTCCCCTAAAATCCTTGCTTGTAGCAAGCCGTTTGGTGTAAAAACCTCCCTTTAAGAGAAGCCCACATTGTCTGAGGGCTGACAAACTAGCAGCAGGTATTTGCAAACTACTAACATATGGGCTTTAAAGTGATTCTTTTCTAGTAGCCTTTCTCCTCCAACATCCCATCCTAAAACACTTACCTGAGGGGGGGGTGCAATAATAAGAATGTCACAAGCCCATGTAGCAGTGTTAACTCCCAGCACTTGGAAAACGGACCAGAAGTACACTCTGATGTATTCGTTTTACCTGGTGCTTAGTTTTCACCACTTACAAGGCCACTCAATACCTCACCTTGCTGCACTGATGGAGCGAGGCGTGCAGCAGCAGCAGCAATGGTGCGTCTTCCTCTACTGCTGCTGCTGCCCAATAACGCGACAACATTGGACTTAAGCGGGAAAACGCTCCGGACTGTGGCCCCATACCTTTGATAAACAGGAGCTATTACAGGACACGGAAGTATTCTAGTCCGAGTTATTCACGTTACACCGCCGCATGGGCATAGCTAAGGGGAGCAGGGGGGCAGCTGCTCCCCCCCCCCATCAAACAAGACTATAGGAATACTTAACTGACCAATCACGTCGGTTCTGCCCCCCTAACAAAAGTCCTGCCCCCCCCTAAAAAAAAAAAAACAAGTCCTGTCCGGCCCCTAACAAAAATCCTGACTACACCTATGCATAGCACTCTGGAGTAGAAATAGCAAGGAAAAGTAACTCTGCACGTGTTCAGAGGCATACTTTCACTCCGCAAGTCTAACGTGTTTTTAACATTAAAAAACAAACAATTCAACCGTGCGCAAGGAAGATGTTTCATGATCTGCTAGCGAAATAGAACTACGTACTGGTCACCAAGGCCTACACACCAAGGCCTAGGAGTAAATCCCACTGAATTCCGACAGGACTTACTTCGGAGTAAAGAAATGCGTTGGCTTGTTTGCGCTGCAAAGTGCGCGCCGCTGCTCACTGCTAAATGGTTGCAGAATCTTGCTTTTCGGATTCAACGATTACCGTCGTTCTGTATCCTCCAGTTGGCAGTCTCAGCTTGGTCCGGGTTCATCCTACGGCGGCCTTGCAAGTTGCTTTCTCTTTCCATATCTCAATTTAGAAGCAGTTAGAGGCTGAGCGATGTCTCCATTCCACCCAGCTCATTTTCCTTCCAGCCCCTTTTCAGATCTGATGCAAAGCGAGCCTTCGCTTGAAAGTCCGGGGGAGCAAAGCCACGGCGCATTCCTCCACCTTCCCTGACTCGAAGAGAGCCATCTTGGTGCAAAACGTCACGTGCTTTCTCTTAAAGAAGCCGTGCTCTCTTCTGTTTCTGCCCTAAAATTCATTGACGTTCAAAACTCGTGTGCTTTTCCCCACTTTGAAACAGTTCAAAATTATTTTGCTGTACTCTGGGGGCGGGGAAACCCAGATAGAGCTTTCACAAATGCCCTGCTGTCAAGGTAGATGTAGAATTCATGCATCTGATTTTGCCTGCACAAATACTATCTCTTGAAATTCATTTTTGTGAAAGATTGTGCCACACTGTTTGTAGTACACCACAGTATGTATTGTGCGAACTGCGGGTGTGCATTTGTGCTGCACCCCCTACTTACAACATGGTTATGGTGTGCATCTTATGAATAGGGGGAAAAGTGTGAAAACCAAACATCAAGGGTCACACATCTGGTTTCAGTCCTCACTCAAAATTTTCAAGCCATCCATGCAGTAGAAGGTGTGGGGAATCCTTGGCCCTCCATATATTATTAGAGTACAGTAATTTTGTTTATTATCGCTGGCCACTGACTTTGTTTGCTAGGGCTGATGGGAGTTGTGGCATAGTAACATGCAGAAAGCCAAATGAGCTCTGCTCCTGCTGTAGCCAATAAAGGACTATGCACCTTATTCCTATTATTGCTGTATTTACTTACACATTTGTTTTATTTCCTGCCATATTGCCTGGCGGGACTCAAGGAAGCTTACAAATAAATAAAAGAATCAGAAAAAATAAGTAAACATTAATAGAATTAAAACTATACAAATATAAAATATGTTAAAACCTACAAATAATTACAATAAAAACAGCACTGCACCAGCCCTTTCATTAAAAGCAGTCAATTCTCAAAAGCCTGTTAGAACAAAAAGGTCTTAAGACACATGCTGGCATAAGAACAAGGAGGGAGCCAGTCTAGCTTCCCCAGGAAGGAAGTTGCAGAGTAATGCATAAATATCTCAAATATATATAAAACAGTCAAAAGTAGCGTGCCTGACATTTTTCATTATGAAAACAATCAACAGAATAGTTGCAGAGAAACAGATGTTTATGCAGTTTTCTTATGTACCCATCTACACGAAGTTTTCTGTGTCTGAAATGCATGACATTTTAGGTGGACTCACGGATCCTTCCATTGAGAAATGTAATTAATTTCAAAAAAAGTCATGACAAATTAGAGAGCAACTTCTAGCCAGAAAGTTTATGTTTTCATTGACTGACAATTTAGGTAATTTTGTTTAATGTAGTTAAAGGCTGCCGTTCAAGGCCATACCCTCACAAACCAAAGAAAAAGGCACATCAAATTAGCATACATTACTATGAGACATCACTTTTGCATCAGACCAAAACAGCAACAAAGATTCCAGTAAATTATATCAACAGCGAATTTAAAATTGAAAAAGGAACACGACAAGGCTGCCCGATTTCCCCTTTGTTATTCATTTCAGTCCTGGAGGTGCTCCTGAATTTGATTAGAGGTGACCGGTTGGTGCAGGGGATTGAGGTCGGAGCGAAACAATATAAACTTAAAGCTTTTGCAGATGACCTAGTTTTGACACTGCAGGAGCCAGAATCTAGTACGAAAAGAGTTTTACAACTGATACATGATTTTGGACAGGTCGCAGGATTTAAGCTAAATAAACAAAAAACGAAGGTGCTAGGGAAAAATATGACAGATACAGAGTCAGAACGGTTTCAGAGAGAAACAGAATTATCATTGGTGAAAAAGGTAAAGTACCTAGGGGTTAATATAACAGCCAAGAATCTGAGTCTATTTAAGGATAATTATGAAAAATGTTGGTCTGAAATTAAGAGAGACTTGGAAAGTTGGGCAAAATTGAAACTTTCTTTGTTAGGCCGAATTGCTGCCATTAAGATGAATGTGTTGCCAAAGATGTTGTTTTTGTTTCAAACATTGCAAATTGTGGACAAAACGGAGTGTTTTCGGAGGTGGCAGAGAGATATCTCTAAATTTGTCTGGCAGGGCAAAAAGCCCCGAATCAAGTTTAAGATATTAACAGATGCAAAGGAAAGAGGGGGCTTTGCCCTGCCAGACTTAAGGCTGTACTATGAAGCCGCAGCTTTCTGTTGGCTGAAAGATTGGCTACTTCTCGAAGACACTGACGTGTTAGATTTGGAAGGTTATAACAATGCTTTTGGTTGGCACGCATATTTGTGGTATGACAAAGTTAAGATAAACAAGGCCTTTAAGAACCATATTGTCAGAAAAGCAGTGTTTAATGTCTGGACAAAATACAAAGACTTATTGGAAAACAAAACTTCGAGGTAGCTGTCACCCTTGGAAGCTAAGGCTTGGAAAAGACCCAATATGGAAGCCTACTGGCCAAAATATTGGGAACTGTTAGAAAAAGATGGTGATAATTGGAAATTGCAGAGTATGGAGAAAATGAAAGATAAAGTGCGAGACTGGTTACATTACGCTCAGATTAAGGAAATTTTTAAAAGTGACAAAAAGTTAGGATTCCAGGTGGAGAAATCGAAGTTGGAAACAGAACTGTTAGAACCTAAGACTAAGGTACTTTCAAGAATGTATAATTTGCTGCTGAAATGGAATACACAAGACGAAATGGTTAAGTCGGCTATGATAAAATGGGCACAGGACATTGGGCATAACATTATGTTTGAGGACTGGGAAAGGTTGTGGATCACTGGGTTGAATTTCACTGCATGTAATGCTTTGAAAGAAAATGTAATGAAAATGATATACAGATGGTACATGACCCCAGTTAAACTTGCCAAAATATACCATTCGTCTGATAACAAATGTTGGAAATGTAAAGAAAATGAAGGAACATTCTTCCACCTCTGGTGGACTTGCCCTAAAGTGAAGGCCTTCTGGGAAATGATATATAATGAGTTGAAAAAGGTGTTTAAGTATACCTTTACCAAGAAACCAGAGGCCTTTCTTCTGGGCATTGTCGACCAGAAGGTGTTAAAGAAAGATAGAACATTTTTCATGTACGCAACAACGGCAGCAAGGATACTACTCGCTAAGAACTGGAAAACTCAAGATCTACCCACACTGGAAGAATGGCAGATGCAACTGATGGACTACATGCAACTGGCGGAGATGACTGGCAGAATCCGAGACCTGGGAGAAGAAAGGATTGAAGAAGATTGGAAGAAATTCAAGACTTACTTGCAGAAATATTGTGATTTAGTGGAATGTTAAGAAGGATGCTTGGTTATAAATAATTGGCCATCATTAAAATAGATTAAGAATTGAGGATAAGAGAGATTAAGAGAAACAATTAGTAGGAGAATTATTTTATGGTATTTAAGTATGTGGTTATAGATTTGGAAATAAGATGATAATTTGCTCGACAAAATTTATTAAAGATGTAAATGGGAGCGGGAGACGTGAGGAAGCTCAAGAATGTTATGAAACTTTGTTAAAACAAAGCAATAAGGTTTATTGTTATTGCAATTTCTTTTTAAAAAAACCTTAATAAATATTTATTTTAAAAAAAAAATTATATCAACAGCTCTGGGTGCCCAGAAACAGCCTCAGAGATAGTTTTTAAGGGCTCATTTGAAAGCTTGTAATGAAAGTACCAAGTACAATCTACTCAGAAGGAAGTTCCATTACAGTGGAGCCACAACCAAGAAGACCATGCTTCTCATGTCTAACTGGTTTTATCTGTGAGCAGGACCTCTGAAGGTGATCTTAAAGTATGGTCTGGCTGCGGGATCTTATTTACATAGCTTGGAGAAGAGAAGATTAAAGAGAAACATGATAGTGATCTTCAAATATCTGAAAAGCTGATAGTCAGGAGATGAAGCAGACTATTCTCTGTTATCCAGAAGGGAGGGCTGGAACCGGTTGTTGGACAGTTTCCTACACATGAGGAAATTATGTTTTTATTTCATGTTGTAAGGAGCATGGCGTCAAGCTACAAATCAAAACCAAATCTTCAGTTTCCAACAGTGTATCCTTTCATTGTCTACATTACATTAATTACCTGCGGAAGAACATTCTGTTCTGATGTGTTTAAAAGGCCATGAAATGTTTGTGTATATTACAGGAACATTTGCCAGTTTGTTGGCTCTTTGGAGCTAGAACATCAGATGCAACTATGATATCAGTAGGCATAATCACCTTATACTGAGAGGCACAGAGTTGCTTGGTTGGGGCGGGCATTGTTTACTTTGGGACTCTGCTGCTCTTTCTTCAATATCAGTGTTAAGCATCCTTGTTTAAAACTGGATGGTGAAATCCAGTGTCAAGCCAGCAGACTTCCACTCACCCAATGGAAATCCTCTTCCTTTCCTGCTGCTCCCAGATAATTAAAGATCAAGCAATGGGCAGCTGATGTCTTACTCTGGCAAACAAGCACAACTGGTTATCTATCACTTGTGAGAATGGTCTGCTGTCAAACCTCTCTCCCCCCCTTTAACAATCTTTAGCAACATGGGCAGGGTAAGAATAATAAAAATTATTATTAATAATGATTAAACTTGCCAGTTTCAAAGTTTCAAGCTTTGTTTACTAAATACAAGTAAAATGAACATGCAAAAAGAGATTACTCTCTAATAATAATAATAATAATAATAATAATAATAATAATAATAATAATGTATTATTTATACCCCACCCATCTGGCTGAGTTTCCTCAGCCACTCTGGGCAGCTCCCAATCAAGTGTTAAAAACAGTACAGCGTTAAATATTAAAAACTTCCCTGAACAGGGCTGCCTTAGGATGTCTTCTGAATGTCAGGTAGTTGTTTATCTCTTTGACATCTGATGGGATGGGCGCCACCACCGAGAAGGCCCTCTATCTGGTTCCCTGTAACCTTACTTCTCGCAATGAGGGAACCGCCAGAAGGCCCTCAGTGCTGGATCTCAGTGTCCGGGCTGAACGATGGGGGTGGAGACTCTCCATCAGGTATACAGGACCGAGGCCGTTTAGGGCTTTAAAGGTCAACACCAACACTTTGAATCGTGCTCGGAAACGTACTGGGAGCCAATGCAGCTCTCTCAGAACCGGTGTTATGTGGTCCCAGCGGCCACTCCCAGTCACCAGTCTAGCTGCCGCATTCTGGATTAATTGCAGACTTCAGACAATTTTCCAATTCCAAATTGCCCTAATTTTCCAATTCACAATTAAGAAGCAATACAATAACGTGTTGGTTCTGCTGGTTCAGAAAGACTTACAATCAGTGAAAAACTGCACATGTTAAAAATGTCAAGTCTTTCACAAAGCCTACCGCATACTGAATAAAATAGTTTTGCATCGTTACAACCAGCAGACCAGGGTCATAATTTGTATGGCGAGTTTGTACTGCATTACTTTCACCCCTGCAGTAAACCTTTGTCAACAAGGGGCAAAAGTTTCAATCTTCCTAGGCTAATTCATACATAGCCAATTTTGCAGAGAATCCTCTGCTTTTTTATTGGTATCATGGCGCAGCCAAAAGCAGGATGTGTAAATAAATTATATTTTCATTTCCCCTTCACTGTTCCCACTGTTTTGGAATCTCACTGTCATACCTGACACTCTCAGATAGTTGGGAGAACTCAGCATTTTGTAATTAAATATGTTAGTCCAATTTCAGCGACTTCCATACAATGTTGTACTTGCCCATAGATTAATTCAGGCTCCTTATTTTCCATGCACTTTGGTGCATTCTGCGAAACTAAAGACAACTTGCTATGAAATTGAATCTTTAAGAGAGAATGATTTATTCTAATTTAGCTTCTCTGATCATGTTTTCCAATTCCCTTCCAATTTCACATCCCTCCATACTCTTGATTTCCACTTTTCCCCCCCACCGAGTGCTGCTAACTGCTGCATGCCAGGATGCTTCTCCTGGAGCAACAGCAATAATGGTGTGAGATTCCAGGGGTTCCAGACATGTATGATGGAGGGCTTCACATCATTAACACCCCAAAAAGGTCTTGCTTCTCCTTGGATTCAAACAGAAATCAAACTATACTCCAACGACTCTCTCTCTCCAGCTTGCTGCTTTTCCTCTAGCTAACATCTCTTCAACCTCACTGGCTAGGTCCTTCCTATAACTTTTGTAATATGAATGTTTTTTATTGAAGCTTGAAAAAGAAAAATGAAAGGTTAACATCAAATACCAAGCATTTTATTCAACATAAAAACTGGAAAAGAGAAAGACTTCAGATTTTCTTTCATCTATATATAGACTTATGCAAAACAGACTCATGCTCCAGAATAACAGCCAATTCTTTTGCTTTCCACAGGCCAACCTTTTTGCAGTCTTCAAACCCGTATATCATAAATGGCTCTGCAAAGTCTCATAGTTTTCCAGTCCTGTCTGGAGATATCAGGGATGGAACCTGAAACCATTGGCATTCAAGGCAGATTCTCTGCCACTGAGCTATGATACTCTCTGCTGCACCACCACCACCACTCCAACAGAAGCTGCCCGATACTGTGTCAAACCTAGCTCAGTATTGTCCACACTGACTGGCAGCAGCTCTTCTACCAGGTGTCAGGAATTGAACCTGGGGATTGAATAGGTGAAGGGCAGACTTGCATGCTGCATGCACCTAAGGTTCAGATGGCCTTTACAAGGGGCTGAGTGCCTTGAACCCCTGGTCTACCTGGCAGCAAGTCACTATGTAAAGTCTGGGGGTCAAGTCACACAAGCAAAGTCCAAAGCTCAGGAACTGCAGTCCAGAGTCAATCCAAATAGCCAAGTCTGAAGTCCGGCAGCCAGAATAGCCAGTCCAGAGTCAAACCCAAAGCACATTCTATAGAGGTCCAGGAGCATCCAAGCTGAGGTCCATCAACATGGCCAGCTGAACAGACACAGCATCTCAGCTCTGCTTCCCTTTTATACCTTGCATACTGATTGCGGCATCTGGGCTTGATGAGGCTTGTGACTCTCACCTGTTATGAGCCTGCTCCAGCTGAAGAATCACATCCCTCCTCCCAAAGCTAGTGAACCCCACCTGGCCAGCTAGGGAGATGAGCTGTGGGCTCTTGCCTCTCTCAGCCTCCTAGAATGCATCTCCTGCTGCTCCCTAGGCCTCAGAGCCACCATCTTTGTGAGGACAGGGGCCCCTCTGGCTCTGGTGATGGGTCCTGCTGTTCTGATTCCTGTGCATTGAGTTCCATCCCTTCAGCATCCTCTGGCACCCTGTGAGTACTTTCTTCCCCATCCTTCTTGTCCCAGTGTATCCCAGTCCCAGCTACACCCCTCGCTGGGATTCTCTTCCTTCTCCCCATCATCCTACCAGTTCATGACACCAAACCCTCTAGTATGGCAGGCCCCGCTCTGTGGAACTCCTTGCCAATAGAAGTTCTCCTTGCCAATAGGAGTCATCACTGATCGTTTTAAGATGTCATCTAAAGACTGTTTTATTCAGACAGGCTTTCAAACCTGAGGTTCTTTGTCAGCTAGCTTATACTGATTCAGTTGACTTGTTATTTTTTGCATTACTGTGTTTTTAGTCTACTGTGTTCTGATATTTTATGAAAATGTGGTTTATAAATATTTAAATCAATTACTTCAACATGCACATGTTAGGGAACATGGCCAATCAGATCTCTCCTGTAAGTCTCCTCAAGTCTTTAGAAATGGATGCATACAGACTTACCTGTTTACTGCAAAAAAAAAAAAACCCTGTTCTGGCTGTAACAACACAATTTGCATAATGTGTGCACAAATTGCAAAATGCTTTTAGACCTTGGCATACAAAAACTTGTTCACTCATGAAATCACTGCCTAGGACTCTGTTTCCCATTTGTAGTGTGCGGATATTTGCTGCTCAGCCTTACGGAATCAGGACGTGCAGAATTGTAAATCATTTTATCACAGTTAAGGTATAATAGAAATGTTTTGTATTCCTATCTGCCTGGGTTGCTAGAGCTACATATATTAACACTGTTACCTTCCACCTGATGAAACCATCCCTGCAGTTCACACTTCACAAAATTTATTTGATCATTAAATAGAGATCCTGGAAGGATTCTAAGCACCCTCAAGGAATCTGAGAGCCTCATAGAGAATTGTAAAATTCAACATAACTACATCTGCCTTCCTTCACATTGTAAAATAATAATTAATAATAATTAAGAACTAGGGCAACTAATTCTTAATGGAACTAAACATGATTAGAAGATGCTCTAGCTCAGTGCTACAGCACTTGCTTTGTATTTATTAATATACGTTATTAGAGGTCAATCCCCAAAATCTCCAGATACTGCTTTATAACGCATTGGACCATTGGTTTATGTAGCTCAGTACTGTCTAGCTTGGCTATAGACAGAAGTCCTCTACTTCACCAAGGTCTCAAGCAGGTAGCAGTGCTGGAGGAGACAAGCTAGATAGCATTGAACTTCATATACCAAGAGAGGTGTGGGGTTCGGCGAAGGAGGTGGGAGACTGGCAGCCCTTCCATCTCTTTCCCACAGCTTGGAAAGCGTTAACTAGGCTTTGAGAAGGAGGTGGGAGGATTTGAATACCCTGTCAGAGCCTCCTGTGTCCTTCTCCAAACCCAGTGCCTTGTTTACCGGGCTTTGAGAAGGCGCCCCCCTTGGTTCAGCACCTAGAACAGGGGTAGGCAACCTAAGGCCCATGTCGCCTTCTAAATCCGGCCTCGGACGGTCAGTCAATCAGCATGTTTTTACATGAGTAGAATATGTCCTTTTATTTAAAATGCATCTCTGAGTTATTTGTGGGGCCTGCCTGGTGTTTTTACATGAGTAGAATGTGTGCTTTTATTTAAAATGCATCTCTGGGTTATTGGTGGGGCATAGGAATTCATTCATTTCCCCCCAAAAAATATAATCCGGCCCCCCACATGGTCTGAGGGATGGTGGACCGGCCCACAGCTGAAAAAGTTTGCTGACCCCTGACCTAGAGCATAGGCACTGCTCACACAGCCCTAAATCCAGCCCTGCCTTCAAAGCCACACAATACTTTGAAAGCATGTGGCATTCCCCCAAAGTATCCTGGGTACAGTAGGTTGCACTTCACTGATCTACTATTCCCAGCAACCTTAACCAACCACACGTCCCAGCAGTGGCGTAGCGTGGGGGGTGGAGGGGGGGCCGGCTGCACCGGGCGCAACATCTGGGGGTTACGGGGTGCAAATCCACGGGTTAGGGGGTGCAAATTACTTGCCTTGCCCCGGGTGCTGACAACCCACGCTACGCCACTGCGTCCCAGGATTCTTTGGCGGGGGAGTCGTGTGATTTAAATGTAGCTTGAATGTCCTTTTATGTTTGGTATGGCTGTGGGTGCTTCTTTTGTGCTTCTTCTGCCTCTCTGAAAAGACAGGTGCTCCCAGGTTGCAGGATACTTGCTAGGCAAGCAAGCAAGCAGTTAGTTGTATTTGTTTTGTTAAAAGAGAGAGAGAGAGAGAGAGAGAGAGAGAGAGAGAGAGAGAGAGAGAGAGAGATGTTTTTGTCTTTACCAGCTAGCCGTGCCTACACAACATATCATTTGATTTCCAAAATACTTGGGTGGGGATAGGCCTCCACATCTGTGCATTCATCAATTTCCCCCTTTTTCCCCAGCCTCGCTCATCACATTTTCATTAGGGAACAGCTGTTAAATGCTCCCAGGGTTTTGTCTTGTTTCGCTTATAATTCTTGCACAAACACAGAATGGCTAATTTATAGCTGGAAAGAATGACAGTGTGAAGCTGTTTTTAATTTAGCTTGCTTCGGTTTTGATGCTAAACTGCAGCTATATCAAATTATTTCTTGTTTTTTTAATGGCCATCTTCTCTATAAGTCATCCTTAGGCCTATTTCTTTGCCTATATCACAAACGAGGAATTTGCCTGGTGGGCAAATGCAGTCCCCTGTATTGAACGGCGTGCAATGCACTCTGTGTTGCCATTAAAGTTGGCCTAGAAGCTACAGCACCAGAAGAATTGCCACAGCCCATTGATCAGGGATCAGGCAACAATGGCCATATACTACCCAGACACAGAGGCAGCCAATGAATTGGCACTGGCTTGACAGGTAGCAGGGTGGCAGGTGTGGTGTCTTCCAGCTCCATGGTAAGAGCACTTTCACATGTTGTAAAGGTGGGGGCTAACAAGCCCACAGAAGCACTCACTGCTGGGAGCATCCCGGTCACTGCTTGTGATCAAGAGGTGGGCTTCCCTCCTAGCATAGGAGCCAACTCCTAGAGGCCGTGGGTGCTTTGGCCACCACAAAAAAAATATATTTGAGGGCAGCAGTATAGCTAACTGCTTGGGTGCCTGGGGCTTTGTGTGTGCCCTGCACAGGGGTGGGGAGAGGTGCCCGTGAGATGCACCAGAATCCCAGTGCCCGAGCCCCATTCCACTCCGGCACCCTGCAGGACTGCGTTGTTTTTTCAGGCAGCGCGGAGCCTGCAGGCACAGGAAATATGTGTGGCTTGGGCGCGGTACGTGCCGCCCCTGCGGTGTGGTGCCCAGTGTCCCCCACCCCCCTAGCCACACCTCTGTTTGATGGGGCTGTGCCCCCACAAAGTTGATGGGCATTCCCATTCAAATGGTGTGTATGCACTGTGTCATGTGATTGATTATGCGTGGCGGGGCTTACCTGGGCCCCCACAATATTTTATTCAAGATGGCACCCCTGCCTCCTAGCCTGCAAGGAGAGGGTGTGGCAACAATCCTGTTCTTTGGGAGGCTGACCTGTTAGATTCAAGGGAAGATATATACAGTGGTACCTCTGCTTACGTACTTAATTCGTTCCAGAGGTCCATTCTTAACCTGAAGCACCACTTTAGCTAATGGGGCCTTCCACTTCCGCTGCACCGCTGGAGCACGATTTCAGTTCTTATCCTGAAGCAAAGTTCTTAACCTGAGGTATTATTTCTGGGTTAGCGGAGTCTGTAACCTGAAGCGTCGGTAACCTGAGGTACCACTGTAGAGCAATAGCCAGCAGATAGGGCACAAAGGCCCTAAACCTGGATGCTCAGCAGGTATTTGTGAGGGAGTGCCACATACCACAGACTTTTCCTTCATGAGGGAGGAAGAGGCTAGAGAGAGTCTGCATGGTCCTTGCATCTTTGGGGTTTCAGTGGAACTCTGTGTATGTGGTGACAGCTTGTTCTGCACCAGAGGTGAGGGCCACATTCCCTTCTAGGGAACTTTCCAGGCGCCACATGCCAGGGGCAAAAATGGAGAGAGCAATGAATGTGAATGTCACCTTTGTATAGTAGGCAAGTTTCTGCACACCTCACATACCTCTTTTGTTTTCGAAGTGCCTTTCCTCCCTGTTTCCCAGTTGCCAACATTTCCTCTTTTGCGCAGAAGAGAGACAGCCCTGTGCCATGTCCTGTCATCTGAGTTGTGGTCTACATATGTGGGGTTTATGTCCCGGTGATAGTGGTGTGCTGAGTTACACCATATCCCATGTTCTGTCAGGATAATGTGGGTGCGAAGGTCACTGACAGAATGAGCAGTCCTAATTCCTTCCCTCCCACTGAAGTTAATGGGGAGGAAATTTCTCCTGCCTTGGCTTGGCTATAAATTCAGTATTGAAAACTGAATGTTTATTTGCAAAAACAACCTAAGGGCACTGGCATGGAACTACGCCCTTAATTAAAGTCTGATATCTCACCACTTTTTTCTCTCTTGCTTCCTCACCCCAAAGAAGCATGCAATGTAGCCGGCATTGTGAATATTGACTGGTCCTCATAAAAGTACTGTGATTTTGTTACATTCAGCTGACAAACACTCTCTGGAGCAATACTGTAGTGTGGATGAGTTCATTGATGCATCTTCCCACTAGAGGGTGCCTGGACTGCAATGTTAGCTGAATCACATTAAGCAAGTCCCGGTATATATATTGTTGAACGCCACCCCAATCTCTGAGCGGTGCAAGATTCCAGGGGTTCTGGGTGCTTACCCAGGGTTTGTGTTTCCTTTTGGAATGAAGCACAACAGAAACTGGTGTCTTTATGATATATGGTTTACAGTATTTAATACATACAGTGGTACCTCGGATTACAGACACTTCAGGTTACAGACGCTTCAGGTTACAGACTCCGCTAACCCAGAAATAGTACCTCGGGTTAAGAACTTTGCTTCAGGATGAGAACAGAAATTGTGTGGCAGTGGCGCGGCGGCAGCAGGAGGCCCTATTAGCTAAAGTTAGGTTTAGAACAGTTAGAACAGGTTAAGAACAGTTTCAGGTTAAGAACGGACCTCCAGAACGAATTAAGTACTTAACCCGAGGTACCACTGTATATACAACCTGAGCCTACGATGGAGGCATTCACAGCATTCACACCTCAATAGGGCCTTGTTTCTCCCATAGTTGCAGGCTTGGATTCAAGCAGAGATCTGGCATGGCTTTCTCTCTCTGCTTGCTACTTTGCTTCTAGGTCCCATCACTGCCCCCTCTCCAACTCTCTACTTTAAACTCTGGCTTTATTTGTTGAGGGAGTGGCTCCCACCCATTTGCCACCTTGCACTGAGTCCCTTAATCCCTCTTAATGGCTCATCACCATCACCTTAATCGTTATCACCTCACCAGGAGGCTGGCCTGGCTATTCAAAGAATTAGAAGCTTTGATCAAATTCTAATACTTGTTGGATCCAGGGGTTAGAGGAGCCTGGCACACAGTTTAACACCCCAAGCTCACAGCACTATGCTCCTTAGGAATCTGTCCTCATTCACTAGGTAACCTGTGCTCCTAAATTTCTCTCTCTTCTTTTTGGTCCCTCTGCTGCTTTGTGCACCTGCCATTCTGCTGCCAGGTCCACATCTTGGTAATGCATATGCAACAGGATCCTTGCCCTGTTTGATGGAATCTGATTATCACAATGCCTCTAAGTAATACCTTCACACCCTCCCTCTCTTGCAGATCTCAAGTGATCTCTAAAGAACATGAACAACAATAGCAAAAGCTGCTATAATAATAATAATAAATCCTTCCAGTAGCACCTTAAAGACCAACTAAGTTAGTTCTTGGTATGAGCTTCCGTGTGCATGCACACTTCTTCAGATACCATCTGAAGGGTATCTGAAGAAGTGTGCATGCACACGAAAGCTCATACCAAGAACTAACTTAGTTGGTCTTTAAGGTGCTACTGGAAGGATTTTTTTTTTTGTTTTGACTATGGCAGACCAACACGGCTACCTATCTGTAACTGCTATAATAATGTTGTTATTGCTGTTTATGTTAGAGGACATTCGGCACAGAAACATGTGTGTATACCTTTAAGAAGTTTCTGGGATTAATTGGCTGCAGGTGACCGTTGCTATAAAGGAAAAAAAGCTGAGTTTTGTTGCTTGCCTGCAGGAATAACATCCACCAGAGCTTGTGTTTATTTGTTTAGTAATAAAGTGTTCGTTTTTCCGTTTGGTGTTTTTACACCTATGTCTCCTGGAGTCACTCTGTCCTCTGCCACCGGCTGGCATCCCCCTCCAATAGGTTATGGGCCCAGTCCCCAGTCTTGAGTGGGCAGAGACAGAGCGTGAAAAGAACCCAGAGACTGGAAGCAACTCAGCGTTTCTCAAGCAGCTGGCTGTGTGAAGGCATCGGCAGGGAGTGTCTGTTTGGGACCAGGAGCCGAACATTTCTTCAAGCCACGTGTGAGTAAGAACTGAGTGGAAAGCTGAAAGCTGGGTGGTGCCATGGCTGGACTTGGAGCTGGAGCTCAAGGGGGAGCTTCCTATTTTCCAGTAGAGAAACTGGGAGAGTCCAATTATATGTCATGGAGTTTACAGATGCAGGCGTTTTTAAAGAAAGAACAATGTTGGACTGCAATTGTTAACCCTCCTGTAAAAGAGGAGGATGAAGAAGTAGATGAAGCAGACCAAAGGCTGGAGGACAAAGCCTATGCCAATTTAATTCTGAGTTTAGAGAAGTCTCAGTTATCTCATGTGCGAGACCTTGAAACAGCAAGTGAGATTTGGCAAGCACTGAGAGCAATACATATTAGAGACACTGCTGGCAGCAAAATCACTCTAATGAGAGCTCTGTACCGAGCCAGACTAAGTGAGGGTGAATGTGTTTCAACACATCTTCAAAGAATGCGTGATTTATTTTCACAGTTAAATGAACTTGGGGAACATTTTTCTGAACAGAGAAAAGTTTATATTGTGCTGTCTTCACTTCCTGAGTCATGGGACAATTTAGTGATGACTCTGGAAGCAATCCCAGAAAGCCAATTAACAATGCATTTCTTAACTGGCCGTTTGCTTGATGAGGAGGAAAGACGCCATGAGAGGAAGGCCACAACCCCTCACCGTAACTCCAGAAATGGGAGGCAGTCCAGTAAAAGATATGCAACTGATGAGCGGCATCCTAAAGAGGTTGTAGACCACAGAGAGGAAGCAGCGTTCACAGTTAGAAGATGCTATCGTTGTGGGTCAACCAAGCATTTAGTACAACAGTGCACTGTGTCTGTGGGAGAAAATACAAGACAAGGGCGGCCTGCGTTTGCTGGGAAGCGAGGAAACAGGAAGAATCGAATCCAGTATGTTTCTGCAGCAGTTCGAGGCACCAGTCACGACGTTGGACAAGACTGGATTTTAGACTCAGCAGCAACAAACATTTTTGTCAAGTCCGCACAAACCCTTGTAGAAAAGCAGCCTTGTAAATCTGTAAACGTAGTACTAGCTGATGGAACAGTGCATGAGTCAGCTGGAAAGGGTAGTGTGAATATCAACTGTTTAAGTACCAAGTTTACCAATGTTTTATGTGTACCAAGCTTAGAAAATAATTTGCTTTCAGTTACAAGTCTTGTTAAGCAGGGATTTAAAGTAACCTTTTCTGGTTCAGGCTGTAGAATAGAGAAAGCTGGAAAAGTGGTTACAGCGTCGCTACAAAATGGTTTGTTTGTTTTGAAAGACCAGCTAGTAAGTGAGTCTGGTGCATGTGTTAAAGCCTGTAATAGAGCCTTGCATGATGAGTGCCAGCATCTGTGGCATCGTCGTTTGGGGCATGCCAATTTCCGCAGTATTGCAAAAATGCCAGAATTAAGCAAGGGAATTAAAATGAAAAAATGTTCAGTTTTTCTAGACTGCAATACCTGCAAGGAGTCTAAAAGTAAGCGAGGGTCTTACCCTGAAAGTACTAGAATTAGCAAGAGGCCATTTGCTTTAGTACATTCAGACCTTTGTGGGCCATTTGCAGAGTCTGAAGGAGGAGCAAAGTTTTTTTTGGTTATTGTGGATGATTATAGCCGGTATACTTGGGTATATTTGTTAAAACACAAAAGTGAAACTGGTCAACTGATTAAGAATTGGATCAACTATATAGAAAGGCAGTTTTCTTACAAAGTTACCCAGTTACAAAGTGACCGTGGAGGCGAGTTCATGTCTGAAGCCCTCCAAGTTTGGTTGAAAAAGCGTGGTATTTGTCACCGTAAATCGTGTCCTTTTTCACCTGAAGAAAATTCAGTTGCAGAACGCAAGATAAGATCTTTACAAACAATGTTAGATTCAATGCTATGTGATTCTGGCCTATCCAGGAAGTATTGGGGAGAAGGAATTCTGTGTGCTAACTACATACAGAACAGATTGTTTCATTCTACCATAAACAACACCCCTCATTTTTTGCTTTATGGAAAAAAAACCCTTTTTGGACCATGTTAAAACTTTTGGTTGCTGGGCTTGGGTTCACATCCCAAAAGGACAGAGAAGGAAAGGTGAGCCCAAGGCAAAGAAACTTAGGTTTGTTGGCTATCAAACTTGGTCAAAGGGGTATCGTTTTGCACTAGGGCGTGGCAGAGTTGTAATATCAAGACATGCAGAGTTTTGTGAGCAAGATGGTTGGGTTCGTTTACATGGAAATTCAGAAGTTATGTTATATTCTGATAATACAGATAAATTTGTGAAATCTGAGGAAGATAAGCCACAAATTAAAGAAAGTTCTGAAAGTGACAGTGATGAGGATTCAGGGGATGAGGATCCCAGTACACAATCTCCTAAAGCTGAACCAATTTCTCCTGAGCAGGATGAATCAGAAGGGGAAGATAGTTCAGAGGGGGAGAGTGTTCAAGTTAGAAGGTCACAAAGAAGCAATAAGGGGGTACCTCCAGAAAGGTTTACTATACAAGAAGCTAAAACTGTTGATGTGAAAAAGGAACCTCGTGATTATGAGGAAGTTTTAAAGTTACCACACCAGGAAATAGTAAGGTGGAAAAATGCAATGAAAGCAGAAATGAAATCTTTAGCAGAACACGATGTCTTTACCATTGAGCCATTGCCAGAAGGAAAAAAGGCAGTGGGCTGTAGATGGGTGTATAAAATAAAACACTTGGCAGGTGGTGATGTTAAGTACAAAGCCCGACTGGTAGCACAAGGCTTTACTCAAAGAAAAGGTGAAAGCTTTGATGAAACCTTTTCTCCTACTGCAAGGAGTGAAAGTGTACGCTTATTGTTAGCTCTTGCAGCACAACGTGGGTTTAAGGTAAACCATTTTGATATTGAAACAGCTTATCTTAACGCAAATCTGCAAGAAGAAATTTTTATGAATCAAGCGCCAGGTTTTGAGGCAGGAGAACAGAATTCTGTATATAGGCTGAACAAAGCAATTTATGGGCTCAAACAGTCAGCTAGAAATTGGAACGAATGTCTTGATAATGCTTTAAAAAATCTTGGTTTTAAAAGAAGCTTAGCTGATAACTGCTTATACACTAAAGGAAAGGGTGATAAACAAGAATTGTGTTTGTGTTATGTTGATGATTTGCTTTACTCTACAAAAGGTGACAAGCAAGTGAAAAAATTTGCAGAACAACTAAGAAAGGAATTTAAAGTAAGAGATTTGGGGCCAGTAAAAAATTATCTCGGTTTAGAAATTCAAAGAACAAACGATGGAAGTTTTTTGTTGAGTCAAAAAGACAAAATAGTGGAGTTACTTGAAAGAAACAATATGCAAAACTGCAAGGGAATAAAAACCCCAATGGAAATAGGTTTTTTCAAAAATGAAGAAAAATGCACAGAACCTGTAAATCCTGAAATGTACCATTCAATAATTGGAAGTTTATTATACATTTCATTGTGGAGCAGACCAGATTTGAGTTATGCAATTGGAATACTAAGCAGACTAGTAAGCTGTCCTACAGAAAATGCCTGGAAAGGTTTAAAACGTATTTTCCGGTATCTAAAGCAAACACTTGATTATTGTTTAAAATTACCATCTTCAGGGTCCACAAAATTGCAGTGTTACGTGGACAGCGATTGGGCCAACCTGCCTGATAAAAAATCAATTTCTGGAATGGTATTTCAATTTGGAGATTCTTTAGTAGGATGGAAATCCAAAAAACAAACTATAGTGGCCACATCATCAACTGAAGCCGAATACTGTGCATTGTCGGAATTATGTAATGAAGTAAAATTTTATGTTCAGATCCTCAAGGATATAGACGTAGAGTGTAATTATCCTATTCAAGTTATGGAAGATAATCAAGCCGTAATAACCTTGTCTGGATCTGACCTGTTTAGAAACAAATCAAAGCATTTAGAAATTAAATACCAAAATGTAGCTGAAAATGTAAAACAGAACCAGATAATGCTGAAGTATTGTGAAAGTACACAAAATGTGGCGGATGTGTTTACAAAAGCGTTAACCCTTGAAAAACATACACGACTGGTAACAAAGTTGGGAGTTGCAGTGTGTGATATGTAAATATGTTCTGTTCTGCTTAAAATATTATTGTTTCTGTTTGAACGAGAGGGGGTGTTAGAGGACATTCGGCACAGAAACATGTGTGTATACCTTTAAGAAGTTTCTGGGATTAATTGGCTGCAGGTGACCGTTGCTATAAAGGAAAAAAAGCTGAGTTTTGTTGCTTGCCTGCAGGAATAACATCCACCAGAGCTTGTGTTTATTTGTTTAGTAATAAAGTGTTCGTTTTTCCGTTTGGTGTTTTTACACCTATGTCTCCTGGAGTCACTCTGTCCTCTGCCACCGGCTGGCATCCCGCTCCAATAGTTTAGTCGTTCAGTCGTGTCCGACTCTTTGTGACCCCGTGGACCAGAGCACGCCAGGCACTCCTGTCTTCCACTGCCTCCCACAGTTTGATCAAACTCATGCTAGTAGCTTTGAGAACACTGTCCAACCATCTCGTCCTCTGTTGTCCCCTTCTCCTTGTGCCCTCCATCTTTCCCAACATCAGGGTCTTTTCCAGGGAGTCTTCTCTTCTCATGAGGTGGCCAAAGTATTGGAGCCTCAGCTTCAGGATCTGTCCTTCCAGTGAGCACTCAGGGCTGATTTCCTTAAGAATGGATGCGTTTGATCTTCTTGCAGTCCACGGGACTCTCAAGAGTCTCCTCCAGCACCATAATTCAAAAGCATCAATTCTTCGGCCATCTGCCTTCTTTATGGTCCAGCTCTCACTTCCATACATCACTACTGGGAAAACCATAGCTATACGGACCTTTGTTGGGAAGGACCTTTGTATTGCTGTAACAATAAAGGTAAAGGTAAAGGTACCCCTGCCCGTACGGGCCAGTCTTGACAGACTCTGGGGTTGTGCGCCCATCTCACTTAAGAGGCCAGGGGCCAGCGCTGTCCGCAGACACTTCCGGGTCACATGGCCAGTGTGACATCGCTGCTCTGGCGAGCCAGAGCTGCACACGGAAACGCCGTTTACCTTCCCGCTGGTAAGCGGTCCCTATTTATCTACTTGCACCCGGAGGTGCTTTCGAACTGCTAGGTTGGCAGGCGCTGGGACTGAGCAGCGGGAGCGCACCCCGCAGCAGGGATTCGAACCGCCGACCTTTCGATCGGCAAGTCCTAGGCGCTGAGGCTTTAACCCACAGCGCCACCTGTAACAATACAGAGGGTTTAATTCCAGACAACTGAAGTCACCTGAGAAAATATGAAGATGAAGTAAATAGGCTGATTTGTACTGGCACACACCCAATTGTTTTGCTTTTAATTAGGGAGCAGACTTCCATGCCACATCAAAAACTCCATTTGAGAATCTCCTCAGTTTCCAAAGCCATCTGTAATGTTAAAAAGGGGCTTGCTGCTATTTGTGAACCACAACCCCACCCCAGGCACCCAGAAATAATTGTACTTTGTTTGTAACCAGACTTTGATTTTTACTAGAGGCACCCATGGTTGTTGCTTGTTGACATTTACATCTGGAGGCAGTTAGGCCCTTTTGTCACCAACTGGCACTTCTCAAATGACCTCATCTTTGTTTCAGAGCACAATGACTAACTCCTTGCATTGCTTCATGGCCAAGTATTGTCTCTTACCAGCTTCCACTTGTTTTTCTGGCCTCTGAAGTCTTGTTTGCCTCCTCTCTCACTGGGAAGAGTTTTAAGAGCATTAAAGGTGACTGGATACAGGACCATCTCCAGCAACATTTATTTTGAAAGAACCCATTGTCTGCGTATGTTCAGTGACATAGTTGGTAGTGAGAGATCCCCCCCCCCCTGCAGGTTAGATTGGTTGGTGACTTTGGGACTAAGGCTGGTTGCCTTTCCATGTAATATGTGGCTCAGCTTGCTTGAGTCACATGTTTGCCAACAAATAAGGGCAAATGGGGAAGAATGATTTCCACAACACCAGTATCTGTTTTGGAATGGGACGCTGAACATATTTGTTGCTAGAAAACCCAGTTCTGTCCTACTTATTTGGACTAGGTTGAATAACTCCTTCATTTGGGGGGGGGTTGTGCTTTTTATTTTTTATTGTTGTAAGCCACTTTGATATATTTTTCATGACATCACCATATAATTTTTTTCATAAAAATAAATGTTCTGCCACTGAGCTGCTTCCCTTCCTGTTACTTTACTGCAGCAGTAGGTAATATGCATTCTACAGTTGTACTTCGGGTTACAGACGCTTCAGGTTACAGACTCCGCTAACTCAGAAATAGTACCTCGGGTTAAGAATGTTGCTTCAGGATGAGAACTGAAATCATGCAGCAGAGGGAGGCCCCATTAGCTAAAGTGGTACCTCAGGTTAAGAACAGTTTCAGGTTAAGAACGGACCTCCAGAATGAATTATGTTTGTAACCCGAGGTACCACTATGTTTTAAAGGGCTGTCTTTCTGTTGCTTCCTGTTTGTTTACATCCTCTGTACTAGTGGGTACGTCTCTCTTGGGACTCAGCTATTCAGCTGCAAATAAAATGTTTTAAGTGTAAAGTTCATTATACAAATGTGACACTAGGTGGCAATGGTGAGCTATGGCAAATTCAATATATATTTTTTCAAACAGTTTTTTAAAAAAGCATTTTCGTGTTTTTTTATATGTCTCTAGATTCCACCTTGGATCTCCATTGCACAAGCACCAAGAAGGTGTGGCCTGGATTGTGGGGCTTGTTCTGTAAAGGGGGCTGCTCTGTGGGTATTCCTGCCACTCTGCACACTTCACTTGATTTGATGGACTTTTGCAAAACTCTTCCCAAACTACACACACACACACACACACACACACACACACACGGAGATGTGTATTGGTCTGTCAGCATTACAGGAATGGTCAGATTTTTAAAACGCCACCACTGAATGCAAACAACTTTGATTTATTGACTTTTCCAACACACAGAATTTCAGTTGCAGATTTTGTGAACAATCCCTGGCAGTTGTGTTGTGCTCTCCCCACACTTCCGTGATCTCTGAGTTTTATTATTATTAATGACTTATTACACATACCGTTTCTATTGATTGCTCTGTGTTGACCCAGGTACATTTTTTTTTCATGCATGGTTACAGAATCAGGATACAAATGCTATTGTTTAACAAAAGTAGATTAATAGGTTACACATGGCCTCCCATAGAAACTTTTTGCATGCCCACACGTAAGTACTACTTTGGGCGCTGGGCAAGTTGGAAACTGAAGTTAAAAACAGAGAAAAACAACAACCCTAAGTCAGTTCCAAATGTGAAAAGCAAACCTCCCAAATGTTTGTATTGGAAAAGATCTCAAGTAGGTAAACAAAATCCATTACCTGAAACAACTGCTATAGGAATAACCCTCTTAGTCTGTTGCAGCGGACAGTCTCATAGTGGCGCCTTAGAAGGGGTTGCTGTCTGAGTGGATTAGGTTGCATTCTGCTTGAAGGATGAGGGAGTGTTCTTCACCCCAGGCTTGCTCCTGGAGGCCTTTGTGGTGGCTGAGTGCCTTTGTTCACTTTTGGCTTCTGTGTGCCTCTAAGCTAGTCTGCTGCCTGTACATGTGATGGAGGATGATGTCTCATCACCTACGTTGAAGTACAAGTCAGTCCAGTCAGCATGGAATGGGAGGGTAGGGGAACACAACCTTATTCTTCATCTCAAGCAGCAAAATTGTTTGGGATGGCGCTGCCAGCTGCTGGGGATGAACAGAGAGGGGTGCTTGTAAACTTCACAGGAGCATCTGGCAAAATGGTGTGTGAATCAGGATTCTGGACTAGAAGGATGCTTGCAAAAGGACTCTTACAATGTTGATACTGCAGTCAGTTGGACATAACAAACTTCATTATGTATCTGAAACAGACTCAGTAAAAACCAAGTCATCTTAACACTTGCAGCAGGCAGAATAAATCCTTTATTTTGCAGGAGCATAAAGTTTTAATATATGTAAGGTGTTGTTGTTTTTGGCCTTACACATATAGGTTGTGCTCAGATGTTATGTTAAACCATTTTTTAGTGTGATGACAAGGAACTGCACCCCAGCATGGCGCCAGGGAGGGGTTCAGAAGCATTCAATTTCAATTTTCATTAACCAAAGTTTAGCATGTTGTCCCAACCCTAAACTGTGATTAATGTTAGCTATCATTTGTTTAAGCATGCCAGCTTCAAAACCCGTGTCTGAAGCTGACTTGTTTCAAACAAATTATATTTGACCCACAGATTGTTGAGTTTGGACAGCACAAGAAGCTATGGTTAATCTAACCCAGGAGTAAAAGTTTCCATACTTCTCATAGCTGAGTGAGACAGAGAGAAGAACATTCATGGCAGAGCCTTGTCCTGGTCATGTTTAGCTGCATTACATCCAAAAGTGGGCAATAATTAACCACCAGGAGTTTTGGGATAAATCCTATGAAATCTGCTTTTCCTATGTGATATTGCTATTTCATGTTACCAGAACAACTTAGGATGCAGTTGTGGAAAAGCAGCCACCATGCCATAGTTGGAGCACCACATATTCTCACAAACTCCTTATAAGGGTATCTTTGTGCAGCATGACTCAGAATGGACTGCTTTTCCTGCTGGGTTTTTAATTCATGAAGATAGTAATCTGGAACTGGCCTGTACTGTTGTTGGATAAAATGTTGCTGTGTGCCGTTGTATCTCTAGGAAACAGTGACCATGTGAAAGGGCGCTGGTTCCTCTTACTATAGCTCAAGCATAAATGGGAGATGCTTTGAGAACCAGTCATTCCATTGGAGGGGAGGACTGTTAGGGAGGGTGGGAGTAGGAGGGGCAGAGATAACTGACCATGACTGGAAGCATATAATAGAAAGTTATCTTCAGTCACCTGAGATGAAAAGCTGTTACATCAACTAACTCTAAATTAAATAGGCATTGAAAGAAAAGCTAGTGCCAAACCATTTCCATCAGTCTTCTGATTTTGCTTGGAGTGCTACATTGCCATAGGAATCCCTTCTAATATGAATGGAAATAGACACCAGGAGACAGACTTGCCTCAGAGGAAGGTAACGAGAAAATGGCACAGAGCGCTAGAGATTTGCTAAGGAGCAAGGAAAACTAAAGTGACAGACGATTGGGAATGTTGGCAAAGAGATCTAACATAGAGCACCTTTAAATCCAGAGTTCTGATGGTAAATATATTAATACTAATGCCTTTTTTCTAAATAGCTGAGCAGAAGGGACAAATGAATAGTGTTATCAATGGCCTGCAGGTGCTGTGTTCAGGGTTTGTTTTATCTATTGCTCAAATATAAGTTGGCATTATGCGTTTTACGTACTTTGAAAGGTAACGTGGGTAGCTGTTATCTGCCTCCTTGGGCTATTAAAATCTGACAGTTGTCAAAAAGAATATGCCTAGCAAATGGTGGATTTCCCCACCTCAATAAATAGCATTAAGTGTTGCATGTGAATCTGATATATTTATGTTACTTGCTATGATTGTGACATAGATTATGGTTGCTTTGTGCTCTATCCACACCCCTCAAAAGCTTCTCCTGTGGCTTGGGGGACCCTGTGGAACAGTAGGGGACATGGCCTAGAAGACTGCCATAGACAGGTGAAATTGGATGCCCTACGTTGTATAAGTGAATTCACTTTTCTGCTAGCGCAAATCCACTATGGCATATGGCCCATTGTTGTCCTTCTAATTATTATTTTGCTACTGCCATTTAATCTGTTGTGTGTGGTGCACTTACAGCTTCTGGCTGCAAAACATTCAACATAACCTCTTAAAAATAACAAAGACACTGTTTTAAAGCTTCTCTTGCTGAGAGCTTTGTTTACTGCACAGTATTGGGATTTTGCCCATGCAGATCCTTTAACTGATTGCTGTCTTTCTGTTTCTGTACAGACATGCTTTTAATCTCACCATTGTAAGGGAAATCCTCCCAGAAACTATTGTTAAATGCTTCTCACTCCCCCAAGTGATGGGAAAATCCAGGGACAGTATTACTAGATTTTGTTTCCCAGGGAGCAAGAGAGCAAGGAAACTTATAGCATCTTAGCAAGATATGCTTTGTTGGCAAGTAGGCAAGCACAACATAAGTGGATGCATACAGACTCTCCCTAGAAGGCAGCAGATCCACTTTTCTGCACCAGATCCCCAGACAGGGACCCCCTAGGTGCTTTGCCTTCAGCCAAATCACAGCAGTCTCAACTCACATTTTGGGTAACTTAAACAACAGGCAGCCATTGCAGACAGGAGCTGAGCTTGGCTACTGTTCAAAATTGGCACTACTGCCCATCATTGAAAAGGATCTGGGACTCCAGCAGGGAGAGCACTGAATGGTGGCACATCTGAGCTGGGCTGGGCTGGTGAAGGGCCACATAGACTCATAGACTCACAGAGCTGGATCATCTAGTCCAACCCCCTGCAATGCAGGAATATGCAGGTGTCTCTTACGAGGATCAAACCTGGAACCTTGGCATTGTCAGCACCACACACTAACCAACTGAGCTATCCTGTGTGTATGCCTGACCTGATTGACTGTTGGAGCCATGTCTGTTTTCTTTGAACTCTCTGTTGATAGTGTAGACAATTGCTCCCATCTTTTAAATATCTGAATCCATCAACAAATCTCACTTGTCCTTTCTCTATTCCACACCTTGAAAATTATTTCAATACTTCCTCGTAAATCACACATTCTATCTGCATTAGTATCTCAGTAGCTTCCTTCTGCATTATTTCCATCTTGTCAATATACAGCTTAAACAGATCACAAAACTCCAGTTGTAGTATAGCAGTGCTCTGCTATCATCCTCCAAGTCTTGGGAAATAACTGTAGCAATCTTATGAACACAGACTAAGATGAGACAACTCCATCTCCCATCTTAGTCTGTGTTCATAAGATTGCTACAGTTATTTCCCAAGACTTGGAAGACAATAGCAGAGGACTGCTATACTACAGCTGGAGTTTTGAGACATTTCACTTTGTTTGTTTATCCAGTTTATGTTCCCCTCTACAGCATGGCAAACACAGCAACAATAAAAAAGCATTTTAAATACAGTTATAAAAACATCATTGTCATCCAGTGATTCTGGACCTCACAAACAGTATATTTTAGCCATCAAACGCCTGGGTAAACAGAAACATTTTAAAAATTGTCCTGAAAGTTAGCAATATTCGAGACAGACACACCTCACCAGGGACAGCATTCCACAAATAGAGGACCACCACCGAAAAGACCCTGTCATCAACCAGGCAGCCGCCAGCGGTAGCACTACTGACAAGGTCCCCCCTGCCAATCATAGGGTGCAATATGGTTGATACTTGTTTGCGTCATCTTCAATTTGTTATCCAATATAGCACATTCAACATAAATTCTTGTGGCACCTGAAAGCCTAACATAGCATAAGCTTTTGTGGCTCGTGGTCTTCATCAGATGCATGAAACATTATCCTTAATTAACAAGCATACAGACACAATTCAAGATTCCAGTTTATGCATCTGATGAAGCGGACTGTGGTCTATGAAAACTTATACCTTGGCTTTTAAGCTTCTACAAGGTTCTTTGTTGCTTCTGCTACAACAGCCAAATATGACTACCTTTCTGGAAATTATGACACCTACCTCTTTCTCGGAATAGCTGTTGACATACCATCATTATTAGATGTGTATTGTATGTCTGGAATCTTCTTAAATCATTTATTAGGAACACAATGTACTTTTGTAGCACTTTTATCTAAGTGCTTTTAAAATGTGTGTAAAAGTAAGAACTAAGATGTGCCTCTTATGCACTTATTCCTAAGTGAAAGGAACCATGAAAAAGGGCACAGGAAAGTATTGTTGCCAGATTTGCATCCTGGGTGTGCATGCACCCAGATGAACATCACACCCACCATGTGGTCTCCTGTGGATTATTTGTCCCAGCATTGCCTCTCTACATTTAGTGGTATGGAGCAAACACAGCAGATTTGTTTACCTGAGATCTCGAATCCTGCTCTGTAGAAGGATCAACTTTTCTTTCTACTGACCCAAACATGGAAAGCTATGGAAAAGGTGGGGATGAGGCAGCTTTCCCCCACCCCACCATCAGCCTTCTTCAGATAGGCATTCCATCAGGAGGAATAATTATTATTATTTATTTAATTTGTATACTGCCCTATACTGGTAGACCTTAATTCCGGAATTAAGATTGCCAGAAGAAATATCAACAACCTCAGATATGCAGATGACACAACCTTGATGGCAGAAAGTGAGGAGGAATTAAAGAACCTTTTAATGAGGGTGAAAGAGGAGAGTGCAAAATATGGTCTGAAGCTCAACATCAAAAAAACAAAGATCATGGCCACTGGTCCCATCACCTCCTGGCAAATAGAAGGGGAAGAAATGGAGGCAGTGAGAGATTTTACTTTCTTGGGCTCCGTGATCATTGCAGATGGTGACAGCAGTCACGAAATTAAAAGATGCCTGCTTCTTGGGAGAAAAGCAATGACAAAGCTAGACAGCATCTTAAAAAACAGAGACACCACCTTGCCAACAAAGGTCTGTATAATTAAAGCTATGGTTTTCCCAGTACAGCTGGACCATAAAGAAGGCTTATCGCTGAAGAATTAATGCTTTTGAATTATGGTGCTGGAGGAGACTCTTGAGAGTCCCATGGACTGCAAGAAGATCAAACCCATCCATTCTGAAGGAAATCAGTCCTGAGTGCTCACTGGACGGACAGATCCTGAAGCTGAGGCTCCAATATTTTGGCCACCTCATGGAAATAGAAGACTCCCTGGAAAAGGCCCTGATGTTGCTGAAGATGGAGGGCACAAGGAGAAGGGGATGACAGAGGAGAAGATGGTTGGATAGTGTTCTCGAAGCTACCAGCATGAGTTTGACCAAACTGCGGGAGGCAGTGGAAGACAGGAGTGCCTGGCATGCTCTGATCCATGGGGTCACAAAGAGTCGGACATGACTAAACAACAACAACAACACCCGTAGATCTCAGGGGGGAGGAGAAGGCAGCACCAGAACAGAAGACTCAGCCCCTGAACTATGCTCATTCACTGTGTAAATCCCTCTTCATGACCAGGAACCCTGCACAGAGAGAGCCTTCCCCTTTGCATGTACAGCTATAGGTGTGGGGGCACTCTTCACATTATAATACTGTAAATGCACCCCGCCCAGACAGAACCACTATGCTACTCTACCCCATGGGCATTCATATTACCTAAATGAATGTCTGAGGGGTCAATAGTATCCAGAGAAATTCCATTCCCTGGATTGCACCTTAGTGTTTTCGCCTACGATAAGGAAATGGTTCCCATTCATTCCTATGGAGAAAGTGAAGCAGCAGCGCTCCTCACACATCCCTGTTTACCAGCTCGCCATTTCCTTTTGCCGACCCATTGAGATGGGGCAAATTGTGGCCCTCCGGATGACGGTGGGACTCCAGTTCCCATCAGCCCCAGCCAGCACGGCCAATGGTCAGGGATGATGGGAGCTGGAGTCCAAAGAACAACAACAGGTTGCCAGAGCCAAACAGCCCGGCGCTCTGCCTGTGGCCAGACCTCAGACGTAGGCGCGGGAGGCGTGCGGGTACAGAAAGAGAGAGAGAGATGAGGGCGAGGAGAGATGAGGCTGCCACTAGAGACCGGAGCAGCCGGGATTGCGGCAGCCGCGAAAGGTGAGCGAGGCGGCGGCGGCGGCGCAGCTGTTGGCAGGCTCTGCTCGGGGCAGCAGCGCGCAAAGTTCCCCCAGGAGGGCAGCCTTCCGGGTTCCTCTCCCGCCTCCCGGAGCGGGGTATGAAAGGATGCCCTGATGGAGCGCCGCGGCGGCGGGCGGGCTCCAGCTGCCCCTCTGCGGCCGGCGGCTCCCGCCTCGCCAAGCAGGCAGCAGCGTCGCGGGGAGCCGATGGGGCGCCGTAGAGAGACCGCCGAGCAAACACCGCTTGGCGCCCTGAGGCGGGCGGCGCGCGCCGCTTGCGCCGAGTGAGAGGCGAGGCGATGTTGAGCAGCAGCAGCAGGCCGGCGGCGGCTCCCTAGGCTGGGCTGAGCAGCGCTGGGAGCTCTGAGGGGGCCTCTCTCGGCCGCCTGGGCAGCTCCTCCCGGGGAGCTTCGCGGGCCCCGCCGGCTGGCTGGGCGGCGAGGCGGCAGCGGAGGGATGGGCTGCGCTCCCAGCATCCACGTCTCGCAGAGCGGCGTGATTTACTGCCGGGACTCGGACGAGTCCAACTCCCCGCATCAGACCACCACCATCTCGCAGGGCACCGCCGCCACCTTGCACGGCCTCTTCGTCAAGACCGACGCGGCCGACTCCATCCCGTCGGTCCTCGCCTACCAGAGCCGGCAGCCGCCGCCGCCACCGCCGCCGCCAAACTGCCCGGCCCACAGGCGCAGGAAGCCCGCCGGCCGAGAAGGCAGGAGCGGGGTGCACCACTGCTGTGGCGTCGAGGCGGAGACTCAGACCAGCCAGACCGACGTCAAGGTAAAGGAGGCGAGGGGCGGGTTGGTGCCAGCACGCGCAGGACAGCCTTGGGGGCCGAGAAGGTGGGAGACTCAGCTGGGGTGGGGGGCATGAGGTGATGAAAAGGGTGGGTGGGTGGGTGTCCCGTTGCCTCACCAGGGGTCAAGGCGACCGCTTGAAGGAACTACCCTAAGCAGGCTTGGCCCAGTGGGGCCTATGCACTGGAAGGCAGAAACTTTTGACTGGCAAATCTTTTTCCCGTGGGACACCCTCAATACATTTGACGTGGCCTTGGGCTATGGGAGGTGTCCCACTGGGGTGTGGGTGTGTGCTTTTGAAACTTTAGCCTGTGCCAAGTTTACCACCGTACTCCTTTTCTGACCGACTGCCTGACTCCTAAAGGGCAACTTGGGGTGGGTGACTGCCCCCCAAAAGGGGACTTTTAGATGGGTGTCTCTTTACTTGTTTCCCAGGAGATGAGCAGCATGAGCCACAAAGAGAGGAGGGGTAAGGAAATGGCAGCATCAAGTGCGCTCTATGTTTTTGTCTCCTACATGGTGCTGCTGTTTTCACTGGCAGTGGCAAAAAGCCTCTCCTGCTCTGAAGGGAAGAGAAGGGAGCATGGTGCTGAAAAGCTGCAGCTTGTGCTGGGCAGAGATGCTGCTGCGGATGCACATGGGATGCAGCTGAAAGGAGCTGTTGCCATGGCACCCCAGTGACTCACTCCTGCTACAGGTCCCTCCCATTCTGGCCAAGTTCTGGTACATGCACATAGGTGACCACACTCACGTACAGTATTGGCAAGCAGCTACAATGCTGAAGCTCAGGGTCAAAGTTACATCACACCCCGAAGGCTTCTGTGCAATTGGCTTTTGTCAGGCCGTTTGCCTTACTCATGAAAAGTGTGCCTGCATTTATTCAAATGTAGTATTCTAAGATGTGGCAGCAGAAAGATGGGTTAATGCAAAGATGTATTCCGAAAGGACAGAAGCATGAATTAATTTAAATGTGACAGTTTCCAGAATGGTAGCCATGTTAATTTGTCTGTTGCAGTAAAAACAAGCCGTGGGACCTTAAATGATCAACAGATTTATTATGCCATATTCATGAGCTACAACTGATGGAGTGGACTATAGGTTATAAATGCTTATGCCGTAATAAATGTTAGTCTTTACGGTAAGATGCTGCAAGACCTTGTAATATGAGTGGGAGATGAAGGGTGTGGAATACTGTGTGTCTATCCACCCCGTCCCACAGCTTTTTAATATTCTGGATAAACAATGTGTCAAACTTAGACTGTTTCTGGGAACCTGATTGATTTTTGTTTACAGTAATGGGCGACTAGGCTGTTAGCAGCCAGAAGTATTCTGAGTTCCTGGGACTGGGAGTCCATAGAATTTAGCAAGATCTAACATATACACAGCCAGGGTGGTGTAATGATTGGGGCATTCAACTTATAAAAGGGAGACCAGAGTCATATCCGTGTTTGCAGTGAAGTCCAGTAGGCAAACTTGGAGCTAGTTATCATCTCTCACCCCAATGTGCTACATAGAATTCTGTAGATAAAATGGGATAAATGCATGTTACCCTGAACTCTTTGGAGGAAAGATGGGATACAATGGTGAGGAATAAATAAGGCAGGAACCAGTCACAATGGGTAAGGGATATTGAGTTTCTAGCTACAGTATCTCAGATTCATGAAACCAAGGCTAACATCAACATTTAAAAACAGATGTCAGAATTAGAAGGGGGGGGGGAGGATAGGAAAGAGGTAGAGACTAATGGCCAGAATAAAAGATCAGCACCAACTAGACAGTGTCCTGGTTCACATGCAATGCTACATTAAACCATGAATATGTGTGAGGGAGCAAACATGGGTTCCTGGACAAAAGATCATAGCTGCAGTCAAAACCTGGGGCTTAGTCAGACATAATACTAAGCCAAATCATGGCTTAGCTTTCAATAGGGCAGCAGCAGCAGCACGACCAGAGGAGGTGTGCAGTCTCCAGGCACCTGCATGTTTGCTCATCCACGCTAAGGACACAAACTGGGCCAGTGTGTAGAAGACTGTACTGAGGTCTGGAGGAAGGACTAGAGAAACAGAATGAGGCAAGGACCAGAAATAGAGTTGTAGGGTAGATAAAGCTACAGTCATTAGCTTAGGGTGGGGAATTACATACTGTTCAAACAGTGACGCTGTTCAGCTTTCTCAGTGGAACCACAATACAGTCTGAAATACCATTCCTGCTACCTGTAAATTAAGACCTCAGAATTAACAGCAGTATAACAGATGGTAAACCTATTGGCCTGCAGTGTTCCCATCATTCTGGACCATTTCCAATACTGGCTGGAAGACCATTGCCATTAACGTCTAGAAGAGCACGGGTCCTCACCCTGGCTGCATACAGTCAGTCTAAGTCGATTATGCTTGGCAAAGAGCAAGTTAAAGATCCGGCTATGACAGCTAGAAAAGGGATGGGGAACCTCAACTAGCCCAGGTGTTTTTGGACTCCAGCTCACATCAGCCCCAGCAAGCATGGCCAATAGTCAGGGATGATGGGATATTCCAACAACATCTTGAAGTGCTGCATGTTCCCCAACCCTGTTCTGGACTCATGAAAATAACACATTCAGAATGCTTTCAGATTAAATGGGAATATTTGGGTCTCTGTATGTATTTGGAGACATGGTGTTTCCCCTACTGTGTAGGTAAGTGAGTGCAAAGGGCCGTCCAGTACTCCGGTCGCAGAGAGCATGCTGGCAGGAAACCTTTGTAGTTGGGGATGCAACTGGCCAGTGACTTAATCTGGATCACATTTTGTAAATATGGAAACTGATAGAAATAAACATAAACACATGAAAAACTCATGCTGTCAACTTGCAACCAGTTTGGTCTTGGTTGGACATTGTAATTTGCATTTGTTGCTACCACTTTCTGCAAACATTTCAGGGAAGGAGTTTGTAAATTGCTTAAAGGTAAAGGGACCCCTAACAATTAAGTCCAGTCGTGAACGACTCTGGGGTTGCGGCGCTCATCTCGCTTTAAAGGCCAAGGGAGCCGACGTTTGTCCTCAGTTTTTCCGTGTCATGCGGCCAGCATGACTAAGCTGCTTCTGGCAAAACCAAAGCAGCGCATGGAAACACCGTTTACCTTCCCGCTGAAGCAGTACCTGTTTATCTACTTGCACTTTGACGTGCTTTTCAACTGCTAGGTTGGCAGGAGCTGGGACCGAACAACGGGAGCTCACCCCGTCACGGGGATTTGAACCGCCAACTTTTTGATTGGCAAGCCCAAGAGGCACATTGGTTTAACCCACAGCACCACCCACGTCTTAACACCACATTTAAAAGGAATGGTAAAGAACAGGACACCATTCAGTGACACCATTCTCCTTTTACCTCCAATTCATGTAGAGAGAAAATGTGCCACTCTGCCAGGAATTTCACTGGGTGGTTTATCCTTCGGTGGGATAGGCAGGCTTACAGCTGCAATGCCATCTGGCTCTCATGCTGCAAGTAAATCATAACTACCTGGACAAATAGTCCCATTCGGGTACAATCTTATAAATCACAGTGGTGTGTCAGCAACCTTAGCAGCATATATACATTATGGTGATTTGTTTTTCCTGTTCAGCTAAAGTTTAATTACAGCCCCATCTTTTATAGTCAGGGCAGATTAAAGCAGGTATGTTGAATGGGTTTTGAACTCAGAAGTGAAAGTAAGTTCTTAATTATGCCAATTTGCTTTGCAGATAGCTTAGAAGGCTTTGTGTAGGATTTCTATAAATAGGGGTGCTAGTTAAATGATGAGGTGCTGGCAGCAGTTATCATCATTATGAACAAGTTATATAACTCTATTATAACTTTTTTAGTATTCTTGAGAAGTAGAAAGATGTGCTCACCTCTCTCTTCTTTTATAATAAAGTCTGAAAATTCACCAAGCAATATTATAACATAGGAAGAGCTAGAAGGAATCAATAACAACACCTATTTGCCATGCTGTGCTACAACAGGGACAGCACAGAACTGAGAGATTTCTGGATTAAGAAGGCTACCTTAAATGCTTCATAATGCTGGTTTATATTCCAGACTTTGGAAATCTAGAAATATATCAAGTCTAGCTTTTCTTAATGATGATGAGGACCAGAAACCTATTTTCAAGAGATAGATGAAAATAATTAATAAATTCTTTAGCAACTTGAAGCTGTTGGCTCAGTACATTGCAGAATGCAAGGTCATGTAGTGTGTAAGGCAACATTTTAGGGCACAGAAACCCAGTGCAAGGGTGAGTGTTGAAAAATGTGAAGTTTGGTACATTATTAACAGGTTGTACTTCAAATAGTTATTTTAGTTCTGAGCATTGTTTAGCTAATGAGTGCATTTGTACTGCAGAAATAGTTATCAATATTTCATTCCTTAAATATCAGTCCATTTTGTAGTTTCCTGATACAATACAAAAAAAAATTTTTTTATAGGAAATAGTAGCATATATAAAGACTACCAGTTACTGCATCAGTCCAATGAAAGTACTATAGGATTTCCATATGAAGGAAAACAAGTTGTGTTGTAAGGGCACAAACTAGCCAATAAGCACTATGAAAGTTTTATTATTAGGAAATATTTCTTGGCTTCCTGAAAACTGGCTCTGTGTGGCACATCCAATTATAAAAGGTCTTTAAAAACAAATAGCACATGGTCTGTGCTGCAGTGAGCTTTGATAAAGCAATTAAAAATTAACAGGAAAGAAAAGACAAATATTCTTTCAGTAGGAATTCTACCCAGGCAAGGATTTCATCAAAGAGATGGTATAAAATGAATCAAGAAACAGAATTATACAACTGTAGAGTTGGAAGGGATTCTTGAGCGTCATCTAGTCCAACCCTTGAGAAATGTGTTTTTCTTTTCCTGCTGGCTAATTGTATTCTACCCACACAACACATAGGTAGTGAGTGCTGCTTGCAATTGGCTGAACTCTTCAGATGTTAGAATGGAGCTGGGGTGAAGGCAGTGGGCTCATGGTATCACTGGCATTGGTTTGGGTCTTCTGCTGTCACAGTGAGATAAGCAACACAGAGTAGCAGAATATCTTAGAATTTTAAGACTAAGGACTTGTCCACAATACTTTTTGTCCTATGCCTAGAAAGCATGGGTCCAGGTGGCTTTCTGCTTGACCCACACTTTCTAGGCATGGGTCCGCGTGGGTTTGCCTTTGCCCCAACACTTTCCCCGCAAAAAACCCCTCTAGCGACAAGTCAGAACAAATGTCAATCTGCAGAAAAGCTGATTGCCATTTGTTCTGATCCAGCACTAAAGACTGGGCTTCCCCGGGAGAAAGTGGCAGGGCAAATGGAGGTGTGGATAATCCCTAAGATTAATGTGTGAGTTTTGTTAAATTAACCATATAAATAGTACCTATAGGCTGATGGCTTTAGAAAGATACACTGATAATGCAAATTGATCAGATGAACTTGGGCCAGTTGTACATACTCTCTTAGTCTCATCTACTTTCAGAGTAGTTGTAAATTTAAAGTAAAGCAACCCACAGTGTGGCTAGGGTGTTGGACTTGGGAAACCACAGATCAATTTCCAATTTGACTATGAAGCCTACTGGAAAACCTTGGAGGCAGTCATGCACTCCTAACCTGTGTCACCCTACCAGCTAAGAGAGTTGTTATGAAGATAAATATGTATTATTTGCCCTATAATATAAACTGGTAGATGATACCATATGCCTTGGGGTTTGATTGATTTTTTAAAAAATACAATTATAGATCAAAGCAATTATTGGAAAGAATGCCATGCAATGCAAAAAGAAAAAGGAACTTATGAACATATTTGGTGGGGTTGTTCCTAAATTAAATTTTAAGATTAATGATGATGAGCATGATAAGGACAAATGTGAAATTTGCTTTTTTTGTTTCCCCCCTTCATTTTATTTAGATTCATTATCAGTTATGAACAGTGATCAGATTTGGGCTCTTATGCATTTAGATTTGATGAGTAATTATTAATGGATTAAATCCCTCTCACTGTGGAGAAAGTAGTTTTTAAAAATATATATATAATGGCCTCTTGTTTCAGCCAAGATAGTAGCCAGAATGTGTCCTGAATTTTTGCCCATTCCTAAACTAGAAAAAACAAATCTCAATCACACGAGCACTTTTTCACTGTGAGATGTCGAGACACTATTATGATAATGCACTTCTAGTAAGTTTTACCTCCTGTTTAATAATTAGCCCTTAATGCAAGGCTCTGTGCTCTTTCTTCTGTCATTTCATGCCAGATGTAGAAAAGGAGCACATCAATTCCATTAAAGCTGTCTTACAGATATTAGCTTGCTATTTTAGGGTTTTGCCTTAAATTGCTAGCAATTTAGTGTCAATGTTCCTTGCCTGCTCTAAATTCCTTTTCATTTTAGACGGGGTTTTAAAATGTGGGTGGGTGGGTTGATGCATCCTTGAGCAGAGGGGAGGATGAGCACACCATGGAATAAAAAGAAAGAACAATTGGAGAATAAAATATTCATAAAATAGTGGGGGATAGGTACAGGGGCTTGCTTCTCTTTTGCACTTTTTAAAGAAGCAGAACTGGCTTAGTAAAATCTCCATGGCCTGGTTTGATGTTAGTAATGTGTAGAAGCTTATTTTATTTCACAAAATTTATGTGCCACTTGATTGTAATAAAACCTATAGGTTGTTGACATCTGTCTGTCTCGGGGCACAATGAAGGAGTGTGTCTTTGGGGGAGAGTTACAGCTGCAGAGTTACAGTGCCTGCTGTGTCTGTAGAGACGGATACAGGAGAGACATGTTTTGTTGCAGCTGGGGCAGATGAGGGTGTCCGGTTGTGCTGCTGCAGATGCACCATTTGTTTTCTCTGTGCTCCTCCCCTTGGTCATTCCTCCTCTGGTCACTGACGTAGATACATGATCTGGCTGTTTGTCTCCAGGCACTGAGGTCATCTGCAGGGGGTCCCCAGATGGTGGGGTTGATGTTTCCAGCCTTCATTTCTTGTCATATCTTTGTAACGCTGAGCTGGTCTGCCAATGGGCCTGGTGCCCCAAGGCAGTTCCCTGTACAGCACATCCTTGGGGATCCTGCCATTCCTCCATTTTGTGGACATGACAAAGCCAGCATAGACATCCCTGAGACAGGGGTGCAAACATGCTGGAAATGTGGGATTGGGAAAGCACATCTTTGTTTGAGATTCCATCCTGCCATGTGATGCAAACCTATAAATGCTTTACCAAAACAACAACAACCCACCATTACATTTATTAAGAAAAGGCAGTTGAAACAGGTATTTAAAAACATTCAAAAGATAATTGAAATCAGCACTAAGCTAAAGAGTGATTAACACATGTATATGGTATCTGAAGAAGTGTGCATGCACACAAAAGCTCATACAAATAAGAAACTTAGTTGGTCTCTAAGGTGCTACTATCTGCAGCGTTGGTGGTATAGTGGTTAGCATAGCTGCCTTCCAAGCAGTTGACCCGGGTTCGATTCCCGGCCAACGCAGTATTTTCCCTCGCCCTCTTTTCATTCTTAGGGACGCGGGTGGCACTGTGGGTTAAACCACAGAGCCTAGGACTTGCTGATCAGAAGGTTGGCGGTTTGAATATCCGCAATGGGGTGAGCTCCCGTTGCTTGGTCCCTGCTCCTGCCAACCTAGCTGTTCGAAAGCACCTCAAAGTGCAAGTAGATAAATAGGTACCGCTCCGGCGGGAAGGTAAACAGCGTTTCCATGTACTGCTCTGGTTCACCCCAAGTGGCTTAGTTATGCTGGCCGCATGACCTAGAAGCTGTACGCTGGCTCCCTCGGCCAATAAAGTGAGATGAGCACCGCAACCCCAGAGTCGGTCATGACTGGACCTAATGGTCAGGGGTCCCTTTACCTTTACTAAGGTGCTACTGGAAGGAATTTTTTTATTTTGTTTCGACTACAGCAGACCAACACGGCTACCTACCTGTAACTAGAACATGTATAATGCTCTACATATCTGGATAGGCTTGCCTAAACAAAATTGCCAAAAAGAGTACAGCAAAGGTGCCTGCCTGATGTCAATAGGCAAGGAGTTCCAAAGTGTAGATACTGCCACATGAAAATATCAATTTCTTACAGGTGCAGAGTGAATATCATGTGGTACCTGTAATAGTGCCAGTTCTGGTTCAGTGGGGACATATGAGGTCAGGCAATCCTGCAAGTAACAATTTGTCCCTATAGGCTAGTATTGCCTACTCTGACTGGCAGTGACTGTCAGGACTCCTGGTCATTTTAAGTGGAGATAAGGATTAGATTAGAAGTTGCCCTAATCGTTTTGTTGCTTCCCATGCCAGTGTGAGCTGCCAGGCGGTAAGAGGTAACACAGTCATCTGAGCCTCCTTCACACATTGCTGAAGCAACATGGGAGCCAGTCCATTGAGCTGTCCTGGGACTTGCCACACAGCTGTGGCTACAAATGAAATAGAGCTGAGTCACAGCAAAAGGTGCAGAGGAGCATAAGGAACTGAAAGGTGCAGAGGAACGTCTGAAGGCTAGTGCCAGAAGGAAAGCCCATTCCAGGCACACATAGACTGGGCTCTTCCAGCCACTAAGTCAGCAGGGATGGTGCTCCAGCACTGATTAGAAGCTCATCTGAACATTTATGTGCTGCCAAAGAAGAAGAAGAGTTTGGATTTGATATCCTGCTTTATCACTACCCAAAGGAGTCTCAAAGCGGCTAACATTCTCCTTTCCCTTCCTCCCCAACAACAAACACCCAATGAGGTGAGTAGGGCTGAGAGACTTCAGAGACTAGCTCAAGGTCACCCAGCAGCTGCATGTGGAGGAGCGGAGACGTGAACCCGGTTCACCAGATTACGAGTCTATCGCTCTTAACCACTACACCACACTGGCTCTCAGAGGAAGGAACACTAATGCAAAGGGAAATGACTTCAGATGGGAAAGTGTAGGGAACCCAGCCCCTCCTCTCCACAGAGCAAAACACTCTTAACCACACAGCCACAAGAGCAGGCAGCAGGAAGGCCCCTGGTGTAATCTTCCAGGGCCAAACCCAGATACGGCCTCCTTCCTTCCTCTTGCCCTATGCATAGGGAGATTCCCAGCCATATATTATGATGGAACTGTGTGTGTGATCACAGCAAGCCAAAGGCTTTAGGTGCTCAAACCATGTCTACAGATTTCAAAGAGAAAGGACTGGGAAGAACCAAACAGAGAAGTAAGGGAAGCTTTCAGAATGACCAACACAAGGACTGTAGCTCAGTGACAGAGCACATACTTTGCATGTAAAAAGTCCCAGGCTGAATCTTTGACACCTCCAACTAGTGCTGGGGGAGACCCCTGACGAGCTGCTGCCAGTTAGTGTAGGCATTCCTGAGTTAGAAGGACCATTCATTTGACTTTGCATGAGGCAGCTTTCTGTGTTCCACTCCGGGAGCAACAGGTAAGTAAAGTCTGCCATTGTGAGAAAAGCTTGGTGCAGTTTATCTCACAGTAATATTAATTTAAAAGGCTGGGCAAAAGTCAACAGAAATTTCGCAGTGTGATAATTTTGTATTATTGCTGTGTGTTGCACAGCCACAGCCCTTTGAAGTACTGTTCGAGTAAACCGTAGCGATTGTAAATACTTTGCTGGGTACTGTGGACAGTATCAGTGAAGTGCACCTAATTCCCACGGAAATTAGCTGTATTTTTATGAGTTTGGGGTGGTAAACTGGGTGCCAGAACTCCTCTAATCCCTGGATCCAGCAAGTGTTAGAATGTAATCAAGCCTTCTAATTCTCGGAAAAGCCAAACTAGCCTCCTGGTGAGGTGATAGCTTGGGTGATGAGCCATTAAAGGGGATTAAGGTGCTGGATGCAAGGCAGCAAATGGGCAGATAAAGCCAGAGTTTTGAGCAGAGGTAGCAGTGATGGGACCTAGGAAGGAAAGCAGCAAGATGGAGAAAGAGAGGGAGAGCAATGTTTGGTTTTTGTTCGATCCAAGGCTGTGGCCATGGGAGAAACAAGACCCTTTTGGGGTGTTAATGCTGTGAACCCCTTCACAGTAGGCTCAAGTTGTATTTATGTGTAAATGAACCATATTTCATAAAGACACCACAGTCTCTGCTGTGCCTCTTTCCCAAAAGGAAACACAAACCCTGGGTAATTGCCTGGAATCTCGCAGCGCTCTGTGATTGGGGTGGGGTGCAACAGTATTGTGCTTTTTCTGTAATTCACTTTGAGAGCCAGAGTTGAGCTAATTAAGGACAGTATCATTAATATTAGAATAAATAAAGAATGTAACTTGCATCTGGATTCCACTCAGAGAGCAGAGTTGAAGGAAGATTATAGGTCAGATTATGAGTCAAATATTGAGTATTCATACTAGATCTGCTTGAGAGCTGTTTCAGGAAGGATATATTATGCTAGTATTATGAAGCACTTTACTTTCCCCTTTGGAAACTGAAGTAGGGGGCATCTCTGACTCCGAGCAAAAGCTGGAGAAGTTTGACTCTCACAGATACCCACCGTCATAACTTTCACAAACATTTTTAATATTAACTTCCATTCACTGAAGGTGAATGGAACCATCATTTTCACAACCATCATTCACTATGTAGGCCAACCTGTACCACATTGCAGTAGTGGCTCAAGTATGCATACTAAAAATAATAAACTACTGATATATAGACACAGGTGCAGTCCACCGAAAACTACAAGATTAAATTCATTTTCCAAAGGAGATCCTATGAAGGTAAGAAATTGCTGTTTGCTTATTTGCCCTATGCCCAGAGCAGAAATCAAACCAGAGAATACAATCAGTATTTGCTGCTGCTGTTTTCAGCCTGCCAATGATATGTTGTTGATTACTCCCCCCCCCCATTTGTATTATGTTTTCTTTGCACTGAAATGAATTACTTTTGCATTGAAATGAATAGTGTATTCAAATGTATTCAAAATTACATAATTATGTAAGATTCCACCACGGTGGACAGAGAAATAATGTAGTTTTTATTGGACACCAAACTGCATCGGAAAAGAAACAGTGGTGTATCGGAAGAACATGGGTTGGAACAGAAATACATCCCAGCTTGGAATTAATATACATTATACACAACTCAATCTTAGGAAATAAGTCTCATTAATGTCAATTGGACTTACTCCTTACATACAGGACAATGCTAGTCTGCATGTGGCTATGTCACTCATATTTAAATATTAATTCATTCTAAAAGGCATTTAGGGTCACAATGAAACTACTGTAGATTGGAAATTTAGGCTTTTCAAGAAGGTGCAGCTTGCTAGGGCATTAAAAGTTAGTCATTTGTTGGGATCTTATGCCTTTGTAGCCTTGTTCAGACTGACATTGGGGACTGGTTTACAGTCCTTTGCTGTGAACTTTGAGCTTGAATTCCTGCTCCACCACTGTAATAAGCATTAGAGTCTGCACATGGATGCTGTGGGATAAATGTGCAGAATCCCAAGGGTCATTCTGTTACCCTGCCACATACATAACCAGGCCATGTGTGAACTGAGCCCTCGTGTAAAACTTGTCATGTTAATGTTTGTTTTGTATTAATTATATTCCCTTTTTATTTTTGTGTAATATATTCAGATAAATGCTGTTAACATGGTCTGACACTGGGGCAGAAATCTTAAACACTGTTTTCATTTAGCAGGCTTCAGCAACCGAGACAGAAATTGGGCCCATGAGGCTGACACAAGATCCTATTCAGGTAGGACATTTTTTCATTTTAGTAATAACTATTAAGTTCAGTATTAAGGTTCAACTAACTGCTACAATCCTTCAGCTCAGGAAAATACACAGATTAAACCATACACTTTCTGTATATGTAAAAAAAGACCTGTACATTTTAAACTTTATTCTTAGGATGACTGCGGAGCTAATAGATCATTTGAAACCAGTTACAAAGATTCAGTAAACTGTGTGATATTCAAATTCTGAAGCAGCTTGCCTTACTTGAGAATTATAAATAAAAAAGTAATATCTGATGGTATCATTTTCTGGGAATATTGAGTGGTATCCAATGAGGTTCTGCTAGTGCAATGATGCCTCTATGCTATCTCCAAATTTGCTCTGCATGGATTGGATATTATCCCCAGAACAGACTTATGGAGCACTCAAGAAGAGGAGAAGGGAGCTCTGTGGCACAGATTTTGTGGAAACTGAACTACTTTAGTGGATACCACCTCCAGCATTAGCATTAATTTGTACTTTCCATCTTCAGTTCTTAGTCTCCAGCATCATTCCAGAGTCAGGCTGTCTCTCAATATGTGGAAGTTGTACTTCTGGCTGTCAGGACAAGTAGCCAAAGACTGACCTATCAAGCATCTTTTTCATTATAGGCCATAATATTCTGCAGCAACAAATTGCACTGGGTATAGAAAAGTACTTAAAACCTCTGGCTTTCAATTTTAACGATGAGTTCCTAAGTTTTGTATTCTGAGAGAAGGAATTAACTTTTTTACTTGCTTGCCATCTCTCAAGCAGAGCTGCCAGATTTCTGTTTTAATTAATCTTCCTGAAAGCCAATCCACATAGTCAGGGCACAGAGTGGGAGAGTCTGTCTGGGACAATTTAGTTTCAGAATGCAGGTGGCAAGTGGCATGTTTGGATATCTCCCCAACCGCAGGGATAAGAAGGCTAGAACAGGTTTTGGCCCTGAAGCCTGAGCATTTGGTACCAAGACATTGAATCGCACATGGTTCTAATGCTTTATAGAGGAATTCCTTAGTTCCATAGATTCAAGAGCTATTTACTAGGTCTGACTGGTCTGACAGAAAGAACCAGTTATAGCAAAGTTTAAAAAGGATAGAACTTTTCTGCCTACTTAAGTTTCATGTGCCATACTGGCTTGTCTTAGAACTTTTTGAAGTACATTAATAGTCTACAGCCACAAGCACTCAGCTTTCTTAACAGATTAGTCATACACTGACGTTTGTGGTGGTGCAACAGTCGTATTAATCATCATCTCACTTATTGTTGGGAAGTCAGCACTTCAGATAGCTTTAGATAATGCAAAATCAAGGTCACCTTGCCAACCTGCAGATTAAATGCATTGACTTTCATATGGTGACGCCATGGCAAACCACAGTCGTCAGAAACCAGCTAAAGAGAACAAAACTTTCTTTCCTTAACCTATACACAGGATGTCCCAAGGATACTAACAGGACAATCTATTCATATGAAATAAACTGAACTTTGAAACTCTGTACATTTTATGCTAAAAGAGTTCTAGCTGGGTACTTTGAACAGTTCTTGTCGATTTTTTATAAACAACGAATCTTTTCTTTCTTGTATTATATTTATTCTAAAGCAAACATGCTGCATGACCCACTAGATCTGCCACTGTTGGAGCATCAGTGCCAGCATTGGCGCTGGTTTCAGGCACAGATCTTGTGGATTTCAAGTGAGATTTTATGCAATTTTGCTGAGATGTTGTCTAAAATTAGTGCCAATGGTAGAGGCCGGGTGGGGGATAGACACAGGAACACCACATCAGGGGCTCCCACTACCTGAGAAGACGGTCTAACTCCACCTAATGGCTGTACCGGCCCTGGCAATTGCTGTGATTTAATAATTTGTGTATATTTCAAAACAGAGCAGTTCAATTTCCTATGTTGCTGGCTATATAAATTTGAAAACGACTAGTAAATGTCACAAAGATGACAACATATTTCCTTCTTAAAGCGCTCTCGTGGAAAATCATGAATTATTTACAGTGTTGCTTTCTCACTCAGCACATCAGAAAGCAGTTCTCATTTTGTCACTGCCTTGGGATTGGCAGATCTACCACAGAGACACTACAGAAATGTGCAGACATTTGAGCACACATAATTCTTTAAAGATGCATGAGTGACAACCCTTGGAAGCAGAAAATCCACAAAAGTATCTATAATATGGCCATTTGGGCACTGTATGTACAGTTCTGAATTTGAGATGTGGTGACATGATATGGAGGATTACCTCCTAGAATGATGAGGACATTATTAAAAGTAGAATGAGAGAGGTTAGGGTGAAGCCCAGGTCTTCCCTGCCATATACTTTATCAGCCCCTGACTCATTCCCTTTGTCTCTTGAGTAGTGTTTGTCAATTCTGAATTGAACGAAACTGTAGCTACCATGGATGAATATATCACCCGAACAATTTCTGAGCTGAACATTGAAGGTGTTAAATACTTCTAGTAAAGAAAGCCAATCCATACGATCAAAGGCCTTGGCTGCATTCCAGAATAGTAACTCTGTGGGAAACTTCAAAATGTTTGCATGGTCTCTATAAGATGAGCAGCAGTCTTAGCATTACTAACCATGCTTCTCAGTTTGCTTAAAAAATAATATCCTCATTATATTAAGACTTTTTGCTAATATTGAAGGCAGGATTTTATAATCAGAGTTCAGTATTAATACAAGACAGCATGATATGTTTCCATACCTAGTTGTGAATTACTTAGACTTGTATTGTGGGTCTGATTTCTTGCACTTTCATTACTAATAGGCCGGTTGGTCAGCTGTGTGAGTCTCTTTCCATATTTAGGAAATAGCGCTTCTGATTTCAGTTACTATTCTCATCATTTCATTTAACAGTGTTTTACATTGGCTTTTGTGGCAAGCACATCCATAAATTTCATCATTCAAAAGTGTGTGTTTTAAATGCTGCCAACTTTTGGAAAGTGAGCGGGAGCAGTGTTGCAGTAATTTTAAAAACAAATAGTGTAATTTTAACCGCAAACATTATTAGGTTTAAATCCACAGTATAGGAAGGTGTTTTAAGTGTGACGACAGTAGCTTGCCTTCTATATTTTATAGGTGTTGCTGATCTTTGCGAAAGAAGACAAGCAGAGTGATGGATTTTGGTGGGCTTGTGACAGAGCTGGATATAGATGTAACATAGCTCGGACGCCTGAGTCAGCGCTTGAATGCTTTCTTGATAAACACCATGAAATAATTGTCATAGATCACAGAAACTCCAGATACTTTGACGCAGAAGCCATCTGTAGGTAATTAACTGCCCTTGTTTTTCATATGAAACTTGGAGTGTGAGTTAACGGTTCCACAATAGTACTATGGTCACTTTATTTAGTGTTGCCGTACATCCAGAATTTCCTGGACATAGCCAGGATTTGGCCGTCAGAAACAGTGTCCAGGTGGAAATCTCTGAAGTGTCAGCAAAAATCCAGATGTATGGCAACCCATGTTGGCAGTGTTGTTTTTTGTGATTTTCCTTAAAAAATAGTTCAAAAACTTTTTTGAGATTTTGCACACACACAAAAAGCTCAAACTTTGGGCAGTACTAAAAGAAACACTCAACAACTTTTTTGTCTGCATTTTCACCTCTTGAAATATGGGAACTCTACTTTATTTCTAAGGCAAATCAGTGCCTGGACCGTGCCACTTCAGACTGCATAGTAGGAGAGATCACAGCATAGTTAAAACTATTTGCTACCACAAGATGTGGTGATAGCCACTAATTTGGACTGTTTCTGGAGGAGAAGACTTCCAGTGGCCGTGAGCTGAGACAGCAATGTGTTTCCTCTGGAAACAAAGGCAGTATGTGTCTGAATAGCAGTTACTGAAGATCGCACGTGTGCCATGGAGGACTTAGCCAGATTTTGGGCTTATATAAGGATTTAGTTGACAACTATGCATACCAGACTAGAAAGGCCTTGAAAATGCACTATAAAGGACTTGATAAGCACATATATGCTTTTGTTCTTATGATTATTCTATGATTCCATAGAAGAGCTGAACTCCTGCTTTATAGAATGTTGAATATCAAAGAGAATAGGAACATAGGAAGCTGCCTGATATTGAACAGATTGTTGGTCCATCTAGGTCTGTGTTGTCTGCACTGACTGGCAGCATCTCACCAATGTTTCAACAGACAATATATATATATGGATGATTTTTTTGTATGGAGGAGCATTCAGTTAGGTGAGCCCCTTCCTGCAGTCTGATGTGACATACATTGAGGTTTACCACTTCAACATCAAACTAGACCCTCAACACCAGGAATAAAAGGCATAAATGTGAGGTTGAATACTGCAAGATAGTTCTCTGCAAATCAAGCCAAAAGCAGTATTTTGTTTTCACTTCTGAAAATAAAAAGGTTGTAGGCAACTAAACTCAGAGCTGACTTAGTAACCTTGTACTTGAGCTAATTTAGGGTTGTGTGGGTGTTGCAGAGCCTGGTTGCATGGTGGAACAATCAAATGACCTCCTCTAAAGTCCATCAATAGAATCATAGAACTTTAGCGTTGGAAGGGACCCTGAGGATCATCTAGTACAACCTCCTGCAATTCAGTAATATGTAGCTGTTCCATATGGGAATTGAACCTGCAACCTTGGTGTTAACAACACCATGCTCTAACCAACTAAGCTATCTTACCCAGGTCTGAGAAATATGTAAAGATCGGGTGTATGTTGAAAGATGAACGAAACTGATAGTTTCTTTCTTTATTTCAGCTTCTAAAAGTTGCAGATTATACACACACACACACACAAACACAAAACCAAAAAACCCCCGGAGAAACACACATGTAGCCACAGCTTTTTAAATTATTTCCTCTGAAGATGTTCTTGCTGCTGAAGAAACAAAACACTGTTTTGCTTATAAAATAGCTTATCTCTTCAGTAATATTAACTGCTTCAGACGAAACAAATTTAACTTTGGTTTTGTGTGCAATTTGCCTGCATAAGTAAGAATCCACTCATAGGTTGAAATATGGTGTTTGGTGTATTAATTTTTGTTGTTAAAGATAGTTTCAATGATTATGACATTGACTTTCCTAATTTCAGGTCAATCCGTGCTACAAAGCCTGCTGAACACACTGTAATATTAGCTGTTGTTCCACAAATGTAAGTATTTTTTGGCAAGAATGTTTTCCAAATGACACTTTTTTAATGGGTAAGGTTAACTAATGAACAAAATATCTTAGCAGTGGTTGGACTTCAAATCCATAAATATGCTAGTGATAAGTGTTTTAATTGACTCTTTACTCAGAGAAGGACAATTCAAGTCTCTCATTAAAATCTCAGATCAAACTATTTATTCAGACAAGAATGTCTATTCACTTCAGAATGTGGTTTGGCACATTATTGAAAATTCATACATTTCCCAAAACTCCTGCACTTAGGATATGGTGCTGTTGCCATTGAAAAAGGACCCACCCACCCCCCGCCGCCGCCGCTGCCTCCACCACCACCACCTTTAAATTTATACACTGCTTGATTGTACAAAAACCTCAAAGGGGGTTACAAAACAATAATAAAATTATAAATAATACATACAGAAAGTCATCAGCTGCCTCCATGGGAACTCCTATCACAAATCTGCAAGAGCAGAATATGGTGTTTTGAGGTTCCTCCAGGATTTAATACTTGCAGGATTTTTGTTCTCAGGCCAAAATGCAATTAAAGCACATTGTGACCGATAGCACACCAAAGCTATTTGCCTTGTGGGGGTATGATGATGAGTTTAACTACTTAGCCAACATACATTGTGCAGTCTAGATTTCTGACTCGTACCAAGCTCATGTTGGCATAACATAACAAATAAGGAAAGACAATATCTGCAAAACTGATATTAAGAGGAAAACTCAATGGGCTAGAGTAAATATATATTTTGTGCTTTATGACTTCTATATGTATGAATAATATTATTGCACTAATTCCCAAAGGGGTAGCTATGGTAATCTGTGTTGCAGCAAAGACAACAGGCACTTTAAAGATTAACAAATTGATTGTGGCATAAGCTTATACATACATAAATACACATACTTGAGGGAATTATCAGAATTTTCCAGATCTCTTGGCTGACAACATTTTCTACAATTCTGTAGGTCTGGTAACCAAGAAGAAACGTCTGTCCTACCCCTTCTCCATGCAGGTTTTAACAGGGTATGTAGAAGTTATTTTCACTTTCTTTAAGTGATAACTAATTTTTCAGTCTCCAGTTATTTTCTCTCAATGATTTGATGCAGATGTTGTCAAACACCTGTTCATCAGCCATGATGAGGTAGAAATTCTCATAAAAACTGAAAATACATACTTTTGTTGCATGATAGCTCTGAGAGCCCCCGACCTTTACATTTTAACTAAAAATGTCTGAAAAGTAAGCAGGGACATTAAGGGAAAGCTATTTTCAAAAATTAAATCAGGGTTCTCTAAGGGTATCTTAGTAAGCACCTTTAACTGCCTGGTCCTCTGTGGTCAGCCCTGAGCAGAAGAGGACTGGAAAGCTGGCTGCTGCTTTCTTTGCCTTTGAGATCCTTATGTAAACACAAAATGAGTCTGGGTGTAAGGTCAGACTCCACAAGCAACCACCTGAACTTCCCAATAAAGACCTGGTTACACTGGAGAACTGCATTTTTAGATGGATTTAAAAAGAAAAACAAAGAGGGACCAACTGTTTGGTGTGTGCTGGTGTGTGTCCCCCCCTTATTTATTTATTTATTTATTTACATGCATTTCATATTTAAATTATATAGATAAGACACATAAACTTTGAATATTCAAATACTGTAAATAAAACACGTCATGTATTCTTCGCCTTTAACATTGCAGTTGTATATCCACATTTTACCAACTATTGTTACACCTTTCCCTTTCCCCATGTACCCTTTTGACTCCCCCCCCCCCGGCATGGCTTCTTTAATTCTATTTACTAATAGTGCTATTGTGTTTATACTTACTATCTAACTTATTCAAAATTCCATCTTCAACATCATAATTCTTTTTTTTTAAAGATATTTATTAAAGTTTTCAATATTAATACAATAAAAAATCAAAAAGAAAAAAGAAAAAATAACAAAAATACAAAAAAATTAATTAAAAACACACAAAGTTTCCATACCTTATTTTCCATTAACTTATTTCCCAGACCTCCTCATACCTCCCTTTTTTGTATTCCAATTCAAATTGTTAATTCAGCAAATCCTTATCAATAAGCTTTAACCTACTTCTAAACCTTTTTTCCATATTCTCTTAAACATTACAGCTGAAAACCACTTAATTTCTATCCGACATCGTTCTAACATTAATTGATTTTGCAATGTTTCTGTAAATAGTCTTTGAATTTCTTCCAATCTTCTTCCGCCGACTCTTCTCCCTGGTCTCGGATTCTGCCAGTCATTTCTGCCAATCCCATATAGTCTTCAACATCATAATTCTTGTCTTTGTGAGCTCAGTCTAAGCATAGAGTTGTGTGTGTTTCTTTGGTGCAGCCGCAACGAAAGATTGAAAAGTTCTACTTTTAAACTAATCAGACTTCTGTGTTATTTCTGAATATTCTGGTTAGTTCAAGCTATGGTCATTTCAGAGAAGCCAGGATCAGAAATGACTTATGGTGCTGATTTGTTCAGAGCCAGCAGTGTGGGGGGGGGCCATCCCCTTTTCTGTTGTTTTTGCCACCTGCTTTTTTCTTCCTTCCCACTTTGACATCCACATGAATTTAAGCCCAAGAGTCACATAAAATTAGACTTAACTCCTGCTTTTAAGCTATCCAGGGTTATCCAAGTTCACACATAATGAGGATCCTGGTTAGTTTATTAAACAAATAAACTGGTTAGTTTATTGAACTACAACTCCCATCATCCCTGACCACTGGTCATGCTGGTTAGGAATGATGGGAGTTGTAGTCCAACATCTGGAGACCCAAGGTTGAGAAAGGCTGGTTAAAAGCAGGTGTAGATACTTCCTATGTCCTCATGACCACGTCAAAGGAGGGTTGTGTGTGTGTGTGTGTGTGTGAAGACCTGAGTATGATGCAGGTTCTTGCACGTGATGCTAAACCCAAAGTTCAGTATTTGTTTCTGAATTATTTCAATGGATATGAGCTTAATGCTCTGATGATGCAATTTAGCACTGAGTCACAAAAATGGCATGCTCATTTGCAGGCTGAATTGATCTGCGTTATAGCTGGCCACCTCACGAATCTGGTGACATTAGCATGCATCCAGATGGAAAATGATCAAACATCACCAACCTACATTTGTAAGCTGTGTCATGGTGCTGTAAATACAGCTTGGTTTTAAGATGGGCTCATTTTGAACCTGCCACTGATCCATCAGCTCCCTTATGGACAGTTTGGTCTTGTGAATCAGCATGAATGACCCAGTCTAATAATCTCTTGGTGCGAATTCTATTGTCTTTCTTATCTTTCTCTCTCTCATGTATTTGCTGCAATAATTACAACCAACTTGTTCAGACAGGATCCCATTGAATATCTCCATGCCATCTTTAGGTTGTGTATTATAGCTCATTCTTGTTACCCTTGTTCTCAAGTGACGGAAGAAGGTTTAGCATACCAAAGATTAGGCTTTAAAATAATACTGAGTGGGTGGACAGACACTCTCTATACTTCACTGGTTGCCTTCTGGGCTGCCGTTTGTTCACAGGAAAAGCAGCCAGAGGCTGAGCCTCTGATTCAAAGCACAGTCACCTGGAAGCAACTTCATTAGTACTGATGAGGCCAAGGGAGCAATCCTAACTCCCAGTGGGGGGCAGCAGGGCCACCACCACATCCAAAGCTACACAACATACACCAAGGAACAATTTTTTGTTGAGCCTGCTCCAAGCTGGCACAGCAAAGAGGCCAGTTCTCATCCCTCTCTGGCAGCTATAATGGTTTAGGATCCAGTAGATCCAGTTCCAGGCCTTACAGCAGGTACTACTAGTGCAAACTTCACTGACAGTACCCTGTCCACAGTCCACACCAGGGGCAGTGAACTCTGCATCTTCACCAGCAGAGTTGGGGTGAAGGACACCTGTGCTGTGTCCTAACTCCCTCCAGCAGCATGGATCAGGGGTTAGGATTGCTGTAGCCATTTCACAGGTTTGGGGTTTGTGTGTACAATAAGAATAAATGTATATTATTCATAGTAGCCTGCTTTTTTCATTAGGACTTCAAAGTAACTGGTCAAAGAATAAGGAAAATGTAAACAAACATTATAGGGAACTACAGCGTATTAGATGCTGCCATTTGTTCTTCAAGTTCCCCCTCCCAACTCTGTCATTCCTCATCTCAGAAGAAAACTGTTTGTCAGCATTATACTTTTGCTGCTCTTTGCATTTGCCAGACCTGCTTTTTCATATATATAGCCTAAATTACGTGAGAGGGACTTACTCTATAACAAGAACATCCAATGTGAAGCCTTCCAGATATTCTAGGACTCCAATTCCCATCAGCCCCAGCAGAGGCAGAGGAAGTGGGGTGCAGTGGGGCCATCTACCCCAGGTGTCTACACTGAAGGGTGACAAAATGCTGGGCAGCACTCATCGTGGGGCCTGCAGCGTGCCCGAGCAAAGCATCTCTCCTGGGAGTGATGCATCTGCAGGCTCCGCAGCTTGGAGGCTGAGTGGGAGGAGGCAGGCAGACTCCTTGGAGGCCCCACGGAGCGTCCTGCCCTGGCTGGCCCCACCCCGCAGGGGACTGGCCCCGCCCCTGGGTGCAGGGCACGTGCGCCGCCCCAGGCGCCCGATCAGCTTGCTCCACTGCTGAGCCCCAGCAAACATCAACAATCATCAGGGATGGTGGAACTTGTAGTACAACATCTGGAAGGCAACACATTGACTACCTCTGCTCTGTACCATTCTGTGCTATTAAAATGACATACTTTTTATCTGACAGCCAGCTTCTCAAAGGTCCATTTCTAGTCCTTCTACTCAGGGATTTACTTACCCTGCTGTACAGTGCAGTTGTAGTTGCAAAAGCCACATCCATTCTGTTCTCCTGTCTGTTGCTACCACTTTAATTTACAACCACATATGCATGACATTTTAGGGGTTCAGTACGCATAATATGTAGTGCATGCAGTCTCTGCAGTTTGCAGAAGTTTTGCCCAGGCTGGTTCCCCCTCATCCACCAGCCCACATTGCTCACAAATGCAAGATTAGGATTAAAGCAGGCTCTGCTTGCACAATTCATTCCCCCCCCCCCTTTGTCCCTGAAAGCTTCCCCAAAGCATATGGGGCCACCTAAACAATGTGTCTGTCTTGTGGAGGCTATAGTAGGAGAGGGGATTCAACCCAATAAAAACATAAATAAAAACTTAATTCAGAACATGGAAAACATTAAGATAAGCACCCAGAAGCAAAAACCAAACTGTTCCCTTACACACTGCAATTTACAATTTGCACAATTTGCAATGTACAAGGCACAAACCAATGCTTTCCTTCTTTTCCTTCCTAGGGAGAAAGTAAAAATCTAAACTACGGGCATTTGCACATATCAGTCTTAAATTGCCTTTTAGAAATTATTTATGTTGACATCTGATTCATGTGAAAGAGAAGGCCAAAGAGATGCAATTGTAACATGGATGTTATTTGGCCACGGCAGATTTTGTATTAATAAAAAGCCTGCTTTAAGACTCATTACTGAATCCTCTACTGGGTCAACACTTGTAATTCTAGAAAAGTGGGGACAGGATATTATGGGTCATGTTTTCCTTATGCAAGAAAATGTAGCATCACACCAATAACCAATACATTAAAATTTGTGAAAGTGATTTTGCGCCTACAATGGTGACTGTGACACTGCTACTTTTTCAGTGGGGAGGGGAAGTGGAGACTTGTGTGGCATATTCTTACTGCTATAATTCTTTCAGCAAAAGCCTTTGAAGTTTCTTCAAAGGTTTGTTTGCTGGCCATAGAAACGTTTGTTCATTTATAGGGCAAGTAACATCAGAAAGTACCATCTGCTGAGATAGCCATCAAAGTCTCCATGTGCTCTTAAAAAAGCCCCCCCCCCCCCGATCTTCAGTTAACAACCAGTTTTCCAATGCAATACAGCTAACAGTTTCACTGGCAAAAATCTATAATCGTCAGTGGGAACAGAAATAAGACACCAAATGTTGTGGCTCCTGTATGGCGCAAATTATTTTTCTCCTCCGGTTTTTACTCAGCATTGCCAGTGACCTTTCAAGCACCTTAACCTTGAGCAGTTGCTGTCACTCAATACCTGCCTTACTAGGGATAGGGTAAAATGTTAGAGCCTCCCCCACCCTTCCATCTTTTAAATCGCACCTCTTATGACTTCATGATTCTTATGATTTCATAACTGAATGCTTCATCAGGCTGAACAATTTTAGGGTGAAGACACATTCTCTTTTGTGGGGTAGGATTCATGCTTTCAGCACTAAATGGCCATACCTCTTTTCTCCAGTTTTGTGATTGCCTCCTTCAGGCATGAAAAAAAATCCATTCTCCATATCACAATGCAATATGCTTGCAAAAAGCTCCTAGAAACTGTGTAAGGGGCTGGGAAAAGAGACTCATTGAGACATTATTTATGCCCACTGGTGTGGACAGAACATAGTAGGATGCAGACATTAAAAAGTGCAATACTACCAGTAAAAGAGAATAGCAATTTCACTTTTGGCTCATTCTGTGTGGAACTGATGGGAGTCACAGTTCAACAACACCCAGAAGGCACCATTTTGGGTACCCTGGAATAAGCAATTAGCAGGCTAGATGGACCAGTGGTCTGACAGCTTCATATGTTTTCTGTGTTGATATATGGTATCTTAATTGCATATAAGGCTTTTTTTTCTATCCCCTAGAGATTTTTGGAGAATAGTAGCATCACTGCTTGTTACAATGAACTGATTCAAATAGAACATAGCGAGGTGCGATCACAGTTCAAACTACGGTACGTAAAATTGTGTGCGAAAACTGTTCATGTTCTTGACAGAAAGTGTCCTTGGCAGAAAGGAGGCGAGCTAGTCGCTAGCATGCAGCCCAGAGGGGGAGGAGAAAGGGGAGGTGGCAGCAGGAGGGACCGCTTCAGCCTGCCCTAGCCAAAATCCCAGACATATGCTTAAATATTTAAAAAATCCCCCCGGATGCCCATGTTCCGTGTACAAGACGACCCACAATTTTTTACTTTTGCTTTTTTAAAGCAAATAAGCTCATCTTATACACGGAAAAATACGGTAGTTCCAGGATTTGGGAAGTGCAGACCAAATAATTAACCATCCATCAGGAGTAAGTGCTATTTGGGGCTTGCACAGGGACTCAGCTTCTAGTCACTTGCCTCAGTCAGACTCCTTATTTCTTAAATTCCAAGTATTCACCTTTCTTCCATTGGGCTTTAGTTTCTCCTAATCAGAATATGTTCACCTAAGTAGAGCATTTTGTATATAGTTGGTATCACTATATGAAGCAAACATTTCTTTCATTTTTCTCCTTCCGGGTCCCCCCCCCCCCATCTGCTGTTCTTCCACATGGCTTCAGGGAACTTATACCCACCCACTATCTGAGTTTAAGGTGTTGGCCAGATGGAACAATTCCCACTCTTCTCCCTCTGCATTTTGTCCTGGGGGGGGGTCTGCCGCTCCCCACTCGAGTCAATTCTGTGGGAAGAGAGAAGGGAAAGTCCTGTTGCCTAAGCAGAAGAACTTGTGCAGGGCGTCCACTAACACAATTCATTATGTCAATCCCACCCAAAATGTATACAAATGTGTGCCCTCTTTTGCAAGTGGAGCTGAGGGTCCAATCTACATATAGGCAGTGACTATTCTTGACACTTCCAATATGTGTGTGATTGCATGTGCGCGTATTGTGCCGAAACTGGAAGTCACCCAAAAATGTCACAAAAATGGGTGGGGCAGTGTGTTTACAAGCTTTTCCAATGGTGTTTCAAATGTATGTGATTTCACTTCAACATACAGCACCTCAGAACATAACCCCTGCATAAATGAGGTAAGTGTACTGGGTCCAGAAAATTCTGCTGGCCCCTCTGCCCCAAAATGTACCATCAGTATTTGCCATCCACAAGTCAAGTGCCTACCCAATAAATCAAAATAAATTTGACCCCCATGTGATACTAGACTTCTCTCAGCAAGCGCACATTCCACATTGTAATAGGAATGAGGGAGTCATGGGGGTGACTTACAGAGGAGGATTGCTTATCCCCTCCTTCACTTGAGAATCTTCCCATTTCCCCTCACTTAAGCTTATTCATTGCTCTGGCTAAAGGAAGCATTTACAGAGAGAGAATAAAACGCAGGAGAAATGCAGACAACCAGTATTTTCTTTGCAATATCTACACTGTGAATACATCACATATTGCCTAACAATCCTCTCCATAGATGTATCGTAGAAAAATACATTGAAAATCCTGGTAGAAATGAAAACATACAAATGCAATACATCTTGCAATGTTTTAAAAATAATTCTTTGTGTTTAGTTCATGCACTGATGTAATCCTGACCTGTTGCACTTGCAGATATTAATGGTGTATAATAACTCGTTAATTTCAGGGCTTGCAATTCAGTGTTCACAGCACTGGAACACTGTCATGAAGCCATAGAAATAACTAGCGAGGATCATGTAATTCAGGTATGGAAAAGGCACATTTTTCTTACTCTTCAGAAACCTGTGTATTGATATATCAGTTGATTGAACACCATTGACTTCTGTGGTTGTATGTAGACGTTTGTGCCATATCCCTCCTTTCCTTCTTAAATATCTGTTGGGGGAGGGAGTTCTACAATGGAAATGTATCTAACAGTATTCATACTGGGGACTGAATGCAGCATAGGCATGCGGAATGCATCTTTAAGTTCACGCTTTCCTTGGTTGCTCACATGGTTTCTTTGGTTTATAGTATGTCAATCCAGCCTTTGAACGGATGATGGGCTATCAAAAGGGAGAGCTAATAGGAAAGGAACTCACTGAGCTTCCAAAGAGTGACAAAAACCGTGTGGACCTACTGGACACGATCAACACTTGTATAAAAAAAGGAAAAGTAGGTGACTAGCTAAATTCTACCTCCTGCCTCCTTAAACCTCCTTAAACTGAACAGACCTTTGAGATCATTTTCCTCTGTTGGTAAATTACAAATCTAGGACACCTTAACTTTATTGGAGAACATGTGCAATTGGGTAACCCTGTAACAAAACTGCAAGAGGGAAAGAATTGTGTGTGTGCATGCATAAAATCTGCTTTTGTGCAGAGTTTATTGCCATGTGGAGATTCTGCGATGATGGATTCTCTGCTTGTAGCTTGCTGTCAGTGCATCTATGATTCTCTCACGTAAAAGGTGTCTGAGACTGTGGTGTCACAAAATGCTACCAGCTTAGAAATGTTTATTTTAAGAAAGGGGTTTGTGATCTGAGCTTGCTAGAATGTTGTTTTCACTCATCTTGTTTAGGAATGGCAAGGAGTTTATTATGCACGGAGGAAATCAGGAGACAGCATCCAACAGCATGTGAAGATAACGCCTGTAACCGGCCAAGGAGGGTAAGTTTGTTAATTAAAAGTGCACTCTGTTGTAATGGTTTTCTCTGTTATACATACGTATATAAATAGATGGAATCAGGTTTGACTGTGAATATATACACCTATATGCATAATTATATTTCTATCAAATATAATAATTCCATATAATAGTGCCATGTTTCTTGGCACAGGTCTGGGCTTTAAAGCTCTGTGTCTGAGTGTGTATTTCTTCTCTCTTAGTGCTTTCCGTAGGAAAACCTGCGTTTCACCGCCAAATCAGAGTAAATGGCAATTAGGTTTTCTGCAGGTTGGACCCAGTTTTATGTGTTTGATTCCCCTGAATCTCTGTTCTATAAGCTGGGTTTTCTGTTTGCTTGTTTTAGGATGTGTTTTTTAACACTATTAAAATAATAATAACAGTACACCGCTTGTATAAATGCTTTAAGGTAAAATAAATATTATCCCTTTTCCGTCCCACCAGCTGCTAATTCTCAACTGTACTTCACCTGTGACTCTCACCAAATGCTAGTGCCATTGCCAAGGCACAAGCCTTCTATTACCTGGATTACCTGAGAGTCAAACTACATGTGATGTGGAAATTCCACGACTGGAACACCCATCAAAGCAGCCTTGGGGTTAGGGGCAAATAGTTGAAATAGGGGCAAATAGTTGAATTCCCCTATGCATCTCTGATTCAAACTACTCTCCATACGTTTTCATAGAAAAAAAAGCTGTGAGGAGTTTCAGACTGCAATCTTGTGCACCTTTACTAAAGAGTAAGTTCCCCTGAATTTAGGAGAGCTACTCACATAGGATTCCACTGCTAGTCATGGAATTCCCATGTTGCACATAGTTAGACTCATAGTTGTCCTTAAATAAGGTCTCATCTCTCAGTCTCATTCTTTAAAATGTGAACATAATTGACCTATTCTGTAGGATGAGATGAATAAACCAGTGACAATAATAATTATAGGATTTTTTTAATTTGGGAAAAAAATATTGAAAATACAGTAATTTTATGCAATCTTTATAATTATAATAAGTCAACAGCATCGTATGACTGAATATTGTCCTGATACTTATCATTCCAAAACATCACAGATTAAAAAAAATCACTCTAAAAAATGTTTCCGTTATTTGCTCTTCTGCAATATGTTAATTTAGACATTAGATTTTCTCAAACCTTTCTGACAGTGATGGAGTAGTTAATTAACAGGTTTCTTTTAATTAATCAGATCTGATTTTTTAATTTAAAGTAAGTGGTAACAATTTAATCACCAGTTGTGCCAAAATTATTTTATTTAGTAACAGTGCTTTTGTTGTTTTTGTTAATATTGACAGGAAAATCCGTCATTTTGTATCTATCAAGAAGCTATGTTGCACCAATGACAGCAACAAACAGGTACTGTGTTTTCTTTGTAGTATACAACCGCCTTTCTTGATATCATCCCATAGTAATAACTGTTTTTCTTCACACAGCCAGTACATTATGTAATATTTAAAATATGAGTGCCAAAACATACTATCTGGAAGACTTCACCAGGTAGCATGCAAGTTTATTTGACCAAGCAAAATGACTGGGCCAGATTTTGGGGAGAGAATTATGCAGTCTTTCAAGTTACACAGAATACATCATGTAGCAGAATTTGGTTCCTAGGGAAAGCTAAATTGTTTACAGCTGCAAATAGAGTTGTCAGAAGAAAAGGAAGCACACATCTGCATACCACAAGGTTGTCTGTGCAGCTAAGGTTTAGCTAAATCAGAAATATTGCAAAATTAATGAATGTTAGAATGATGTTGGATAGAAACTAAGTAGTTTCCAGCTGTACTGCTTTAAGAGAATATGGGGGGGGGGGAAGGTTTAGAAATAGGTAAAAATTTATTGGTAAGGATTTGCTGAACTAACAATTTGAATTGGAATACAAAAAAGGGAGGTATGAGGAGGTCCGGGAAATAAGTTAATGGAAAATAAGTAATGGAAACTTTGTGTGTTTTTAATCATTTTTATTTTTGAATTTTTTTATTTTTTTTATTTTTGATTTTCATTGTATTATTATTGAAAATTTTAATAAATATTCTATTAAAAAACACAAAAGTTTATGTGTCTATTTTCTTTTCTTTTTTTCACATGACACCAGACCTACAAGACCCATCGTGATGAAAAGTGTGCAGGAGACCAGTTTCAGTCAGGTTAGAGAATAATCTTTCTTCAAATGGCATCATTTTATAATCATCTAAATTCTCTCAGCAGTGTGTATGTATATATATTTAAGTACCATCAAGGATCTAGCAGAACTGGTACTTTTCCCCCTGAGGGCTTTCCTAGAATTATGCCTACAGATTATGCCTTCTGCCACGTTGGATGGTAGATGCAAAGAGATGCCTGTCTCTCAACAGATTTGCAGGTAGAGAATGTAATCCATTATGTATTGAAATGTGCTTTACATGGTGGTTCAAGGGCAAAATTATTGAGAAACGTTTTGGCTAGCTTAACAACCTACTCTGATCAAGAAAATAATTTTTCTTAAATATCTTTATCCGTAAATGAGAAATTAGTTTAAAAAAATGTGTGTGTGAAAATAAATTCTGGCCACTTTTAAAATACCTCCCTGTAATATTTCTAGACTCTCACTCCTTCAGATGCAAGAACAGGAGAAAAGAATCTATTGATGTCAAATCAATAACTTCTCGAAGCAGCGATGGTAAGGACACCAATGTGTGGAGAATATTTCTAGCAGTTCGGGATCCTGGATTAGATTGCTGCTGCTACTGCCACTGTTCATTTTTGAAGATTTGAGAGAGAGGCACTTGATGTGTCTTCAAGGTTTTTGTTAAAAGTAGCTCCCTATTGTCTGGGCTATTGAGCAACAATAATAGAAAGCAGTACAATTTAGAACAGTGGAAAGTATTTGGGGGCAGAGATGTCTCCATCTCTTCCTGGCAAATAATTTATTACTCTCTAAGAACATAGGATGGGACCGTAGCTTCTTTATTTATTTTATTACATTTATATCCTGCCTTTCTTTCATCGTGGAACTCAAGATAGACCCACACATCTAAAATAATGCAGTGTATGAGGATGTAGATTTTTACTTTTGTTTGTTTTAAATGCCAAAATGTTTCTGTTTAATGGCAGCCCCAAGTTTACAGAATCGTCGGTATTCATCAATGGCAAGAATACACTCCATGACGATAGAAGCCCCAATCACAAAGGTAAGAGTCAACAACTTTCTGATTAAATTTCACACACATCAACAATCGGGACAGATACAGCAAGGCTTGTCAAGGCAGTCAGATATCTTATGATGCGCTCAGCCAACACAAAACAAAAAAAATTTCCTTCCAGTATCACCTTAAAGACCAACTAAGTTAGTTCTTGGTATGAGCTTTCGTGTGCATGCACACTTCTTCAGATACACTGAAACAGAAGTTTCCAGGCCCTTCTATATAGTGAGAAGATGGGGAGGGGTATTACTCAGAAGGGTGGTGGGAATGGGTGATTGGCAGATAGCTGTGATGAGCCTGTTGAGGACTCTTAACGACTGCAATAGGTCTTACAGGAAGAAGCAAGGGGTGAGAAGGTGAAAAGTGGCTTTGTCATGTATAATGAGATAAGAATCCAATGTCTTTGTTCAGGCCAGGTTTCTCCATGGTTTTAAGTTTGGTGATAAGTTGCAATTCAGCAGCTTCTCTTTCCAGTCTATTTCTGAAATTCCTTTGTAGTAAAACAGCTACTTTGAGAGCCAACACAGTATGTCTGACATCGCCCCAATGACCTGGTTTGCATGTAACACTAAGCCAAACCATGGCTAAGTGTGAGCATGATAGTGTGCATCTACTCTCAGTTAAAATCATAACTGCTTCACTCCCCCTCCAGTTATCCAGCTGTTACGCTACCTGGAATTATGTCATGGTTTGGCCTGGCATTATATTGCTGTAGGCAAACTATGAATTGTAGCCACTATTTGTTTTTTGCTTACTATTTGTCTTGAGCATGAGTTCGGACATAACACTACATGCATACTGGACCAATAACTATGTAGTTTCTACTATAGCAGATAAATAAAAGGTGCGGCAACTTAAAGCCCAGCTAATTTTAAGATGTTGCTTATCAAACACATGAATGGAGACCATGCTATTTATTTATTCAGATGCCTCTAATAACTTCTTGTAAACATGTCCTTTTAAATTCACAAGAAATGTACCAAGGATGTTTTTTCTCAAATAGTAACTAATGCTTTATCTATATGAACTATTATTACATAATAGAACTGCCCAACTTGAATCAGTAATCAACTAAGAGCGCACTCCTGTACATGTTCACTTAGAAGCAAGTACCGCTGAATTCAATAGGGTTTACTCCCAGGAAAGAAGGAATAGGATTACAGGAACAAACTTTAATTGCTTAGTCAGTGATGCCAATTTTAATCATGGAGGCAAGTGGTTTTCAACCAGTGTGCCATCGGACCCTACGATGCCTTGAAAAATAATAATAATATTATAATTTATTACTTATACCCTGTCCATCTGGCCAGGCCTCCCTAGCCACTCTGGGCTGCTTCCAACAGAATATTAAAAACAATAAAATATCAAACATAAAAAACTTCCCTAAACAGGGCTACCTTTAGATGTCTTCTAAAAGTCAGATAATTGTTTATTTCTTTGACATCTGGTGGAAGGGCATTCCACAGGGCGGGCGCCACTACCAAGAAGGCCCTCTGCCTGGTTCCCTGTAACCTCACCAACACTTTGAATTGTGCTCGGAAACATACTGGGAGCCAATGTAGGTCTTTCAGGACCAGTGTTATACGGTCTTGGCAACCACTCCCAGTCACCAGTCTAGCTGCCGCGTTCTGGATTAATTGCAGTTTCTGAGTCACCTTCAAAGGCAGCCCCACCTAGAGCGCATTGCAGTAGTCCAAATGGTCAGGGGTGCCGCAGGCAACACTGCCCTCTCTCCCTCTTTTCTTCCCTCCCTCTTCTGATGCCCTCTCATGTCTCTGCCTCCCAAAGGCTTGCATAGCTGTTTATTGCAGCAGCCAAAAGGGTGAGAAGCTGCCAGCGCTGCAGGCAAGGGGTAACATAACTAGGCTCCTAAGCCCCACAGGAGTGCCGCAGAAAGAATGTAGTTGGTTAAGGGAGCTGTAGACTCAAAAAGGTTGAAAACCTCTGATGTAGGCAAATTGTAATCAGTTGTTAATGGTACATTTGTTACTGTTTAGTGTCTATTTTGCACTGATTGTAACAGGGCTTAAAAATATATAATACAGTCTGTCCCTATAACAGTAAGTGATAGCTTTTGCTTATAAGCTTTAAATTATCATAGTACTTTCAATATTCTCAAAAAGGCACCTATTTTGAATTTTTAGCAATACATTAATCTAAGTGGTAAATTAATTAATTAGTTAATTATTTAAATAAGATGATTAATCAACTGCTTTATTCATCTGATGTTCCTTTTACATACTAATTCCTTAATGGTTTCATGTAGACTAAAAATGAGCAATAGCTCTGTTATGTGTTTTTACTTTCTGTTTGTAACCCCGTAGGTCATTAATATAATCAATTCCGCTCAAGAAAACAGCCCTGTTACTGTAGCAGAGGCCTTGGATCGGGTTTTGGAAATCTTACGGACAACAGAACTTTACTCTCCTCAGTTAGGTACCAAAGATGAGGATCCTCACACTAGTGATCTTGTTGGAGGTCTGATGACTGTGAGTAAGAAGACAAATATCAAACAACCAATTTTACTCACTGTTGTGGGGTGTTTCAGCTGAGCTGATGTTCTAAGCAAAATTCCTGTGGCTTCTCAATTGCCTCATTACATTGATAGTACTACAAACCATAACATTCCGTCAGCCTTCTGTTGCTGGTGCTTGTTGTGGGAAAAACTGTTAAGATTTATGTAAGCAAGATATGGAACGCACAGTAGGAGGAATATATTGAACTTTGCCCTGGTTCACCAAAGTGGAGCTCTGTGGATACAGAAAATTGCCTCTGTAAACTGCTCCAGATAAGCAGCCTTGAAGGAGGAGAGCATGCAGCTTTAATGTCAGATTGAATTCTCAGTGGTGGTGCAAGTTTTATAGCGTATTTATTTAAGCAAGCATTCACACATTCATTGTATGTGCTTTTCTAATTATTTGGAGCATAATTTATATTGCTTAGTGCATAAACGTAATGATACCCTAATCCTAATCTTCCCTAACCTTTTGCGGCTTGATCACAATGTCTTTTAAGAGTGCACTCTTCTCCTTTTTTCCTTGGTGTGTGGAATCCGGCAGTGTGCAAATATTTTTTGTTTTATTTCAGGATGGCTTGAGAAGGCTGTCAGGAAATGAGTATGTATTTTCCAAAAGTAAGTTCCCACGTCCAACTCTCTTTAACACATGCCTGTTTTATTTGTTGCTGTTGTTGCAAAGCAATTAAGTCTTGCTGAAAATCACTGGTGCAGAGAATCCTTCAAACACACAATAAAAGGTCCAGTTCTTACACAGCAGTTACTTGATTCAGTAAGGAATATCCAGTGGCATAGCGTGGGTTGTCAGCACCCGGGGCAAGGCAAGTAATTTGTGCCCCCTAACCCGTGGATTTGCACCCCCTAACCCATGGATTTGCGCCCCCTAACCCCCAGATGTTGCGCCCGGTGCGGCCCCCCTGCACCCCCCACGCTACGCCACTGGGAATATCTATGTATGGAAGATGTTGAGGCTTATCTTGGTGGGTATATCCAGCTGTTTCATATGTTCAACTTGACCCCGTTGAACTGGCTCATTGCATCTTCTTGATGGGCTTATACATCCCCATTCAGGGTCACCAGTTGTTACATGTGATTTGCTGCCTGCAACTAGAGGTGTATCAGGACCAGAGAAGACAGTGTTAGAAAACACAAGCTGGGCGATAGGAGTGTGTTAAACACAGAATTGCCCCAGTAACATAGAAAGAGGGTGCCTGGGCATAAAAACTGCAGGGAGGTAAATTACAGGTGAGGGCAGTGCCTTACCACCATGCATGCCACCTTTGCATATGCACCTCCCCACTCCACATCAGGGCAGTTCCATTTACACACACATGAGATTGTAGCCTCTGGATTGGATCCTGATATAGTTATGCTAAGATTAGACCCATTGAAATCAATGAATCACAACAAACAAGTCCCACTGATTTCAGTTACTAAGCCTGGATTCATCCCGTCGTGTCTACCTTGGTCCAAATACTTAATTTCTACTAAGGATTCTTCAGTGTGGTGTAGTGGTTAGAGTGGTGGACTAGGACTTGGGAGACCAGGGTTCACATCCCCACTTGGGCATGAAACTCATTGGGTGGCTGTGGGCCAGTCGCTGCCCCTCTGCCTAACTTATAGGGTTGTTATGTGGATTAACTGAGGAGGAAGAGGAGAACCATGTGCCCCACATTGAGCTCCTTAGAGGAAAAGGCAGAAATATAATTGAAATAAATAAATTTATCATTTCAACAGATACCACGAACCAGAGCCATGGTCACCTCTCTGTGCCAATTACTATCAATGACGTTCCACCCTGTATTGCACGCTTACTGGATAATGAAGAGAGCTGGGACTTCAACATTTTTGAACTGGAAGCTGTTACAAATAAAAGGCAAGCCTTCTCTCTGCATTGTGTTAGATAGAGGTATAGAAGTGGAAGGTGTTGCTGAACAAGCTGTGGCACAAATTAAGCTTGTGTCATCTATGACTTGCTTAGTTGTAGCTGCCTGTCTCTGGCAGTTGTTGATACAGGAAGCTAGGAGTAACTTGTGCTTCCCCCTCCTGTGCTTCCTGGTGGATGTGTGGAGTGGGCATGATTCCCAAAGCTGCCAGAATAACACCCTTTTTACTTCATGTTACATTTGTTGTGGTTAGTTTAGCAAGAGCAGGATAGATCTATATGCAGCTCCATCCTTTCTGTCTTGCGACTCCCTTCAAGAGTTACTACATGGTGCCACCAATCAATCTTTCTTTCTTTCTTTCTTTCTTTCTTTCTTTCTTTCTTTCTTTCTTTCTTTCTTTCTTTCTTTCTCTCTCTCTCTCTCTCTCTCTCTCTCTCTCTCTCTCTCTCTCTCTCTCCACTTCCCATTGAAATTAAGCTTAAGAACATGCAACTGCATGTTAAATCTATTATGCCCCTATGACCCCTTGCCTCTTCAGGCCAGAATACATTAAATACAGTTTGAGGTGTTAAAGCTCCCCCTCCCCAAGCTGTCAGCCCTCCTAAAATGCTGCTCGGCTGCTGTTTGGCACAGAAAAGTAACTGCCATTGACATTGATGACAGCTTCTCATCTGTGCCAAACAGCAACTGAGAGAGGGAGCTCTTAATTAGAACTACAGCACTGGAAGATAGTGGTAACCCTTCATGCCTTTGCGCCATGGTCCTGATCCTAATTGCCCCCATGTAGCTGCTGTTTTTAAAAAAGGACTGCACAATGCCAAGCTGTGCATTTCACGTCATGTAATTTGGCTCTTCCTTTCATTCCTTCCTTTTATATAAGTCTCCCCACTGTCAAAAGGCTGATTGTCAACTTCACATGGCAAGCAAGCACACACAGGGATAGTGGTGAAATGTATCCAGTAAATGGAAGCTGTTGCTAACCAAAGTCTGCAAGAGCAAGAAGACTGATAACGAGTGCCTTTCCTGCCTTGTTTTACCATCTCCCTTTCCAATTATGTTTCAGGCCACTGGTTTACCTGGGTCTGAAAACTTTTGCCCGCTTTGGTGTCTGCGAATTTTTAAACTGTCCCGAAGCCACACTGCGAGCCTGGTTCCAGGTGATTGAAGCCAACTACCACTCCTCCAATTCCTATCATAACTCCACTCATGCAGCTGATGTCTTGCATGCCACAGCTTTCTTTCTGGGGAAAGAGAGAGTTAAGGTACAATTTTTGCTGAGATTTCCTATACTTATGTTCAACAAGTTATGACCGGGTGTTTCCATGGTATTTATTTGAAGTCCCTCACTGCGCTGCTTACTATCTGAGAGTAGTTATACAATCATTTTTATATGGAAAAATGTCACTATGTGGTGGCATCTCCCAATCATTTTTCTATGGTTATTGATATTTATAAATCAGCAGTGGGGAACCTTTGGCCATGAGTCTAAGTAGACACACCGGGCTTCCCCATTTTGGCCAAGCCATGCCCACATGCCCTACACTTGATGTCATATATGAGGTGTGGGGCATGTAATGCAGCTGATTATCAGGGAACGGTGCATGGGGCACACAAAGCATTGACAATCAACTAATGGTCAGTGCTTACATAGCTTTATTTATAATGCTATACAAAAACAGATTACTTGACATTGTTATGGTGTCAGGTCATCTGACAGGTGGAAAGAATAAGAATCTGGTCTGCTGGCCAGATCCAAACCCCCAGCTGTTGTAAATGGATCTTCAGAAGATGAAAATGAGCTGCATCTATGTAGCCATTGAAACTAATGCTGCATTCCCCATAATTATGGGTGGATTACACTGGATGGGTAAATTTCCCATCGTGAAAATTACAAGAAACTCCTGCCTCTAGATTTTACAAACTCACCCAGACTTGCATATCAGTGACTCTACTGGTGATTACTGTTACATTTTTATTTTGATAAATACTGTATAGGTGAACGAGACTTAATTCTTTCTTGTAGGCAAGCCTTGATCATTTAGATGAAGTGGCTGCATTAATAGCTGCAACAGTTCATGATGTGGACCACCCAGGACGGACCAATTCTTTCCTGTGCAACGCAAGCAGTGAGCTTGCTGTACTCTACAATGACACTGCTGTGTTGGAAAGCCATCACACAGCTCTGGCGTTCCAGCTCACCGTAAAAGACAACAAGTGCAACATTTTCAAAAGTCTCAATAGGTTAGCTTCCTCACAGTTCTCTTTGTTTTGAGTACATGAAGATACATTTTTTTGTGGTTGTGTGCAAGATCTGCCTCCCCCCCCCCAAAAAAAATTCTGTTTATAGATGGATGTCTGGAATTTTGTGTCAACAATCACATCAGTGCTCCAGAATGCAGAGGGTTGGCCTATATGAGATTGCTAGCATTCATCAGCATATGTCCAAAACTTGGGTTTTTCTTTTTTTCCCCACACATTTATCTGCTATGGTCAGCATTCTCATGGGAATGTTGCCTTTCTCCAAATTTTGGACACTTATTGTAACATACATATACAGTAGTTAAAAAAACACACACAACCCAAGCACCTCTATCTTCCATATCTGTGCAGTGTGTACCAATTATATTCCAAGTTGAAGTGTTATGAAAATGTATTTCTTCTCCAGAAATTTGGGATATTTGCCATTTTTTAGGAAAAATAGTTGGGCCTGTACCTTGGGATTACATAGATGAATACTTACTCACTTTGTATGAATATGTGAAAGTGATTACAAGGGATGTATTCATAATGTGATTCTTTGGCTGGAATGTTAAATGTGAATTTGGAGGCCTGATACCATACCTGGGAAATAGTGAATGGCTGCAGATGGTGAGCCACACTACTGCTTAGCCAAGATTCCTCTTTTTTAACAGTATTTGATAACTTTCTTTAGAGCAATATTAGCCCACTCCTGCTCTATCTCCTTTTATAATCCTTTCTCTTAAACCTTCCTGCTTCCCGTGGGGATCCAAATGTTCTGAGTTCTTAAACACTCTTCTTTTCCCTTTTCCCAGAAATCATTACCGAACGCTTCGTCAGGCAATTATCGACATGGTTTTGGCAACAGAAATGACAAAGCATTTTGAGCACGTGAACAAGTTTGTGAACAGCATCACCAAGCCTATGTCCTCGGAAGAAGCACAGGTATTTTAAGTAGATGTATATTATGTGCATTTCAGTGGCACTTTCTTTTCATATTACCAGAATTCATACATCCACAACCAGGATCTGTGTTTTATGCTATTAGGTGCAAACAATGTCCAGGTGCTCAATCTCATAATAATATATTACACAATGTGCATTGTTTCTCTTCCGCTGATGGAAGGCATATAGAGCAAAAAATACAGTAACTGGATTGCATGAACCAAATGTCACATAATGCATCACATTGTCATACAATAAATCCACATCTGTACGATACAATAAAAGGGACATATAACACAGTAGGCTCTCTTGTACTGCTTCCTAAAACAACCAGGTTTGTGCAGGGTTGTTTCTTATGTTAAGGTGTAGTTTAAAAGTGTTATGATAGTGTTTTCATAGCAGTTGTGAGCAGTTATGCTAACCCCCACATTTAACTATGTATCTGCATTTCAGAATGAGGGTAGTGACTGTGAATGTACAACCAATCTCAAGAACATTCCAGATAATCAGACGTTGATTAAGCGCATGATGATCAAATGTGCAGATGTTGCAAATCCATGTCGCCCTCTAGAACTGTGTATTGAATGGGCTGGGAGGATTTCAGAAGAATATTTTGCACAGGTATGGCTTTATAATTTTAAAAACTGAATACTAACATAGCTTTTAGCACGAGAAAAATAATTTTACTTCTAAAATGCTCTTGTGTTTTCAGGTGACTAGAAAGCACATGCTATCTGTATTTCCCGCTCAGCTTCCACCATAAATAACAGCTTCATATGCCATGACAGAATTCATTAAGTATAAATCAGTTTAAGCTAGCAGATGCTAAGCAAGTGCACACTCTTTTTAAAAAGATACTGGAGTGATTCAGAAGCACTTTGAACACTGCAGCAAAAAAAACAACCAACCAACCTCAATTCGGCAAAGATTTGAAGATTCTGCTGAAAATCTTTGATTAGAATGTGTTATGTAACTGAAAAAAAGCATGAAAATTATGAAATCAGACTTGGATGATTGTGATGCAGTCAAAGAATCTCAAATTGTGAAATCTGTTATGTGAACTGCTATTGGGGGGGGGTGGCCTGGGTAGATTATTTGAACAGCCAAGAAAGGCAATGCAGTGCACTGAACAAGTAGAGAAAATGGAAGGAACCAATTTGTGAATTGACACTTTACTTATTTTTTATTGAAGGCATTTATATACCACTTAATCATTATCATTTCTAAGCAGTATACATGAGACTTTATAGCCCGAGAAGGCTGCACTGATGCAATTGGATGGAAATATTTTTGAGTGAGAGTGAAGTTCTTCATGCCTCTACAACATCATAGCTGCTTCCTGGTGTACAGCTATTCCCTAGTCCAGTGGTTCACTCGGCCACCTTTGAAGCAAACCATTCTGGAACTGCATCTGCTCACCTTGCCCTGTCCAACTGGTTTTAGCACTTGAGGCTGAGTGTTCATTCTTTTCCTCTGGCTCATTTTCCTGTATGGGAACAGCAGCAGCAAAATCCTAAACTGGACTTAAGAGATATTGATTATTTCAATTTGTACCCTCCTTTTCTACATACATGTGCCTATGATGTGCAAAACGCCTGTTCATCTTCTGGGATAGTTTGAAGCAGAAACTAATCTTCAGGTCCCATGGATTTTTTTCTCTCATAATTTTGGGGATAGCAGTTCTGTGCTCCTGCTCCAGGTAGAATATTTTTAATTGCAACTGCAAGTAAGGTTTATTTTCCTGAGCTACTGCTCTGTACTGTTAAGATTATATGGTATACACACATACACCCCCTAAAAAATTGTGTAATCTTTGCTTTGGCTGCACAAACTGACTACAATTATTTTGTTTTCTACAGACGGATGAAGAAAAGAGACAGGGTCTGCCAGTTGTTATGCCAGTTTTCGATCGAAACACCTGTAGCATCCCCAAGTCTCAGATATCCTTCATTGATTACTTCATAATGGACATGTTTGATGCTTGGGATGGTGAGAAGTTGCATTTTCTTTTTTCTCTGTGGAAGAACAAATTTCTTACTGTTTCACCTCAAAGGTGGTAGGATATGAACGTCTAAATCCATATGGCCAGGGACTGTGCATCACAGAATAAGCCCAAGTTCTGGGTTACCCAGCACCCATGGGAAATCTGTGCTAGTGCAGATAGCACAACCTCTCAGGCTGGGGTGATTGCAAATTGCACACCGCTGGTGAATGTGTACTTTTAATGGTGAATGCAGGTGAAAAAGAGCCTCCCCTAATGAACTGATTTTAGGGATTACTATGTTTTATGGCAGCTCAGTAAGGACTACAAAATTGCTTTGGATTATTTTTCAAGAATTTTTAAATGGTTGCTGTTCTGAAATAAATTTTATTTTCCAGTTTCCTAACTAATGATCTAATTATGTAGCCAAAATGACACTGTCAACTCACAAGCCATCAGCAGGATTGGGAAAACAGCCCAATAAAAACTGAGCATGACAATGCAGGAATGGAAACTTGAGGGGGGGGTGTATGCTGAGTAACCTGAAAAACAGCATGCCTGGTTGACTGGCACCTCGAACAGGAGCATATTCCATGCTGCAGCATTTTGTTGCAGGTCCCACTTGTGCTTTTGGAGAAAGTTAGCCACTAATAAAACTAGGTATATTTTTTTGTATATACTATTCTTTGTTTAGTACCAGCAGTTGACTAAATAATTCAGTACAAAGGCTGAAGACTATTCACTGTGAGAACACTTCCCTGAAGTTGACGCTATGTTTTTTCAGTTGTTGGGCTTTGACAGTAAAGCATTTCTTTTCTCTTCCTCTCTCAGCATTTGCACATCTACCTGTTCTGATGCAACACTTGGCAAATAACTACAAACACTGGAAAACACTCGATGAGCTAAAGTGTAGGAGCCTCCGACTTCCTTCAGAGAACAATAATGGAAGCTGAAGGGAGGATATGGAACATCATAGCCTACCACTCACACTGTGAACCACTTACTGGTATGAACCCAAGAGGGGGCAATTTCCTTCACAATGAAGTAACCAACAGGGCAGCATGGAGAAGACTATTGTTTCTCAATTTTAAATTGTTCTAAATTCTACACAACTTTGTTTTTTTATATATAAAAATGATAATCGAGAAACCAATATATGCTTTATAGAGCTATTCTCTTTTTGTGGCACAATGGATCCTTTTAAATGTAATTTTATATAAAACAAATTGTTATAATTTGTCAAATTATATGATTGGTGTAAGTTGTTCACAGGCCAGGATCAATTATACACATGAACTCCATGTAAGAGGGCAGAATTCTACAAAAAGCTAGCTTCTCTGGAATAACTATCAGTAACATTTGATAGACATAAGCATTTTGGGGGAGCCTGGTTTACAAGAACTTTAAAACAAAACAAAAAGCGATTGGAGAAAGAAATTTGAGGGGGTAAACAGCAAATTTAACTGTCCTTTCTTAGAACAAAATAATTATTTTAATAGCAAAGTTAGTTAATTAACTATCAACTTTGTTCTTTTTTGTATATGGTACAATTTCTGTGATCTAAACCTGTCTGTGCATACTGCTTCCCTCCTTATGCTGGCTTTCCTGCGGACTTAAATGTTAGGAGGCCATCTGCATGCACAATAGGAATGCAGCCACAGAAGTAGCTCCATTACTAAAGTTGCACAGTAATGTGGGGACTCGACACACTGTGGTTTCTAGATACACAAGGAGACCTGGGAGCTGCTTTACTTATTAAACCAATTTTGTATAAAATTTTAGTACGCAGTAATTAAGCCCATAAATTTGAGCCAATCTGTTCTCTTCTCTGCCTTCTAAACAGGTGACAGTGAGCCATATTGTGAAAGTCCAAACACGCAACTAAAGTCAGGGACTGGCACTTGTTGCATCTGATGCTTCAATAGCACAATCATGCTTTGTGATGTTGTACAGTTCCAGTTTTACATCTGCCTGCTAGAATGGGGAGCAGTGTGTAACAGATGCTTATTTACATGAGCCATAAGGAAAAGAAACCCTGCTTAGATAGATATGCACACCCTCAAGCCATATTCAAAAAGGTCTCCAGAATCTACACTTGTACAGAGGCATCCTATTATCTTTCTATGAAAAGGGAAATGGCTGCTCATACATTGTATTTCCCTCACAGAGGACAGGAAAGCCCCTGTGCCTTTATTGTGTCCTGGACTGCAGCCATAGTAATTACTCTTAAGACAGTGACCTTAATATCAAGGACCCAAGACAATGTATACACTAAATATAGTCTATAACGTTAAGAACAGAACAAAAACACAAGGTTCAGGTTGTATTGCTATTTGATGCAAGCTGCTTCAAGAGCCCCAGATAAGAATGATGTATTTTTTTAAAAAAATAAAAAGTAATATAGACCTAATAAGATTCATTTTTAAATTATGGATAGGGAGGTCCTCTTGGGCAAGCCCCATAAAAATGGATTGAAGTTGCATTCTTACCCACCTACCATTCATTTCACTAGGGCTCCTGTAGGAGTGAATCCTAGTGAGTTGTGCTATTTTCCAAAGTACGATGGAAAATGATTTCAAGTTTCAGGATACCCCCCTGGAGTGAACACTTTGAATAATTTTTAAATATACAACTGACAGACAGAGAATGGGAAGCTCTTTTCATTTATTTATCTTTCCTTATCATTTTCTCTCTTTTCATTTATTTTTTTATCTTTTTATTTCCCTTTTCTGCTTTGCTCCTGCTTCTGGGTTGTTTGTTTTTTAATGTCAGTGAGGGGATTTTATGCAAATGAAGGTGGAAGATGGCAGGTGAAAGTCCCTGTGTGAGAGGCAGGGAAGATCTCCCAGGGTGGGAGAAGATTAGGAAGCTTTCAGGTGAGAGTTGGGAGGGGCCACCTCTTTCTGTGTGAAACAAGGATTGAGATCTACCTTTGAGAGAGGAATTCACATTTCCCCTCCTCTTTTTCTGTTTTTGTACTGTAGCATGAAAAGCCTTTATAAAATCTTATCAAAAGAAAGAATATGATTTATAGTTTTTGACCAGTAGTTAGCCAATTTGATGATTTTCTAAGTCAGTACAAGAACTATCAGTGACACAAGGTCCTTCAAATTAGTCAACTATTTCTTAACGCTGCACATTACAAGGGACTCTTCTAATGCTGAAATGCATATGATCTGATATAAAGTATTACACTGCCCTACCAAAAGAAAAAAAACTTTGGCCATCTCCATATTTTTGTGCTGAGTCCAAGGAGGAAAACCAGGTGAAGTAAACAATAGTGTTACTACTGATGAAAAATGATTGTAGCTTACATAATGTGCCAACATTTTTTCAATGTTTTGTATCAAGTTATGTAAAATACTGTAAAACATTCATATACTTTCCATGCAGAGAAATGTATAGAAGCTATATTTTTGTTAGAACTCTAACAGCACCTAACTTCCCTTGCTATGTATTATAATGCTACATTGTGTTGTTTAAAGAATGGTGTGTTCACTGCAGTATTCATAAGTTCCATTATGTACTAATAGCAAAGCTTATATCTGATTAAATTTTAATTCATTTTTATTCACATAGCCTTAGCTCCAGTTCTGTTACAGTTAAATGTGTGTGCCTTCTCTTCATGCTCTCATTCAATCCAATTTTTTCATCATCAGCAGAATACACAGTAATTGAGACAGATGTAACAAAAATCCTGGGGTTTAAGGTATATAAACTTACAATTAGACAAAATGCACCAGTGTAAGACTACATTATCGAAGAAGCTCATCTCATTCAATGCCTCCCTCAGAGCAGTTTTAGTACCTTTTTGTTTGGGCATGCCCCTATTGATTGCATGTTTTCTGTTAATACATGAGTCAACTTACATTTGACAAACTATCCCAACTGCTCTAGACAACCCTTTCAGAATCCACTGGTAAGAGGGGCCTCTCCCAAAGTTATCAGTCCACTTTAGTTCAACCCTACAAGATGCTATGTAAGTTAGCTGTTGATATAAAGGAGTGGTTTCTATGAGGGTAAGGTAAGCTCTTTCTGCACCTCACAGTCCACCGTCTTTGGCAGTGACATAGAGGAAAACTTGGCAGTCTTGTGGGTTAATAGTTCCTCAATGCTGATTAAAGTGTTTTTTAAAAAGGTTCCAGGAAAAAAAATACACACAAGTTTTTTTAAACAAATACTTAAGACTTTAAATAGCTTATTTCTATTATTCATATTCCATACCTTTATCCCATATATTTACGTCCTTTTAGATCCTAAGCTGCAAATCTTCACTTTGTTCTAACTTATGAAATAACAGTAAGCTGCGCAATCTCGACTCTCGTTCTCCATCTTTCCACAAAATAACAAGGTGATCAGCAGAGCATGTTGCCAGGCCATGTTCACTGAAGTACAGGAACATCTACAACAAAAACTGTATCATCAATACAATATACTCAACTATAAGACTTTTTTTAATCAACATTCACAAAATAAAGTCAAATAAAGTAACACACTTGCCCAAAATGGTAACGCCTCAAGAACATAAAAGCAACCTGGTTAGGCTCGAGTATATGGGAGACAGCAAAAGATATAATCATAAAATAAGCCAAACAGAACTAGAGCAGCAGGAAGTATGGAGCCAATTCTGTGCCCCTAAAACAAATTCAAGAAGTGAGAGGAAAAACCAGGACCCAATGAACTATTTTAAGAATGTTCAAGGGCACGGGCATGCCTAGCAGTTTTAAACTTTTTTAAAAAACAAAACAAAACAAAAGAATATTATGCCTGCTTCTGAAAGTTACCTCAATAAGAAGCAGTTTTTATGAACAAGCCCAACTTTGGGGCATGTTGAGCAAGTTGCATGATTCATTTTACATGCCAAAATACTGGTGCAAATAGGACAAATACATAATTATAGTTGCAGTTCTATACATACTTACCTAGGGATAAGTCTCATGGAATTTAGTGGGACCTACTTCTGGGTAAGCATGTAGAGAATAGCACAGGAAGTATTTTCATATGTAGTAAAGACAATGTTGAATGAAGTAGTTTGCTATTTCTATTTCCTCTAGTTTATTAGAACTGTAACTAACATACCACTCAAAGTATGAGGCACCTGAGAGTCAAGGTAAGAGTTTTCTTCCCTGGTTTGTGTCATAATAGAACACAAAAAGAAAACAATGAATGGCTTCTAGGCTGAGACTTCAATTTTCACAGACTACTGAACTTGCATGTCTCAAGATCCAATTAGGGAAGAAGTTCTGACTCCTTATACAGTCTCAAATAAATCTAGTCCCTATGTAGCTGTTTAAGAGAAATAGCCCTTATAGTTACAGGAACAATAGCAGCAATAATTCCAACAAACCTGAACAGCTAAAGAGTGCCCAATCAAATCCCCAATGAGATCCAAGGAGAAAACAGTGGTGCTCTCTGGTGGCTTTTTAGCTGTATGACTGGCTTGTTTACTTGTCCTTCCAAATCCCCACATACTGAAAAAACCTGGAAAATAGACAGTTGGTTGAAGTAAATGAGTTTCCTGCAGACTACATCAGGTTTCTACTTCTTCATTCGTTTGCTTCCTGCCAAAATCCAGGCATTCAAATCAAGCGGACGACCAAACTCCATGAACTTATCAAAAGGGCCATGAGATGTTTTGTTACCACAAACTAGTGGCTGTCAAATGATGGCCCTTAAGCTAACCAAGGCATATAAAATGGGATGCTGTCGAACTAAATATATTTGGCAAACATAAATATACTTCTAGCCAGCCAACTCAATGGTCAGTATCTTACAAGCTTCTATATGAGAACAGCTGTGTAGAAATGGCTACATGTACATTCACATTAAAATGTCTCTCTTGCTTTCTGAGCAACTTTCACACAAACAAATTTAGCAGAGTGACTAAATAACATTTTAATTTTGTGCAGCCCTGGCCACTCTACAGCATGTTCCTTCTATCTCAGATATTGTGTAAACAATCCTCATTCTGGATACAAACCTGAAGGAACAGGCTCAGCTGTAAGCTGCTGTTTTTCTCGTAATTCCCATATGCGAACACTGCCATCTTCTGAACAGGAGATTATTTGCCTGTAAAGCAAATGTGACTTACTTATTACTGGAGTGTCATGCAGAACCACAGTAGCAGAATTTCACAAAACAAAGACTCTGTAATTGTGACCTAATGTTTAGAATTAATGTTCCCAGTGGGCCTGCTTTCTGAAGGATACCTTGCTATCAGCCCAGTTTCAACTAACATCGACAACAGAGGTGATTCTGGCAGTCCCTGTCAAAGAAGGCAGGCAGGAGATATTGCCTGAGTGTGGAGTAAATCCATTGCCACAAAGACTGCTCTTGTCCTGGTGCTATTTAATAACTATGTGCTGCTGCTGGGAGAGATCTTTGGTCAGTGGTGGAGTCTGGGCTCTCAAATCTCAGCAGTGCCCTGTGCAACCCTAAAATCCCTCCCACCTCCGCCTCCCAACCTCCATTCTACAGCATTGTTGTGGCACCACCGGCAGCATGGCAGCCAATATTAGCAATAATGTGTTTAATGAACATGAATGGGTTTCTTTTTGTTAATTGTACACCAGAATTTCAGTACTGCAATTTAAAAATAAATAAGTGAGCAATTCAGGATAAATACCAGGATTATCATGCAGCCAGGGAAGCAAAATATAACAGGTCAATGGTTGCTCAAATATTTTATAATGAAAGGTTGGGGGGTTGGGTGAAATGAACAAACATCAAGTGTGGCCCTCTTCATCTTTCTGGTCCTTATATTTCCAGCGTATGAAAAATTTAGTGTAACTTGCACCTGTTTGGAACTTTTGTAATGTGCAGGACAGTGGAGTCATGAGCAGTCTTCTGGAAGGCAATCACACGCTTCATTTGAAGGTTATACACGTATATGCCCTTTCCAACAGCAGCGAACACACACTGGAAAGAAAATTCAATAGAACATCTTAACAAAGCAGACATATTACGTTGTGTAATGGATTTCCAGGAGGACTGTGACACTGTTACCTTTCAATCTAAACCAAATAGCTCAGAAGGCAAGAGGTGCGTAGCTCCTTAAACTGTAATTACCACTATAATTACTAAAATAGTTTTTGCATTATGCCTCAATTCATATAAATAGTACAATCCTATTGCTGTCGGTGGCATCTAATAAACTATAAAGCACAGCCAGCTATTTCCATCCACAACCCTTTTCAAGGCCCGTAGGTTTGTAAAAACCTTGTTCTGCCAGACCTTTGCTGGCCTATGTGTTCAGTTTCTTTCTAGCCCCCTGCTGCTGACTACAATTTAACAGATTTACTACTGACTGGGTGCATTTGGTCAAAGAAATCTCTGCTTAATAAGCTGAGATATGAAGAAGCCACACATGACCACTTTGTTTCTCCCTTTGTGCAAGCAGGAAAACAAACCAGGTAGTCTCATTTAGCCATAGCTTGCCATTACAACTGAACCAGTAGCTATGATTAATGGCTTTCAAGTAAGAAAGGAAATTAAAAGCCAATGTTAAACTATAACTTTGTATTACGACTTGTTTGGCAGCCATTAACCACAGTTTCACCATTTGGAAATTATCAGGAAACTGTGATTAATTTATTATTATTATTATTATTATTATTATTATTATTATTCTGTATTTGTTAGTTGCTTTTCTTATTGCGTTACTCAAAGTGACATATTAAAACCAATAAAAACTTAAAAACATAACCATTCAAATAAAAAGCTAAACGCAGTTAAACAAAAATGGTAGTTAAGTGAGGCTTCCTGGCTTGTTTCCCTGCTCAAACAAGGGAACAGCAAAGTGGCTGCCATGGGTACATTATGCTTGTTCATATCTCAGCTTTTTTAAGATGAGATTTAATCATTTGAACAGGGCCACTGTGTTCCTTTGCGTTTTATGACAGTATAATGTGTATATTTTATGTTATTGCTTTTATGGCAGAACCACAACCTACAAGCATTAAAAAATGCCTAACACAATGTGCTCTAAAGTAAGTTAGTAAACCTGCAACAAAACATTGCTGTATTGTCCCAGCTGCTAACATTGTTAGGGAATCCCACAATCCTAATTAGGCCTGCTGGGCCACTTTGGGCAAACCACGCCCACCCATCACTCAGCTGATGTCATACACTATCAGGTGCAGAGATCTGTTATTTCTAGACTAAGCACTAAGGATTAAGATTGGAGTTAAGGGTGAACACCACAGCACAAAGACCAGATATAGGTCTTTGACAGAATCTCTCACTTCTGATCTTGGCGCTGTGGGGCTAAGAAGAACAACAAGCAAAAATTGACCATGCTCAGAAATGCCATTTGATAAAATTGCATCCAAAAAAGATATCTACTTGATTTCTACTAATCTAATAATTGCTAACTTAATGAAAAGGCACATTATTTTTGTGAAGAATACAGCACGCATTGCAAATCTGGCAGCCATGCTATATAGGTTCCTTGTCCTATTCTATTCAGTGCCCAAACCCCAAAACACACTCCATTTCAAGTCTGAAATGACTGAAATTCTGCAATCATTTAATGGGATTCTCACAGGAGTAGTTTCATTGGATTGAGCCTGTAGGAGTTCACCGAAATTTACAAAGCTAAGACAAGTTCTAAAATTAACCTTTCGCTCAGGACTCTCAATCTGCATTTCTTGTTGGGATGTGAAAATAAATAAAGCATAAGTACATATTAAATCAGCATTTTTTTAACCAGACACAGAAAAACAATTGTAAGTCTCATTTTTTTAATACTGTTTAAAACTTTCACCTCCTCATCAGAAGCTAAATGTTGAATTGAAACTTCATTTTGACTGTGCGATAATTTTATTTCTTGTTGTGGGTCAACGTGAAGAGAAGCATCCCATCTGCGTTCATATGCATGCATGGTCCAGTCCAATGCATCCCAGACTATCAGCTCACCAACATGAGAGCCTGTTGCAAAAGTCAGATCTAGGCACCAAAAATATTAGAGTTTGCATAAATAAACACCTATTTACACAGAGGCTCACAAGCTAATCAGATAACAAGCAACGTCAATGCAAATCGGGCTCTGCCTGGCCCATTTCCAACTGACTCGGGAGAACAAGACTCTGACAGACTTTAGCAACAAAGCCAGCCAAGGTTACTAGACTACCAAAATGTTTACCAGCCTGCTTTCCCACCTACACAAACCTACAATAGACATTAGTGGCTGTAATGCCTGGTCACCTGGAGGTACTGGTAAATTTCACTGGCTACATGGGACAACTATTTGCAAGCCTAAGTAAAATTCTAGCCAGTAGCTGGAGGAGAAAGCCCAACGTGGAAGCACCATTTGTACATATAATAAGAAATGCAATAAAAATTAAAGAGAAAAATACAATCTAAACAAAAATAGTAAAACTACTCTTATCATGTCTAACAAGCAATTGCACAAAATTCAAGCGCAGCAGAAGGCTGCACACTCACTTTTGCACTGCAGAGAGCTGATGGGGGGAGAGGGGGGAAAAGACAACTCTGAGTCCAGAAGTGTTTTTTGTTTTGTTTTTAATCCACCAGCCCTGCACCCCCACCCTGAGAATATCAGAATAATTACAGTTTTGCAGGGACATCTCATATATACCCTGGATAAGTATGGTGAATGTTGTTGATTCCACAGCAATGTTTCACACTGGAGATGAAGCTAAACACAAGACACTGCTTTCACATTTAAATTGACTCTTCTGGATTAAGATTAATAATTGTACTGTAAAGACTTTAACACTAAGAGAGCCAATATGGTGTAGCGGTTAGATTAGAACTGATGAGACCCAGGTTCTAATCCTTACTCAGCCATGCAGCTTACTGAGGGACTTTGAGCCAGTCACCATCTCTCAGCCAAACCCACCTCATGCTTATTTCAAGGATAAAATGGGCAGGGAAGAGCTTTGCACCCTTGTCCAGAAGAAGGATGTGACCAAAATATAACCACACAATTATTTTAAGACCAATAAAAACATTATGCATTTAATTCCAAATAAAAAAGAAGTCACTGTACATGTAAGTTAATTGAAATCAGTTAAGCTTAACTGTATTTTGATTGCTATCTCAATAAACAGACAAGCAACTTCATGTTGATTTAGGTACAGGCAAATCTATTGTGCAGAGATGTTTGAAAAAAGAAAAAGGTTTAACACAAATCAACTCAGCTGCATCTCAAATAATAAAAAACTTCAGATAAACATTTAGTTACATTTGGGAAGCAACATAAGAAACTTTGTAATTTAAAAATGTGTCATGAGTTACTAGCAATTAAATTAGTAACAGTCTTACCACTGACACTGACCAACGATACAATATTGTCCTCATGGTCAAGAAGGCGCTTCACTTCGATGACATCCCATTCAGTTCCATCTCTGGAAGCTTTCAGTCTAAGAATGACTTCAAAGAGAAAGGCAGGCAACATCTTGACATTTATGAGAATACATATAATTAGGACCTGCAACAAAATGTTGCAGTGTAGCCTCACCTAACAGGAATGTTACTTTTCAGAGCTCCAGGCAGGCTGGCACATTTCCTCCAGAATACTCTACTGCCCACACACCTCATTTTCTATTTTTTCCCCCCTAAGGACACTCAACATTTTGTGGCTATTGAGCATGCAGTGGCTATTTATCAAGCTCGGGGGAACCCTAAAGTTGACAGCAGGTTTTTTTTAATTAAACACACAAGTCCTCCCAAAACAGCATAAGAGCACACTCTTTAAAATTTTGGGCTTTAAAATTTAAAAAACAAAAAACTACTGCCAATTTTAGGGTTCCCCTGAGCATGATAATGTTTCTGGGTTCTCTGTGGTCCTGCCAATTTGGCTCCACTTCCGTCAGCACTCACAGCCTCAGTTTTCTTCAGAAAGAATTATTTCGCTACAAGCAGAGGCGACCACAATTCTGATATGGAGATCCTTGTGTGCTGAACAGATAAGCAGCCCTGTCACTTCTGAAAGCACTGGTCACCTGACTAATGGGGCGGGTGGTACACTGCTTGCTCCTGCAAGATTTAAGTCCTTTCAAACACGAAGAGGTTAGATATTTAAGAGACAAGTGTTTGGAAATCTAAGACCAAAGCTGTTGGCATGGTATGTATTTACAAAAACTATCTGTTGGAGACTTTAAGATCTCAATATTTTATTTGGTTTTGTATACTAAGAAAATGAAATAAAGAAATAAATGTTTTTTTAAAACCTACTCTGCCTTCTTGTTGCAGCTCCCTCAAGGACTGCTGCTTTCCATGTGCAATGTACTGCTGTACCAACATACCAAATAAATATTGATTGCCCTCCTTAATTTCAAACATTGCATGAAATCATTAAAATATACAACAGCGTTATATCAAGGGACAGTAATACAAACACAAAGGCTCCAGGATTAAGTGGAATTAGTGCACAGGTGCTTGGATCTTAACCCCTGTAGACACAATGCATGTTCCTCCACATTTTAAAACATACAGAACACACAGCTAATAACATTCAAATATTTATTATACAGTATATAGCAATACTCACTCAGTTCTTTGCCAACTGCTGCCGCCACACAATTTTTAGGCAATTCTATCATAGCACTGATATCTTTATTAAGAAGATGGTGGGGGGAATAGACAGCAAGATATTTTATTACAAGTAAAAAGTGAATGCACACTCAATCTATTATAATTATTTCACAAAATTATAAAACACTATCTGACTTTCTCACAGGAAGGTTACTCAAATCATGAATTTCCATAAAGTTTTACCTAAGAAAAAATGGAGGGAGGGGATAAGCTATACAAATCTCCCTTATATTTTCATAAAAGCCTTTTCCCTCTGTTTTTAGGCAATTCAGCAAGTCTGTCCTCATTGAAAACTACAGAGCAGATTATGGTGTGCAAACTTTTAAAACACCTTTGTACATCTGCAAACCAAAAACATTTTGCAGCACATTCCTACATTATTATAAGCATCACATTTCTTTATTATATTCCAGTTACATTTCTGTATTTTGCTTATAAGGTTGGGTGGAATCTTACAGCATTTATCTAATGCCTACGGTAGATGGCAGTGGAAGAACCTAATTTAATTTCCAAAGGAATATATATTCATTTAGTGATTTATATATACTGACCCAGCTCAGTTAAGTTAAGTTAACATACAGTTACTGAAGTTTGACATATTCTACAATTCATAGGACACATGAGGCTCCAAGTGCTCTTAATTCAAAAATGATTACACTGACATTTTAAAAATAGAGGTCAGCTTCAATATATGTTATCTTTAGAATTAAAGGGACTTTGCCAATTTGATTTTGTGTCATTATATAGATCCATTTTACTTAACTTTAGCTGCTATAATGAGTCATTTACATTTTTACCTGCATCAATAAGATGACTTGTCTTACACAAGAGATCTAATTTTCGGTTCCAAACACACAGATCACTCCCTCCAGACAGCCATACATCCAGCCTTTGAAGAACTGTCAAACACTGTAGAACCAAGTCAAATAATCATATCATGTCTCATAACAAAGCTCTTTAGGAAAAAAATTCAGTAAGATTGCCACCAGCTTTTTCAGTAAGGGTTTGACTATTACAGAATCAACCTGAAATTCTATTTCCCAGCAACATTTCTTGTGCTTATAAACTACAAAGAAAAGTTGATGGACCATGGTGCTTGATACTGCAAGATCATACAAAGGAGGATATGAGGCAGACACAAAACCTGTCATCTTATTACTCAACTTTTGTTCAAGTCTTTTAAAATATTTTTTATGTCAAATACTGTATATACAACAAGCTTTTCCATGAGATGTTTTGTTAAAAAGATACACGTTATATCAAGAGAAGGTCTCTAATGGTGTGAATTCAAAGACCAATGAAATTCTCCAGCTTTTCAGAGGTATAAAATTAACTTTTCATGATTCGCAGAAGTAGCTAGCCATAAAGGCCATGATACTTGAACATAGCTCTGTGACATGAAGACAAGAAGAGGGCAGATGGAACAACAAAAAATTCCCTACGTTTTCCACTGATGGAAGCTTTACTGTCAGCTGAGCTACATCACTGGATACAACTCATTTTATATTAGTTTTTTCTTGTAAGCTATTTGGAGTTTATTTTACTAAGTCAAGCAGGGTGTAGGCTGGGTGATGTATTGATACATCATCCGAAATCTGTTAAGTCCACATTGTGGGTAATGGTTTCATAATATTTGACATGGGAAATTACAGTGGTACCTCTGCTTACGAACTTAATTTGTTTCCGTTCTTAACCTGAAACTGTTCTTAACCTGAGGTACCACTTTAGCTAATGGGGCCTCCTACTGCTGCTGTGCCACCAGTGCGCGATTTCTGTTCTCATCCTGGGACAAAGTTCTTAACCTGAGGTACTACTTCCGAGTTAGTGGAGTCTGTAACCCGAAGTGTTTGTAACCCAAGGTGTTTGTAACCAAAGGTACCACTGTACAATGTGTGTACTATGTAAAAGAATTGTAATGTGGGAAAAACTGTGAATCCAGTCATCCCTTGTCTCATAATTCCTGCCACCCCTGTTGCTCTGTACTATAAAATAACAGTTGTAACACCATATGTTAAAGGTAAGTAAAGTGTATCAGTTTTAGAAGCATAAGTAGTAGCAGTTGCCATAGTTCCATCCTTATTTCAGACATCATGATATAGATATATTGCAATGTTAAGCTGGTAATATATCACAATGTTGAAAACCCGACATTGCTCAGCCCTAGCAGGGTGCATGCTTTTAAATAAATAAAAATACCTTAGATTTGCAAATCACATGAATTGCCCCTTAACTGCCACAATCAGTACACACAAATCAAAGCCAGTTTCATTTTTCTTACCTTTACTGTGGAATGAAAGCAGGATACTTTATGAACTTGCCTACCATTGTCACAATCCCAAACCTGGTTTCATTCATTAAGGATCTCAAGACTACAACAAGTTTAAGGCATGTATCCATATTCAAAGGCAGAACTATAGAAATGGAGATGCACAAGCACAAGTGTATTATTATTATTATTATTATTATTAGTAGTAGTAGTAGTAGTAGTAGTAATAGTAATAGTAATATACCGACCTATGCCCAGAAGTCTCAGGGTGGATCTACATAAAAACCACAATACAAATATTCAAAATAAAAACAACAACCCAATAATGACCCCCCAAAAGAGCCACATTTTTAAAAGGGCACAGGATGTCAATCAGATCAACCAAAGTCCTGGTTAAAAAGGAATGTTTTTGCCTAGAGCATTCCACAGACAGGGAGCCACTGCAGAGAAGGCTCGTTCTCCTGTTGCCACCCTCCGGACCGCTTGAGGAGGCGACACATGAAGAAGGGCCTCAGAAGAGTCAGGGTCCAGGTAGGTTCATATGGAAAGAGGTGGTTCTTGAGGTATTGTGGTCCTGAGTCACTTAAGGCTTTATAGGTCAAAACCAGCACTTTGAACTGGGCCTGGAAACTAATTGGTAGCCATTGTAGTAGGACTAGGATCAGTGTAATATGCTCAAACAGTCTTGCTCCGGTGAGCAACCTGGCCGCTGAATTCTGCACTAGCTGAAGTTTCCGGACCATTTTCAGAGGCAGCCCTACATATAATGCATTGGAAGGAATCTAACCTTGAGGTTACCAGAGCATAGACAACAGTAGTTAGGCTATCCCTGTCCAGATAGGGATGTAGCATAGGGTGCCACTGAAATTTGAGGTCCAAGGTCCACCACTGTCACCCGCCACACAAATGTTGGAGGGAAAGCAGTACCAGCAGCACATCTCCCTCCCACAAAGAGTTGGGGTCTGGGTCAGATTAAAGGATACAATAACAGTTCTATCAGCACCTGCTGTCAAGATCAAGTGACATTTTTCTTCACAAGTATCTGATAGAGGAAAAGATGCAAGAGCAGTAATCTTTTGTGTATGTGCATGTAGCTCAAATAGCTTTTCTCCAGTCTGGAAAACAAAAAAGACATCTTAATGATCTGAATGAAATAAAATGTTATAGACCAATGCACATAACAGCATAATCCACTGGGATGTGATTTAATGGAGCAATGTGTAACTGGAAATACTGCTTTTACTGGTTTTATGTTGTATTTTCTTCATTTTCGTACCACTTACTGTTTTTATGTTGCAGGCTACTTAGAGATTTTTAAAGTATTACATGGCTTATAAACATTTTAAATAAATAAATTAAATAACAATTTCAAGAAGGTAACAGTCCTAACTGACACTAAAACTTCTGCATTGAAACAAGGTCAAGAATTTGGCATGGAATTATGGACTGAAGCATGTACTAGGGCTGGGCGATAACTGGTTTTCAATGTCACAATAGATCACCAGCTAAACATTGTGATATATCGATCTATCACAATATCTGAAATAAGGAAGAAACTATGCAGAGGCGAACAGAACAATGTCCTGGCAACTGCTACTACTTATGGGTCTAAAACTGATAAATGATGATATTATCAATCACTTTATGGTCACTTTCAGCAGTAGGCAAGCCAAAATGAATCCAAATGAGACTTTGGTTCGGGGCTTGGCTACCAAATGGTGGTATTCATGACAATCCAAAGTACAGTGATGAGTCATAGTGAATACAAATAATTTGGGACTGTCAAGACTGCCAGCAGGCCTGCTAGGTGGCAGAAGCAGCATCAGCCTGCGAGGCCTTGTCGCGGTGGTGGCAGTAGCAGTGGCAGCAGGAGACGGTAGCAGAAGAATAGGTGGCCTTCAAGGTCTTGCTGAGGCAGACTGCCACTGCCTCCCACTACCACCAGGAGACTTGCAGGCAGCTGCCACTTCTTTCTACCACGGCAAGGTTTTGCAAGCCCCACTGCTTGTGCCGCCACATGGTCTCGCAGGCTGCCTCTACTATTGCCACCATCTTCTGTTGCCGCTGCAAGGCCTCAAAGGCCGCCACCACCGCTGCTGCCTCCCATCACTGCCACTGAGTCCTCGCAGGTCGCTGCTGCTACTGCCATCGCTATCACCACCACAAGGCCTCGCAGGCCGCCACTGTTTGTGCCGCTGCCATTGCACACATTGTGATTCGCCATTTATTGCTAGCTCAAATACTAAGAATCAATTATCATGATGTGAACTTCAAACCAGTTTTGGATTATATATCGCTATATCGCCCAGCCCTAGCATGTACACGATTCAAAATCTCAATTTTTATAAAATTCAGCATCCTTCTAGGCATTTTCTGTGTTAGTGAACAGTCCAGTATTAAGGAAACATATCACAAGTACTAAAAGCTTTAAAACATTTCTCTCTCTTACACACACATTTACTTTATCCTTTATCTTTCAGATAGTTATAGAGCAACCTAGATAACTGCTAAGTCAGGAAATAAATACTTAGCACATAATATATGCAATTCTATGTCAGGATAATGTCACAAAACATGCAATTATACTATTATTGCAGGGACATTACCTTAGTTTCACAGGAAGATGTCAAAATATAAACTGAAAATTTGAAAGTCAATTTTGTCTCCAACTTTTCTAACGAGAATTAGATAAAAAACTCAGTAGGGTCATTCAAGATTATTTACAAAATGGAGTTTTTAAGTTTGAACAACTGCTTCTGTGGCCTTTTTTATTATCCAATTATCTTTAATAACTAACTTTATATTTAGATAGCTCATGTGTAATGGAATAGCTCCAATTTAAACTTCACCTAATTTTCATCTGTATGCAATGCATTTCTGAACATAAACAAACCTGAGCATTCCACAAACATACAATCCCATCATCACCAGCAGATGCAAACCTGGGAAACAACAAATCAAAAATTAGATACATATATATAAAGGAAATGCTACATTTATATAGAAACAAAAAGAATAGAAAATGTTACCACTAACCATTCTTTAAATTATCTCACAGATAAGCACAGGGCAAAAACACATGAAAATATGATTTTAGTGGAAGCTATTCCTAAAAATGTCTAAATCTTCAAAATTAAACACAGTTTTCAATTATGCAGTGAAGGCGGTGAATGTCCTGTGTGAGGTCCTGTGGAGGCAGTTGGAGGATGGATGGCGGCTAATGGATTGAGGTTGAATCCTGAGACAGAAGTACTGTTTTGGGGGGACAGGAGGTAGGCAAGTGTGGAGGACTCCCTGGTCCTGAATGGGGTAACTGTGCCCCTGAAGGACCAGGTGCGCTGCCTAGGAGTAATTTTGGACTCACAGCTGTCCATGGAGGTGCAGGTCAATTCTGTGTCCAGGGCAGCTGTTTACCAGCTGCATCTGGTACGCAGGCTGAGACCCTAACTGCCAGAGTGGTGCATGCTCTAGTTATCTCCCGCTTGGATTACTGCAATGCGCTCTATGTGGGGCTACCTTTGAAGGTGACCTGGAAACTACAACTAATCCAGAATGCGGCAGCTAGACTGGTGACTGGGAGCAGCCGCCGAGACCACATAACACCGGTCTTGAAAGATCTACATTGGCTCCCATTACGTTTCCAAGCACAATTCAAAGTGTTGGTGCTGACCTTTAAAGCTCTAAATGGCCTCGGTCCAGTATACCTGAAGGAGCATCTCCACCCCCATCCTAGAAAAGCCAGCAGAAGCCGCGCAGCCCCTTTAAAGAGCGCACAGCTTTTGCCTGCTTTTGCGGGAGGTGGGGGAATTCCCCCATCTCCCGCAAAAGCCCACAGGAGCGAGAAGGGACGGACTCCGCCAGTCAGTCCCTTCTCCCTCCTTGGGGAAAAGCCTGCTTTCCCCCACCGCCAGCCTCAAAGCCGGGTTGGAGAGTAGCGAAAAGGTGTCGCGCACCTTCCCGCTGCCCCCCATCCTCTGGGGCTGGTGTTGGGGGAAGCGCTGCTTTCCACCACTGCCAGCCTCAAAGAGCAGACTCTCCTGGCTTCAGTGGAAGCAACGCGAAGCCTCTGGAGCGCAGGCTTCGGAAGCTTCGCGTTGATCTCGCTGAAGCCAAGGTGCCTGCATTCGCCCCATAAGACGCACACACATTTCCCCTTCATTTTTGGAGGGGAAATAGTGCGTCTTATAGGGCAAAAAATATGGTAATAAGTTATTGTTGTTGTTTTTGTTATTTTTTATTATTATTATTATTATTATTATTATTATTATTATTATTATTATTATTAATATCTCAATTCAAAAATGAACCACAGTCTTTAAAATAGTCTGAAATATGAAGCCCAGGATTTCACATGGAGGGCTCATAGCTGAACTACCAATCCAACAAATGGATTCTTTTCACCAAGCTGGTGTTTCATGGGTCACCTGATTCTTTTCCAGTCATGATCACCATCCTCTATAACCTTGTCTGCTTCCTGGAGGAGCAAGAAATGGTCAAACGAGCAACAGAAAAAGCTATTCTTAAAGTGTGTTATGAATTCAGTCTAGTTTAATGTGTCAAATGCTAGAGTATTACTTGCAATTTTATCTCATTCCATTTTTTGGAAGACTCTTGCTGAGGCTTAGCCTTCTTTAGTGATCTTGCAATCAATATGACCCTCTCTTCATGTTCAAAAACACAAAAGAAAAGAAGTGAAAAGCAGCTGTCGGTTAGGTTGATACAGGATTTATTTAGTATCTTCAGAAACCAATCTGAGAAAATTTTCCACTCACTGGTTTTAGCTGAGCCACCGAGAAAACAAGAAAATCCTTCTGCAAAATTCTCAATAAGATGATATTATCTAAAGAGCTGAAGCGTGAAACCTGGCTTACAACAGTCGACAAAAATGCAATGAAAAAACTATGAAAACTAAATAAAACCATTTCAGAAACCAAGTAACAATGCTAATGCTATTGGAAAGAATCAAACAAGGTGGTGGTGCCTGGTTAAAACAATGCTCTTAATGACTATATGCACGCAAAAGATTTAAAAAGTTGGAATACCTACCAAATTAAACTAGTCAAAGAATAAGAATTATTTTACTGCTTATATTAGATAAATGCATTATTTTTTTCTCGGTACATATACAACATTTTGGTAATCTGACTATAAAACACCCAGTATTTTGAACCAGCTTTGCATTTTCCCCATATTTTTAGATATATTTCAAGCTGCTTGGTGACAACGGGAAGTCAGCTTAGAAGCCATGAAGTGCAAGGAGAAGGAAGTGGGAAAGAGAGAGAAAAGGAAGTACACAAGCCTAAGGCTCAGCTCTTCTCATGTTTGCTTGTGCGTGTAGCTTTATATCTGAATGCGAAGATGTAACTACTTAGTAGCCATTTTGGCATACAAGCGGTATATTAATAAACAAATATAATAATGAAGATAGTTTTCTCAGTGTAAAACTTTATATTAAAGGGAATGCACTAAAAGGCACCAAACTCCAACAATATTTATGGCGGTTATGGGATAATTTTTTCTGACATTACTGTGTCACATGAAGTATAAAGAAGTTGCAACCAAAGGTAGGAAAATCACTGATGAGTGCCTAAAAACTGGCTCAGTAGTGCACTGAGAGAAAATATGTAATGTAATTTCTGTAATAAATGGCTCACTCACGCATTAAGCTTTAGTATGTAAACTGCCAATACTTTGGCAAAAAATACTATTTAAGTCAAAATCAGTGGGGGGCATATTTTAATTAGATTTCACCTAAACGTTTTGCAAAGATTCCCCTTCCCAATGTACACCCTAGATCTAAGCTACCTGTCACATATTCTTCAGTTCTGAGGAAAAGAAACAGAAGATTCGATTTTTAAGACTTTCAGCGAAATCATCCCTATGGTGCAAAAGGAGGTTATGAAAGTAATGTATTACCTGTAATCATCTATTGGCACTAGAAACCGCACTATATCATGATGACCTTTCAGCACAAGCAGCTCAGTGTAGGGATTTTGTGTTTGTTCTTCGCCAATGGTCTGTACAGATTTCTAGAAATCCACAAAGTCAGAAAAATAAAACTGTAAATCAACAAATTTGTTATCTTAATCTCTCTAGCTCATCAACAGATGTTTCTAATTACTTGTTTTCTTTTTTGCAATATGATTTATTCCTCAATAATCCTCCACAGTGTATAGCTTTAAAATTCTAACTATGGTGCTAACTATAAAGCAGCTATCCCTCCAGCATTTTATCCTGGAGGAAGGAACCAATATGCCATGTGTTACTGCTGGATGAGGTAAGGGGTCTTATACTGTACCAAATATGATTAAAAAGGGGAACTGGTAGCGGGGACTCAGCAAACTTTATAGTTCTGTTCACTTACCATACAAAGCAGCTGAATGCAGGCACATGAAACTTGTTCAATTTTCATATTATCTGTCAGGGAACTGACATCTAAAGCGCCGGAGGCGCAAAGGCTCACTGAGGGTGAGAGAGCAGTAGCAGCGGAAGAGGGAACCAGTAGAGGGCGAGCAAGAACTCCAAGGGAAAGTGAGTCGGAGGGATGGCTCAGAGACGCTTCAAGCGAAACCAGTGGGGAGGTCTCAGGACCTCCTATAGGGACACCCACACCTCGCCGGAAACTGTCACGCCGAGAGGCCAGACGACGTGTTTCCGTTAAGGAGCTTTTATGTTGGAAACGTTTCCGAAAGCAGCCACTTTCGGATTCTACTAGTGATTGACGCAGCCATGCTGGAGGGGCTCCGTCACAGGCAGAGGTTTGAAAGCCTGATCAAACTCTGAGGGACTTGCATTTTACGCACAAGCAGCTCATCGTCCCATCACAGCAATCCGAAAGTCACCGAAAGCCAGCTTGTGCAGGGAGAAGCATCATGAGCAATCCAGCCGGAACCGGGGAAGCAGGAGCAGCTGGAGGAGGTCCAAGCCTGGAAGAAAGGTACAGGGCGTTGGAGATCCAGTTGGTGCTGCAAACGGCGAGGCTTGAGGAGAGGAGGGCTCAGGATGCAGAAAAGGGAAAGGAGAAAACCACCCCGCTCGCCAGAAAGGTGCCAGGATTGGTGCAGAAATTCGGGGGGGATCCCAGGAACTATCATGCCTTTAGAACAGAGATGCAATACGCTCTAAACTTGCAGTTTGATGACTTCCCCGATGAGGAATCGCGAGTGGCGTATGTGATTGGCCATCTCGAATCCGGGGCGAAAGATTGGGTTAGACCCCTGATGGCAGCGAATAATGAGATCTTAAAGGACACGAGGAAGTTTTTTCGTGCCATGGACCTGATGTTTTCCAGCGATATTGAGCAGGGGGTGGTGCGAAGGCAGTTAATGGCTTGCCAGCAAGGAAGCAGATCTGTCCGTGAGTACTGGACTGAATTTACCATGTTGATTCACAAATTGGGGTGGGACCTATCGGCGGAGCCCATCCAAATGCTTTTCGAAGAGGGGCTTTCTTCAACCGTCAAAGATGAGCTTTCCCGGGGCCCCAGGGCGGAGTCTATGGACCAGTTAACCAAATCTGCGCTGGCCATAGGAGCGCGCCAGGAGGCGAGGGCTATGGAAAAGCGGGAAGGGAAGGGAGACCGTTGGAGGGAGTTCCGCATTCCAGACATTCCAGAGCCACCTTTCCCGCCGGCAGAGCCGATGGAAGTTGGAACAGCGCGGGCGCGGGCAGTTTCAAATCCCAGTGAAGGGCGCAAAAAGGAGGGAAAGAGCGCCAAGAGATGTTATCTCTGCCAACAGCCAGGGCACTTTGCCAGAGTTTGCCCACAAAGAAAGGAATGGCAAGGGATGGCAGGAGCTGTTGGGGGAAAGGAAGAGGAAGGCAAGGAGCAAGTAAAAGCCAACGCCTGGCTGCCACCGTTGGGGCACAGCAGCCAGGCCAAAGAGCAATGAAAGTGCCCATGCCAGAACCCCCCAGACCCGCTTTAGTGATAGAGGTGTTACTAGAACTGCCAAACGGACACCCACTAAAGGTCAAGGCGCTTTTGGATTCAGGCAGCTCCTGTAATTTCATGAGTAAGGAGTTTGCAGCTGAGCACCAGATACAGACTATCCCTTTAAGTAACCCCTTGCAGGTGACTACGATTGACGGCAGAGAGCTGTTGGGGGGAGAAGTTAGCCAACAGACTGTCCCGATGATAATGAGAGTGGCAAGGTACACCGAACAGATAGCGTTTAATGTGGCCATCCTGGGAGGAGCGCCCATCATTTTGGGGATGAGCTGGCTGGCGCTACACGATCCGCTAGTGGGCTGGCATCAGAGGGTGGTCTCCTTTGGGTCAGCGCATTGCCTAGAACACTGCAAGGAGGGGAAGGTTTCGGGAGGAGACAGAGTCACCCTAGCGGGGATGGAAGTGATGGACAAAGGGAAGGTGCCCCCGCAATACGCAGATCTGAGCAACGTATTCAGCGAAAGGGAAGCAGACAAACTGCCACCGCATAGACCCTTTGACTGTCAAATCAACCTACTCCCAGGGGCCCAACTCCCAGTTGGCAAGCTGTACGCCATGTCAGACAGGGAGATGCAGGAGCTGAGGGAGTTCATTGACAAAAACTTGAAGCGAGGTTTCATCAGAGAGTCCCGAGCGGTGGGGGGCAGCCCAGTGTTCTTTGTGGACAAAAAGAACACAGACAAACCGAGACTGGTGTGTGACTTCAGGGCCCTCAATGCAGTGTCGGAGCCCCTGGCTTTCCCTATGCCCCGAATTGATGACATTTTGACCAGAGTAAGGAAGGGAAAGATTTTTACAAAACTGGACCTGCGGGGGGCGTACAATCTGATACGCATAAGGAAGGGAGATGAATGGAAGACCACCATGTTTACCCCGTTGGGAGCCTTTGAATACCTCGTTATGCCCTTCGGTCTACAAGGGGGCTCCGCGTGTTTTCAAGCTTTTATAAACCACGTTCTGGGACCTTTGCTCTACAAGAATTGTGTGGCCTTTTTAGACGACGTGTTGGTGTATTCGGAAAATGAGGAACAGCATGTGAGGGACGTTCGAGAAGTGTTGGGCAGGCTGCAAGCCAACCAGCTGTGGGTGAAACTGGAGAAGTGCCAGTTTCATACCAAGGAGGTGGAATTCCTGGGGTACCGCTTGTCAGACAAGGGATTGGCCATGGATCCAGGCAAGGTCCAAGCGGTACTGGAATGGAAGACACCGAAGACCAAGAAGGACGTGCAAAGATTCTTGGGATTTGGGAACTTTTATCGGAAGTTCATCAAGAACTTTGCCCACTTGACGGCGCCCATCACCGACTGTCTCAGCAGCAAGAAGAAATTTGTTTGGACGGCAGAGGCGGATCGAGCCTTTGAAGAACTGAAAAGGGCTTTCGCCTCGGAAGAACAACTTCTGCATGTGGATTTACGAAAACCCATGAGAGTGGAAACAGATGCATCCGACCGGGCGGTAGGGGCGGTCCTTCTTCAACCGGGGAGGAGTGCGTCGGAGTGGAGACCGTGTGCCTTCTTCTCGCGGAAGCTGAATAAGTCCGAGAGGAATTACACGGTGTATGACAGGGAACTACTTGCCATTCACGAAGCATTCCGGAGGTGGAGACATTTATTAATTGGGGCACAACACAAGGTGCAAGTGTGCACCGACCACAAAAATTTAGAGTATTGGAGAACAGCTCGAGTGCTCAACCAACGACAAGTGAGATGGGCACAGGAATTCTCCAAATTTAACTTTGAGATTTGTTATGTGCCAGGCCCAGAAAACGTCAGGGCGGACGCGCTCTCACGCAAACCAGAATATTGGGAAGGGGAGGGGGTGATCGAAGAGAGACATGTCATCCCGGAGGACCGCTGGGTGTGTGGGGCGGCGATGGTGGGGCAACGAGAACTGGTGGAGGAAACGGAAAATGATGAATATGCCCAGGATAAGCTCAGAGGTCTCAGGGGGGAGGGCGAGAGCCCCGGAGGTTTTGAGGAAAGAAATGGGGCATTGTATTACAAAGGGGCACTGTATATACCCGAAGGTGAATTGAGGGGGAGAGTACTCAAGCAGTTGCATGATAGCCCCACGGCGGGACATTTTGGGCAACACAAGACCATGTGGTTGGTTACCAGGGAATTTTGGTGGCCTAAGGTGAGGGAAGATGTAAGGGAGTATGTAAGAGGGTGTGACCAATGTCAGCGAGCCAAAGGGGAAAGAAGGGCGCCGGCAGGGTTATTAGAACCTTTACCCACACCAGAACGGCCTTGGGAAGCGATATCAATAGATTTTATGACGGATCTGCCAAGGTCCAAGGGGAAAACAGCCATCATGGTAGTAGTAGACCTGTTAACTAAGATGTGCCACTGTGTAGCATGCTCACATGCAGTCACAGCGGAAGAAACGGCGAAGTTGTTTGTGGAACATATCTTTAGGTTGCACGGGGCTCCCTCGAGGGTGATCTCAGATCGAGGCAAACAATTTACTTCCAGGTTCTGGAGGAAGCTCATGAGCTTGTTACACGTGGAAGTCAATTTTTCAACTGCCCGGCACCCTGAAACCAACGGGCAGGCGGAAAGGGCAAATGGCATTCTTCAACAATATCTTAGGTGTTATGTCAATGACAGAGAGAACGATTGGGTCGAAAAGTTGGCGTTGGCAGAATTTGCCTACAATAATGCGGAGAATGTGTCCACAGGGATGAGTCCCTTTTTGGCTAATTACGGGTGTCACCCCAGGGCATTTCCAGGGGAAGGAGGGGAGAGATGGAGCGTCCCAGCGGCTGAACATTTTGTAGAAGAGATGGAAGCCATCCATCAGCAGCTCCAGCTCAACTTAGAAAGGGCTAAGGCACAATATAAGAAGCAGGCAGACAAGAACAGAAGGGAAGGTGAAACCATAAGGGTGGGGAATCAAGTGTGGTTGTCAACCCAAGGGTTGCCGTTCAAAGGGGGTTGTAAGAAACTGAGGCCCAGAAGATTGGGACCCTTTGAGGTGATTCAGCAGGTCAACCCGGTAGCTTTCAAACTCCGATTACCCAATCACATGAAATTGCACCCAGTGTTCCACAGGTCGTTACTGTCACCATACAGGGGAGGAGGTGAAGGGGAGCACGTCAGGGGACCAGCCTTGGAAGAGAGGGAACGCCGCAACCATGTAGTGGAAATCCTCGATTCCAGGTGGAAGGGAAATCAGGTGGAGTATTTAGTGGCGTGGGAAGGGGAACCGGAGTCAGAAAACACCTGGGTAAGTGCGCAGGAAGTCAATGACGAGGTTTTAACAGAAACGTTCCATCAAAGGTTCCCGAGGAAACCTCAGCCGATAGCAAGGTTTAGGAGGGAGTATTTCGGCACCACCGATGAGGAAGAGGAAATGGAAGGGTTCGCGGAGTCGGAGTTGGAAGAGGGAGTGGACTCTGATGACGAAGAGTACCTAGAGAGTAGGAACAGCAACAAGTGGAAGGAAGTGTTCGCGACGTCGGAAGATGAGGGAGGTTCTTTCAAGGGTTTTACCTCCTCACCGCCAGTAGGAGAGGAGACGGGAGGGGGTGAAGGGGGCCCTGGAGGGGAGGTGGATGTCAGGGAACTGACATCTAAAGCGCCGGAGGCGCAAAGGCTCACTGAGGGTGAGAGAGCAGTAGCAGCGGAAGAGGGAACCAGTAGAGGGCGAGCAAGAACTCCAAGGGAAAGTGAGTCGGAGGGATGGCTCAGAGACGCTTCAAGCGAAACCAGTGGGGAGGTCTCAGGACCTCCTATAGGGACACCCACACCTCGACGGAAACTGTCACGCCGAGAGGCCAGACGACGTGTTTCCGTTAAGGAGCTTTTATGTTGGAAACGTTTCCGAAAGCAGCCACTTTCGGATTCTACTAGTGATTGACGCAGCCATGCTGGAGGGGCTCCGTCACAGGCAGAGGTTTGAAAGCCTGATCAAACTCTGAGGGACTTGCATTTTACGCACAAGCAGCTCATCGTCCCATCACATTATCTGATCACCCAAACACGGCCACTGAACTGGTTTTCACATACTGCTAGCCAAACCATAGCTTAGCATGAATGCATGAGCATGACGGTTCTCAGAGAGATTACAACTGTTGTGATAAACCACAAGCCTGGATTCAGACAACACACTAAACCAAACCATGTATTTGCTCACAGCAGTGTTGCAGCAGCAGCAGACCTGGAGGAGCAAAACAGTCAGTCTCCTCTCCATGAATACATCTGTTCACACTAAGTTTGGCTTAGATTTACATGCAAACCAGCTCAATATCTTAATACCAATCCAAATGCAGCCAGTATCTTGATACGGTGGTTTGACATTATGATCACAAGCAGCATCAGACTTCCACTGACACTTTACCCTTTCTCTGTAAAAAATCAGTTGTCATTTTGGCCAAACCCAGAAAGCTGTTACTCAAACATGGCTTTGAGATCCATGTTTGCCAGGTTTAGACATAACTGCAAACTATGGTTTGCTGCAAACTGAAATCAAGAGTTTCTGATCTCCCCTCACACGTTATGCTCATGATGCCAAGTCATGGTTTGCCATTACATATGCATGCAATAATTATAAATATAATGATTCCATGGAGGTTTTAAGCAGAGGTTGGATGGCCATCTGTCATGGACGCCTTAAGTGAGATTCATACATTGCAGGGGGTTGGACTAGATGACCCTTGGGGGCATCCAACTCTACAATTCTACAATTCTACGAAATATTGTCATTATATGTATACCCACATTTGGAATGCAGTTCCAGTTGCTCAGTCTCAGAAAGGTTATCACATTTAGGTACGGTAAATTACAGAACATGGTAACTAAAATGATCAAGGGGTGAGAAGCATCTTCTTAAGGAAGAAAAGTTTAACAAATCAGTGGTTTTTAGTTGGGGAAGGACAAAGAAAAAACATAACATAATTTCTTCCGAAATACATTAAGATTTATTAGAAATGGTATCAATATATAAATGTCTTTATTTTCTGTATCTTTTCCAATAGAGCTCAGGCCATCAATTAATTTGATTAGTGATAGGTTATAAACAAAACCAAGTGCCCCCACCGGAACACATACTTAACTCAGTCTTGTATTTAAGCACCAGCAATAATAAGCATACTTATTGCTGCCCAGTGATAAGCATTAAGGCACTGTATGCGGATGAGTACCTAGAATTCTGTGCAGTAAGAAAGGAATGAAGTGCTCCATCCCTCCTCTGTGATCAGTATAGAAACCAAATGGGCTGCCAGCAAAATCCCTCCTCTGCTAGTCCTCAGCAGACTAATACATTGGGGTGGGGTGGAGGCAGCTAGTAAATACTTTGATTTTACAAGGCTGACTTGAGTAAAGGAACATTACCTCAGAATGTTGTGATGCAAATTAGCACAGATGGATTCTTTTAAGAAGCAGGCTTCGCTTCATGGAGAATTACAGTACTCTACAAATGACTTATCTATCGTAGCTAAAAGGAAAATTCCACGTCTAGAGAAAGTATGCCTAATTACCAGAGAGCAAACACTAAATGACTACATTTACCATGTGCTACTTGTGAACATCACAGGCATCTCTGACTGGCCACTGTGGGAGGCAATACTGGAAGCAATTCTTTTATAATAGCTTAAATTCTGATATACTGTTGGTAATCTGAACCCACCAAGACTGGTCTTGATCTATGCACACTAATAATATAGGCATCACCAAATTAATTATTATCATCACTGCAAAAAGACTATCGGAGGAAAACAACAAGCAGTATTATCAAGCGTTCGTGTTTTGAACGCGTCATTTGAGGAAGCGGCCCTTTCTCCACCCAGCAATACATTGAGCAAGAGCTGCTTGCTGCCTTCGCAGGGCTCCGAAATGAGACTCGAGAGTCCCTCACAAGCGCCCACACCAACCGCCTCTTTTACCTCGGCCAATCCCTGCGGCTCGCGTCCCCCTCCTATGAGCCAGCGCAGCATCGCGAGAGGTGGGGTCCGGGCGGCCCTCGCGGACGCGCCCTCGCCTCGGGTTGAAGCCGCAGCCCTCGCCCCGCGCGCGGCTCCAGTCAGTCAGCTGACGCTCTTGCTGTGAGGACTCGTCCCTCGCTTCCGTCCGCCCTGCGCCGCACGACGTAGCCGCCGTTGGACTGCGCGCGCCGCCGGCCGAATAGGACGCGGGGCTGTTTTCCTTCAAAAAGGGACTCGCTAGCGCGTGCTTAATCTGAGGCAAAGCGTCGGCGACTTAATCGATCCCCGAATCTTCAGTGAACAACACAAAACGAAGCAGGGACGCGTCTTCCGACGCTTTCAGCCTTTAGGATTGACCGCCGCACGCTCGCGAGCTAGGCGAAGGCGTGCGAGTACCGAATCATCGATCCCCTCCCTGTGACGCGCATGCTTTTAAACACGCCCACGAAGATCTCCTATTCTGTATGTGTAAATGTACGAGAGGCTTAAGGCGCTGGTGTTCCAGTTTAGGGTTACCACTTTTTATATGGACAGAGTAATAACAGGTATAATAACAAGATCATCATCATCATCACCACCAGGAGCAGTTTTCCTCCCCAATGTATCTCCGTGCCAGGAGAAGCTCGTGTTGGTTTTCTGCTTGACATACAGCTGTTAAAGTCTGTAAAAAAACCCGTTTAAAAGGTGGGAGTCCCGGGTTCAGTGCCATACAGCTGTAATAAATTTCGATTTATTTGTGTATACTGTATATTTATAGCAGAATGGTTTATGCCCTCACGTGGAGCAGTCCTCGCCAGAGTGGTGGGTTCTTTTGCGGGAGTCTTCTGCAAGATGTCATTGATGGAATAATAATGCATGAGCAGGGAGGTTATATATTGGACTGTCCACACCTCATTCTGCTTTATTAGTTCTGTGATGCTCCCCCAGAGTTTGCTGTCTCGAGGGGCACACCTGAGCTATAGCACAACAAAAGTGGGACAGAAAACCCAACCGACCAGTGCAGAACATGGGTGGTATGAAGATTTACCAGATTTATGGACTGTGCATCTACTGAAAACTGAAAGAAAGTGCAAACAGACTTCTCCATAACAACCTTTGTATGAGATTCAAGTAGGTAGCCGTGTTGGTCTGCTGAAGTCAAAATAAATTAAAACAATTCTTTAAAAGGATAGTTAAAAAGACTCTTCTTAAAAACCTAAAAACTCCCTTAAAAGAATCAAGTCTTCAAAAAAATTATATGATCTAAGAAAGTCTTTAAAAGAATCCTTCCAAAAGAATTTAAAAATTAAAATGTAGCACCTTAGAGACCAACTGAGTAGTTTTAGGTATAAGCTTCCGTGTGCCTGCACACTTCTTCAGATACCTTTGTATGGAGAGCCATAAACAATGGATACTACATGGTATTATCATCTCAGGAGGATAAAAAATAATCAGGAAGGGTGTCACAGTTTGCTCTTTGAGACTACTTTTGTACAGACTTGGCTGTTACAGATTTTGGTCTGAAACTGGGACTAAATCCCTGCTTGATCATTTTTGCTCAATTCCACCATGGATAATTTTAATGGTCTTTAAAAAACACCATGAAAAACAGATTTGGGGAAAACCCTATATCCCAACACCTGGAGTGCTATATGGGACAAAAGCCCCTTCTACTCTGTGTCAGCCAATGAAGAGGTAAATTCTCTTGAAACCGTTCACTGCTGGTATCTCAGGTCAGTGCACATGGGGTGTGGGAAATGGCCAGGCTCAGTATAAGGCAGTTTCCTATTTTCCTATGTGATCTAGGGTGGGCAGACTTGCAAGAGCTGCTTGGTTGGGTTATTAGAATTTCCACCAACCAGAGCCTGGTGTAAAACAAGTACTGATGTTTTTGGCATCTGTCCATCTTGGGAGACAATGGAAGAGTGTGCCTTTGGGGTGATGTCAAACCCTTGAAGAGCAATTGGTCCTGCTGTAACTGTAGAGACTGATACAGGAGAGATATGTTTTGTTGCAGGTGGGGCAGATGAAGGCGTCCAGATGTGCTGATGCAGGTGTACCATGGCATTTCTTCTTTTTGTGCTACTCCCAGCAGTCATTTCTCCTCTGGGCACTGCTGTGCATAAATGACTTGATTGTCTCCATCCACTACAGTTGTCTGCAAGGGATTCTCCCACAGCAGGGTTAATATTGTCAGCCTTCATGTCACATTTGAATACATCTTTGAAATGTGGAGATGGTCTGCCAATGGGCTTGGTGCCTGAAGCCAGCACCCTGTACAGCATGTCCCTGGGGATCCTGCCATCTTCCACTCTGTGAACATGACCAAGCCAATGTAGACGTTGCTGAGACAGGAGTGCAAGCATGCTGGGAATGTGGGCTTAGGAGAGCACATCTTTCTTTGAGACTTAGAATTAAATAATTCTGAGTTCAGTAGTTTGTTTAAAAGCTCATGGTCATTTCACACATAAAATCCCATTCCTGGCTCCCCCAAGATTTATTCATTTCAGGAATATAATTTTGCTTGTGGGGCAAATGATTTTGCAAATCATTGGGGGACCTACCAATAGATCATCCAGATCCGCCTTCTGCCCACAGACCCCCTTCAGATATTTGTATTGGAATTTAGTATATGCTCAGAGTCACTCTGCCCTGATTTTTTTTAATATTAAAATTGACAAGCCCGGTTCTCAGCCTACATCCCAAAGGACCAAGGCCCACTTTAGTGCAAAATAAAAAGCAGAATAAGGAACTGAAAGGTAGGCTGGCAGGCAAAGCCTCAGTTCCATCCCCTGTGTTTAAAGAAAATTGCTATTGATGGGAGAGCTCTTAATGCAAATGAGCTAAAAGGAGCTTTTGCTGGCATATGACTTGGTGACTTAATTGAGCCCTTCTTTTTGTCATTTTTGTATTCAAGGAAGAACTTGTAGATTGCTTAATGTGAGCCGAGAGACGTGGTGTAGAATAAAATTCAACTGATCTCTCCCACAGCATCCCTAATAGCTTTTCATTCATAATTACAGTATTTCTAATGAGTGTTTTGGTGATGACAGAAATATACCATATATTATCCATTGTCTCATTCTGATGCAGGCTTTTTAGCTAATGGCTTGTAGGCATCAACCGCACACAGTCAACAATGAACCATAAAAAGGTTCACTGTTTATTCCTGAGTGTTGCATTTTATTTTCCCACCATGTTATTTGGAAAACAATGATTAATAATATGGCGCTGTTCACATATTCATCTGCAATTTGATTAATGGAGTTCAGAGCAGGTTAGTTTGGCTGTCAGACGGGCTGTCGGATCAGGGTTCTAAGTGAGAAATTTCCAAAGCAGAGTAGCTGTGATATTTCCATGAACCCCCAGATGGCATTATAGCCTTGTTTTTCTAATGTGTTTGTTTTCATATTGGAGGAGTCGCAATCTTCAATTTACCCCCAATTTTCCCTCATCCTTATGGTGGATTTGAACAAAGGAATCACAGCCACACTCTCTTCTGTTTATTTTTAAAGAATCCAGTTTGTACACATCCAGGTACTGGAGTGCAATGGCTGTGAACTCATCCATGAGAGATGAAATCATGTCCCTTAACTGTGTTCAGCATATTAAAGTCCACGGGATAACGAGGTCCTGCAGCAACTCTTCAGTAAAAAGCACCATTCAGATTTTAAAGATCATAACTATAGCCAAATTAGTTACATTCCAACAGCTTTATGAGAAAAGTGTGAATTCAATTATGACTAAGGTTTTATTACACATGGCTATTAAACTGATGCCACATTATAACAGAATCCATATAGGATTATTGTAGGCAGTGGGCAGTTGGACACTGAAGGGGGGGAGGGCATGTTGTCATGGAACACATGTTAATTGTTTTAAAAGCAAAACCACTTTCCCTTTTTGCTACTATTTGTAGTCTGCTTTCTGAATTATGGCAGAGTGGGTGGTTTTCGCTTAGAAGATCCTTGGGTTCAATGTATGCTGCCTACCCTCAGAGAAGACGGGCTCTTTGGGAGAAGAGATAGCTCAGGTGAGATCTCCACCTGAGACTCTGAAGATTTGCTGCCGTTAGTCCAAATAGCCTAGTCTACAAGGATCAGTTTCCTTAAGATGCTTGAATTCTGTGGTGTGAATAGGAGAAAGAAAACGTTACCGGGACTAGCTGAGGCTGATGGGAGTTGCAGGCCAAAACATTTTGATAATGGCACCAGCTTTGCAAAGGCTGCTGTAGGCTTACAGTACTGTTTAACAAACATAACACAAAAGGAGAGAGGTGGAGAGGTAGCAGGCAAACTTAAGCACTGAATCCTTAAAGTTGTGTAATTGTTCTTATGACGATCAGCTTGACTGGAGATGGTACAGGAGGAGCTAAATGTCAGCAAGTTCTGCCTAGCCTTTGTGTCCCATCTCTCTCTTTGCTGTAGCCAACAGTTCGGGTGGGGGGGAGAGAAGGAGCCCAAACGTACTGCTATGTTATTGTTTAGCATGCCCCAAGCTGTTTAATGAACTCACAGATGAATATCTCTTGTATATCTCTTCTGCTATTCATTTTCGAAGGCTGGTTGTTCTCTATGCAGTTTGGAGGCCTCTTGTTGTTGTTGTTGTTGTTTAGTCATTTAGTCGTGTCCGACTCTTCATGACCCCATGGACCAGAGCACGCCAGGCACTTCTGTCTTCCACTGCCTCCCGCAGCTTCATCAAACTCATGCTGGTAGCTTCGAGAACACTGTCCAACCATCTCGTCCTCTGTCGTCCCCTTCTCCTTGTGCCCTCCATCTTTCCCAACATCAGGGTCTTTTCCAGGGAGTCTTCTCTTCTCATGAGGTGGCCAAAGTATGGAGCCTCAGCTTCAGGATCTGTCCTTCCAGTGAGCACTCAGGGCTGATTTCCTTAAGAATGGATCAGTTTGATCTTCTTGCAGTCCATGGGACTCTCAAGAGTCTCCTCCAGCACCATAATTCAAAAGCATCCATTCTTCAGCGATCAGTCTTCTTTATGGTCCAGCTCTCACTTCCAAACATCACTACTGGGAAAACCATAGCTTTAACTATACGGACCTTTGTTGGCAAGGTGATGTCATAACAAAATTTTGAGTTGTGAGGAGCAGGTTTTCACTTATGTATGGATCCCAATCAAGATGGCAGACTGAAACTTTCAAAAACGGCACTGATTTTAACCCCTGATTTCAAAACCGCGCCGACTTTTTTTGTTTGTTTCTTGAGATTCTCAAACAACCCTGGGTATGTGGCTGTTAGTACTTGAGAAGCAGGCAAGCCTGAAGAGCTTTCATCCTCCATGATTCGAATAAGGCAAACAGAGATGGCATGACAGCAACCCAGTCAGAAAAGCTGACTATCTGAAGTCTGCATCACCGCTACAGCTTAGGACTGGCAGCTTTTTAAATTTTTAAGCAGAGGTGGGGGATCTCAGGGAACCTCTGTCTTTCTGGCCCTCAGGGATCTCTCTCCCCAGGTCACAAAACCTATCCCCAGGTCATGCTGCTTAACAACTCTGCTCCATTTTGTCCTTGAGTGCTTTTGCCTGACTTGAATGTGTCTTTGGACTATGATAAGGCCTCTTGATTGCCTGGATTCAAGATGGAGGGGGAGGGGTGTATAGAAATCTCTGACTTGTGTGTGGCTGAAACAAAGTCTACTATACTGTACACATGTAAGAGTCACATTGGAAGCTCTGCTCACCTTTTGCCTCAGGCCCTGCACAACATTAATGTGTTGCTCCCAGAAGGTTACCCATGAAGGAATACAGCCCTCCAGCTGAAAAAAGAAATGTTATCGACCCCTATTTCAAAACCCCTTGACCCCTTGAGCATTCAGTGAATCAGGAGTGAATCCAATATCTTGTGAGCTGAGGATATAAGCAGATGGAACATGGTTGTTATGGATGAAGCCTGCCAGAATCTTTTCGTGACATAGATCCTGTATGTGGTCATGCAACCATAGCAGGGCAGGGACCAGGGGAAGAATGAGCACTTGGAGGAGCAAAGAGAGAAGAAACGCCATGGTGAATCTGCAGCAGCACAACTGGGTGCCTTCATCTGCCCCAGCTGCAACAAAACATGTCTCTCCCGTATCAGTCTCTACAGCCACAGCAGGCGCTGTAACTCTCCAACAGTTTGACTTCACCCCCAAAGGTGTACTCCTACATTTTCTCCTGAGACAGATGGGTGCCAGCCAGTTATAGGAGCCTCATGCCAGTATCTGAACTCCTAATCCTCATCCTATGAACTGTCTGTGTAGCAACTGGTGGCTATCATCAGCATCCAAGCAATTAGAGTACTCCAGGCCTATTGGAGATTATGCACAATGACTGGAGAATGTACAAAATGTAGTCAATATATGCACATTTCCCAAGGCCTGTTGCAGATTATGTATATTGACCAGGAAATTTGCATAATTCCCTCTTCATGGATTGCTTAGGTGCATATTCTCCATATATAAGGCCAGGTGAATGTGCACAATGCTTGGTTGTTACGCATTAACTGTTCAGCTGCTCCTGGTATCCAGCAACCACAGAGAAATACAATCTGTGCCACAGCTGGAAGGCAAATTAAGGTAGTGGGTGGCTGGAGTTTCACTGTGCCAAGCCATCATTTAAGAAAAAAAGAAGTTTTTAAAAAGGTAGGGGGAAGGGGCATGAGATCTAGGAATGTCCAACACAAAAGACCTAGGACTTGTGCATCACTGCTTAAAACTGTATTTCTGTCTTTCCCACATGCCCACCAACAGCAACAGAGTAGTTCAAAGGTGTTTTTAAGTAGCACAAGCAATATAGTTCTAACTCTTCACCCTAATGCTTTGAGCTCAAATTCATGTCTAGTTTCTCTGGCTCTCTACCAGCAAATCCTTTGAGGTATAGATGTAAAGCCTGCCTCATTACTCATCTAGTCCCTTTATTCTGCCTAAAACCACAGAACTAAATGTAGCAAGTTCACATGCACTTTGAAAATGTGAGCTATATTGTGCTTGGCCTATTAACAGAATTTGAAACAATTGTGCTTTTTCCTATGTGGTGTATGGTGTCTCTCATGTGAAAGAATAGTAACTATTGGGGGGGGGACAATCACATGTGCCCATATATTTCTTCTTAGAACTGGAGTTTACAAACCTTGCAACATCAGAAAAGGAAATGAGTGTGTTTACACTGCTAGTAAGATTACCAGGAAGTTATTGCCTAGACATATATAATCTGCATTCCTAGGACCTTAGCAAATGTTCTCACAAAGCATCTTAGATCAGGGATAGGGCACCTTTGGCTGCCCAGCTGTCGATGGACTCCATCTCCCATCATCCCTTATAATTGGCCATGCTAACTAGGACTGCTGGAAGTCGCAGCCTGGAACATCTGGAAGTTCACAGATTCTCCATCTCCGCTCTAGACGGATCTCCATTCTTTCCCTTTTGTCTTGTAGCCAGTAATGTCTCTAGAAGTAACACATAGGAAGGGGAGAGGCACCAATGCCTGCAATAGTGAACCAGACCTTATCAGCCCTAGAAGTACCGTATTTTTTGCTCTATAAGACTCACTTTTTCCCTCCTAAAAAGTAAGGGGGAATGTGTGTGCATCTTATGGAGTGAATGCAGGCTGCACAGCTATCCCAGAAGCCAGAACAGCAAGAGGGATTGCTGCTTTCACTGCACAGCGATCCCTCTTGCTTTTCTGGCTTCTGAGATTCAGAATTTTTTTCTTCTTGTTTTCCTCCTCCAAAAACCAGCTGCATCTTGTGGTCTGGTGCGTCTTATAGAGCGAAAAATACGGTAGTTTAGGATAGAATGTGGGACCTACAACAAAATGTTGCAGCGTGGAGTACTGCTGCTTAGGATACGCCATTTACATTTACATTCCCACCTGTTTTGACACAAACACACACACCAACAACTCACCATTCCATAGTTCCTGAGCCTACTCAGTTCTCATTGGGTTTGTTTGGCATTTCCTCTCCCCCCGCACCGCCTTGTTTAAAGCTTTCCATATTTTGCAGTCCTACTGGAGATAGCTCAATTATGGCTACGTAAGCATTGAAACTCACCTCTAAACATTGGAGGCAGGAGGAATTACATATATAAGCAGAAAGAGGCCTAGCTCCAATTTCATTGCCCTCTACTTCTTTACAGTAGAAACCCCTCTCATCTCCAAATCCTACCCTCTGGGAGGCCTTTCCTTTCACCTCCACTCTGATGTTTAGGTAGGAAGGGGAATGCTGATTCCAAATCATCTTTGAAGCACCACTTTCTGGCATGAACACTTTCGCAAGAATACTCTGGTCCTCCATACCTATATGGGTGAATGATCATCCATAGAGGAGGAGTCTATAAGAACCGTCCATTGGGGAATGAGCTGAACCCCCCCTCTCTCTCTCTATATATATATCACTTAAACACTTAACCCAAATTGCTGTCACAGTGACTCATAATCTCCCCATGTATATTCTGATGTCAGAATGAGCACCAAAATGTTCTCTTTAAATAAAATTTAAAAAACTAGAAAGCTGGAATAAGATTAATTTAAATATAAAAGACATGCCAATGGAAATTAAGCTCTTACACTGTTAGCACTAGCCCATCAGATGTTAACAACATCTGATATGCAACAGTTTTACATATCCCCTTGTGGGAGAAAGATCAACTTGCGAACCGCTTTGTAAATCCGCCACAGTGTTAGAGTTAGGCTACTGTAGCTAAATGGCTTTTAGATATGCTTCTTCTTTTGAGCTACCATATTTACAAATGAAAGCTTTTCCAAACCACGTCTTTTAATATAATTTGCATATTTAGTAATACATTGATTAACATTAAACACGGATTATTGCAATTTATTTCAGAAACAGATGGGATGCATTAAGTGAAAGAAAAAAAAAGAAGCCAGCACATTTAAATAGAACAGACTCACTGGCTGACGACTGATGACTGATGAATACAAAAAGTTTGTTAATTGACAGGGGGAGTAGGAGGGGAAAGGCCTTTGGAGCACTGCTTTCTTTTTCAAGTGCTTTCCTTGCTAATGGTTCCATGAAGCTGGTAATAAAGTTAATTTAAAATGAATAATGTAGCTCAAAGGTGTGCTTCACTTTAATGAAAGCTGTAGCACAGATAAACGACAAAATCCTGACAGCAGAAGCAGATCGCAGTCTAAGAACCGAGTAGTGTAGGTGGGTGGGAGGGAGAGAGAGAGAAAGGGAGGGATAAATCTGACAAACTTCTTACCTCCTCTTTCCAATGCGATTTCCCTGGTCTTTTGCCTTGTCGTGGTATACAGGCCTACCACTAGATGGCACTGTACTATAAGATACACTATCTTCACCCACTTCCTTCTCAAATCTGTAGAGCTGGTTCTTCATCACCAACCAAGATCGTCATCTTGCCAACTTTTGGGGGGACCTTTCACAAGCCAATCAAAACAGGGGTGCACTGATTTTAAACGGATGCAACCAGCAATTAAAGCTTTTGTTATAAGAACAAAAGAGGAGTCCTGTTGGATCAGAACAAAAGGCTCATCTGGTTCAGCATCTCCTTCTCATGGTGACCAACCAACCAGATTCTTCACCTATATGTGCAGCAACCATTTGTTTTCTGCATGTATTCAAGGACATCAGAACTCATAAACTGACCTGGATGACTTCTTTCAGGCAGCAGATTTTACACGAGGGATAAGCAATTTTATAAGCAGCCAAGTTACATCCACGCTAACAGTCCTACCTAGCTTGCTACTGTCAGACCTGATAGACAGCGACACGTTTCTCATCTAGATTTCCAGGAGATGGAGCTGAGGAAACTCTAGGTTCCTGGAACCAGAGGCCCTTTAACACAGCCTTCCCAAGTCTGGCGCCCTCTAGATATTTTGGACTACAAATCCCAGCCACCATTCAGCATGTTGGAGCAGTGGCGTAGCGTGGGTTGTCAGCACCCGGGGCAAGGCAAGTAATTTGCACCCCCTACCCCGTGGATTTGCGCCCCCTAACCCTAACCCCCAGATGTTGCGCCCGGTGCTGCCGGCCCCCCTGCACCCCCCACGCTACGCCACTGTGTTGGAGAAGGCTACTTTAACTAATACTGCTGCTGGCCTCCAGTGGCAAAGTCAAACCTCTGTGTTAGCAGCACCAAAGTGACCTCCTCGAGAGTCTATGGCGGTCCTGGCCTGCCCAGCTGACAAGACCCAGCCCTCTCAGCCTTGCTGATGTGGTCCAAAGGAAAGCAGAGCAATACGCTTGGCACCAGCTTGGCTGCAGGAGTTGTCGAAAGGATCCGTAGAAGCCGCCATCCACGCATTTTAGGGACTCCACTCTGGATTTGTGCCTTTTCTTCTCCCAAAGATATCCAGCAAGGCACCAGAGGTTTAGGATCAGAGTTTTCCTTCTTTTTGATGGGTTGATGAGCCCCATCTGCCCCTCATTTCCCTCTACAGCACATGCAGGAAGCACCTTCTTGAGCATTGGACCCACTATTGGTCTCATCTGCTCAATCCGTCAGGATGTGGCTGCTGTCACCTGCTGACTGTTTCTAGGAGCCACAGGTGAGAGCTGAGTGCAGGCTGGGGACCAAAGGTGGACAAACTACCAGAAGAAGCATGACATGTCTCCCAGCAGAGGTATTACCCATCCCCTGACATCCTTGACACTCCACTTGATGGTATGGACCAGGCATAGACAACCTTCGGCCCTCTAGATGTTTTGTCCTACAACTCCCATGATCCCTAGCTAACAGGACCAGTGCCCGGGGATGATGGGAACTGTAGTCCAAAACATCTGGAGGGCCGAAGGTTGCCTATGCCTGTTAGGGACAAACAGAATCCGAATCCTCATGTGCTCTCCTACTAGCCAGGTTGTGAAGCCTTAGGGCAGAGGTGGGTAATCTGAGACCCTCCCCTCCCTTCTTTTTCTAGAAAAACAGCATTGCATTGCACCTTCCATTTATTTATGCAGTAAAATGATGAACTTTTGTAAAACCAATTTGGGGTGTTGCCTTTGTGGGGGGTTACCTGCTTTCCCCCCTCTTTTGTCTGTGTTTTATTTGTTTGTGAGCATGTAGATGTTTGGATTGTTCTGAATTCCTAGCATTATCACGTTTTCCTTCTGTGAAATGGGTGTTTGGAAGTGGCCACAAGTATCTTAGATTTCCCAATGTGTGCCTGAGCCCAAAAGGGTTGAGGATCCTTGACAGAGTAGGTGAAATGGAGTAACTAAGCAAGTACAGACTTGTTTCAACAACAGGTCTAGCAGACATTTAGCCAAATTAATATAAAAGTTGAACTTATTGGCAGATTTACTGCTGGCTGCTAGAGAGCTCAAGAAGACAGCAGGTCAGTCCTCTGCATGGACACCTGTAGGAGTCCTCTGCTCCAATTATTTGCAATGCAAAGAGGGATCTTCCTAAACAACAAGACTCTGTTCTCTCCCACTGAATTTAGGCCTACCCTTTCAGAATATTAACTATACAATAGCAGAGTAATATATACAGTCTTCCTCAACATATCTACCAAAAGCCAACAACCATGCATCTCTATGAAATTAAAGGCTGCTATTTTTATCTCTCGCCCATCTCATTTTAAACTTCGGCTAAAAAATTGCTCTCCTGAACACCTTTATCACATCATCCCTCTGCCATTTTTCCATTTTAATGCTGTAGCTCTTTATTGCACTTCTATATACCGATAGGAGAGACAGCCATTCATCACAACGAAGCTGTGTGTAAAACACACAAGAGTACAAACCAACAGGCTTATGCTTTTGCAGAACAGCTGAACTACACCGAGACCCACAAACTAATTAATCTGGTGTGCTTGGATTTAATTAGATTTATCCTCTAATTCCTTGAGAAAATTACTGGTCAGAATGGGGCATGAGCCAGTCACCATGCCATTACAGCATCGTAATTTATGGTTTGTTGCTGTTGCAACCAGTCGTATCATTATGGCAATTCTGTGGGTCGTTGATATTGTTGTTGTTTAGTCATGTCCGACTCTTCGTGACCCCATGGACCAGACCCAATGGACCAGACCCCATGGACCAGACACCATGGACCGTGACCCCAATGGACCAGAGCACGTTGTTGATATTACCACATGCCTAACAGCCAACTCTGAACAAACCCATGTCATGGCACCAGATGTGCAGGGCAGGGCTGGAGTGGATCTGTTTATGCACCATCCAGGCACTGTGGAAGGGTGGGGAAATTGTTCAATTTTCATCAGCTGCAGCAGCATGGCCAATGATCAGGGATGATGGGGGATGGAGTGCAACAACAACTGGAAGGCCGCAGGCATAGCTTATTCCATCTCAAAATCTCAGGACTAGGAATGATGCGGCAATGTTAATGGTCAGGCAGAAGACAGGTAAAACTGCTTTGAGCTACACCACCCTGGTGCTGGCATAGCAATCAGGCCTGATGCTGGTGAGCGATGGCAGCGGGTCTAACTTGGGATCTGGACGATCTCAGGCTGGCTTAGTTCCTCCCCACTGCCACTGGTGGGAATCCTGCACTTTTGGCCCAAATAGCAATGTTTCTAGAGCAGCAAGAGACTGCAACGAGCTTTAAAGCATCCCTGCACTGCACACCTATTCCATCAACCCCTGCAGTCAGGATGATGGAAGAGACCACTGTTTGAAACCCTGAAGAGTTGCTGCCTGTAGACATTACTGAGCTAGATTGGCCAATGGCCTGGTTCACTATAAGGCAGCTCCCAATGTCCCTAAGCATCTAATAGCATATGGAGAGGTGGCAGCAGAATGAGGGCTTGATTACTAACATTACCTACCAAGGGCTCTCATTAGAAAAATGAGGAATGCACAAAGCTTACAGTGCAAGACTTTCTAAGCAACTGGGGCTTAGAAGGGCAGCATCACCTGGTGTTGCTATGACGTTCCATGTCTAACACGTGGATGAGCCCCTACCCACCTGTTAAATTTGGCCCACTGGGGTGAGGAGATTGTTACCTGGCCCACCGACCAGAAAAGGTCCCCCAGTCCTATTCTAGATGTTGTTGTTGTTTAGTCGTTTAGCCGTGTCCGACTCTTTGTGACCCCATGGACCAGGGCACGCCTGTTGCCTTTGTCCATGGAGTTTTCTTGGCAGGGATGCTGGAGTGGCTTGCCGGTTCCTGCTCCAGGTGGATCACATTTGGTCAAAACTCTCCACTATGACCTGTCCATCTTGGGTGGCCCTGCACGGCATAGCTCATAGCTTCTCTGAGTTATTCAAGCCCCTTTGCCACAACAAGGCAGTGATTCATGAAGGAGATTCTGAACTGCAACTTTCATTAGCCCCACCAAGCTTGGCAAGTGGCCAGGAAGTTTTAGTCTGGCAACAGCTAGAGATCCACAGGTTCCTCAGTCCTCCTCTAGAATGTCAGAACTATTTCAGAGAAGCCCCAACAGTCAACTGTGATTACCTATCTCAATTAGAACAGCACCAGAAGAACATAAAGGATCCCATTTGTTCAGAAATCCTGTGAATATACCCTTAGTTGGTACTATTTATACCTACAACAGCAGCCCAAACAGATATGTTTAACTACATTTCTAAAACTTTCTCAGGCTGGAGCTTTGATAGGTCTCCAAAAGATGAGCACCACCATTATGGTGATGCAATCATGTCTTTGTGTACCTCCTGGTTAGCCAGACACGTGGTACTGCAGCTCTAGTTAAAGGAGCCCTCTTGGTCAGAGATTATGATGAGGCAGGGCAGAGAAGACTATCACTTTGAGTATGCTGGATGCAAAGTGCTCTCCTTTCCCCTAGCTGTCCACAGTCTATGGGTCTATGCTGGTATTTGCAATACCAGCCCAATACATCTTGCTGCCTGTAGCAGAGTCCCAATATGTCACTGCTGCTAGCAGGTAACACTTAGGAATGGATGAATATGTCAGTTTTGGGTTCTCTCAGTTTCTCATTTTTTCAATCTTATGTCCAGTTCTCCACATTTCCATCTCAGAAATGTTTTTAAATTCCACACATTGTGTCTGCACAATGCTGCCCCAGCTGCCCATCACACCCATTTTCATTCACAATTCTCCGAATACAGATATTTAGGTATGCAGTTTTCCCCAACATACACATTTTTGCAAGCAATTTCCCCTGGAACTGCAAACTTTGGAGAGAAGTGTGAATTGCAAAGCAGAGCATAATTTCAGCATGCATGTTGCTTCATTTGGTGCAAATAAATAGGCTTTCATTAAAATGCAAACTGAACGAAAATTCTCCCCATCCCTACTGACACTTGTGGGCCTCTTGGGGGCTGGGTGACTTTTCCACACCTTCATCTCTTCCTCCCACCCCATGACTGAAGCCAGTTGGTTCACTGTGCTGCATGGCAGTGCGGGCTCTGCTTGTTTCATGGGGAAAGTGTATACCCATTTTTACAAAGGAGCTGCAGAGAAATCCCTAGGACATATCTAAGGTTTCCAGGTTTACACATTTGGAGACATGTGTGTAAAATCATACAACTGAAAGAAAGCCAGTGGGGTCATGTAGTTCAATCCCCTGCCTTCAAGCAAAATATCCTGTACACGAACAATGAGTACCTACCTCCACAATGCACTTACACCTCCACCACAGCCATGCAACAGTAAATAAATTTATGCCTAAATAACCTCGCCTAAAGGGATTATGGATTAGGCTGCATATCTAAACACAATCAAGATATACCACCTTTAAAAAAATCATTATAATGCTTAGCTTTGTAACTTAATAAAGAACAGAATATTCATGCATTATTATTATTATTTTGTACCCTGCTATATTTGTGGTTTTAGTTGGAGTTCTATATATCAACAATAACATTAGATCTCAATGGAAATCCTTTGTTCAAAGTGTGGCTTGGAGCAGCTGAAAGACGGAGCTTCAGCTGCAGTATAAAAATTACCCCAAAATTACAAACTACCCTTCTTCAAAGTTTGATTAAATACTCCAAAGTGCTTTAAAAAGGGGTCAGTTTACCCCTTTTGCCGCTATCAGGGATTATTCTAACATGACATGTTTGCCTCCTATTGTGAGTTGCGAAAATCCCCCTGTATCCAATGTGTTTTGTTTGGATTGAGATGGCATGCAGTTGATGGCTGTGACCTTCATGGTGGCTTAGATCCCTGGCTGGCACTGATTTTTGATTTAGTGCCGATCTGCTGCGCTTGTCACAGGCTGCAAGGTGCTTTCCATGCACTAATGGAACAGCTCAAGGGCAGAGGGGCCCTGTAAATGTCTATCTCACACCAGCAATGTGTTAAATAGAGAGCTGAGTTTTCTACATGTGAATGACAGACACTGAAATTGCATATGGAAAGGAACACAGAGCTCTTGCACCCAGATCGCTGCTGGAAAATAAATAACTGCAATTGTAAAAGTGCAAACCTGCTCTTGTTCCAGGTGCTAATGAATATATATGCAGAGTGTTAAAACCGAATGCTTAAGACAAATACTGATAATATATCTTCATTTAATACAAGAGGGATAACAGTGTACATTCAAGACGCTGTATTAAACACCATTCAAGTGAAGGAAATCTCACTGGGGATAGGTTTGTGCTTATGTGTCCAGCCATGCATCTAAAGTTGCTAATAAATTTTGTTACTTAATGATATATTCAGCTAGGGCTGGCAATGAATTCAGCCAGAAATTTTGCCTTGTAAGAAATCATCAGAATATTTTGCATGCTGCCCTAAGCCAAAATTAGGAAAGGTAGTATATTTATTGTCTTACCTTAGTTGTGAAATTTCATGTGCAATATGATAAATGCATTGCTATTTACAAAGATTATACTTCCATGGCAGTCAATGGATACTTTCCCATAAATACAGCATTTTTAACCCAATTGCAGAGAGAAAGAGAATAATATGCAAAAAAAGCTCACAATTTGCAGCATTTAAAAGAATCTGAATATATTCTATAGATTTATACATAGGCCTTTGGCTAATTAAACCATCTATGGCCTTTTAAACGGTCTGTTTATTGTTTTTGTTTGTTACTATACCAGTATTATGTATTTTTGTGGTTGCAAAGCACCCTGTGCTCTTCGGATGAAGGGAGGTATAGAAACTTTATAAATAAAATAAAAATAAATAAACTAATGTTTGATATTGGCTCAAGGTATTGATATTGAACTCAATGGGAGCTACTTCTAACTCAACATTTATAGGATTTCACTGTTGGATAATTCAATCCAGTTTGACTTATGTGTAGTCAAGAAAGGGAACCCGGAAGTGTAGCTTGTGCTTGACCCCGAGCATCAACAGAAGTTGGCTTGGACTGCTTCCCGGCTTCAAAGGGAATAAATTAAGAGCTACAGGTTCCATTTCAGAATTTAGAGGGAGACTTCAGTCAGGAAAGAATCACAGTGAGGAGTAAATATCTGGTTTTAACCCTCATAACAGTATTTATACACCACAGCAGCTTTAGCAATAGGTGAAAAACCAAACCCCTTTTAAGCAAAGAGATTTGTGCTATGCTTGGCTAGTACAGGTAAAGATAAAGGGACCCCTGAATGTTAGGTCCAGTTGTGGCCGACTCTGGGGTTGCGACACTCATCTCACTTTATTGGCCAAGGGAGCCAGTGAACAGCTTCCAGGTCATGTGACCAGCATGACTAAGCCGCTTCTGGTGAACCAGAGCAGCACACAGAAACGCTGTTTACCTTCCTGCCGGAGTGGTACCTATTTATCTACTTGCACTTCATGCTTTCGAACTGCTAGGTTGGCAGGAGCAGGGACCGAGCAATGGGAGCTCACCCTATCACGGGGATTTGAACTGCCGACCTTCTGATCGGCAAGCCCTAGGCTCTCTGGTTTAAACCACAGCACCACCCGCGTACAGACATCCATTTAATATGGGGATGGGGAACCTGTGGCCCTCTAAATCAACTTCCATCAGCCCCCACAGTAAGAGATGATGGAAGAGACCACTGTTTGAAACCCCGAAGAGTTGCTGCCTGTAGACTGTACTGAGCTAGATTGGCCAATGGCCTGGTTCACTATAAGGCAGCTCCCAATGTCCCTAAGCATCTAATAGCATATGGAGAGGTGGCAGCAGAATGGGGGCTTGATTACTAACATTACCTACCAAGGGCTCTCATTAGAAAAGTGAGGAATGCACAAAGCTTACAGCACAAGACTTTTCTTGCCTCGCGCACGTTGGTGAAATTGTTCAGGAGCATTTCATTTATTCCCCATTAACTTCTCCTCCATAATGCCACCAAGGTCAGGCAGACCTTGGTTCATCTGCTACATAAGTGCCGGTTGCTTAAGTTAAAGCTGCTGTGGGACAAAGTATCTGAAAACATTTCCACCTTTCAAATTTGTGAATTGGTGTAGAACCTCGGGGCAAATTTGTGTCAGCTCCTCTTCTGCCTGTCTGTCACTGCACTCCTCTTTCAAATTTTCCACAGTTGCATATCTCCCTGCGGCTTCCCCTCCGCAGTCCTACATGCAATAATGCAACCTGATAGCTTAAATACCCATTTAATATCAGTAAAGGGGAAATGTTTCAATCGGCCTTTTAGAGGTGGTGGTAGTTGGTTACACCTACCACCCTGCAAATAATAATAATGATGATGATGATAATAATTCCCTATAAAACACAGAAAGTATTTACAATGAATGGATAAATTCCATTGGAACAGTGTGGGACCGTGTGTAATTTCTGCAGTGGTGCAAACTTCCACTCTTCAGATTCAGTGATATCTCAAAAGCCAACTCAAATTTGCATAACCTTCTCCTTCTCTGGGTACACACACACACACATATAAAAGTCCCACAGAGGACCTTTGCTAGCACCTTGCTAGCACTGTTCAGAGGCATCCACTGTTTGCATGAGCAGCCAGGCCTTTATGCAAGGTGCAAGCCTAGGTATACTTACTTGGGAGTAAGTCCCATTGAACTCACTAAGACCTACTTCTCAATAAACATACAGAGGTTAGGACTGCGTGTTGTAAGTAGCATAGCTGACAAGCTCTATTTCATGGGTAGGGAACCTCTAGCCCAGGGGTAGGCAACCTACAAGTGGCCCATGGGGGTCGTTTAACTGCCCCACAAGCCACCCCCGAACTGAACCACCCACTTGGTCCCCATGTGCTGCGCTAAACTGGCACAGGGCGGTGCAAGGACTCGCTTTCACAGTGCTGGAAATCGCGTCTGCGCATGCTCAGATGCCGAAAATCACATCTGTGCAAACGCTGACTCCGGAAATCGTGTCTGCGCCGACACAGATGCTGGAAATCGCAGTCGTGCTCACACACACAATCTGGCCCACAGAGGGATCTCCACTGGAGTGAACTGGCCCAGGCAAGTTAAACCTTGTTGACCCCTTCTCTAGCCCATGCAGTTGGATGGGAGCGGGGTGTAAGGCCTCCCAGGCTTCTATCAGGACCTTGGGATTCTCCCTGTGTCCTCCATAAGCCACACTCCTCAAAAGCCCTGCTTTGTGCCCTTCTCCAATGCTTTTGCTCAAACTGTAGTAACAGTGATAATCCCTCTTGGTTGTTTGCCTGGATGGAAGAGAAAAAGAGCGGTGGTTGTGTAGGAACTTCTTGCTCTTGTGTGACTGGAATGTAGCCTATTCATCAAAGAGTCACATCCTTTGCCCTGCCCACTTTTGCTTCTGGCTCTGCCCATCACTGACATGTGATCCACTCATCCCCACCCCCAAGTCCGCTCATGAGTAAATGTGCCACACTTTGGCCAAAAAAGGGCCCTTACCCTTGCTCTTAGTCAGGCTTGGGGAATCTTTGGCCCTCAAAATGTTGCAGTCCCCCTTTTCCCCAGAAGGGGTTTGGTGAGCTGTAGTTCAGCAATGTCTAGAGGGCCACAAGTAAAGGTAAAGGGACCTGACCATTAGATCCAGTCGTGGCCAACTCTGGGGTTGCGGTACTCATCTCTCTTTATTTGTCAAGGGAGCCGGCGTACAGCTTCTGGGTCATGTGGCCCACATGACTAAGCCGCTTCTGGCGAACCATAACAGCGCACGGAAACGCCGTTTACCTTTCCACCGGAGTGGTACCTATTTATCTATTTGCACTTTGATGGGCTTTCGAACTGCTAGGTTGGCAGGAGGAGGGACCGAGCAATGGGAGCTCACCCTGTCGCGGGGATTCGAACCACCGACCTTCTGATCGGTGATTTAACCCACAGCTCCACCCGCGTCCCAGAGGGCCACAAGATCCTGCTCTAAATGAAGGTTTTTTTATTGAATTGTTTACAGTCTTGCTTATGGAAAGGGTTGCCAAAATGTAATATTTATCAGAACCAGCACGTGTCCTGATACTTCAGTGCCTAATGTTGTAGGTACTTCAAAAAGGTACCGTATTTGTTTATCTGCTTACTTATGTTATTAAGAAATGCACCTGATTATTAGGGCTCTAGCTTGTGAAAGCTTATGCCACAGTCAAATTTGCTGGCCTTTCGTTTACCCCAATCCAATAGAAGTTCATACTCATAAACAAGGGGGCTTATTCCTTAGGAAGTAAATCATGCTGAAGTCCATTGGACGTCCCTCTGAGTAAGCATGTTTAGATGTTTAGCATTGTGCTGCATTGCTGTAATCCTGTCCAAACTTACTTGAGAGTCAGCCTCCTTGAATTTAGCATGGCAGAAAGGCACAAGATTGGACTGTTAGTCTATAATATGCCATAGGCAGAACCCTTTGCTCTTTCTGTAATAGACTAAGGCGCCTATCCCTCTATAATTATTATTATTATTATTATTATTATTATTATTATTATTATTAATGATAATAATGCAACTACTATTTTGATGACTACTATATTAAGGGCACCAGCAATATGTGGATTATTCTTTCAGGTTTCTTAATCAATTCTGCACAAACGATCATGTTAACTATTAATGAAATAATATTTAAAAAGAAAAATGTTCCTGGAATCCTGCAACATTTTAATGGCTCATTAAAATCATTAGTAATACTAATATTAGAAAGAACTTCCTTCATCTTTCAGGGACCCCCAAAATAAATCATAATCAAACATTTGCTAATGCATAGGCAGAGAAATAATTTATACGTTGCTGGCATATAGGCATCGCGTCCTCTTCAAAAGATGATCTAGTAAGGTCACACCATGCAAACATTTGCAACTAGTTCTGCCTTTGAAAACTCACTGTAGACAATATTCTCTTCTAATTTTCATTAAGTACACTGAATATTGTTTATGTTGGTTTTTTTTATCTATGAGAAAAATATATAGTGTGCCTATCATCCAGCCGGGGCCTTCGTGGAACTCTAGATGCAAACAATGACATGCTTCACTGACCTGAATGACTTACCAAAGCCATTTATATTCAGTACTCTCATTTAGGCTATCTTTAAAAATGAGTAAGAGACATATATTAATAGCAAGAAACGGGGAGGATGATTGCATCACTACCCATCTCCAGACTTATTGCAACACTTCATTCTCCATCAGTTCAACTGACATGGGAATGTAAATGTCGTATATAATAGTCAGATAAAATTTTTACTACAGAGAGGAAAAGGAGCCAAGATGCACCATTTCCATCACTTTAGGGCCCAATTTAATCTCAGCCCAAAGGCTCCCTCACATCTTGCACACACTTATACGGGAATAAGGGCCACTTCACACATTTCAAAATGCCTGCACATATAACATTTACACATGAAAACAGGGTGTATATGGCTTTTCTTCCCATGCATGGTGATTTTCTGTGGCTCTTCTCAGCACATGAAGACTGTATGTACACGGTGCAAATGTGGAGCTAATATATGGTGTGTGATCACTAAATAGAGCTATCTACCTTCTGCAATGGAATTTTGTGATGTGTGACGTGTCTCATGATTACTCAGAAGCAAGTGCTATTGCATTCTATGGAACTTACTTCCAAGTAAGTGACAGGGGTTGCCACCGGAGTTTCCATGGATGCCCTTGTATGGAATACACAGAAAATATACTATGAAAACAAGGAGTTAACTGACATCCAACAATTATCTCTCTGAGGGCTTATTTAGAGTCTGTGTAGGGGGTTGAATCTGCTTAACTACCCTTAGTTGGTGTTGTAATACCTGCCTGACCACACCACCATTTGTGCCAGCAGAGGCCAGTTGTATCAGCAGAGTTCTGAGGTGTGCCACCACCTCCCCTTATTTCCTCTAGCTCTGGCCAGGTAAGAATTCCAGTGCTATGAGCCACTAACTGCGTCTAGCTAGCCCCTTGTTGTCTCCATGGAACTTGCTTTCATCCTAGGCACACTTAGTTATTATGAAACCAGTTAGTCTAGGAACAAAGCCCCAAAGCCAGAGTCAAGAAGGATGTTATCAAAAAGTTGAGACACAAAGGAAAAACAGAATGGCAATATACAGTGTATGAAAATAATGTTAAAAAGCTAGCCAACCTATGGAAAACTTTTAGTTATTATCTAGCAACTCTCATAGTGAGAGAAGAGATGGTATAATAGGTGAAATTGGCCGAGGAAGAGCTGGGGGAAGGGGTAGCTGGTACTTGCGGTGAGGAACAGTACCATGGTTTAACTTGATTAAGATGGGTGGTGGTGGGGAGAGATTTCCCTAGTATAATATTTGACTAGTGTCCTCAAATACTTTTGTATCGCTATACCATAGCCTACCAGCAGGTTATGAAGTCTATGTTGGTCTTCCATTTTGTACATCCCCTTTGAGCTTATGATGAGAAATACATTGAAAGTTAGGGTACCATGTTGTTCTATAAATTTCTGTTCCTGTTTGTATTATAGTCTGTGGCTTTCCCCTCGCTTTTATTGCAATCTGCTCTATTAGCTATACTATAATGAACTACATGTTATAGGTATGAATATATCAAACATGGGTTTTCATGAAAGACTCAGTTCTTACGCATACTGCTTACTTTCTTTATGGTATAGAACATTGGAGTGTGGGCCCTTTTTCAGGTCAAATTTCCTGTGAAAAAAATTGACCTGGTGAATGACGCATTAGAATATTTGGCCCACAGCCAGGTTAAATTAAATGCTGAACTAATGTTCATCCACAGTCTCCTATTTTAATAACCCATTTTGCATAGCTTTAAAAATTGTTCTTCCATTTTACTTGAGACCACTCTTCTGTGCACCTAGTTCTTCCTGTGCATTTTCAGGAGACTGATTGCTACACCAATGCTTCTCTTCAAGAAAATGGAATTATGGAGTCCTGGAGAAATCCATCTTCCCATAAGATTTTGGAAGTGTTTCTCCCCATCCTGCCCAATTCATCAGTGATACTAGAAATGGGCACAAGCCACAGCATGCTTAATGAACTGATGTTAAAGTGTGAAAAAGGGCCTACAGATTACACAGAACTCTTCTGCGGGAGTAGAGAAGATATCTATGCAGCACATAAACTTGCTTTGCTCTCATTGTTCCAAAAAAGAGAAAATCACCTGAGCCTCTTTGGATCCTACCCATATTCATACCCGTTACTTTAAAATATAACATTATCCTGACCAAGTTATCCCAGTAACACAGGGTTATATCTGGAAAGTCTGTTTTTAGGCTTTCCAAACCAGATTCCTGACTCTTCATGCTTTCTACTCAATTTATATTTTCTTTAAACTAAAGAATAATTTTGTTGGCTCTTAAAATATTTAATACCATTCAGTAACAAACACGGTCTAAGAATGAGAAAGTCATTTGTTTTGAAAAAAATCGGCTACATCATTCTCATCCAATAATGTTCCCATCACAGCTAAAATTAATTGTTCCAATCTAGTAAGCATCGAAAGAAATACAGTCGACAAAGGGTGAAATATGAACATCAATGGTAAGTTTTGAATTTACCCTATTTATCTTGAACGCAAGATCTCATGACCCACTAAAATTCAGTTCACAGTGTTTTATGAAAAATAATGGCTGAAATTGAATGTCTTAATTTACATTTAATGCAATTAAGAATGGTTTAAATTATGACTGATGAACAGCACACACAGATGTCAGTCAGTTTCATCAGAATAAATTGAAGTCAGTGTCAATGAATGCTCCACTGATAAATCCCACTTTACATAAAATTAATAAAAATAAGGAAATATAATCCTTAACTAATTGCAAAATGTGTTGGAATTCCCCTGAATTTTGAATGAAAAGAGAGAGGAAAGTATAGCTAGAGACAGCTATGAAGTAGTTTATAAAATTGATCTTTATTCACAAGCTGCGCTGCATAAAATTGTTAGGATTTTTTGTCAAGTGATCAGAAGGTTTGCAATTGGAATAGCTCCTCTATAGCAATGTTGGCTGTACTCGTTGAAAAGCTGGCAAGGGGTAAAATCTGGAATAGAATTAGGCATCAGTCAGAGAGTAGGACTGCACTCAGAAATCATAGGATGTAAGCTAGAATGTACCCCAGATTTCCCCACCCTGAGAATCCTAGCCGTTTGACAGGACAAGCCTATTAACCTACTTCAGCTAAAAAGGTAAAGGTACCCCTGCCCGTACGGGCCAGTCTTGACAGACTCTGGGGTTGTGCGCCCATCTCACTTAAGAGGCCAGGGGCCAGCGCTGTCCGGAGACACTTCCGGGTCACATGGCCAGTGTGACATCGCTGCTCTGGCGAGCCAGAGCTGCACACGGAAACGCCGTTTACCTTCCCGCTGGTAAGCGGTCCCTATTTATCTACTTGCACCCGGAGGTGCTTTCGAACTGCTAGGTTGGCAGGCGCTGGGACCGAGCAGCGGGAGCGCACCCCGCAGCAGGGATTCGAACCGCCGACCTTTCGATCAGCAAGTCCTAGGCGCTGAGGCTTTAACCCACAGCGCCACCTGTGTCCCTGATGCAGAGGTGCAAACAATGGCATGTGCAGTTGTAGTGAAAACAGGGTCTGGCTCCTAACTCAGTCCCTTCCAGGAGTATTTTCTTTCTGGTACCTTACTATCAGGCAAGTACTGGAGTGATATTTCCTCTTTCCAGCACCAGTTTACCTTAAAGCAAAGTGTTGTAGCTCAGTAGTGGAGCGTCCAATTTATATGAGGAAGATCCTCGGTTCAATCCATGTCATCTCCAGGTTGGAATGGGAGAAAATCCATTTGAAATCCTGGAGAGACGCTGCCAGTCAGTGCCCAGCAATAATGAGCTTGAGGGACCAAAAGTCTGCCTCAGTAGAAGGTCTACTCCTGTCGTACGTCCCATTACTCCATTTCTGTGTTGCATAATGCAAGTGTGCACAGCACAGCAGTGTGCCTGACACACATAGCTTTTGGTTTACAGTGTTAATGCAATTACACAATTTTCATACTGGGCCAGACCAGCAATCATATTATACATTCTGGTGCAAGAACATTACCATTCACTCCGACTCTAGTGTGCTCCCACCACATAATGTTAGCCACAATCCATATGTATCTGCTGCTAGATGCATTTTCTCTCAAACCAGCTTTCATCCAGTTTGAAAACATAAGCCACAGTTAAGCTGAGGTGTGTACATTTGAGACAGCCATTGCACATGTGCAGATGACAGTGCACGAACAGTTGGCAGCTTCATTGAATGGGAGTTTGGCACAGGGAAACAAATCAGGTAATGGGCATTGGGTGAAGACATCCCCACTCTGGTGTGTACAGCAACATAACAAGAGACTTGAAGCTCAATGGGGCAAATGGTACAGAGATGAGTATTTCCCCTTGCTAATGTTTGCAGATGAATCTTCTGTAAAAGGCAAGTGAGTAGGAATCAGTTAAAAGTTGGCAATCCTAGGCACCCTAAAGATCATGTTAAAAGCTAATTGTTGAGTAACTTTGAAAAGAGCATTGCGATGTACCTGATTTAGATATTGTGTCTCACTAGATAATCATACCATGCTTCTTTTAGAAGATGCATATTTGCAATTACCTGAAATATCAAATTAATCAGGATGCCTTAATTGTGTATTCATTTTGCTTGCGGATATTCATTGTCGGTATGCTAAATAGCCAGTTGTCCTACCTGTCCTTATAGAGTATGGCCACCAGGCCAATCTCTTTGACCGATCAATTGAAAAACAGGTTATCCTAGAGGAGATTTGAATTATTTATGTAGGTCCCTCCCTTGACCCCAAAAAATCACACTTCTGAAGTTTTGTCTTTCATAGCATAACATTGTACTGTACTATATTCCCTGTCCTTGTACACCTGACATAGTACATCACATTATGAATGGCAGGTGTATCCTTTTTTTGCTTTCTCCTGAGAGACCTATACCAGGGTAAAAATGTTCACAGGTGGAAATTGAAGTCTCAGGTGATGGAGCTTCACAAAAGTACTTCTGCAAATATGGGATCATATAGCTGCATAAGCATACACTTTGTTTGTTTGTTTGTTTGTCAGTGTGTGTCCAATATCTATCACAGGATTCTCAATTTTAAAAAATATTTTAATTTATTTTTAGAATTGGACACTTTGACTGTGAAATCTGAGTTTTTACTGCATTATCCAGTGGTACCTTGGTTACAAACACCTCGGGTTACAAACACTTCGGATTACAGACTCCGCTAACTCGGAAGTAGTACCTCTGGTTAAAAACTTTGCGTGGACAGGCGGAGTCCCCAGATCCTGCGCGGTCCCCCCGTCATGTGGAATAACGACTCAAGACAACGTGCTATGGGATTAAATTGGCCACAACTTTATTAAATTTCAAATGTGGGTAGACCTTGGCTCAGGCATTGGGCGTTCTCCCTCCCCAGTCCCCAGCCGGGGACCTAGGGAGCATCAGGGTTATCCAGTGTGTGGGGGGGGGATGGGCCGGCTCTGGAGAACATATGTTCAAGCAGAGATAGCCGCCCCCGTAACGCCGCTGCCGCAGGGGAGAGCAATGACGACCTTCCGGCGTACGGTCAAAGCCTCCCTTCAGAAACCCCTTTAACGGGGAACCCTGGTATCGCCGCCGCAAAGAGGAAGATGGACAAAAGGATTCCGCCCAAGGCCTGATACTGCCAAAGTTGTGACGTTTTGCTACGGGAAAGGCGAAACCTGCCAATGCAGGGAAATTCCTTTCCGGCCCTTTAACAGCGACCTTAACGTAGCAGCGCCCGCATACCTGTGAAGAAAATTAACTTGCAAAACATGTGAGGAAAATTAACCTGCAACATAAGACATTGACTGAGGGTGGGTAGGGTGGGAGAAGCTCTGGAGCCAAGTGAGAATTCCCAGGTAAGATCCTCCCTCCTTTGTGTGGGCAGGTAATCCCTCCCCTACCTGGCCTGGTCTCCTTGGCAACTCTTTCCCCCAGGTGGGATTGGACAACTGACTGAGGTAGGCGGAGACCTCCAGGTATCCCACCTGAGGGAAGGCATAGCCTAGCCTATGCTGTTGGAGCCGCTCCAGGTCTAGGGGCTGCACGCGTCCACGCAAAGGGCGCCCCCCGTTTTAAGCGGGGAGCGGTCATTACCTCAGGATGAGAACAGAATCGTGCAGCAGCGGCCCCATTAGCTAAAGTGGTACCTCAGGTTAAGAACGGTTTCAGGTTAAGAACGGACCTCCGGAATGAATTAAGTTAGTAACCAGAGGTACCACTGTACATCAGGGAGTTTGAGACACTAGAATTATGGGTTTTCTCACTGTTCGTACATTCTCTTCACATATTAAAATAAAACCTTAAATAATTATAACTTTGCATAATTTCCAGGCTGAACCCTAGCACTGAAAGCCAGTTAGTTTGAGGGCTAAGCCCTGTTTCAAATTAAGCCTGGCGTTATTATGCGCTATTTTTGTGCCTCCATTACCTCATGTTGTGGTTCTTTATTTTGCTTACTTGTCCAGACTGTTTACTTGTCCAGAAATCATAGCTGAAGCAGAATCTCAAAAAGCTAAGGCAAACATATTAAACTGCACAAAGCCAACTAGTTTCCCCTAATGCCTGCACTGTATTTTCCCCTTCTTTCTTCTTTTTTCCTCAGCTGCTTTGTCCAGTCTCATTTTAAACGTCTTATGTGATGAGGCTTCACACCTTCCCTTGAGAGATGGCTCCACAGTTGTATAGATTTGACTGTCAGGAAGCTTTTCATGATGTTTAACCTAAATTTTCCTTTTCTTAATTTTATGCCATTACTCCTACTTAGACCTTTTTTCCCCAGGAGTACACTTTGATCCACAACTATGCTATGTTCAAATACTTCAGTCCTCCGCACCACCCTCTTTTAAACTGGTTCATGCTGAAGTGCTAAACATTTTTACTGGAACCTGGGTCCCATAGACACCAATAGAACTGACCTCCAAGTAATGTGTTAGAAATTAAATAAATGCCGTTCATATTAAATCCAAATATTTTGACCTAACTCGGTTTCAGATCATAGTCCATCCTATATTGTTATTTCCAGCTCTACAATTCTATGGTTCTATGGTTTATCTCAACCCTACTCATGTTGGGCCCAATCCACAGAATGGTATGAGCCAGTGCATGGCAAGCTGCACACAGGGTTCAGGAAACTTCTGTGGCACGAGGTATGAAGCTACAAGAAGAATAGAGGTGGCAAAATCCAGATCTTGTGCACGGATGCATTACATTCTCACTCCTAGACTAAGGGTAGCCAACATGGTGCTTTCCTGATACTGCTCCCCTGGCACAAAACTGCTTCCTTTGTTATCATACTGCGCAACTGTCCTGTTTCAAGTGAGACATCCCAGATTGACAGAAGCCCCAGCTTCTGCATAGGACCAAAAGATGGGGGTGTTTTCATCCCATCCTCTGACCCAAGTCAATTGGTTTACACCAGAGTGCCAGGGGGAAAATGGGAAGCCAGAGCCTTCAGCCTCCTTCCCAAAGTCCAGTACCTCCATTACCCAGCTTTGAGAAGACGGGAGGGGGTTGTCAAATGTTGGCCTTCAACAAGATGCCATACTACCAAGGTCCATCCCTGCAAATATCTCATGCTACCTAATGTGAGGGGCAGCCCTGCCCCCAGGGGTATTATTAATGGGAGAGGCCCAAACCATGAGTATTTTGTGCCATGCCCCATATGTTTTGCCCTTTCCAGTTTTTGTTAACTTTGCTTATAGCTAAGCTGGGAAACCTATGACCTTCCACAAGTTGTTGGACTACAAGTCCCATCATCCCTGACCATTGGTCATGCTGGCTAGAGCTGATGGGAGTTGGAGTCTAGCAACATCTGGAGCACCATGAGTTCCTCATCCCTGGCTTATAGGGCAGCTGGGCATCCTGCAAAACCCAATGCTGGTGAGAGCTTACCCACCTGCAATTTTTAACCTGCCATCTTAACTTGCCAGTGGTAGCTATACATAGTCATTAACATATGTAAATTTATACACATATGTGCCATGATACTATGCTCTGCCCTAGCCTGCCATATGAGGTGGTACAACAGAGACCTAGGTTTAGTTTCTTATTCCCTCCCTCCCGATTCGCTGTCTATAAAAGACAACCCACCAAAAAATGAAGCAACAACAACAACAACAATAATAATGTTGCACTGTTGATATACCAGGTTTCCTATAATGTCCACCAATTCATGTGTGCATATGAAATGTACAGACAGAAGAGCCATCTGACATATGCTCACATTTGTTATGTGGGCAGCGCTATTTTTTTTCTTTAAAAAAACACTTTTAAGTTTTCAACAATGCATTTTCTCTCATTTGTCTTTAAGAGATCATTACTCAGTGCTATGTCTTGGACCAAAAGAAACCAGAAGCAAATGCTTTGACTTGATATTTAAAGGCACTGATTCCCTCCCCCATCCCCACCCCCTGCTGGTATAAATAGTATGGACACAGTAAAAGTACTTGAGGAAGCCTAATGAACCATTTCTTACACCCCATTACCTTTAGTCTGATATGACTGAGAATATGGGTGCTAATTATGCTCTCTCTCATAGACACCAGCAAAGATCTACAGTCACTCTTAAAGCACAATATTCTGTACAACTCTTGGCAGTTTCTCATATGATACATTTCTGGCATTTTGTTTCTAATTGAAATATAAATTAGTGGTCTGCCAATTTCTATACAACCTATTCTCCGCTCCTTACTGGGAGCAGAGGATGCATGTACTGTATTTTATAGACAGTTCTTCATGGCAATTTCATATTGTCATTCACCCTCAACATCACTGATATGTTGAAAGAACTCTAAGAGAGAAGACCCTGAAATATGTGAAGTAGCAAAAAACTAGGAAAGGCAAGTTCTGCACTACTGATGGATATTTCCTTTCAGCCAAGGGTTGGGATCATGCTGCCTTTTGACAGAAACCAGGGGTAGTCTAAAGGCTGCATTCCCTCATAGCTAATCATGTGGAGTCCATATACCAGTAGTAGGTGGGGTCAATGTAAAAGTGGACAGGGTCACCCCAGACATATTCTCTTTCTTCTCTTTCACCTCCCTGCCCCCATGCATAAGATCCACACAGGAACATCCACACACATTTATGCACATGCACACAGAGGCATACACATGTGTGTTTGATATAATTTAATATATTTTTTGGCAACAAGGCATATCTCAGCATTATGTGTCTTTTCTCCTCAGATTCAGAATGAGACTTCTCAAAACTATTCTCATGCTAAATCTTTTCCCCTCCTTAATTCAGAAAGCTATGCACATGAAAGTCTACCAGTCACCAGCTCACAGGTAAATAAAGGGTAAGTAGCACTATAAAACGTGTGAGCTATATGACACTTTGCGATAATTTACAGTGTCCATTTCCACATGGTGTCAATCGAAGTCACACCAAAATAATGGAGAGTAATATTTAAACCTGTGGCAGGCAGGAGATGGAGTTGGAGTTTTCCGCTGGCTAACGAGGAAACACTTGGAAACATATGACCCGCATATTAGGATGCAGATGGTTCTATAAGGCGGTACATACATTTATAAAGGAGACGTGTAAGGTCACAGGGAACCATCTGTTTAAATATTTAAATGTCCTTACACTAAACGTATGATTAGTTTTGCCCTGGACTTGTAATCTTATCAGTCTACCAATTTTTTATAATAATGCTGAAACAAAAGAAAAATGGAAGTGTGGATGGGAAGCTATGGTAGCCAATTTACAGCATATGGGCTTTGCATAGTCAGTTTACAAGCAACATTAAATGTCCTGGTGCTCTTGACGTCTTTGAAATAGATCTCACTAGGACAAATCTATAGTACATGTTGTTCTATGTCAGTGGGTAAATTCACACAGGTATGTTTTTTCCACATGATGATCACAGGCATCACTTGACAAGCTGGACATCAAATGGCTCCATCACTCACCAGCTTTCATCAACGGTATTTTTTATTTTATTTTAATCTCCTTGTCCTTTTGGTGAAAGAAGAGTTGGATGGTTGTGTGTTGTGGCAGTTGAGCATCTTCCAATCTAATGGATGGCTGTCAATTGGTCCTAGACATTTAAAGTCTCCCTGAGCAGGGCTAACAAGAAGCAACGATTACAGAATTCCTGAGGACCAATAGCCATGTAACTCATATAGAAATTGTACCCTCCTTTCCATGTTCGTTGCAAGGAAACACAACCATTTAAATGCAAATACGCCATCCGCAATTGACAGACTCTTTGGTGTACTTTTTTGCCATTCAAAATGCAACTTATTAATTGGCCCAGGGTCCTTGGGGGGGGCTTGTCTTTCAGCTTTTCAAGGCCAGAGCAAGACCATGGGCAGCTGTAAGCAGAGTCAGGCTTGGGGGCTTTCCAGCTCAAGGTTCTGACTTGAATTAGGAGCAGCTGGGGCCTAAAGGACAGTAAGCACGATGTACTGCTCTGCTGATCAGCAGGCAAGTACAAAAAAGGCTTTAGTGTGTATGAAAGACCAACAATTGCATATCCTCCAACATTTTTCTGATGAAAATAGGGACGTTCCATTCCATAATGATAATTTTTTCTATTTATACCCCACACATTTTACTGGGTTGCCCCAGTCACTCTGGGCAGCTTCCCACATATATAAAAACATAATAAATCATGAAACATTTTAAAAAACTTCCCTACACAGGATTGTCTTCAGACAGCTCAAGATTCGGATAGCTCTATACCCTCCAACATTTCTCAAGTGAAAATAGGGACACCCTAAGGAAAAGTAGGACATTTCAGGATCAAATCAGAAATTAGGACAGCTTCTTTAAACCAGGGATGTCCCTGGAAAATAGGGACGCTTGGAGGGTCTGCAATTGTGTTGAAACAGAAACTTTGTGAAGTGCCTCTCCAGAGGAGATAGCCCCTCCTTTCTTGAACTCCACCTCTCCTTCCTATTCTCTCTTTAACTCATGAAGTATCATGCCACAAAAGCCAGTAGACGTCTAGGGTTGCAGCCAACCAAGTTCTACTCAGAGTAGACCCATTGAAATTAATGAACCCAAGTTAGTCCTGTAATATATTCATATTGGTTCTGGCAAATCCAGCAGCTTCATACTATCTGCCAATCACAGAAGATGATGTTGCATACACGTTCCTTTTCTCCTTGATGAAGTGGAAACTAAAGGCTGAGCATGCACAGTTCATGGTAGCTTACGACGCCTATCAAGAGCCATGAGCTGACACTCCTCAGTCTAGGTGGTAAGCTACCAGACCTGAAGTACTGAGAATCTCCCTGGACATTGTGGACAATCCTCTTTATGGAGCTTTATGGAGCTCTTTATGGAGTCTTAGGAGGTTTGTCGATTACTTGGGACACACCTCTTCACTCAGGCCTTTAGATCCTACTGATGTTGTTCTAAGGAGATCTTTGACATCCTGATATGCTGAACAAATTATAGCATGTATTATCTTGCTGCTGTCGGCATCAATGAGAGTTTATTGGATTTTTAAGAATACTGTTTTATTACGGGTTGTGCTTATGTTTTTTGTATTATAGTCATACCTTGGAAGTCAAACAGAATCAGAAGCCGTGGAAGCCCTGTCAGATGTTCGGGTTCCAAAAGAACATTCACAAACCAAAACAATCACTTCCAGGTTTGCGGCGTTCAGGAGCCAAAACATCCAAGTTCCAAGGCGTTCGGGATCCAAGGTACGACTGTATTACTTGTAATCCACCATATATAATAAAACAATAAACTATTCTCATTTCTGGATTGGCCCTATCCAACCAAGACTGAAAGGGCTTCCTGCTCTGCCTGGTCTCCCTTACTCTAACATGTTGTGGTTTGTTCTTCAGCTCTGACTCCAGACTTAGCTCAGTGTGAGAACATCTGCTTTGCATGCAGAAGATCCCAGGTTCAATAATCCCCGGCATCTCCAGGTAGAGCTGGAAAAGTCCCCTGCCTGAAACTCTGGGGACCTGCTGTCAGTCACTGAAAGCATTACAAAGTTAGATGGACCAATGGTCTGACTCAATATAAGGCTTTCCTATGTGCCTATGTTTCAAATCTCCATTCCAGATTCCTGGTACAATCCCTGGCTCCCCTCTGACAACTACCTACAGCCCAGATCTGACAGTCACAGTTCCTGAGGTTCCAAATGCAAGCCCTGGAGTCCTACCCTTAGCAGAGGTTCTCGTGAGGTAATGTGATTCTGCGCAATTTGAAGAAAAACCAGCCTAAATAATAATAATGAATGAATGAGTGTAGCATAAGCAACTGAAGGTGAAGCTCCTTTCTTCATCATATTCATAGCCTGTGAGACTAAGAAAGGACAGGAAATGTATGGCTGGTTATTGTTCTTTTTAAACCTAGTAAAAGATAAAGAGGAGATTCTGTTAAAAAAAAACAACAACCACACACACAACCCTAAAAACTAAAAACAAACACACCCCAAACCATCTTGGTATCTAAGATCTAAATGGACAGCAGAGATCAATGAGTTAAATTAATTTTCTGTGTGTTCGAATGAATTTTAAATCTATACAGTTACAGGCCAATTAAAAGCCCTCTAACAACAATGCATTTGTGAAAAATATGACATTCTTCTGCAGCATTAAATGGTCTCTGTGACACGGACAACCTCTCATCCTTTGGCTCCACAGGTCCTTCCAACAGTGATTTCAACCTGTCAAAACCACAATGCAGCTGCTCCATCTCTGGAAACCAAACAGCTCAGCCCTCCCCTCCTTTCCCCTTTCTATAGCAACAAGCTCTGAGCCCTTCACAATCTGACCTGCTGAGGAAAACCTGTTTTTAATTAAATGTTAATTGCTTTAATGCAGCTTGCATTATGTGGAAAGCTCAAATTATTTTAATCTGGATTAAAAGGAAAACATCTGAGGCCTCAGGCCACAACTGGATGCAGTTTAAAACGGATGGATACCAAGTGGTTCCTTTAAGCACATCCAAGGATGGAGCGTTCTCAGTGGGATTTTAGACCACCACCACCCCAACTTGGATTTACTTTGTCCAGGGCTATAACCAAAGAGCTCCAGGCCACTTCCCTGAATTTTCAACACTTAAAAAAATAAGTCTCTAGTCTCTTTTGTTTGTGGAGTTATGAGGAATAGCATTCAGACAGGATTATCCACAGACCTCCTTACAGGTTTCTCATAGATTAAACAGAATGCTGCACTAGATGGGCCTTTGGCCTGATCCAGTAGAGCTCTTCTTGGCTACCCTTGACTACTTGCCATGGTGGTAATGTTCTCTTTCCACGGTGGGAAGCAGTATTCCTCTGAATACCAGTTCTATATCCTATATCATACAATTATTTTATTGTAATAAAGAATTCTGTATTTTTGACACAAAAACTCTGTTTTTGGCTGGATTCACATCACCATCCAGATTACCACAAAGAGGAAACTTGAGAGTTTTGTAGGAATGACTTTTGGCAGGGGCATGTGAGCAACTTATCTGTGAAGAAAAACATTTGATGGGCAATTATCAATGGTTACTAGCTATGTTAGCGGTGCTCAACTTCTGCTGGAGGCAGAATGCCTCTGAAGACCAGTTGATAGTGTTAAGTTGTGGGTGAACATATCAGACAACACAGTGATTCTTCAAACAACTCTTGTTTATTCACAGGCCAGAACAGAACAGAACTGAACTGAAGGGTTCAGCTGGCCTGCTTATATGGAGCTCCACTAGAACGCAACAGTAACCATTTTCTGTAACTATCCAATCGCTGAATGTCACTTTCTTTTTCTTTTTTTAAATATTTTTATTAGTTTTTACACATGTTAATGACAATACAAGACAAACACAAACATCAAAAACAGACAACAAAAATTGACTTCCCCATGCCTTCCCTTCGCCACATCCTTGTTTTACCATTTTTTCGAGCAACTCATCAATCAGTCTTTAGTTAAGTCCCTTTTGAGTTTTCTTAAAGTTTAAGATTTACAGCTGTAATTCTTTGTTTCCTACCCCTTAACATCTTATCAGTCCACAATTTTACAGTAATTTTTTAGATATGTTTTAAATTTCCCCCAGTCCTCTTCCACTGTCTCTTTCCTCTGGTCACGGATTCTGCCGGTCATCTCTGCCAGTCCCATATATTCCATCACCTTCGATTGCCATTCTTCCAGAGTAGGTAATTCTTGCATCTTCCAATACTTTGCCAACAGGATTCTTGCTGCTGTGGTTGCATACATAAAGAATGTCTTATCCTTCTTTGATACCAATTGGCCGACCATGCCCAAGAGAAAAGCCTCCGGTTTCTTTACAAATGTCCACTTAAGGACTTTCTTAATTTCATTATAGATCATTTCCCAGTAGGCCTTAATCTTTGGGCAGGTCCACCAAAGATGGTAAAAGGTACCTTCAGCCTCATTGCATTTCCAACATTTGTTATTGGGCAGATGATAGATCTTTGCAAGTTTGACTGGGGTCATGTACCACCTATAGATCATTTTCATTATATTCTCTTTCAGGGCATTACATGCCGTAAATTTAACACCGGTGGTCCATAACTGTTCCCAGTCATCAAACATAATGTCATGACCAATATCCTGTGCCCATTTAATCATAGCTGATTTCACTGTTTCATCCTGTGTATTCCATTTCAGCAGCAAATTATACATTTTAGATAAGTTTTTAGTATTGGATTCTAACAATTCTGTTTCTAACTTTGACCTCTCCTTCTGAAAACCAAGTTTCCTGTCCTGCTTAAACATCTCATTTATCTGACGGTAGTGTAACCAATCTCGAACTTTATGCTTTAGCTTCTCAAAACTTTGTAGCTTCAGTCTTTCGCCATCATATTCTAAAATTTCACAATACTTAGGCCAATTAGAGTCCATGTTAATTTTTTTCACTGCTTTCGCTTCCATTGGTGACAACCACCTAGGGGTTTTACTTTCCAATAAATCCTTACATCTATTCCAAAGATTGTACAATGCTTTCCTGACAATATGGTTCTTAAAACTTTTATACACCTTTACCTTGTCATACCACAGATATGCATGCCAACCAAAACTATTGTCATATCCTTCCAGATCAAGAATGTCTGTGTCTTCAAGAAGTAGCCATTGCTTCAACCAGCAAAAAGCTGCTGATTCATAATAAAGTCTTAAGTCTGGCAGGGCAAAGCCCCCTCTATCTTTTGCATCAGTTAAGATCTTAAATTTTATTCTGGGCTTTTTGCCCTGCTAGACAAATTTAGATATGTCTTTCTGCCACCTCTTGAAACAGTCCATTTTGTCTAGAATCTGCAACGTCTGAAATAAAAACAACATTCTTGGCAATACATTCATCTTGATAACAGCAATTCGGCCTAACAAGGAAAGTTTCAGCCTAGACCATATGTCTAGATCTTTCTTAACTTCTGTCCAACGTTTTTCATAGTTGTCTTTAAATAAATTCACATTTTTTGATGTCAGATTTACCCCCAGGTACTTAACCTTTTTTTCTATTTCCAACCCAGTTTCACTTTGAAACCTATCTTTCTCCTCTTTTGTTAGATTTTTTTCCAGCACCTTTGTTTTCTGTTTGTTCAATTTAAATCCTGCGACCTGGCCGAATATCTCCATTAATTCTAAAACTCTTTTGGTACTAGCTTCTGGCTGTCGCTGAATGTCACTTTCGATCCCTTATTTGCATATGTGGACCTGAACTATCTACAGTATCTCCCTTCTGGCCCAGGTTGAGAACTTCAGTACATAACAGATAGGAATCACAAGTGGGGACAGTGCTGTTGTGATTTATATCCTGCTTCCCATTGGCATCTGGTTTGTCACTGGATGCTGGACTAGATGGACCTTTGGTCTGATCCAGAAAAGCTTTTCTAAGGATTACGAAGAAATAAGTTTCTTAACAATATATTTCAGTGTCTAAGGCCCTCTTTTTGTCCCTGGCTTGTAACACATAAAAGAAACAGCAAAAATTCTACCATGAACCACTCCCTTTGTCAATATTAGCTCATTGTCTCATCAGTAGCACACATCTCTTCAAGTAGGATCAAGTTGTAGGAGTGTTGTTTGTTTGCATCTATAGAATGGACAATACAGCATAGATGGTGGAGGTCTTCTTTTTGGTTTTGTACATGGCACATTTCAAAAGACAAAACAGCCTCTTCTCAGAATTTATGGAAGATCAAACTAGCAAGCATTTGTTTTCGGACCCGATTTAAAATTATGGGATATGGTAAGTGAAACCTTATGGAGATAAAAAAAAATCATTGGTTTAGTATAACTCTTTTAAGAAATAGATTCATTGAAAAAAAGAATTCTACATTGGTCCCAATGGACATAAATCCCTTTCATTGCACCTGCATATGGAATGTCTGAATAAGATCCAATAAGCTTATAAATTTTGGGACTGTCTCATTGTTTTCATAATTTTATGTGCATTATTTTTCACATCCTAAAGCTGTCCAAGTATAGAAAAACACAGGACTTCAATAACAGTTACCAGCATGATTTGCTTTTATTACCTTTCCGTTCAAGACCCTTGTTTCCCCTTGTAGCATGTCAAATTGCCCCCAAAACCATATTATACAGCAGAGAAATGTCGTTCACACTTCACTGGCTATTGATTTACTTTATTTATTGGCACAAAATCAGCCTGAGATAAACATTTTGTCCCCCATTTCCACTATTGTAAGCGCTACAGTTCACTGTGAGATAGGTAGGCCCAAATGTGCTGGGATCACAATTCGACATGGCTTTCTAATCAATGTGTGAAAAATTACCTAATGAATAATGGGTTGCACATTTCCACAAACAAATTAACCAGGGTGAGACTGAAACTAATGATTATATTTATCTAATGTAATTTCACATCTGTTACTAGTGGTAGTAATTCCCCCCCCCCCTTCTACTGTTCTCAGAATTAGGAGTAAATTTTTGTGATATGGCTTCAATATGAGGTTTTAACCAGGACATGTGCCACTTTTGTTTCATACTTTATTTATTTTTAATACAATTTTAACCTGAGGAAATGGTATAATGCTGTGTTAGATCCTGGTATATTACAAAAGCTCCTGTGATATAAAGTAGCTTCCTTTGCAGGATTTTTAACATGCATCTTGATTGCTTCTCAACAATAGTGTCACTTTAATTACTTGAATTCTGCTTGATAGAGAGGTATAATTCAAAAGTCTATACACACCCACAGCAAGCATAATTCACAGAATCAGACAATGTTGCCTTATACTGCTGGTCTATCTTGCCCAGTATTTTCCACTCTGGCCGGCAACATCTGTCCTTCTCTCAAGCACAGTTCCTTCCCAGCACCTTCTGAGCTGTGCTTACATCAAAGTGTTATCATGTAAATTGCAAAACTGATTTTTAAAATCTCCTACCATTCCAGTTGGTGCCATTGTCAGACTGCCACTGTCAGACTGCCAAATATTTTTTATTAATGCTAAGCATGAGGAAGAACTTTCTGATGGTAAGAGCTGTTTGACAGTGAAATGGACTACCTCAGAAGGTGGTAGACCGTCATTGGAGGTTTCTAAACAGTGGCTGGATGGCCATCTGTCAGGGATTCTTTAGCTGTGATTCCTGAATTTCAGGGGGTTAGACTAGATGGCCTTTGGAATCCCTACCACCTCTACCGTTCTATTATTCTAAAACATATTTTAGACTGCATTTTTTTAAAAAACAACAACTGTGAATGCAATTGTGCAGTAAGCACAAATGGAATAATGCACAAATGCACAAATGGAATAATGGATTAAAAATGATTTATATGTTCAGTTTTAAAATGACAACAGTAGCAGACCTTGGGGTCTCAGATTTCAGTGGCGCCCTGTGCAATGCCAAAATTCACCTCCCGCCGCCTCTCACTTTCCATTCTACATCACAGCTGCTGTGTCCTCAAGACTCTGCACCTAGTGTGCCTGAACCAGTCAAGTTCCCTGAAAATGTTCTCTACCCCAACCAGGAAACAATAATGATTTTTAAAAGCCATTCTGCCCACAAGTTTACTGTGAAGCAGCATGGGAAGAAATCAAAGGGAAGCAGTTTTCACACACTAAGTAATGTATGGCTTAGCTCTTACTTTCAAGTAAATGTGTTCAGAATTATTGCATATTAGATACCATGGGTGGTATTCAGCTGTTTTTTAGTCAGAGTAGGACCAGTGCAATTAACATGACTAAGTTTAAGTCCATTAATTTCAGAAGGTCTAGTCTGAGTTTTTGGTCATCACTGCCTCTATGCATTGTGTGAAGAAGTACTTTATCTGTCCTGAATCTTCCAACATTTAGCTTCATTGGTTGTCCACAAGTCCTAGTCTTAGGGGAGAGGGAGAAAACTTTTCTCTTTCCACTTTCTCCATGCCATGCAAAACCTTATAAACTTCTATCATGTCAACAAAGGTCCGTATAGTAAACGCTATGGTTTTCCCAGTAGTGATGTATGGAAGTGAAAGCTGGACCATCAAGAAGGCTGATTGCCGAAGAATTGATGCTTTTGAATTATGGTGCTGGAGGAGACTCTTGAGAGTCCCATGGACTGCAAGAAGATCAAACCTATCCATTCTTAAGGATATCAGCCCTGAGTGCTCACTGGAAGGACAGATCCTGAAGCTGAGGCTCCAATACTTTGGCCTACTCATGAGAAGAGAAGACTCCCTATAAAAGACCCTGACGCTGGGAAAGATGGAGGGCACAAGGAGAAGGGGACGACAGAGGACGAGATGGTTGGACAGTGTTCTCGAAGCTACCAGCATGAGTTTGACCAAACTGCGGGAGGCAGTGGAAGACAGAAGTGCCTGGCGTGCTCTGGTCCACGGGGTCACGAAGAGTCGGACACGACTAAACGACTAAACAACAACCTCTTAATCAGCTTTTCTCTAAATTATAAAGCCCCCAAAGTTTCAACCTTTCCTTATAGGTGAGTTTCTTTAACCCGCTGATCACTTGGGTTGTCCTTTTCTGAAGCTTTTCTAACTCTCCAATATCCTTTTTGAGGTGAGGCAGCTTACATTCCCATGTACTTAAACTCAGATCCCTGATTACAGGTAGGTAGCCATGTTGGTCTACCATAGTCAAAACAAAATTTAAAAATTCCTTCCAGTACCACCTTAAAGGTAAAGGGACCCCTGACCATTAGGTCCAGTTGTGACCAACTCTGGGGTTGTGGCGCTCATCTCGCTTTACTGGCCGAGGGAGCTGGCGTACAGCTTCTGGGTCATGTGGCCAGCATGACTAAGCTGCTTCTTGCGAACCAGAGCAGTGCACGGAAACACCGTTTACCTTCCCTTCGGAGCGGTACCTATTTATCTAGTTGCACTTTGACGTGCTTTCGAACTGCTAGGCAGAAGCAGGAACCGAGAAACGGGAGCTCACCCCATCGCGGGGATTCAAACCACCTACCTTCTGATCGGCAAGTCCTAGGCTCTGTGGTTTAACCCACAGTGCCACCCACGTAAGGTAAGTACCACCTTAGAGACCAACTAAGTTTGTTATTGGTATGAGTTTTTTGTATTTCCTTCAGATCTCTGAGGCATCAATGGTGCTAGTGTGTTCGGGCATGTAAACATGAAGCATAAAGATGGATACTTACAAAGTTACTATAGTTTGGATGGGTTTTTTATCCTAGAGATGAAGAAGATGCAGCTAGTTTGCTCCCTGATGTTAGTTTCACATGGATAAAGATCCCTTCCTGATCCCCACATCGTACCTCTTTGCTCTCATGGTTTACTTCTACTGTCCTACCTACCAACATATTTTAAGCATCGCGTGATAATAAATAAATAGGAACTCCAAAGTGATGTCACCACCTGAGCCCACATTATTAAACAATTTCACAACCCATCTTAGTTGTGGTGGCAGCTTTCATAAGGATTTATTATCCAGAGAGCAGAGGCGAAGGGAGGGTATGTGGGTGCAAAGGTACATGGAGGCTTGAAAATCATTGTACCGAGAGTTTAATTATTGTATTTTCACTGAACTTGAAAGTATGGAGAGAGAGGGAAAAACTAGCCAATTTCATATTACCTCATTTTATTAAAGAAGTTGTATGATTGTTCAGAATGTGCAATTACCATACCAAACACTGGGTAAGAGAACAGCTTCTGAACTTTGTAACTTTAATATCCATCTGTAGTTTAATGCCTCCTCCAAACAAGCTGCATTTGTAACCTTAGTCTTATTCCAAATACATTAAAGGACTAATTCATGTGAAGATGCTTTTTTGTTAATAATTTTTAACATGGAAAAAAATAAAATGTTTAAGCTTCATCATAAGCAAAGGAAAAATATCATCCCAACAAAACATACAGGTTGCATCCAACCATAGCCCAAAATCCAAAGAACTGTGTTGTTGTTTCATGCAAAACACACAGGTTCCTTTAGCAGGTGGAGTACTAGGCAGTCCTTCTAGAAACAGAGGCATAGATTAATTTTAGGAGGTGTTACACAATACCTAAAGCATAAATCAGTTTTTGCCTGAGGATGGAAGCAGAACTAAGTAATGGTTGCTTTTTGTGTTTGAAGAGATCTGGGATCAACCATTAAGTGTTTTCTCTTTCACAGGGGGCCTGGGTGGAACCTGAAAACTTCAAAGTGCCTGAAAGGGTCTCATTTGAATCACTGCTATCTCCTCCTATACAGTATTTGATAGATGCTTCCATTCTTTCTTGCCCTCTCCTCGATAGATTAGTTGTCATTTGTGATCCTTGTGGGGAGAGGACATGGCTGTGGAGCAAATAACTTGGAAGCTTTTGCTATCATGAATATGAGGATAATATTCAGCAGCACTGTATGGTGTGGAAAAGTATTGAGCTGAAATGTTTCAGAAAACGTTATGAAATTTCATTGAACATTTTCTATTTTGACCTGTTGGGGAATTTTGTTACTTCTCTGGAGAATATTCAGAAAATGGCATCCCCACTTTCTTTATCTATGAATTTTAGGTAAAATTGCTGATCCAGCATCATTATTCTTTCAATATTATATTAATAATCTGGAGGGAAATAATGGGTATAGCTCTACTCCTTCAATTAACTTCCTCTCAGGCCGTTGCTTCCTTTATCTACCAATATGGTCTAACAATGAAGTTTACTCCAATATTAAGTCAGCAGAAATTTATCAGAAGTGTTTTCTGATAACAACTGTTGAAGAATTTTACCTCACCCCCAATAATATTTGGTGAAATAATATTCGGTGAACCCACCACCACAAATAACATGAAAAATATTCAAAACAAAAAAAATTGCTTCCAGTAGCACCTTAAAGACCAACTACCGTAAGTTAGTTCTTGGTATGAGCTTTCGTGTGCATGCACACTTCTTCAGACTATGGCAGACCAACACGGCTACCTATCTGTAAATGAAAAATATTGGGAGTCCATTTTTCACTTGGTCCTAAAAAATACTAAAGGAGGCAATATAGCCTTATGTTATATTTTCACTCAAGAGACTGGTGGCAGCTTTGGCACACTCTGAAGTCCATGATACCAGAATGAATTCCTGCAACATGATTTGTGGCAAGGCCTTATATCACTCATATCCCCAGAACATTCTGGGGCCACATTTACAATACAAATTTGAATCAGTATGAACCTGTTTGACTGTCATGGCATACATTGTGTGAGTAATGCAGAATTGGAACTTAATATTATTCTCAGCATGTGTCAGCTGCCTAATGTATGAATTATAGGCCTTAAATGCAATATGTTGACTGTGAATAAGTATAGATGGGTGTGCTGTAATTATTTGCTATATAATGACATATGTGTTTTACATTTTTCACTCTCTGTTAGAAAAAACCAAAATCCTCCTTGTGGCACAATCCACAGAGGGTTGTTGTTTTTAATTAGTTAGATTCACTCATTGGATATTGCAGAGAATTTCCTGCTTCTCTGTTTGTCACTATTAGCTAGGTTCGGGCTGAACTGAGTCAGAATAAAAGTTTATTAGCAATTTGGTAATATAGACTGTCCTAATCATTATTCAGCACAAATATAATCTCATCTGAAAAAGCACCAGCTATTTGCTCTTATAACCTGATACGGATTGGAACCATTTTCAGAGAGTATTGGTGTTCTCCTGTGAAGTCCCATTTAAAGTCCCCTTGCATGGGCCATTTGAATGGGTTGGTGCAAGGGAACTGCTCAATGACTTATGCCTTTTGTCCTCTATGTTGTTTTTTTCATGAAATGCTTTGTTTAGTCGTTTAGTCGTGTCCGACTCTTCGTGACCCCATGGACCAGAGCACGCCAGGCACTCCTGTCTTCTACCGCCTCCCGGAGTTTGGTCAGGCTCATGTTTGTAGCTTCGAGAACAGTGTCCAACCATCTCGTCCTCTGTCGTCCCCTTCTCCTTGTGCCCTCCATCTTTCCCAACATCAGGGTATTTTCCAGGGAGTCTTCTCTTCTCATGAGGTGGCCAAAGTATTGGAGCCTCAACTTCACCATCTGTCCTTCCAGTGAGCACTCAGGGCTGATTTCCTTAAGAATGGATACGTTTGATCTTATTGCAGTCCATGGGACTCTCAAGAGTCTCCTCCATAATTCAAAAGCATCAATTCTTCGGCAATCAGCCTTCTTGATGGTCCAGCTCTCACTTCCATACATCACTACTGGGAAAACCATGGCTTTAACTATACGGACCTTTGTTGGCAAGGTGATGTCTCTGCTTTTTAAGATGCTGTCTAGGTTTGCCACCGCCTTTCTCCCAAGGAGCAGGTGTCTTTTAATTTCGTGACTGCTGTCACCATCTGCAGTGATCATGGAGCCCAAAAAAGTAAAATTTTTCACTGCCTCCATTTCTTCCCCTTCTATTTGCCAGGAGGTGATGGGACCAGTGGCCATGATCTTCATTTTTTTGATGTTGAGCTTCAGACCATATTTTGCGCTCTCCTCTTTCACTCTCATTAAAAGGTTCTTTAATACCTCCTCACATTCTCTTTCTTGCTAAAAAGGCATAATTTCCTGCAGTGATCCACATGGGCATGATCTGTGTTAATACCAGACTGAAGGTGACTATTTTATGGCAACCCATGAATATTCTTTCTTAGATACAAAGATGGCCTAGTTTAATAATAATAATAATAATAATGATAATAATTTATTATTTGTACCACTCTGGGCGGCTTCCATAGAAACCAAAAAACACTAAAATATCATACATTAAAAACTTCCCTGAACAGGGCTGCCTTAAGATGTCTTCTGAATGTCAGGTAGTTGTTTATCATTTTGGCATCTGATGGGAGGGCGTTCCACAGGGCGGGCGCCACTACCAAGAAAGCCCTCTGCCTGGTTCCCTGTAGCTTTGTTTCTCGCAATGAGGGAACCGCCAGAAGGCCGCAACTACCGAGAAGGCCCTCTGCCTGGTTCCCTGTAGGTTTGTTTCTTGCAATGAGGGAACCGCCAGAAGGCCCTTGGCGCTGGACCTCAGCGTCCGGGCAGAACGATGGGGGTGGAGACGCTCCTTCAGGTATACTGGGCCGAGGCTGTTTAGGGCTTTAAAGGTCAACACCAGCACTTTGAATTGTGCTCGGAAACGTACTGGGAGCCAATGTAGGTCTTTCAAGACCGGTGTTATGTGGTCTCGGCGGCCGCCCCCAGTCACCAGTCTAGCTGCCGCATTCTGGATTAGTTGTAGTTTCCGAGTCACCTTCAAAGGTAGCCCCACGTAGAGCGCATTGCAGTAGTCTAAGCGGGAGATAACTAGACCATGCACCACTCTGGTGAGACAGTCCGCGGGCAGGTAGGGTCTCAGGCTGCGTACCAGGTGGAGTTGGTAGACAGCTGCCCTGGATACAGAATTGGCCTGCGCCTCCATGGACAGCTGTGAGTCCAAAATGACTCCCAGGCTGCGCACCTGGTCCTTCAGGGGCACAGTTACCCCATTCAGGACCAGGGAGTCCTCCACACCAGCCCGCCCCCTGTCCCCCAAAAACAGTACTTCTGTCTTGTCAGGATTCAACCTCAATCCATTAGCCGCCATCCATCCTCCAACCGCCTCCAGGCACTCACACAGGACCTTCACCGCCTTCACTGGTTCTGATTTGAAAGAGAGGTAGAGCTGGGTATCATCTGCATATTGATGGACACCCAGTCCAAACCCCCTGATGATCTCTCCCAGCCGCTTCATATAGATGTTAAAAAGCATGGGGGAGAGGACGGAGGATTAGTTATTAATCCTCATATAATATACAAAACACATTCCTAGTCAGTTGTGTTCTTTCATTTCTCTCTGAACATGAGTGCAACCTGTATTAGTATGTAGGAGCAAATGGCTGCTACTCTCCACCCCCTAGGAAGATATATTTATGCTGAATTATTAGGGTAGTCTGTATTACCAAATTACTAGTAAACATTGCTTCTGCCTCAGCTCAGCCTGAACTCAGTGAACTTAGCCAATAGTGACAAATGGAGGAAAAACCTGCTCTGAAATCTCCAATGAATGAATCTAACTAATCAAAGAACTGCGAAGGAAGTAGATGCCAGGATTAATGATCCAGGGGTCTCCCCATGCCATGGTTCTATTTCTTCACATAAATGTCCTCAGATAAGATTATCTTTGTCATGAAAAGGAGAAAAGGAAGGTTACGCACTTTCATCTGACAGGTTAACTGCCATCACTCCATTACTGCAAGAGACATTTTCATGTTCTGAGGTTTTTATTCTGAACATGAAAATTTAAAGTGCACAACACAAATTAATACACATTTTTGTTGCCAGTAGCAAGGATGATTGCTGGTGATACTAAAATAGCATAATCTATTCTGTAGCATCCCTTTCCCAAAGTTTCTGCAACTGTTAATTATTGCTCACCAGAGGCAGTTAGAGAACCATAAAGCAGGAAGTGGCATGAGAGTTCATCTTCTAGTGTAATCCTTCCCTTCCTTTCCAAGTTAGTTCAGATTCTCTGGATTGCCATTCACCAAGCAGAGAGCAAAAGATTCATCCACAAGACATTACACTAGTGCTATACATGAATCATGCCCAATGCTACAGTCTACAAAGTGATGGAATTTTGCATTCCCATGAGGAAGAAGACGAGAGGGAAGTGATAAACCATTTTAATAGAAGTAAATAAAAGCTTCTTCCTAATTACACAGCCATCTGTAGGTATAAGGGGCAGAAATATTTAAAGGGGAATAAACATGTTCGCAAGCCTGTTGGCATGGAAATAAATCAATATCTACTTGCTAATAACTGAATCTTATTAAAGCTCTATAAATATTAAAACTAAGGAAGGCAAATATGTCCAGCATATGCAAGTCCTGACAAACAGTAAAATATTATATTAATGCTGAAAGCTTTGAGAAAGCTAAATGTAGGCTAAATATAAATTTCCTCTGTGTGTGTGTGCGTGTGTGTGTGTGTGTGTGTGAGAGAGAGAGAGAGAGAGAGAGAGAGAGAGAGAGAGAAATGTTTCCTCTTTCCTGTTTCAATTCAGTATTTGTTGCAGTTGTTGAAAGGATATTTGGTTTATTCCATTTTCCTGCCTTTCAGAAAAATATTAGATGAACAAGGTTGGCTATATCCCAGGCACCTTAGTTGTGCACGTAGCCAGAAATGTGACCCTGGCCTACTGTCACCTGAAATATTTATAAATAAAGTATTGTACAGGCCTGGAATCTAATAACTGATCCTTGCTTAAAAAATACTTTTGCTGATGTTTAGAAACTGATAGCATTTTTCCAGTTTTATAGAAGGAATTCATCTTTGGCAAGCCCTTCCCAGGGAGTTATGAATAGTCTCCTTTCTCGTTATTAGGAGAACCTTTAAAAATGTTTTTATTCCAGTCTGTATTTAATGGAGCTCTGTTTTATGAAATATTCATTAGCTGATGCTAATGAGTGATATTCAGTGTTAGTCATACTTAGAATAGTCATACTTAGAATAGACTTGTTGAAATAAAGGGATATCACCCAATATTTTTTAAAGTTAATGGCTTATTGTTGTCTTGTGAGGTTAGATACCCCATCCTAAAAAGCGGGATAGAAATCAGTAATAATAACAGTAAGTAAACATCATCATCTATTGCATTATAATCTTTCAGCCCAGTCCAACAGGGGGGAGCCATGTGTGATGCTGATGCAAAGACATTTTCATCTAGATGCATATTTTCTGGGTTACCTTAAAAAAAATCATATTCTGCTTTATCCCTCAACGGTTGCTCAGTGTGGCATACACATAAGTAGTAAACATGAAAACAATAATAACCATTAAAACAACAGCTCCCCCTCCCCCCCAAAAAGCCCACCAGGATTAGTACCATCAATACACTAATTAGCAACAGAATCAAAATCTTTCTTAAAAAGCAAAGTTTTATACTGTCAACAGCATAAAAATAAAAACCCAATGAGAGCTAACCTCTTGGGCAGGGGTCAGCAAACTTTTTCAGCAGGGGGCCGGTCCACTGTCCCTCAAACCTTGTGGGGGACCGGACTATATTTTGAAGAAGAAAAAATGAATGAATTCCTATGCTCCACAAATAACCCAGAGATGCATTTTAAATAAAAGAGCACATTCTACTCATGTAAAAACATGCTGATTCCCGGTCCGTCCGCAGGCTGGATTTAGAAGGCGATAGTGCCGAATCCAGCCCCCAGGCCTTAGTTTGTCTACCCATGCTCTTGGGGTATGGAGGTGGAGCTTCTGTGGGATGGATGCCGCCACAGGAAATGCCTTCTCATGTGTTGTTACCAACCTTGTCTCAAAAGGCCAATGGACCAGGTCAAGAGAAGCACAACATGAGCAAGTGGATTCACACAAGAGATTCCATTTAAATAGCTTGGTACCAAACTGTTTTTGGCTTTATGGATAATAACCAGCACCTTGAAACTGAATTGTACTGGAAGCCAGTGATGCTCTTCTGTTGGACAACAGGGCTTCATGTTCCTTTTTCCTTGCTGCCCTCAGGCATGATAGAGGACGCTATCCCCCATCACCAATGTTGAAGGAAGATACACCAGGCAGTATGGTTAGTTTCTCGCAGGGGACATCATGTTGCCCATCATTTCAGAAATCAAAATGTGTTCTGCCAGCTCTGAAAGCAGCCTGCCCATTTCCACTCAGTAAGCCCATGGGGTTCTTCCCAAGATTCCACTTAATATGTGAGCTCTTATTGATATGTTTATTTTGGTGATTTGTTATGTTTATTTTGGTGATTTGATAATTGTTAGAATGTTTTTTTTTATGGTTAGCCATTTGAAAAGGACACTCATTTGTGAGCAAATCACCCTATGGAAATATGCTTGAGGCCTTTAACCTCAGGACTGCTGAGATTAATCATAAACAAAACCAAAGCAAACCAAACCAAACCAAACCCACAGATGAGGTAATCACACAGAATGATCTACTACACATATGTTTTGCAGATATTCCAACATGAAAATGCCTTTACCTGTGTTTTTAAAATAGCTACATCCTTCGTTTCAGAGTGGCTAATTAACACGTGATACAACCATAAAACCAACAAGATGAATAAAAAAGAAAAATGATCACAATAAACAGCACAAGTAGTTAAATGAATTCAAATTTACTATGAGTGAAGATTTTATCAAGTGTGAAGTAACCTTCCACATAGTCCAATGTTTGTACAGTGGTACCTCGGGTTAAGTACTTAATTTGTTCTGGAGGTCCATTCTTAACCTGAAACTGTACTTACCGCTAACCTGAAGCACCACTTTAGCTAATGGGGCCTCCCGCTGCCACTGCGCCACCGGATCACGATTTCTGTTCTCATCCTGAAGCAAAGTTCTTAACCTGAGGTACTATTTCTGGGTTAGCGGAGTCTGTAACCTGAAGCGTATGTAACCCGAGGTACCACTGTACTGCTGAAGTTTGATCTGGATTCAGATTCTGTGATATGCAGTTCTAGTCCATTTCTGTTTACTCAGAAGCAAGCCTCGTTATGATCAATAGGGCATACACCTTAGTACGCTCAGATGGGGCTCATTAACAAGTAGCCCATCTAGAAGAAGGATAGCTCTGATCCTAAACCTCCTCTGCCTTGTGGCAATACTCATTCTTGAGAAAGGCTTTGGGAGTAAACCCCAAGGAAAAATCTGTACCCATTACCTTGCAGGATATATTCAGGAGAAGAAAAGACTAAGGAGTAAACCCTAGACAAATCCAGGGGGGAGTCGCTAAGATGGTTGGATGGCATCTTGTACACCTTCTTCTGGCAGTTCCAGCAGCCAGGCTGGTGCCGTTTGTATTGCTCTGTTTGCCTTTGGACCTCATCCGTGAGAGTGAGAAGGGGTCTTATTGTCTTCAATACACACTGCCTCCATACACACTGCCCAGGCTTGCCCCAGAGAAGTAACTTCAGGACTGCTAATGCATCTCCAGAGGTTTGACTTCGCCCCCGCAGGCTCACTCAATTGTCCCTTGAGACAGACAGATGCCAACAACACCCTAGTAAGCATGTTTAGAATTGCAGCCTCCGTTTTCCTCTGCAAAGTGAAGTTAATGACCAGTCAGACGAGAGACTTACAAGGCTGTTGTGAATATATAGGAGGGAGTTTGTAAACACTTTGTAAAGGAAAATTGTTCTGGGAATTATTACTCATAAGTTGCACTCGCCTTATTTTCATTCACCACATTCCAGTTCTAAGTGCCTCGCTTCCCCTATACTAGGCAAATGTAGAGCTTTTCCAGGTCACCCCGATCCACCTGGTTCCACAAATTTCCAGGCCTTCATATAAGGCAAACATCTATTGCCATGGAAACAAATGTTACACTGAGGATAAGTGAAGCCAAGCAGCTTTGTTCAGAACCAGGACATTTTTCATTAAACCCTCGAGAACATGATGCATATTTTGGGAAGAATAATTAAGTGGAAGTCTTTGCAATGCTTTACCACATTTCCATTAGTGAATGGAGTTGGACCTTTTGGATTGGTACCCCCTCCCCAGCCTAAGAGCCCATTTCCACATAACACTTTAAAACACATGGTTGATGTTGGAGTTGTTGTTGTTTTTTAAAAAAAACCTCTTGTGGACTATATTTTATTACATGCCTACATCATAAACCTGTCTCACTTAAAGCTATATAAAAGGGCTGTAAAATTAGCATGCTTGTAAACAACCTTTGCTGCACTTTGGTAAGGAGCAGTGGGAGATTTGCAGAGATCACCTAAATGTGAAGTGAGTCATGCCTCTTATGCACAAATGGAAGGACAAAAGCGGGTTACATAAGAACCCTCTATGCTGGTGTGGCTCAGTTCTCTATACTAATTCTCTACACTATCACTGCTTGGAGACCATTGGCTCAGCCTCTGAAAGGTTTAGGATATGGAGGAGTCAGATTTATTTCAGAAGAATGAAAAGACCAGCACTTAAGTTTTAAGCTTACTTAACATTGTATCTGTTTATGATAATAGGACACACTCTTGAACCAGCAGGTTAAGGCATTAACGTAGCGTGGTTTGCTGGTGCCTGGGGTGCGCACAGGCACGCCAGGCGGGGTCCGGAGGGTGAACTGAGCCCACCACACCAGACCAGCCCTCAATGCCAATGCTGCCAGAGTGACACCTCCCCACCAGAGTCTGCCTGCCTGCGGCAGGGGAGCCCAGCCAATCAACATGACCCTTGGTGGGCAAATCCCCCTGACACCCATGTAGAGGAGCACCAGGCTAGGCCATACTGGGGTTGCCCCTTGCTTGTCTCCCTCCATCTGTAGCCACTCACTGTCCGAGGAGCACACTGAGCCAGGTGGCCACTCAACGAGGGGGTTGGGGATGCAGTGGTGAGGCCAGACTGGGCTCCCTGAAACCCCCCAGTGACAGGCAGGGAAGGATGGGAAGCCAGGGACAGGGCCTGCCAGGATATGCTTGGGTGGATCCCTGCAAAAGGCTGTGCCTGCATGGGGACACCTAGTTCGCACTCCTCAAAATTGTGCATTGGGGGCCATGGCCCTCCTACCCCCCATGCTACACCCCTGAGTTAAGGATGGCAGTCCATGTACTCTTTTACAACTAAAGCAAGCCACCTGTGGGTTCAATAAGTCCATCAAAAACCTAGATGCATTGGAGCATTGGTATTTAAACCAATATTGGATGTGTTTACTTCAGTGGTGGAAATACATGTACCTCACTGCTATTTGCTTATGAAGACAATTTGCTTTGCCTCAAGCTCAACCCAACACATGTGACTTAACTGGTTTTCAAGTTGGGCTGCCCAAACATATGTTATCTTAGTACAGCAAGTTAATGTCATCATTATCCCCATATATATTGCAGATTTGGGTCACTTTTGGGGTATATTCTAATATTTTAATTGCTCACTTAAAAATACAATACAGTGGTACCTCGAGTTAAGTATTTAATTCGATCTGGAGGTCTGTTCTTAACCTGAAACTGTTCTTAACCTGAAGCACCACTTTAGCTAATGGGGACTCCAGCTGCCGCTGTGCCGCCGCTGCACGATTTCTGTTCTCATCCTGAAGCAAAGTTCTTAACCCGAGATATTATTTATGGGTTAGCGGAGTCTGTAACCTGAAGCGTCTGTAACCTGAACTGTATGTAACCCAAGGTACCATTGTACACAGCTGCATTTGGGAACTCTTACAAATATGCTAGTCAGAAAGCTGAGCTGGCTGCAGATCCCAGTTGAATTGATCCATTCTGCCTCCACAATGTGTGAAGGGCTCCAAATAGAACAGTAATGTGCCTAAGGTCAGCCCTGGTGCAGTTCTGACAGAGGTTAGAGTTGGCATATCCTACCTTGCTCTTAGCCACTATGTGAGGCCAGCTCTGCAGCAACTAACCCATCAGAGCATTTCTCCACACACACCGTGTCCTCTTTTTAAAAAATTAGTATTAATCAAAATTCTGTAAGAGAAGAAAAATTCTCAGAAGTAGGGTCTTCCTTGCTCTCAGTAACATCAAACAAACAAGAAATGGAGAGGGAGGGAATTGTATTTTATTTGAAAAATACATTATAAAGCAGATAAAATACCTACTGTATTTCAATTAAAGGCATAAAGCAGATCATAAGGAAACTATGATATAGATTGAAAGACAAAAGGCAGAATGGAAGGATGACATCTATGTGGAGTGATACTGACTTGGGGGGTATTAAAATAAGGGCTCTCTGTTATGTTCTCTGAAGCCCTGGTGTTAAGGATGTTAAGATTAAGGATCAAATAGATCCATCTGAGATCTCTACTATCAACTGAGATTATAGACACACAAAAGAGGTCATGTGCATCAGTGGATAGGGACTGGCTCTACAGACCTTAGAAGCCAATGAGAGAATCAAAATTTGTCTCTAAATGTATCCCCAAGACCAAAATAGGTGTGATGCAGCATGTTTAATTAAAGTCACTGAATATACATTCAGTTCACTGTCTGGGGAAAAATTAGATTGTAGTCTAGTTTAACAAAAACGCAAACAAAAGGGCATAATAAAAATTTCAAGAGCATTCATTTCCTGGGCCAGTGGAGCTCTAGTGTCATCAGGAGGAAGGATTAATATTTTTGCTTGAAGAAGAGGAAGCTTTCAAAAATTATTTTCAAAATGGCTCCATATGATTGCACATTATCATCCGTTAATCTGTATATGATATTTAATTATGTTTACCTCCTGTGTGAATGCTGAATCTCAAAACTGATATTAAAGAATGATACCTTTATCTTGCCATTGTGGTGTAACCCTGGAGAGTGACCACTTTTAAATTAGAGCTTCATTTAAATGGCATTTGGTTGTGCCTAAGTTATCCAAAGGGCTCCTTCTTCAGGACACCAAAGTGATTTCCTTCTCATCCTGGACCTTTAATCATTGGCTTCTTTTTTTATTTTATTTTTAAATTAAAGAAGCATCTGCGGAATTCACTGGGGAGCAACCAAGGGCCCTTCTGTGAAAGGCTCCAGACTTGGGCACCCTCTTGTGTGTAATTAAGAGATCTATAATTGATGTGCAGACAAAAACGATCTGAGTGAAGCATTAAAAAACGAAGCATCCTTTTCTACCTGGTGCTTGACAACCTTCTGCCCTTTAGCAGAGCCCAAGTTTGCAAACAGCGAAGGGAAGGGAAGCGAATGTCTTCTCTGCGTAAGATCATGTCTAGTGAGTCACAGCAACAATAACAGCGGCTCATTTGAAAGCCGGCGAAAAGATAGATTGCAAAATGCACCTTCTGCTTTCTCCAAATACATGTCAATTTCATTTCGCCCTGCCTACAACCTTTAGTCAACTGAGATGAAAGAAAACACCCGGACGCTGCTTTAATCTTAACCCGCCCTTTCAGATTTTTATTAGCAATTCTTTTTGGCTTCATATAGTTCGACAGTGGGGCTTCTTTGTTTTTATTTCTTTTCTTTTCTTTTTGGAGCTCACAGCCTTCGTATTCGGCAAAAAAATAAAAATAAAAATGCTAAGATTTTTACCGCCAGAAATCTGTGGACTTTCCTTGCAGTCAGCGGTGCATCCCTCTTCTCTCTGTAAAACTGAAAGGGCTTCTTTGAAATTAGCCGGATAAATTTTTGCTTTTGGCTTAACCACTAAATGATGTCACTTCTTGCAAAACATTGCCAACACAAAGGGCCCTAGACTTTTGCTGCCTTCTCTGTAACTCTCTCCAGTCCTTCGATGTGCGGGCACGAGCACAGGCGCGTGCACACACACATCGTGTGTTATTTGGTTTAACTTCAATTGCTTCCCGCTGCTGCTGCTATTGTCATCATAACCTTGCTCGTGAGAGTTAAAAGGTCATTTACGCAGAGAAATTAAAAAGTTTATTCACATAAAGTATCCAAATTGTAATAAATGAAGTGCTTCATCGCAAAGTTCAAGCAAGCAAACTATTTCCAAATGTATGACAACCCTCCCTCCCCCCACCTCGCTGGATCCTAAATTTAAAAATAAGGTAGCAAGTATCTTATTTCTTCTCTCGTTTAAAACACCTCTTATCTCAAGCCACACCATCGTTCTCATTATCACATATTGAAAATGATTTTATTTATCCATTTACATTAACTTGATATATAAACTTGTTGGCAAAAGTCAAATCATATGCTTTATAGTAGCCTCAAACATTTATTAAGAAACCCAAAATTCCATAATAAATAAGCACAGACAGTAAGTTTTCTTTTCTTTTCTTTTTTTCTTTTAACATATCACAAATCGACCAGTATGTAACAAGAATGCTTTATCTACACAAAACATCCTATTTCACGTTGTTTGTTCATTCTTCGAAATAGCTTCTGTTCTCTGGGATTGAACCAGCACATGCAGAAAGGGAGAAAAAAATAGCTGATTGTTTTATCTGTACAAAGTCTTTGCCAGGTTGGAGATGTCTCAAGTCCACGTGCGCCAGGCATCTATCTATCAGCCTGCTGCTCGGAGAGGGAGGGCAACAAGAGAAAGTGGAGGGACAGCAATAATCGAAACAAAGAAATCAAAACGCCCACAAAAAGAAAAAAAAGAGTAATAGGAAGTGTTTGGAGTGGGTTCTTTTTTAAAAATCGTTTGAATCCCTCCCCCGCCCCCCAAAAAATTCGCTTAAAAATGCTTTTATCAAAATCGGTTCAATTTCCCCTTCACGCTTCGCATCCTGACCACTATTCTTGCCTCGCAGCCACCCGAAGGCTAAACTTGCCCGTTAAGAAAACCTTTCTATCAAAACCCCTGCAACCAACTTTCATCTTTATTTGTACACGCACATGCACACATTGTATACTGTCTTTCTACATGAGGTGGGTTTTTGTTTTGGTGTTTTGTATAAAAAAATAAAAGCCCAACAGATGCCTGGATCTGAATTTGGCTGTGCGGGGCTTGGAACTTAGGGGGTAAATTAAAGGAGGAGATCCAACGAGTCCTTTTTGTCAGGTTGGGTATCTCTCAAATCCTTATTAAGACACACGTCGATTGTGTTTCCGCCCTTGGAGCACAGTAGGCGGCGGTTGGGGTGAGCGTGTTCCTTGTCTGTATGTTTTTATGTGTGCGTGCGCTTGCCTGGGTCGTGTTATTTGGACGACCACTCTTAAACTCTGCCCGCAAACCAGTCCTGATCCTGAGTCGACTCCCTGGTAAGTGTTTTGTTTGTTCCCCCTCCCTCTTTTAAGTACAAAAAAAATGGCGGGAGTGGGGAGTGAGGGCAGGGCTGAGGTGAAGAAGAAGAGGAGGAGGAATTAGAAGAAGCAAAAAGGGCGGGAAAGCGGGAGGCGCGGCTGGGGGCAGGCTGCTGGCTGGCTGGGAAGGCGGGAAGGAGACGCCATTAGGTGAAGCTCATGGAGACTGTGTGCTCTAGCGCCTTTCGGCGGAGGGAGGCGATGCTGGTTCCCCGCCACACGTCGCTGCTGTCCGGGGAGCTGCAGAGCTGCGGCGAGCCCGTCACGTTGCTGGGGCCGGGCAGGGAGGCGGGGACCATCCCGGGGAAGGCGGGCTGGTAGAGGTGCGACTGCAGGCCGGCGCCGTTGGAGCCCGCCAGGCTGTTGGACAAGCCCATGGAGTTGGGCGGGGGCCCCGCCGCCAGGCTGCACTGCGACAGCGACTGCGCCATGGCCTGCTGCCGGCCCAGCGCCGGCGGCAGGGGCAGCTGCGACACGCCCGGCATGCCTGCCGCGGCCCAGCGCGTGTCGTTGGCGTGGAAAGAGCAGAGGCTGTCGCCCATGGCGGCGGCGGCGGCAGCGGCGGCGGAGGGGAACTGGGGCAGGCCCGGCGTGGGGAGCAGCGTGCCGGGGGCGCGGAACACGTTGGTCGTCTTCTTGCGCTTCTTCCACTTGGCCCGCCGGTTCTGGAACCACACCTGGCCGCCCGTCGTCGCCGGCGGGGAAGGAAAGGACAAGTGGGGGGGAAGGACAGAGAAAAGAGAGGCCGGTTAGCGTGGCTCTCCGGGCAAAGCGCTTGAACAGGCCCCGCGCGTCCCTCCGCCACCCGCCTCTGTCAGGGCCCACGCCTCTGGCTGGAGGCCCTAAAGGCGAAGATGGAGTTGTCAGGAGGGCGCGGGGAGAAGGCGTCTGTGTGTGGATACAGACGTCTGGTGTCTGTCCTGCTGTCCGGCTAAAATATGGGTTTTTACGCACTGGTATTTTATCATTGCTCTGAACGCAAAGGACTTTCGCTGCCTTGTTTCCTTCAGCCTCGTCACGGTTCCTCCGAAACCAACCCTTAATGTTCCATTGACAAATAAGGGAGCATAAGTGAAGCGAGAAAAAAAAGCGCAACTGTTCTATTTCCATTGGGGACAAAAGGGAGAATACTCTTTTAAAGGTGGTGGTGGTGGAGGAGGAGGAACATTTCCCCACTCTGGACACAGATGGCTTGAGGGATAAAAATAAAAGAGCTGGCATACTGTATTTACAATCCTTAGATTTTAGCCCTTTGAAATAGTATTATTATATATTTATTTATACCCTGTCTTTTCCCCTGATAGAACCCAGGGAAAACAGTAGAAAATAAAGTTGTTACTCTGGTACCAATAATCTGTTATTTTACTATTGTGAGTTTGCTACAGCTGTTACTATTTTTGTAATAATGTTTAGATTTTATAATATTTTTTCTTAAGCATCTAGACTCATATCTAGTTTGGGAGGCCTACTATGCGAGCATAGGCACAAAAGAAAAAATAAAGCTACAATCGTACCTCTTATTTTTTGAGCTAGCAGTCTAATTAATACCCTGATGCATAAACAAGTTGTGCAAAACTTGTGTTTAAGACAATGTGAATGATATGACTTTCATAGTTCTTATAAGCACTTTTGAGATTTGCACTGAAATCATTGGTGAAATATTTCAAAGAAAACATATTTAGAGAACAGTGTCATTGTGTTTTTTCTCAAATATGCACATTTACCTTCAGATTTCAAATATGCACATTTACCTTCAGACTTGCACACAAGTTCCATTCCTCACATTTGAACTAGGTGTTCAGTAGTAGCTGAATTCACAAGCCATGTGGGCTCTTTCGTTTCAGTGATTTAACTTAAGTTCAGGTTAAATTGGTTTCTGACTGAGATTGTAGAAAAGTTATTCACTAACCACTTGAGTTCACTAGATCTACAACACTTTTAAATAATCTAATGGGATATCTTATGAAGGATACCCAAGAAATATAATCAAGATAAGTACATTAATATAAGCTGTAAAATATTTATGAGCAAGAGATGCATCTGTAGGCATGTTCATTTAATGCACAAGAAGATTGTGTTTCTTATAATAGTTTTAGAAGTATCCACCCCTTATCTTATTTGCATTAGTTCCATATGCTTAGAGCAAATATATAAATTAGAATAAGGACTGCATTCTTTGCCCATCTTTACAAGGACTTTTGCATATAGAAGTACATTTTTAGCTACCCATATGTGTGTGTGTGTTTATGTGAGGCTAGATATGTGTATATTTTCTATCCTGATTTGCATACATCAACAGACAATAAGGAAGATGCATACTCATCTACAATTGGCATCCATATTTTATCTATGCTGGTTATTGAGAACCCTGCATTTGGTACCCATGGCTAGGAATCACACATGCAACCACTGTTGCTGCCCTAAAGCATCCAGCTACAGGATCCATACACATAGCATCTGTTGCATATGTGAGCCTAGATCAGCAAGGGAATATGGATGAACAGGAGAAAGCTGTGTATTGATCTCTCTACTGGGATCAAACAAATAAGTGTGTTTTGTTACAGATATGTGGAGCACTCTGAATATACATTGCAGATAGATGTGTAGAGGTCCCATACACATTTTTATTTTTATTTTAGTGCTTAGCAGTGTTTTCCGATAGGAGTTATTCCTACTACCCGAGTACCAGAAGTTGAAAACACTGAATATGCCATACTTCCCAGTGAAATAATTGGTGTTTTCATATGTTTTTCTTCCTACTTCAAGGCATGAGGAATATTCATATTGTAAATGTAAATAAGGCATAAGGGAGACTTTTCCCCAAGAGAAAAAATTTATATAATGTAATTGGAAACAAAGCCAGATTAGTGACTACTTGGAAAAGATTGCTGCTACCTGAGAAGCTGAGCTTTAAATATATATATTAAAGTTTTTATTTTGCAGTTGACTTGTGCTGAAGCTCAAGTACCTCATTAAGGAGATGCAACAAAGATGCATTAAATCATTACTTCAAGTGAGCTGCCATTGCAATAATTGTGGAGCATTTTGCTTTAGATATTCATTCTGATGCCTTAGTTAATCAACCGAGCTTCTGTCAGCTCCACCAAACGTTGAACTCGTCTGTGTCAGCAGCTTTTCATTTTCTGAGCCATTCAACTCGGCTTAAAAAAAAAAGGCCTTTTCCAAGTGTCTAAATACTAAGCATAAATAAACAAGACTAGAACGCTAAGCATACTTGACCTGGTATCAAACTCTCAGAAATTAGTAGGACTCAACTTCTGAAAAACATCCTTAGTATTGCACTGTAAGTAGGCTTTTGAAAATGAGCAAGCGGGACTTGGCTGGATATAAAAGCAAACTGAGGCAGGCCCAGCGATCCTATGCAGGTTTCCTCAAATGTACCCCCCCCCCCAATGAATGGTGCACACTCCCCTTTTAGCCTTGGAATACCTCCATTGAACTCAGTGAGGCTTACTTTCGAGTAAACATGTTTAGGATCACGCGGCACAACTATCGTGAGACAATGTTGGTATTTTTGGTTTTACTCTAAGTCGAGTTAATTACATGAACGTATATGTCACGCGAATATACAGAATTTTGCAAGTACTGTATATGTAAATATTACGGGTTCTTAATAAGTGACTTGGCCTGGTATTCATTTATTTCTCTGTGGGAATATTCTTTAGCTTGGTGGTTCTCCCCAGCTCTCTCCCCGCCTACATCTGACCTGTTCTTTATTGCCTCCTTCTGCCTTGACCCCTTTCTCTCTCTGCACTGTCTTACACCCTGCTCGGGCTGTTTTACCCCGGCCACAGCACTGCCGCCGCCACAAGTTGATGCGTAAAAAAGATTCGTGAAAGGGCAGGAACTTTTGCAGCGCAAAAGGGGGCAGAATGGAGATGCGGATTTGGGCTGGGCCCTATCCAGAGTCAAATCTGGGTACATGGTGTACACCCCACTTGGTTGCTTTGCTTTTTTAACCAGGGAAGCAAACTCCAATCTTGGAACCCGGAATTTCCGTAACAATTCCAAATCGGTTTTAGTATTTATTGTCCCACTCCAACCTTTTGTTTTAAGAACCGTCCGTGTGCGCTTTAGTAACAAAGATCCTTGTCTTATTTGCGGGCGGTGGGCGCACTGGGCTGCCACGCCACTCTGGAATGGGGCCGCTCCGAGCTCTTGCGCCTACTCCGCTTTAAGGACAGTCTACAAGCCGCCTACGGATTTGAGAGGCTCCGGAGCACCGCCGCATTCTTTCGAACCCTTCAATTTATACAGGGAAATGCGATTGGCCATTAGCAAGAAGGAACAGCTGTTAAGGACTTAAATGTTATAGGAATAATAATAGGAAGGAAGGCAGGAAGAAAAAGATGAGAGGGGGAGAGAGAGACGGAGAAAAGTCGTGTTCAATTATGTTTTAGGGTTAATAGTTAAATGGTGGCCACAAAATCTTTTTATGTGTCATGGTTTACTGGGGTTGTAAAAGAATCTCCATCAGGTCGTCATCGCCTCACTTCAGAGCGACGGCGCATATGCTTTTGAAAATGTGAACGTATCCACTTGGAAACCGGTGCATGACAGATTAAAAGGGAGAGAGAACCTGAGGGAGGTTTTGAAAAGGCGCACATGACAACTCGGAGCTGGAAATATATTAGCCACAGGCATTTGGGCAACTTCGGCTGCGATCAGAAAACGCAGCGACTCCCCCTCTGCTTCCCCACCGCCCAACATTATTAATACAACACTGAGGGTCTAATGGAGTTTGCAATTTCAAACTCTACTTTCATGATACCTGCTGCTACAGTAATATAGACATACTGTAAATGTATTTGGAAATATATAGCCCGTTTAATTCCCCAGCTATAAATGGGGAAGAAAAAAGGGGAGAGGATATTACTTTCCTTTCTCTCCCCACCCCAACCCCCTCCTCTCACAAAGCTTTATGAAGATCTCATTGGAATCCAGCGGATGATTAATGCGAAGATTTGGTAGGAAATCTGGGGAGCTGCATTAAAGCTCAGATTTCAGGTTCATTTCGATCAGCCAGCCGTGAACTCTAGGCCGAATTCATTACGCTTTAATAGTTACTGGGAGAGGAAGAAAATGCAATTTCTCATTCCATTAGAAAACTAGAAAATACTCTCAGCTTGTCCCCTATTAAGATGTGGCAGGTGACACGACCAGCGCGGGGGGACACGGTCAATGGAGTCTCAGCACATTATTTTTAGGTTGGTGTAAAATATTGAAAGGCAAGCCTGGCTGTGCAGAAGTTATTTCACTGATTTACTTTTTATGTAAATAAAATATTGAAAGTTAATTAATCAGCGCGAGAGACTAATGATTATGCTTATTATATTGCATTGGATCGCTGTCATTTGCATGATTCTCGCATTGCTGCTTAATAAGCCATTCCAGGTTATAAATAATTCTGAAATTGGTTTCTAATAATGGCATGCTATAAAAAGAATGGTTTTATTACACCCGGTCTGGAAAGAGGCGGGTGGGGGGAGAGAGAGAGCGAGCGCAAAGTGGTAGCTTAGGCGTGGGATAGGCCTTTTCGACAAAGCAGGGGTAGGTTTTTAAAATGTAGAAGACAGGAAAGTGAGAAAAAATATAATTTATTCTTGCATATAATGGTGCATAGAGAGCAGCTCGAAAGGCGGGCGTGTGGAGCTTTCCCGGATCAATGTGGAGCCCCCTACGCGCCGCAAAGGCTGTGTAAACGAGACCATAAACCCATCCATTACTCTTTCATTTCCATTTGGTCAAGTAGCAAGAATACAATGAACTGGGAAGTAAATACATTTCCCATAATTTATTTTTGCACAAGCTTACACAATGTTAATCATTCTGAAGTGTTAATTAAGAAGGTTATGTTGATTTGATTACTTTTTAAACTGCAGAACATTATTGTAAAGAATATTTAAATTGCCACTCGATTAAATTGTTTCTATTCAGCCGCCCGTAGCTATTAGCAGCGTGTAGGATTATGCTGTGGTCATTAAAATGCTCCCCCCCCCATTTCACTCGGAGGTGAGTCCTACTGAGGTGAACGCGACTTACTTACAAGTAAGGCTGGAAAACCACGGGGGTAAAAATATGGATAGTTTCAGGCTGTAAGCGACCTCGGGTCGCCATCTGACGCACGCTTACCTTCGAAGGAAAGGCAAGAAACAATATGATTTAAAATGGAATAACAATCCTTATCCCTGTTTTAACCGCGACTGGGGTCTTTGAAAAGCACTTGTTCATGTTGAAGTGGAGGGTTTTATTTTGCGTTAGCAATTGTAAATGAAGCGAGATAATTATTCTGTATTAATTAACCCAAAATAAGATCGTATGCATCTGTTCATTCTCCGTAATTTCGTTTACTATCTGTAAATCGTTGTACGGCCAGGATCCTATTATCATTTAGTTCTACGGATTTCCACCACAGGGGAGTGGAAGCGGGTGAATAATCGCTATTTCCATTCTATATTATGCATTTTGTTTCGTTCATCACATTCCTGATAATGAAATTGCTTATTATTAACCTTTGGAGAAACCCAGTGGAGTTTAATAGGCTTCCTGCTCTTTTCCTTTCTTTCTTCCAAGTTAGTTGTCCCATTATATTTTATTTGGAACCAAATTTCGTTTTTAATTTAAACTAATTAACGTTCTACACGGTTTGAATAAATCTGTATAATATATATATATAAATATATTCAGATATATATAGATATATATAGATATATATAGATAGATATATTCAGAGAAGAATTGCGGTAGCTTTCGGGTTTTAGCATTGGTGTTACTGTTTTTAAATTGGTTTGGTTTGGGCATGCGTAACAATTTTTCTGGAAGACTCCCCATTATAGTGTTTTCTAATCTAATATTAATGCACTTTTTATAGGTAGGTATATGGTGACAGAAACTCTGTTGAACGCAAACACAAAAGTCCTCCTTGGGATTTAAAAGTGTTGTTTCTATATTTCCTCTGCATTTATCTGCTTGGCGTTCTATAGTTCTGGCTAAATTAATTAGAGAGGATTTCAACTCACGAAGTACATACACATCTATTCTCTCTATACAGAGAGAAATCTCATTGATTTCCCTGTAATTAAGTTCCTCATAAACCTGTTAATAATATCAAACTAAAATGGTGGTATTGGAGTTAGCAGCATTTAATTAGTGCCTTTAAAAAAAGATCTAAAATGCAAATGCCTCCAGATAAATTTGGTTCCACTTTAAGATTTTTTAAAAGAATACATTTCTTTTTCCTTTTGGATGTCAGCGATTTCAATCAGAACAATCAAAATAGAAAGAACCAAGGAAAGGGAAAGTTCAGGACTGAGGACAGCGCAGAGTCATTTTAACTAATCGGACTGAAATAAATTCAAACCTCCAAGTATCCGAAGCAGAAAGATAACACACAAATGATTTATTTTCTTAAAGAGTGGGACAAATGTGTGCTGAAATTGATTATTACCTCACCACAAAAACAAAGAGATTTGTTATACTTCTCTTAAATTATTTCATCTTTTCTATAATGCGTCCAATGCGTTTGTTCATAAACAGAGAGTTGTTTTTGCTAATACTCCTTAACATAAAACGCTAATAAAATTAAAATAAAAACTTTTAGCAAAGGCTTTCTCTGCCTTGGGTTTTTAGGGCTCTTTGATAATATTTCTTACACTGCTGCCTCAAACTCCTTCCTTGGTAGTGAAATCGAGCTATGTGTTTGGGATCGGAGTGCCAGTCTGTTGCCTTAGAAATCGATCTCGAAGCGTTGTAGCGTTCACTGAATGTACAGCAGCGAAATTCCCAGGCCGCTTCAAATAAACTAAGTTTTGTAACGCAGCGTCTGTGCTGTTCAGTGCTATGATGGAGCGGAGGGAAGGATTTTTTTTTTAATTATTCTTTTACTGGGAAGGCTTCGCTTTGGGGCATCGAAAGCATTGCTTTTAGTTGGTGCCGTTTTAGGATTCTGCTGCATTCGCGTCTCTGGACTGGAGAAACAACAGCAGCCCTTTCTTACTTTTGAGACAAGTTTAAAACAAAACGAAAACCACAAGTTCGAACTCCCGCCTCCCTTGCGTGATTGAAAATCCTTTCCGTAAGGAATTTGATTAGCTAGCCCTCTGTCCCTAATCAGGGGAGCTCAATGACCCTAATTAACCAGCGCGGGGTAGTAACGTTTAAGTCCCGCAACCCTCCTTTTGGGTCTGGGGACGGGGCCGCCCCCTGGCCTGGAAGGCCCCCCCTGCCCCTGGACGGGGTGGGCGATGGAGGGTCGGAGAGTGGAGGAAGGTGGGTGGCTTGGCCGCTCGGTGGATGGACAGACGGCGAGAGCCTACCTGGACCCGGGACTCGGTGAGGCCGATGCGCAGGGCCAGCTCCTCGCGCATGAAGATGTCCGGGTAGTGCGTCTTGGCGAAGCTCCTCTCCAACTCGTTGAGCTGCGCGGGCGTGAAGCGCGTCCGGTGCCGCTTCTGCTTCTGCTGGCCCTGCTGCTGGCCGGCCTGGCCGGGGTTCTGGCCGCCGCCGCCGCCTCCGCCTCCGCCGGGCTGACCCTGCTGCTTGTCCGGGTCCTTGGCGCCGACCGAGAGCGCGCCGGGCGTGGAGCCCACGGCGGAGATGTCGTCGCCGGGCAGCAGCGTGGAGCCTTCCACCGAGTCCGCGCTGGCAGCCAGGTCGCCCGGGTGGCCTCCGGGTTCCGAGCCTCCGACGCCCAAGCGGCACTTCACCGCCTCCCGGTGGCCCAGCAGCTCGGCGGCGTCTTTCATCCCTGCGGAGGCAAAGCAGCGGCCCGCCGCGATTCAGCCAGGCGCACACCATGGTCCACCCCCGGCCGGCGGGCCCGGACGGTGTCCACCAGCGCCCTAGGCCAGCCCGGCCCCGACGGGGAGGAAACGGGCCGGCCCACCCTGCCTCCTTCCTACCCCCCCAAGAACTTGGGAGCCATCCCGCTTGGATAGTCGCCCCCGGACGGCCCCCAGCCACCCTCTCCTCGCCCGAGGGGGCCGCCTTGCGCCTTCGCCGGGAGAGGTTCCCGAACATCCACCTGTCCAAAGCCAAGGGCGCCTCAATTTATTTCTTAAGGTAGGCAAACTAGATACACACATGCAGGATTATTTCAAAAGACCAAAAAAGAGAGGCTTAAATAAAATAAAAAACAAAACAGGAAGAAGACAAAGGAGAGGGAGAGGAGCCACAACCTAAAACGAAATGGCCCCCCAGTTCCGCTACTGCTGCTTTTGGATCTACATATTCCATAGGTGGTTTGTTGTTGTTTTTAAGATGGCGTTAAATCAAATCAAACTTTAATACAGTACAATTACTTTTAAAGAAATTAGTCGCATTAAGGTAAAATCAGGCACAAATTGTCCATTTCCTGCCCGGGGCTTCTTCCTTGGCTGCAGGTGCTGCTGGGGGCGAGGGAGAGGGAGGAAAGAGGGGGGGAAGAGAGGCTTTGGGGGGCAACTCACCGAGCCGGGCGTCCAGGAGGTCGGCGTGAGAGAGCATCGCGCACCGCTCCAGGGCGAAAGCTGTACCCCCCCAAATTTTAGCGGTTGGTGGTGGGTTTTTTTATGGAAAAAAAAAGTTGCACCGGATCTCGCTCTCTCTCAAGCTTATAGATATATATTTATATATAGATCGCCTAAATGAAAGAAAATTCGGTGTGTGGTTAAAAAGGGGGTCTCTTGCATTATAATGTCCTTTAGAGAGACGGGGAGGTGCTTAACACTTCAGTGAACCCGTGAGCAGCTCAGCGAAGGGACCAATCAGGAGGGCAGCCTGCAAATGTCAGCACCCAAAGAGTCCCCGCTCCACCCGCCCGCAGCCTCAGCACCACCAGCCGCAGCAGCAGCAGCAGCGCCGAGCCGCGCGGGCTGGGCTTTTAAAGCCCCCGTCGCCATTCGCCTTCTCTCCCGCCCCGCGCTGATGAATTGCCGGAGAGGCAGCCTCCCCCGCCCCCTCTTATTTTTTCTTTCTTTCTTTTTTTAACAAAAGTGACCTCCTGATCAAATTAGTTGAAAATGACTGACAAAGCCAACCCAATAAAAAGAGGAATATAGGGGGCTGGGGGGGGGGCAGAAGTGAATGGCTGGTATGTTGTGCTGTTCCTTTCCCCCATCGCCACCACCGTCTTACACACACAGACACTTTTTAATGTCTTCGTTGTGGTGTGTTGTTGCTGTTCTTTTGCCGTCGCTTTGGGGTTTGCGGGAGGGGAAGAGCGAGGAAAGAGGACACAGAGATTCTGCACAGCTGTGAAGTGGCGAGGGTGTATCTGTTCTGGGGATAAATTGTGTTGGATGGCTTTATTTAAGGATTTCTAATGTGGGGTATAAACTTAAGTGCAGCCACTAATGTGGGATGGTTGGAAAACGCAGCAGAGAGGAAAGCTGAGTGTGACCCTAATGAAACGTCTGTAGTAACCCGGATCTTTGCAGCAGTGTTTCCTCCTCATCCCTCCTCCCCGCCCGCCCCCCAAATCCCCACAAGGATCTCAATCCGCTGAATTACATATTTGTATAAAACAGGAATAATTCCAGCAGTTGTCTTGGTTTAAGGAGAAGGCAGCGCCTCCAGGCGCCTCCTTCATTCACCTGGGCGTGTGAGAAAGTTTCTAAGTTAAGCTTGTCTCCAAACTCAGTTTAAGACAGTAAATAAAGCTGAATGCTTTTTTTTACAAAAAGAAACAAAACAAAACATTATTTTCCTCTTGAATATGTTAAACTATCCCAACAATTTCAAGTGCTTTGCACAAGGGAAGCGAACCATTTCTAATGTTCTGATTTTTCAAAGCCAGCCAACAACAAAGTTTAGATTAGTAATATATTTCTAACCAGAGTAATTTTCAAGATCATTAGGCATTTATGTAATTAGTGCCAAATCTATAAGCTTTTATTACGATTATTAGAGTAAAATCAGTATAAATTTGTACTAATTTACTACTGTTTAGACTTGGCTGTCAAGGCAAGAGGTTCTTATTGTAAATGATAACGGAGGAAATTAAGTGCAAAATTCTGTACCGTTTCTGATCCGCTCCTAAACAATCCGTTTCAATTGTATTTGTAGCAGAACAGAATGGCCTTTTAAAGTTATTTGATTCTTTTTTTCCCTCTCTCTCTCCCCGCCCCATTCTCCAAAGGAGGGGGGGCCCTGGAATTGCCATCTAGGCCAGGCACAATGAAAACTGATATTTCCTTCTTCCAGCTTGATTAACATTGATTTTTAATTCGAGAGTGATGCAATTAAGATTATTCATGTAGTGCAAATAAAGCTTACACACACACACACACACACAGAGAGAGAGAGAGAGAGAGAGAGAGAAGATGGGTGGGGGTGGGGAATTCACCTGGGAGATTCTCTCTGCTCAGTAATAACCGGGCAAATGGCTTTTTTGATTATTATTGTTGGTGGTGGTGCTGCTGCTGCTGCTTCGCCGCCCGACGGACACCCACAAAACATTGCTCGGCCTTTGTGTTTGGGGTTTCTTAACCCCCTCCCCGCTTTTCCTTTCCTGCTGGCAACGCAGGGGTGGTGGGTTTCGGGCTGGCACTGAAAAGGGGAGACAAAGGAGGCGGCCGAGCGAGCTGTGGGGCAGTTGAGCGCCTGGCGAGCCCGTCGATGATCCCATTCAAGGGGTCGCTGTCAGGCTGGAGAGCGTGAAGGGCTGCCCGCCTCTCGGCCCTGTTTGGAAGACTTGGAAGCAGCAAGCCCAGCGCGAGAGCAAGGGGGGGAGAGAAGGCCCTCCTGCTCCAATCTCCCCAAAGTAGCTAACCATCACCAGCCGGAAAAGACAAAAGAAGCAGACCAAGCTCCCCGCGATGCCCGCTTTACAAGGGGAGCGGGAGTGAGCCTGCAGGAGGGTTGTGGAAGGGGCAGCCGATGGTCTTGGCTCGCTCCCCCCCTACCCCCACCGAGTGGCCAGCCTGCCTAGTGGAAAGTGCAGGTGGCCACTTTGGGCAGCTAATCCCCGGGAGTCTGTGTCTTGGTGGGCGGCACACACTCCACCTTTTGGACAGCGCATCTCACGAGCCGGAATAGTTTTGCCCAATTCTCTCCCTCTCCTTTTCTCTCTCCCCAAGACTATTCCCAGCTGATCCCAGACACACCCACACACCCCGCAGTGCCCTCCTGCCTCGCCTCGTCCTGTTTCTAGTGGCCTAGCACATTTCCAAGGGTGGCTTCCCTTCCTTGCCTTTTGGGGAAGTGGGGGTGCTCCATATCTCTCTGCCCCTCAGTCCGCCCCCCCCAAAAAATCTTCCAACTTCCACCAGATCCTGAGCTCGGCTGGCTCGGCGTGCGCCTTTCAAGTCGATAAATAAAGGGCGTAATAGTTAATGGGCAGCCCCATCATCGCGCTTAACAAGGGGCTGGGACCCGCGGCTTATCCATCTCGCTTAGGAGCCGCGGGAAAACAAGGCTGCGGCGTGATGGATGGCGCGCTCCCTTTTATGACTTTTCTATTGCTCTTGATTTTTATAGCAGGATAAACAAACTAAATCATTCCTTCCGAGGCTTCAAAGCGCGATGGGCTTGCGGGGGGCTTCATGGGAGGGGAGGAGGGAAGAGAGAAGGAGGCTGTGAGAGGGAGAAAAGGGAAGAAAAGAATGGAAATCGGGAGGGAGGAGGAGGAGGGGGAAACCGGGACTAGACGCTTGTCAGAGTGAAAATATTCTTGATTTTTCTCTATGTAAAACACGTGCGCCCCCCCCCCCACACGTTTCATCTCCTCCGCCTCTTGGATCCAAGAGTATTGGAGGAGAATTGGATTCCACCTGGGCTGAGCCGGAGATGTATTTACAAAGATCTCCCAGCCCCTCGTCATCTTTCCCCCCTCCCCCACTGCCCACCTCCCTCCCTCTTCTCTACTTCCTCACCCCCCCCAAGCAAGCCAGAAAAGTGCCAGTCAGGCCCATTCCTTGGATAATGGAAGGTATTTCCCACCTGATCAGGCAAAGTGAAGTCCCTAACAAGGCACGGCTTAGCACAATGGCCCCCAAAATCTCCACCATGACAAGAGTGTTCTTCAGAAAATCACTTCAGAGCCAAGTAAAAGGATTTTCTATGACGGATCCGGCGATTTTCCCTCCATAAATAGGTTTTAGATTGTTACACACACGTAGGACTGGAACAAAGGGAACGACCAGGGAACATATTGCTTGCCCCTAATAAAATTTATTTAGGCGGTTTACTCCTCATAAAAAAGAGAGATTGAATTTTGTACAAGAGTGCCCCTGCCAAAAGGGCTGGGCGCCGGGAAATCATCCCCGCTTTGGGGTGTCCTCCTCCTCCTCCTCTCCCCCCTGCGCGCCGCCTGCTGCCGCCGCTGCTTCCAGTCGGCCAAGCCGTGGAGAGGGAGGGGGCATGTCCAGACACAGCTGGAGGAGGAGAGGGGAGGCCGAGGGCCGCTTTGGGGGTCGGCAGGGGTGGGGAAACAGAAATAGACATCGCAGATAGAGAGGCGCCGCCGTCAACTGCGGCCTGGAGGGTTGGGGAGGGGACTCTGGAAGTGCCACCTTCAGGGGCTCCTCAGACGCGGCTGCAACAGAAAGAGGATGGGTTTCACACACGCGCGCACCATTTTGACCCAGATCTGGGGTTATTGTCCTTGCCCCCTTAAGGCCTCGATCCCACCACTGATTTCCAAAGGACTCAAATAGGGGGGGGCACGGGCTGGGATGCAGGGGGGTCCACTTGTTTATTTGCATCTTCGAGGCGCCTTTGGCACAGCGGCAGACAGCTAGGAAGCGACTCTGCCTGGCTTCCTAATTGCTTTGCACACTTAACAGAAGCTGCCCCCCTCCTTTGCCTTTCTTGATTCCCCCCCCCCCTTTATAGCTGATTATCACTTCTATTCAAAAACAGGCTGGTCAGCGGAAGTTCTTTCCCACACAGGAGTTCCTTGCCTTGCTCTGCATCATTAGGGTGGAAAGAAGTTCCCCTTCGAAATAAATTCGTTTAGGATTTAGGGGGCGTATTTCCCCCCCCCTTTTAGCCGACGGTTTTGTTTTCTTTAATTTTGGAGGATGCAATTTGGTGCGCGCGCGTGTTTTCGGGGGTTGGGGGAGCAAGTGTGTCTTTTCAGGGCTGAAATATGACACGTTATGATAATTATTATTCACATTGCCGCTATTTAAATGCTGAATGGTAACATCGCTGCCTCTAATGAGAAAGCGTCTCCCTCCATAATTAACGATCTCACATTTTCCTATTTTCTTTGCCTGATGAAAAGAATCAATTTTAATTCCTTGCAAATTACAAGCCCACTTTTGGGAAGGGGGAGTGCGCGCGCCTCGGCTCCATTTGCTGTAGAAAACAAATCAAGTGACTTCTTAGGATCTCGCGGACTACCTCTCT